>NC_142639.1:28012500-28637500 GCF_053813885.1 Theobroma cacao | reverse complement strand
TTTTTGGAGATGCTTATAGAGGGAGATATAAATTGTAAAGTATGTTTTCCCCCACAAGTTTTAATTTATTCGAGAAATTATCATGGTAAAGATATGTGAATATTGGTAATGAAATATGCCCTAAGGCATAACTCTGGCATATCACGTAAATAATATAGATATGTTGGGGTCAGTATCCCGATCATGCATTTGTGATAGAACATTTACTTTGCTAATTGTGGTATAGACTCAAAAATGAGTCAAGCCGTTGAGAACGACTAAGGTAGTAACTCCAAAAGTAAAAGATTTGTTTTAATTAAGTAGATTCCGACGGCTACATTGAAATAAATTACCTTGTGGAGTATTAAGATTAATAATGTATTGATCAAAGTCAAATCTTAAGAACAAAGAGGATGGAAGATCAATGAGAAGGGACATCAATGTTAAGTAACGAATTTGTGAATAAAGGATTACGATGGTGGCATAGAAAATGAGTACTATAAAGGATTACTACAAGGATATATAATTCTTGTATTAACTCAATTGAATGAAAAATGATTAAATGAAGCAATTCTTGTGGTAAACAGCGGAATAGTGAAGTTGAAGTAGAGTCTTGTTTATAGTCAGTGACTGCAGCACCGATTATAGATAAGAGACTGCGTAGACTCTTTATCTTGGGAAACCACCTAGTATAATCCTAAATGACATAAAGACTCATGATTGAGAGGATTATTGCTAATCAAATTCTAAAGGGTAATAA
Source organism: Theobroma cacao (assembly GCF_053813885.1). Lineage (NCBI taxonomy): Eukaryota > Viridiplantae > Streptophyta > Magnoliopsida > Malvales > Malvaceae > Theobroma > Theobroma cacao. The sequence continues at coordinate 28,636,761 of NC_142639.1, read as the reverse complement.
TAGATATAAGTAAAGTATTCAAGTTGAGTTGGAAATAAATACGAGGAGCAACTCAAGATTCCCTATAAAGGAGATAACAGGAGAAGTTGAGCATCGAATAAAAAGATAATACCCCGTCTTTTCTTTGAGTTTGATAAGTGAAATTTTGAGGACAAAATTTTATTTTAACGGGGGTAGTGAAATACCCCATAATTTGATATGGTGATAAATAAAGTTGATCGAATACAAATTGAGGTCAATTAATATGTTTAGAAGTGATAAAAGATGAAAGGAGTAGTTTAGGATAAAATATTTCGCAAGTGAGAAAATAATAGTAAAATAGTAATAATTTTATCGAAGGAGAATTTGTGAGATAAAAGGCGATTTGGAAGTCAAGTGAGGCATAATAAGGTATTTTGGGTACCAAGGAGACAAGATAAAATTTTTAGAATAAAATAATATTTTATAAATAAAATAATATTAAAATATTAATATTTAGCCGGATGTCGAAGTCAATCAAGAAGAAGGATCATATGGTTGATCCAAGTGGGGGAGAAGATGACAAGTCTGACTCTATAATAATATTTATCATGACATACATGTGATGGATAGCATGTTTGCATGCTAGGAGAGTCCCGAAAAATTTACAAAAGTCGGTATTGTACCTAGAGGTACAACAAAGTTGAGTTAAACCTCGAACTAGATCAAATAGAGAATTCACGATGAAATTAAGAATTTTAAAGTCCCAGAATGGTTTAATATGGTGATCTAGAGTTCGAGGATCAATTTGGAGTCAAACCAAAATTTTCGTTATGTAGGGGTAAAATGGTCATTTGACACCTGGGGACAAAATGGAAATTTTTAGAAAATATTTTTGGTCTCATTTGACTTATTGGAGTAAGATTTGAGGTTTAGAAGTGAAAAATTTTAATTTCGGTATAATTTGGAGTAAAATGGTAAAATGGTAATTTTGCCATCCGAAATCAAAAATTTAATTTTTGAAAGGATTTTGATCAAATTTAATTATTTGGAGTGTGAAATGAGTATGAGGAGTGAAAATTATACATTATGGAAAATTTTCCATTTTTGGGGTAAAAATGTAATTTTTGAAAAGTTCGGGGGCAAAAGTGTAATTTTGAAAAATTTACTCCACCAAAACTTTAGAAAAATCTGGAAATTTCACTTAAGACTTGGATAAGTCAAAGGGAATGCATGGTGGAAAAGTAGGACAAGTGGATGGCTAGAAAAAAAAATGAATTAATAAAATATTCAAAATATGAATAAAATAATATTATTTCATTAAACTAATTAAAAAAGTATAAAAAAAATCAGCCCACCCATTCTTCTTCTTCAACATTCGGCCAAGCAAGAAACAAGAGAGAGAAAGGAGAAAATAAAACCCTAGCCAAGAAATTTAAAGGGAAAATGGTGGAAATTCAAAAATCAAGTGAAAAAAAGGTAACATTTCTTAAATTTGTCTTGTGCTTTACCTTTCCCATGCATTTCCCATAATTTTCCATGGTTGAATCATGTGATTTGAGGATGATTTCAATTCTGGTCATATGGGTTTAGAGAGAGAAAGTTGTTAGATAAATTTGATTTTGAGCTATGTTAGTGTTTAGTGTTAGGTTAGCATGTTTATGAGTAAAACAACAAGAAAAATATTTATCTTCTCCATGAATTTCTCTAGGCCGAATCTAGCCAATGGTATGTGAGGATGAGGTTGACTTTATTTTAAGAGAATTGGGTGAAAAAATGATGAATTATGAGGTTGGAAATTAAATGGGAATTTTCGGTGCAATAAATTGAAAATTTTACCCACTAGGGGTAAAAGCGTAATTTATAGTCCGGACTGATAAATTGGACCAAATTCACAGTCATTGAGGTATTGTGGTTATAATTGGATAATTGAAATTGAAATGGATGGAATTGGAGTCGAATTGGGGATTTTAGGACTTTACATCGTGTATAGGCGAGTTAGGTCGGACACCGCAATTAAGCGATTGTCTAAACATTTCAAATCCTATCTACTCCTAATATTGTGAGTAAACTTATTATAGTCTTAATTATCTAGAGGAGTTTTATACAACTGTGTGATTTTATGAAAAATGAGTTTAAATGGTAAATTGCTATGTTTTAAGAGAAATTATGATTTTATAAAATGATTTTATAAATTTTCTAAAAAATCGAATATTGGTTTTGAAAATAGAGTAATTGGAGACTGTCTGCTTGTGTTGCAAATTTATGGTTTTGAATTGAATGGCTTATGTAAAACCTGACCCTATAAATACATGTCATGACATACATGCATTGAGTAGCATGTTATTACGCTAGAAAAGCACCTAAGAATAGACGAAACCCGATATTGCACTTAACGGTACATTTCAATTGATTTAACCTCGAACTAGTTCAAATAGGAATTGTAGGATGAAATTTAATATTTTATAGTCCAGGAATGACTAAAAATGATTATTCGGAGTTCGAGCGTTCATTTGGGGTAAAATTAGAAATTTTGATATTCAAGGGCAAAATCATCATTTTGCCACCTAAGATAATAATTTGATCATGGAGTGAAACTTTTGACCAAGATTAACTATTTGGAGTATAATTTAATGATAGGAAGTGAAAAAGTTTAATTCTGGTGATTTTTGGAGTGTAGGGGCAAAATCGTAATGTTGCCACCGACGGACAAAATTTGAGATTTTGAGAGAATTTAGATCAAATTTGACAAATTGGAGAATGGTATGAGTATAAGGGATAAAAAATATGTCTATGGGCAATTTTTCAATTTTTGGGGTAAAAATGTAATTTTTGACTTATACGGGGGCAAAAGTGTAAATTTCAAAAATTACTCCACCGAGACTTTGGATGAGTCTGAGAATTTTATCTAAGCTATGAATATATGAGACAAGTGTATGGTGAAAATTTGGAAACAAATGGATGAAATTTTAAAAATGGGCCAATGGGAAAGTGACATGTGGCATTTTTTAATGATATAATATTATTTTAATGAAAAGTCAGCCCATTTAAACCCAAATTTTAAGTGCTGGCCAGCCATAAGGAAGAACAAGAGAGGAAATAGAGAGGAAAGGAAGAAAAAAAGAAAAACCAAAGAGAAACAAGAAAATTCAAAGGGAAATTCGCGGTTTTCGACCGTTTACGCGTCTAACGGTAAGATTTTTTGATTTTAGCTTGATTTCTACCTTTCCTATGCCTTTATTTCCATTTAGCATGCTTGAGGAGAGAGATCAAAAAGTGATATCAAGGGCTGGACGAAATTCTAGGGGAGAGGAATTGAAAATTTTAGGTTTTGATTTTTAGTTAAATTGATAGTTTTAGTTAGTTAAATGTGTTTAGAAATTAAATTGGGCAAGAAATCATTGAATTTTCACAATACCCACTCTTGGTTGGATGCTCAATGTTGTACAATGATGATGAATTGATTTTATTCTAAGGAAAATGAAGAGAAAATGATGAAAAACGATTAAACGTGGTAGAAAAACAAAGTAGAAAATTAACCGACTTAATGTCCCATTTTTGGCCGAATTTTCCAAGGAAGGGAGTGAGCTGATTTTGTTGTTTTTAGAAGGTTATTGGCTGATATTTAATGGTTAGAAATGTTGGAGAGAGAATGGGATGATTTAGAGCTAAAATGGAGCGCGTTAGCAATTTATCGAGCAAAGTGCCAAAAATAGGTTAATACCGCGTTTAAGCCGTTTTAGGCTATTGCATTTCATACCATGCATTAGTATAGGATTTAAGTTAATTATATAGTGATTTAGCATCAATGTGATGAATTGTGTAAATTTTTGTAATGTGTCTAGGAGGAAAGCCTTCCGGAAAAGGCAAAGAAGTCGTACCCGACGAGTAGTGATCGGGGCTCTTAGAAAGCTTTTAGTTTGTACAAACGGTGAGTAAACTTATTATTATTGTAAATTATCTAGAGTTTATTTTAAATGCCCTTTATGTATTTTATGAAATGAGAACGAGATTAAAACGAGATTTTTGATGTTTTAGGAATAAATGTGACAAATAAAAATATATTGTATTGATTATGAAATTGAGTAATTGGAGGCTACAAATTGACTTGAAAAATATATATTTTCCTAGGAATGGCTTATGAGAAATGAGTATATGTGACTATATTTTGTGAATGCATTGGAAAATTTATGTAAGTTGTTTTACTATGCAGGCTGGATAAATAAATAAAAGCCACGTTATACTGTCGAAATTTTATTAAAATTGGTGGGTTAGTCACTGCAGTGACGGGTTTCCGTGGACTGCCTATTAGAGGGATACGGTAAACCCAGTTATATAGTTACTCCGGTTGTAGAGGCGAGGAGGTTAACTCTTGGGGTAGTATTATAGCTCACTTCACGTCGAACCCCCACGTGAATGTGTAACTCGGCCAACGCCAAGGAACGGCTGGTTTTTAAAAATAAAAATGTGTTTCACGTGTGAATATTTTAACACCCTTGGCGGACTCGGTTAGATGCCTTGGTCAAGGTATCCCCGAGGATTAGTTTTGGCTTGAGCCTTGTTTTAATAAACGACATAAGCCTTAACAATTGTTTTGGTAAATTTCAAATATTTTATGGTTTAAGAAATAAATTGAAAACATTATGAAATGGGTTGAAATTTGTTGTTTAAACTTGCCTCCATTTTACTCGCCTTTAGATATTTATGATAATGTCTGTTTACTCATTGGGATTGCAAAATCTCACCCAACTCCTTTCCACCCATTTCAGGTTCAGTATAGACTGTAGATAGCTGATCTCATCGAGGACTACCATTGGATCTGCATTTTCCAAATCGTAGGTTCACAGTCCTCTTTACTTTTGTTTATTCGGGGGCCCTTTTATTATTGTAAATTAAATTAAATATTTTGGCTTACTGTATTTCAGTATGTATAAATTCATTTAGCTTTTACGCTATAAAAATTATTCATGTATAACTCTATAAATATTGTTTTATAAGAAAATAGAATATTTTCCTTAATAATTCTTTTATTTTCTTATTATATTCAAATAACCGTAATTTCGTTTTAAATGAAGATTTTAGACTTTTAAACTCATTTTGAATATGAATTATGTGTTTTGTACTTGTATATTACGTTTTAGCCAGTTTCGTAATTTTTGAGAAAAAAATGACCAAAATACCCCTGTGTGGCGAAAATTTTATTTTGATTGTTTTTGATCTAAAATAGTGTATATTCTCTAAAAACTAGATATTTAACAACGATTGCTCACAGAAAAGGAAAGAAACTGATATGTAAGCCTTGCGGGGTTCCGGTTGGCATTCCGAATAATGAGTGTCAATTAGGGACGTTGCGGCGATTGTCATGGGCCTAAGGGAGGTTTCAGGTCGTGACAATTCTATTGGTATCAGAGCTTTTGGTTTTAAAGATAAGAGCTTTTGGTTTTAAAGATAAGATTTTTTGGTTTTAAAGTGGTTTTAAAAAAAAAAATTACAATATCAGTGTGGCCCCGGATTAAGTTAAGTTAGGTTGAATAGAATGCATGCATTTTCATATAGAGCCTAAGGTTCCCTAAGCTTGCTCGTTTTCTCTTATAGATTATTATGCCTCCTCGACATGGACGCCCACCTCTCACTAGATCGGTTGGGAGGGGAAAAGGTCGTTCCCAACGTCGTCAGCTAGATGCAGTAGGGGAAGAATCGGCTGCGTCTACCATTCGGGCAGCACCTATTGCTGAGCAGGCCGATAGTCCTCCACATCCTCCACCTCCTCCGCCACCTACGGGTATTCCCACCATGCCCACTGAGGCAACACAGGCATTGGTAGCTTTCTTTACTGCAATGGCTGGTGGAGCTCCGACTGGTCAAGTTCCACCTATAGTACCACCAGTTACTCCTTTAGTTCCACCATCGGTACAAGATGTATCCATTTTCAAGAAGCTAAAGGAGGCTAGACAGCTCGGTTGTGTCTTTCACGGGTGAGTTGGATGCCACTGTGGCAAAGGACTGGATTAATCAGGTTTCAGAGACACTCTCTGATATGAGATTAGACGACGACATGAAGCTGATGGTGGCTATGAGATTATTAGAGAAGAGGGCTCGTACTTGGTGGAATTCAGTGAAGTCTCGTTCCACTACTCCTCAGATGTGGCCCAATTTTCTCAGGAAATTTGATGGTCAGTATTTCACTTATTTTCATCAAAAAGAAAAGAAGAGAGAATTTTTGAGTTTGAAACAAGGGAATCTAACTGTAGAGGAGTACGAGACTCGTTTTAACGAGTTAATGTTATATGTGCCGGATCTGGTGAAATCTGAGCAAGATCAAGCCAGTTATTTCGAGGAAGGGCTCCGTAATGAGATTAGAGAGCGGATGACAGTGACTGGTAGGGAGCCGCATAAGGAGGTGGTACAGATGGCTTTACGAGCTGAGAAGCTCGCGACTGAGAATAGGAGGATTCGGACTGAGTTTGCAAAAAGGAGGAATCTTGGTATGTCTTCTAGTCAGCCAGTAAAAAGAGGCAAGGACTCAGCGATTTCAGGGAGTACTACTTTTGTTTCCGTGACATCTCCTCGACCTCCATTTCCACCATCATAACAGAGACCTTCGAGGTTTAGCAGATCTGCTATGACTGGTTCTGGGAAGAGTTTCAGAGGTTTTGACAGATGCAGAAATTGTGAGAATTATCATAGTGGGCTATGTAGAGAGCCAACAAGATGTTTCCAATGTGGACAGACGGGTCATATTAGGACTAATTGCCCACGGTTAGGACGAGCCACGGTAGTTGCATCATCTTCACCAGCTCGCACTGATATATAGAGGAGAGATTCTTCTGGGTTGCCACCGAGACAGGGAGTGGCCATACGGTCCGGTGTGGAGAGTAATACCCCGGTACATCCACCTTCGAGACCACAAACTCGTACCTTGACAAGAGTTTTCGCTGTGACGGAAGATAGGCACAGGTCCGACTTAGAGCAGTGACAGGTACTATGTCTTTATTTGATAAAGATTCTTATGTTTTGATAGATTCTGGCTCAGATAGGTCTTATGTGAGCACCACATTTGCATCAATTGCTGATAGAAGCTTGTCACCATTAGAGGAAGAAATTGTAATTCACACCCCTTTAGGAGAAAAGCTAGTTAGAAACAGTTGTTATAGAGATTGTGGGGTAAGGGTAGGCGAGGAAGAATTTAGGGGTGACTTAATTCCTCTAGAGATCCTGGATTTTGATCTAATATTGCGTATGGACTGGTTAACTGCACATCGAGCGAACGTGGATTGTTTTCGAAAGGAAGTTGTTCTTCGAAATTCGGAGGGAGCAAAGATTGTGTTTGTAGGGAAACGCCGAGTATTACCGTCCTGTGTAATCTCGGCCAGCAAAGCTTCAAAATTAGTGCAGAAAGGGTATTCGACTTATTTGGCATACGTGATTGATACTTCAAAGGGGGAACCTAAGTTAGAGGATGTCCCAATAGTAAGTGAGTTTCCTGATGTATTTCCTGATGATATACTTGGACTGCCTCCTGATCGAGAGCTTGAGTTCCCTATTGATTTGCTTTCGGGTACCGCACCTATTTCTATCCCTTCATATAGAATGGCTCCGGCAGAGTTGAAGGAGTTGAAAGTACAATTGCAAGAGTTGGTGGACAAGGGTTTTATACGCCCTAGTATATCTCCGTGGGGAGCACCGATTTTATTTGTGAAAAAGAAAGACGGTACACTTCGGTTATGTATCGATTACCGACAGCTTAACAGAATGACCATTAAGAACAAGTATCCGTTACCGAGGATTGATGATCTTTTCGATCAATTACAGGGAGCTACAGTGTTTTCCAAGGTTGATCTAAGGTCTGGGTATCATCAGTTGAGGATTAAAGAACAGGATGTACCCAAGACAGCATTCAGGACTCGGTACGGTCATTATGAGTTCTTGGTCATGCCTTTCGGGTTAACTAACGCACCGACAGCTTTTATGGATCTCATGAATAGGGTGTTCCACCCTTACTTGGACAAGTTTGTTATCGTGTTCATTGATGACATACTGGTTTACTCGAGAGATAATGATGAGCACGCTGCCCACTTGCGTATAGTATTACAAACTTTAAGGGAAAGACAGTTGTATGCAAAGTTTTCAAAGTGTGAGTTTTGGTTACAGGAAGTGGTATTCTTGGGACACGTAGTATCGAGAACTGGAATATATGTTGATCTTAAGAAAGTAGAGGCAATTTTACAATGGGAGCAACCTAAGACAGTGACGGAGATTCGTAGTTTCCTCGAATTAACCTGTTATTATCGAAGGTTTGTTCAGGGGTTTTCCTTAATAGCAGCTCTTTTGACCCGTCTAACTCGTAAGGGAGTTAAGTTTGTGTGGGATGATGTTTGTGAGAATCGATTTCAGGAGCTGGGGTAAAGCTTATATTATTACCTCATAAGGTTTGTTCACGGTAAACTCCATTATATTATTACCTCGAACGGAGAGGCGCGTAGGGTATCTCCTAGGATAAAGCTTAGGGTTCACTTCACGCCAAACCACCACGTGAAGGGGAACTCAGCCAACGCCAAGGAACGGCTGTATTTTTCTCAAACTAAAAATATATTTTAAGTGTATACAAAATTTTAACAACCTTCGCGGACTCGGTTGGATGCCCTGCGCAAGGTATCACCGAGTATGAGTTTTGGCACGAGCCAAAGTTTTAAGAAATTCATAAGCCAAGTTGATTACTCGATTTATATGGATTGATTTTATTTGGTTGAAATGAACTGAAAGGTAATGAAATTACAGTCTGATGACTTATTTTAATTGTCTCCATTTACTCGGCTTTAGATACTTTAGATGGTATCTGTTTACTCACTGGGATTATAAAATCTCACCGCTTCTTCCTATACATTTTTCAGGCTCAGGATAGTTTGTAGATAATCGAGTAGGACGAGAACTAAGCTCAGAACTGCATTATAGAAAGTAAGAGTTCGTAGTCTTACATCCTCTTGGTCAATTGGAGCCCACGTGTCATTGCAGATCAAAACTTATATTTTGGTTATCTGTATTTCTATTCATACAATTTTTACTTTACTTTCATGTGAGAAACAATTATTTACGAATATTTCTATAAAAATTTATTTTATGAGAAAATAGAATAATTTATTGATTATTTTTGAATAGTATTAGTTGTTAACAATTTGCTTTCAAATGAATGTTTTAGATACTTATTTTGTTTTTAAATCATTAAATATATATTTTCTACTTACCTACTAAATTTTTAGCAAGTTTTGAGATTTTCGAAAAAAAAATGACGAAAATGTCCCTGTGAGCCAAAAAAAATATATGTTATGTTATGATTTGGAAATGATTTGTAATCCTTCGTATTTTGATTATTTGATAACTATTGCTCATCGGGGAAGTGCGAAAGCTGATACGAGAGCCTTGCGAGGTTTCGATCGACATTCGGGGTGAAGAATGTTTGTCGAGGCTTCGCAGCGGTTGTCATGGGCTCGATGGAGAGTTCCGGGTCTTGACAGGTAGTGTTGTCAAGCCCAGCCCTAAATTATCTACCATGTTACACATCAGATTGGTAGAGTGATTGCATATTTGAACAGCCCCGGAAGAATATTTAAAAGTCGGTATTGTTGCTTAGAAGTACAAGTAAGTCGATTTATACCTCGAACTAATTAAAATAGGGATTTTAAGGTGAAATTAAGAGTTTCACAGTCTAGGGATGACTCAAAAAGGTAATTCAGAGTTCGAGTATCAATTTAGAGTCAAACCGAAATTTTCACTATCTAGGGGCAAAATGGTCATTTGCCACTTGAGGATAAAATGAAAACTTTAGAAAAGATTTTTTTTGGCCCTATTTGACTTATTGGAATATGATTTGAGTATTAGAGTATGATTTGAGGTTTATAAGTGAAAAATTTTAATTTCGGTATAATTTAGAGTATAGGGGCGAAATGGTAATTTTATCACCTCAGGGGCAAATCGATAAATTTTCACCCCTGACACTTGTCAAGACCAAGGAATTTTATTCATCATGGAAATGAATAAACATGAGAAATGTGTGGTGGAGAATTAAAGAATTAAAAGTCAAATATTTAAAGTTTGAACCAATAAGGAAATGCCATGTGTCATGCTTTTATTATTTTATTATTTCTTTATAAAAAGGCATAAAAATCAGCCCATTTCTCCCATAGTGGTCAGCCAAACAAGAAGAGAAGAGAAACAAAGGAAGAACAAACCCTAGGTGGGAAAAATCAAAGAGAAAGTGCTGGAATTCAAGGATTTGATCAAGCAAACGTAAAATTTCTTCGATTTTGCTAGTGACTTACCTTATGCATGCATTTTCCCTTAATTTCCATGGTTGAAAAACATGCTTTCATGGTGAATTCATGGCTGGTCAAAGTGGGTATGGAGAGAGAATGATGTTAGATTGATTTGATTCTAAGTTATGTTAGTGTTTTTAGTTAGTTAAGTATGTTTAGAAACAAAACAACAAGAAAAGAATCAATTTTCCCCATGAACCTTCAATGGCCGAACCCTATGTGAAGTGTAGAAGTAATGAATTGATTTTGTGATCAAGTGAATTGGTTGAAAAATTGATGAAATGATGATTTATGGTGAGAAAATGGAATGGGAAAATTTTTAGTGATTGTGCACCACAATAGCCAAAAGTTTCAAGAATAATTGTGAGGGTTGTTAGGCTGAATTTTAGATTATTGGAATTGTATTTGGTAAATTGAAATATTAGAAATGAAATGGAGCAATTTGGAGCTAAATCGAACAAAATTGTCATTTAATCGGATCATAGGTCGAATTAAGTCAGCACTGCATTTAAGCAGTAGTCGGATAAGTTGCATATCATATCATGCATATACACCGAGCCTGAATTGATTTTATAATGATCAAGCATTGATGTGGTGAATTATGTATTGTACATTGTGGATAGGTGGTAAGTAAATTACACTGGTAAAAGTACAGAGATTATGCTTGGAGACTGGATTAGGAGTACATCGACTCCTAGAACTGTGAGTAAACTTATTATCGTCTTAATTATCTAGAGTAGTTTTATCCAATTGTGTGATTTTATGAAAAGTGGGTTTAAATAGTAAATTGCTATATTTTAGGAGAAATTGTGATTTTATAAATTTTATGGAAAATTGAATACTGGTTTTGAAAATAGAGTAATTGGAGACTACCTGCTTGTGTTGTAAATTTATGGTTTTGAATTGAATGGCTTATGACAATATATGAGCATGAATGGCTAAACTGATTTTGGTGTTAGAATTATTTGTACTGTGTATTCAGCCTTGAGAGGCTAGGTTGCGATAAATTGCCATGTCATGTAAAAAAGATTTCATAAATCAAGTGGTAGATAAAATAATCCATAGTCACTGCAGTGGTGGGGGTTTCCATGGACTGCCTATGAGAGGGGCACGGTAATCCAATTATATATTTACCTTCGAGGGGAGATGTTGGATGAAGTATCTCCCGAGGTAAAGATTTGAGTGCACTTCACATGGACCACAGCGTGAGAGTGAGACTCAGCCAACGCCAAGGCATGGCTAAAATTTCAGATGTAAAGGCATTTAACAGTTTTGGCGGACTCAATTGGGATAACCCTCGATCAAGGTATCCCTGATAGCTGAGTATGAGAATGATTTTTGGCACTAGCCAAGCTTTTTAGGAAATCATAAGCCTATTTATTTATTTAGTTGAAAGGTAATGAAATTACAGTATGATGACTTATTTTATTTCGTCTCCATTTACTCGCCTTTAGATAGTTTAGACAGTGTTTGTTTACTTACTGGGATTTTATAATCTCACCACATTCAATTTCCCACATTTCAGGCTCGGGATAGCCGGTAGATAGCCGATTGCCTCAAGGACTTCAGTTAGCCTTGCATCGACAACATCGTAGGTTCACAGACTCGCACCTTATTGGTTAGTTGGGCACCCACGTGTCACTGTAAAAGTAATTTTATGCTTTGGTTATTTGCTTCATAGTATATATGAATATAATTAACTTTTACGCTATAAGAATTACTTACCGATAGCTTTATAAAAATTATTTTACAAGAAAATAGTTTATTTTATAGAATATTTTTATTATATTCAAATGGTCAAATTTTCACTTCAAATGAACGTTTTAGATACTTAATTTGTTTTAAATCACTAAATATATATTTTCTGCTTACCTACTACATTTTTAGCAAGTTTTGAGATTTTTGATGAAAAAATGACGAAATTGCCTCTGTGCGCCAGAAAACAATATGTTATGTTCTTATTTGGAAATGACTCGTAATCCTTCGAATTACGATATTTGATAACTATTGCTCACCGGAGAAGTATGAAAGCTGATACGAGAGCCTTACGAGGTTTTGATCGGCATTCGGGGTGAAGAATGTCTGTCGAGGCTTCGCGGCTGTTGTCACAGGCTTTGATGAGAGTTTCGGGTCGTGACAATTATAGTGGTATCAAGCATGGTTTAAAGATAAGAGATTTTGGTTTTAAAGCTTTGAATTTTAAAGTTTTTGTTTTTAAAGTTCTTTTAAGAAATCTACACTAACACTGCATGGCCCTGAGTTAAGTTAGGTTAGGTCGAATAGAATGCATGAGTCTACATATAGAGACCTCTTTGATTTCAAGGTGTATAAGAGATTAAGTGATTGTCGTTAGACATTCTCCCCTAAGCTGTGGGAGCAATGTAAGTAAATGGCAAGAGAAGAAAAAGGGAAAACTTGAAACGGACTCAAAAAAGGATCAAGATGATAATGATCCTAAAGATGTTAAGTGCCTTGTTAAAGCTTGTAATACTGTAATCTTAGGCAGATGTAGTATAAGAAGGATAATAATCCCTTGTATAATAGGCTTAAGAGTTGACTTTTGTCTTGTATAATATAAATGGATGATGGAGTAGCTATTTAAATGACAAAAGGAGTATAAAAATCTTTTAGTATGACAAAGGTAGATTAGTAATATAAGTATTGAGGATGAATAATTATCTTAGTGGCAAGATCAATTATTTTAAATAAGTACTGAAGGTTGAAATAGGAAGCCATTAATGGTTCCAACTGTCACGACCCGGTACTCCCCTTGAGCTCGTGACAATCGCAGCGGTACCTCAATAGACACTCATTTCCCGGAATGCCAACCGGGACCCACAAGGCTTAATTCAGTATCTCATTTCCCTCGTGAGTAACCGTTGCCGAAATCATGTTCTAGAAGATTTTAAGCTGTTTCCAACTCAAAATAAATAAAATAATAATTTTTGTCTCACAAGGGTATTTTAGTCATTTTTCCCAAAAAGTTTTGAAACCAGCTAAAATGTAATATACGAGTACAAAACATATAATTCATAATCAAAGCGAGTTTTAAAGTCTAAAATCTTCATTTAAAATGAAATTATGCTTATTTGGATATAATAGAAAAATAAAGGAAATATTAAGTAAAATATTTTATTTTCTTATGAAATAATATTTTTAGAGTTATCTGTAAATAATTTTTGTAGCTTAAAAGCTAAATAAATTTATACATACTATAATACAGTAAGCCAAACTATTTAATTTAATTTACAATAACAAGAGGGCCCCCGAATAAACAAAAGTAAAGAAGACTGTGAACCTACAGTTTGGAAAATACAGATCCAATGGTAGTCCATGATGAGATTAGCTATCTACAGTCTATACTGAACTTGAAATGGATGGAAAGAAGGGTGGTGAGATTATAAAATCTCAATGAGTAAACAGACATCATCATAAACATCTAGAGTTGAGTAATGGAGACAATAAAGTAAATCCTCGTAAACTGGGTCACAGTATTAGAACACATTTCATTCAAAATACGTAAAGAGACTTATGAATCTCATAAAAACTAGGCTTGTGCCATAAATCCATTCTCGGAGACACCTTGGCCTGGGCATCCTACCGAGACCGCCAAGGCTGTTAAAAATTCACATACACGTAAAACATATTTTTAGTTTGAGAAAAATACAGTCGTTCCTTGGCGTTGGCTGAGTTCCCCCTCACATGATGGTTTGGCATGAAGTGAACCCTAAGCTTTACCCTAGGAGATACCCTACGCGCCTCTCCATTCGAGGTAAGAATATAATGGGGTTTGCCGTGCCCTTTTAAAAGGCTGGTCCATAGAAACCCCCTACTGCAGTGATTAATTAATATATAATCCACCAATCAATAAAATTCATTCTAGCATGACATGGCAATTATTATAACTCACAGCCTTTCAAGGCTAAATACACATTTCATATATTTCAACACCAATACCAATTCAGTCATTCATGCAAATATTGTCATAAGCCATTAGATTTATAAATTTAATTCATAACAAGTGATCTCCAATTACTCTATTTTTCAAAATCATCATTCAATTTTAAAACAATTTATAAAATCTTTTCATGTAGACACATTTTGTTTGTAAAACTCAAGATTTACCATTTAATTTCATTTTCAAAAAATTTCATCAAAATCGATTAAAAACATACTTTAGATAATTAAAATGATAATAAGGTTACTCACTATGTCTAGAGTGCAGATTTTTGAAATACTCAGACTACTGGTCCTCGGGTGTAATTTTCTTGCCTTTATCGAACGACTCACCACCTTGACTTAGTACAAAATCGAGAAATTCACCACATTGGTACTAAATCAAAATTAAACTAATTTAGACTACTAATGCATGATATGGAATGCAAAATGCACTAATAACCATCTAAATTTTTGTATTGGCCTAATTCGTCCTATCACCCGATTAAATTACTAACGTGTCCAATTTAATCCCAAATTACTCCAAATTGTTCCAATTCTTTTCCAATATCTTAGTTCACCAAACTCAAATCAAATAACCTAAAATTTGGCAAAACTATCTTCACTTTTCTTCTTAAAATTTTCGGCCAATAATGCTGCATTAACACCATGATTTTTTCTACTACTTTTCCACACCATAATTCATCATTTTCTAACCAATTCTCCTAGAATAAAAATCAAATTCATCCTCACTCAACACATGGTAAATTCAGCCATTGATGGTTGTTGGAGAAAATGAATTATTTTCTTGTTGTTTTCTTTCTAAATATGCTAAACTAACTAAAAACACTAACATATCTTAAAATCAAATCAATCCAACATTTTTCTCTTTCCTTACCCATTTTGACCAGCCATGAATTCATCATGAAAACATGTAATTTAAGCATGGAAAATAAGGAGAAATGCTTAAGGAAAATAGATTTCAAGCTTAAGTTGAAAAATCCTACCTTTTTCACTTGTTTTCCTTGATTTTTCACACTTTTTCTCTTGAATTTCTTCACCTAGGGTTTGTTCTTCCTTTCTTTCCCTCTCTTCCTTGCTTGGCCAAATTTTTGGAGAGATAATGGGCTGATTTATGCTATTTTTAAGTTAAATAATAAAATATCCTAAGCTTGACACTTGTCATTTTCTTATTGGTCCATTTTTAAAACTTTAAAAATTTTAAACCTTTTATCTCCACCACAAGATTAGTTAAAGGTCAAAATGAGGATAAGGGGAGACCATGTGCTGGACAAATGTCCTGGTGGTGGAAAATTACAATTTTGCCCTTAGGGTGGCAAAATTACCAGTTTACCCCTATAATCTAAATTATACCGAAATTAAAATTTTTCACTGCTAAACCTCAAATTATGTTCTAAATAGTCAATCTTGATCAATCTTAGTCAAAAATTTCATCCAACACTCATATCTTAACCTCGGGTGGCAAAATGACCATTTTGCTTCTAGGTTATGAAAATTCCAGTTTGACTCCAAATTAATCCTCAAACTTCGAATTACCATTTTGAGTCATCCCTGAACTGTGAAGCTCTTAGTTTCACCTTAAAATTCCTATTTGATCTAGTTCGAAGCTTAAATCAACTTTGATGTACCTCTAGGTACAATATCGACTTTTGTAAATTTTTCGGGACTCTCCTAGCATGCAAATATGCTATCCATCACATGTATGTCATGACAAGTATTTTATAAGGTCGGGCTTTACACCAGCAATTATTAGATTCAACAATGATTAAACCTTGTAGTACTATGAATTGATCACAAATTAACGGGTTAAGTCAAGGATTATAAATTTGAGTATGGAGGCAATTAGAAGATGATACCATAAAATTTTAAGATGAGAAATATAATCGGTTACGACTATGAGAATAGTGGGATGCTATAAAATCATTAGGTGTGTGATGAAGTTGTGATCTATTGAACCATATGGGAAGATTGTCCTAAGGTGGGACATAGGACATGAGGATTTTTGGAGATGCTTATAGAGGGAGATATAAATTCTAAAGTATGTTTTCCCCCACAAGTTTTAATTTATTCGAGAAATTATCATGGTAAAGATATGTGAATATTGGTAATGAAATATGCCCTAAGGCATAACTGTGGCATATCACGTAAATAATATAGATATGTTGGGGTCAGTATCCCGATCATGCATTTGTGATAGAAAATTTACTTTGCTAATTGTGGTATAGACTCAAAAATGAGTCAAGCCGTTAAGAACGACTAAGGTAGTAACTCCAAAAGTAAAAGATTTGTTTTAATTAAGTAGATTTCGACGGCTACATTGAAATAAATTACCTTGTGGAGTATTAAGATTAATAATGTATTGATCAAAGTCAAATCTTAAGAACAAAGAGGATGGAAGATTAATGAGAAGGGACATCAATGTTAAGTAACGAATTTGTGAATAAAGGATTACGATGGTGGCATAGAAAATGAGTACTATAAAGGATTACTACAAGGATATATAATTCTTGTATTAACTCAATTGAATTAAAAATGATTAAATGAAGCAATTCTTGTGGTAAACAGCGAAATAGTGAAGTTGACGTAGAGTCTTGTTTATAGTCAGTGACTGCAGCACCGATTATAGATAGGAGACTGCGTAGACTCTTTATCTTGGGAAACCACCTAGTATAATCCTAAATGACATAAAGACTCATGATTGAGAGGATTATTGCTAATCAAATTCTAAAGGGTAATAATAGATATAAGTAAAGTATTCAAGTTGAGTTGGAAATAAATACGAGGAGCAACTCAAGATTCCCTATAAAGGAGATAACAGGAGAAGTTGAGCATCGAATAAAAAGATAATACCCCGCCTTTTCTTTGAGTTTGATAAGTGAAATTTTGAGGACAAAATTTTATTTTAAGGGGGGTAGTGAAATACCCCATACTTTGATATGGTAATAAATAAAGTTGATCGAATACAAATTGAGGTCAATTAATATGTTTAGAAGTGATAAAAGATGAAAGTAGTAGTTTAGGATAAAATATTTCGCAAGTGAGAAAATAATAGTAAAATAGTAATAATTTTATCAGAGGAGAATTTGTGAGATAAAAGGCGATTTGGAAGTCAAGTGAGGCATAATAAGGTATTTTGGGTACCAAGGAGACAAGATAAAATTTTTAGAATAAAATAATATTTTATAAATAAAATAATATTAAAATATTAATATTTAGCCTGATGTCGAAGTCAATCAAGAAGAAGGATCATATGGTTGATCCAAGTGGGGGAGAAGATGACAAGCCTGACTCTATAAAAATATTTATCATGACATACATGTGATAGATAGCATGTTTGCATGCTAGGAGAGTCTCGAAAAATTTACAAAAGTCGGTATTGTACCTAGAGGTACAACAAAGTTGAGTTAAACCTCGAACTTGATCAAATAGAGAATTCATGATGAAATTAAGAATTTTAAAGTCCCAGAATGATTTAATATGGTGATTTAGAGTTCGAGTATCAATTTGGAGTCAAACCAAAATTTTCGTTATGTAGGGGTAAAATGGTCATTTGACACCTGGGGACAAAATGGAAATTTTTAGAAAAGATTTTTGGCCCCATTTGACTTATTGGAGTAAGATTTGAGGTTTAGAAGTGAAAAATTTTAATTTCGGTATAATTTGGAGTAAAAGGGTAAAATGGTAATTTTGCCATCCGAAATCAAAAATTTAATTTTTGAAAGGATTTTGATCAAATTTAATTATTTGGAGTGTGAAATGGGTATGAGGAGTGAAAATTATGCATTATGGAAAATTTTCAATTTTTGGGGTAAAAATGTAATTTTTGAAAAGTTCGGGGGCAAAAGTGTAATTTTGAAAAATTTGCCCCACCAAAACTTTAGAAAAATCTGAAAATTTCACTTAAGACTTGGATAAGTCAAAGGGAATGCATGGTGAAAAAGTAGGACAAGTAGATGGCTAGAAAAAAAATGAATTAATAAAATATTCAAAATATGAATAAAATAATATTATTTCATTAAACTAATTAAAAAAGTATAAAAAAAATCAGCCCACCCATTCTTCTCCTTCAACATTCGGCCAAGCAAGAAACAAGAGAGAGAAAGGAGAAAATAAAACCCTATCCAAGAAATTTAAAGGGAAAATGGTGGAAATTCAAAAATCAAGTGAAAAAAAGGTAATATTTCTTAAATTTGTCTTGTGCTTTACCTTTCCCATGCATTTCCCATCATTTTCCATGGTTGAATCATGTGATTTGAGGATGATTTCAATTCTGGTCATATGGGTTTAGAGAGAGAAAGTTGTTAGATAAATTTGATTTTGAGTTATGTTAGTGTTTAGTGTTAGGTTAGCTTGTTTATGAGTAAAACAACAAGAAAAATATTTATCTTCTCCATGAATTTCTCTAGGTCGAATCTAGCCAGTGGTATGTGAGGATGAGGTTGACTTTATTTTAAGAGAATTGGGTGGAAAAATGATGAATTATGAGGTTGGAAATTAAATGGGAATTTTCGGTGCAATAAATTGAAAATTTTACCCACTAAGGGTAAAAGCGTAATTTATAGTCCGGACTGATA
Source organism: Theobroma cacao (assembly GCF_053813885.1). Taxonomy (NCBI): domain Eukaryota; kingdom Viridiplantae; phylum Streptophyta; class Magnoliopsida; order Malvales; family Malvaceae; genus Theobroma; species Theobroma cacao. The sequence continues at coordinate 28,617,962 of NC_142639.1, read as the reverse complement.
AATTGGACCAAATTCACAGTCATTGAGGTATTGTGGTTATAATTGGATAATTGAAATTGAAATGGATAGAATTGGAGTCGAATTGGGGATTTTAGGACTTTACATCGTGTATAGGCGAGTTAGGTCGGACATCGCAATTAAGCGATTGTCTAAACATTTCAAATCCTATCTAGTGCATACGCATGGATAAGAGCCTGAAATAATTTATGATAAATTGACACAATTTATTGAATTTTGTATCATGGATTATGGATAGGTGGTGAGTCAATTGTTTCGGGTAAGAGACTGCACCCGAGGGCGGAAGATAAGAGTATTTCTACTCCTAATACTGTGAGTAAACTTATTATCGTCTTAATTATCTAGAGTAGTTTTATACAACTGTGTGATTTTATGAAAAATGAGTTTAAATGGTAAATTGCTATGTTTTAAGAGAAATTGTGATTTTATAAAATGGTTTTATAAACTTTCTAAAAAATCTAATATTGGTTTTGAAAATAGAGTAATTGGAGACTGTCTGCTTGTGTTGCAAATTTATGGTTTTGAATTGAATGGCTTATGACAATAAATGAGCATGAATGGCTAAACTGATTTTGGTGTTATAATTATTTATACTGTGTATTCAGCCTTGAGAGGCTAGGTTGCGATAAATTGCCATGTCATGCTAGAATGAATTTTATTGATTGATGGATTATATATTAATTAGTTACTGCAACAGGGGTTCCGTGGACCAGCCTATTAGAGTGGCACGGTAAACTCCATTATATTATTACCTCGAACGGAGAGGCGCGTAGGGTATCTCCTGGGGTAAAGCTTAGGGTTCACTTCACGCCAAACCACCACGTGAAGGGGAACTCAGCCAATGCCAAGGAACGGCTGTATTTTTCTCAAACTAAAAATATATTTTAAGTGTATACAAAATTTTAACAACCTTCGCGGACTCGGTTGGATGCCATGCGCAAGGTATCACCGAGTATGAGTTTTGGCACGAGCCAAAGTTTTAAGAAATTCATAAGCCAAGTTGATTACTCGATTTATATGGATTGATTTTATTTGGTTGAAATGAACTGAAAGGTAATGAAATTACAGTATGATGACTTATTTTAATTGTCTCCATTTACTCGGCTTTAGATACTTTAGATGGTATCTGTTTACTCACTGGGATTATAAAATCTCACCGCTTCTTCCTATACATTTTTCAGGCTCAGGATAGTTTGTAGATAATCGAGTAGGACGAGAACTAAGCTCAGAACTGCATTATAGAAAGTAAGAGTTCGTAGTCTTACATTCTCTTGGTCAATTGGAGCCCACGTGTCATTGCAGATCAAAACTTATATTTTGGTTATCTGTATTTCTATTCATACAATTTTTACTTTACTTTCATGTGCGAAAACAATTATTTACGAATATTTCTATAAAAATTTATTTTATGAGAAAATAGAATATTTTATTGATTATTTTTGAATAGTACTAGTTGTTAACAATTTGCTTTCAAATGAATGTTTTAGATACTTATTTTGTTTTTAAATCATTAAATATATATTTTCTGCTTACCTACTAAATTTTTAGCAAGTTTTGAGATTTTCGAAAAAAAAAAGACGAAAATGCCCCTGTGAGCCAAAAAAAAATAATATGTTATGTTATGATTTGGAAATGATTTGTAATCCTTCGTATTTTGATTATTTGATAACTATTGCTCATCGGGGAAGTGCGAAAGTTGATACGAGAGCCTTGCGAGGTTTCGATCGACATTCGGGGTGAAGAATGTTTGTCGAGGCTTCGCAGCGGTTGTCACGGGCTCGATGGGGAGTTCCAGGTCGTGATAGGTAGTGTTGTCAAGCCCAGCCCTAAATTATCTACCATGTTACACATCAGATTGATAGAGTGATTGCATATTTGAAAAGCCCCGGAAGAATATTTGAAAGTCGATATTGCTGCTTAGAAGTACAAGTAAGTCGATTTATACCTCGAACTAATTAAAATAGGGATTTTAAGGTGAAATTAAGAGTTTCACAGTCTAGGGATGACTCAAAAAGGTAATTCAGAGTTCGAGTATCAATTTAGAGTCAAACCGAAATTTTCACTATCTAGGGGCAAAATGGTCATTTGCCACTTGAGGACAAAATGAAAATTTTAGAAAAGATTTTTTTTGGCCCTATTTGACTTATTGGAGTATGATTTGAGTATTAGAGTATGATTTGAGGTTTAGAAGTGAAAAATTTTAATTTCGGTATAATTTAGAGTATAGGGGCGAAATGGTAATTTTATCACCTCAGGGGCAAATCGATAAATTTTCACCCCTGACACTTGTCAAGACCAAGGAATTTTATTCATCATGGAAATGAATAAACATGAGAAATGTGTGGTGGAGAATTAAAGAATTAAAAGTCAAATATTTAAAGTTTGAACCAATAAGAAAATGCCATGTGTCATGCTTTTATTATTTTATTTTTTTTTATAAAAAAGGCATAAAAATCAGTCCATTTCTCCCATAGTGGTCAGCCAAACAAGAAGAGAAGAGAAACAAAGGAAGAACAAACCCTAGGTGGGAAAAATCAAAGAGAAAGTGCTGGAATTCAAGGATTTGATCAAGCAAACGTAAAATTTCTTCGATTTTGCTAGTGACTTACCTTATGCATGCATTTTCCCTTAATTTCCATGGTTGAAAAACATGCTTTCATGGTGAATTCATGGCTGGTCAAAGTGGGTATGGAGAGAGAATGATGTTAGATTGATTTGATTCTAAGTTATGTTAGTGTTTTTAGTTAGTTAAGCATGTTTAGAAACAAAACAACAAGAAAAGAATCCATTTTCCCCATGAACCTTCAATGGCCGAACCCTATGTGAAGTGTAGAAGTAATGTATTGATTTTGTGATCAAGTGAATTGGTTGAAAAATTGATGAAATGATGATTTATGGTGAGAAAATGGAATGGGAAAATTTTTAGTGATTGTGCACCACAATAGCCAAAAGTTTCAAGAATAATTGTGAGGGTTGTTAGGCTGAATTTTAGATTATTGGAATTGTATTTGGTAAATTGAAATATTAGAAATGAAATGGAGCAATTTGGAGCTAAATCGGACAAAATTGTCATTTAATCGGATAATAGGTCGAATTAAGTCAGCACTGCATTTAAGCAGTAGTCGGATAAGTTGCATATCATATCATGCATATACACCGAGCCTGAATTGATTTTATAATGATCAAGCATTGATGTGGTGAATTATGTATTGTACATTGTGGATAGGTGTTGAGTAAATTACACTGGTCAAAGTACAGAGATTATGCTTGGAGACTGGATTAGGAGTACATCGACTCCTAGAACTGTGAGTAAACTTATTATCGTCTTAATTATCTAGAGTAGTTTTATACAATTGTGTGATTTTATGAAAAGTGGGTTTAAATAGTAAATTGCTATGTTTTAGGAGAAATTATGATTTTATGAAATGATTTTATAAATTTTCTGAAAAATTGAATGCTGGTTTTGAAAATAGAGTAATTAGAGACTGCCTGCTTGTGTTGTAAATTTATGGTTTTAAATTGAATGGCTTATGACAATATATGAGCATGAATGGCTAAACTGATTTTGGTGTTAGAATTATTTGTATTGTGTATTCAGCCTTGAGAGGCTAGGTTGTGATAAATTGCCATGTCATGCAGAAAAAGATTTTATAAATCATGTGGTAGATAAAATAATCCATAGTCACTGCTGTGGTGGGGGTTTTCATGGACTGCCTATGAGAGGGGCACGGTAACCCAATTATATATTTACCTCCGGGGGGAGATGTTGGATGAAGTATCTCCTGAGGTAAAGATTTGAGTGCACTTCACGTGGACCACCGCGTGAGAGTGAGACTCAGCCAACGCTAAGGCATGACTAAAATTTCGGATGTAAAGACATTTAACAGCCTTGGCGGACTCGGTTGGGATAACTCTCGATCAAGGTATCCCTGATAACTGAGTATGAGAATGATTTTTGGCACTAGCCAAGCTTTTCAGGAAATCATAAGCCTATTTATTTATTTGGTTGAAATGAGTTGAAAGGTAATAAAATTACAATATGATGACTTATTTTAATTCGTCTCCATTTACTCGTCTTTAGATAGTTTAGATGGTGACTGTTTACTCACTAGGATTTTATAATCTCACCACCCTCAATTCCCCACATTTCAAGCTCGGGATAGCCGGTAGATAGCCGATTGCATCAAGGGCTTCAGTTAGCCTTGCATTGACAAAATTGTAGGTTCATAGACTCGCACCTTATTGGTTAGTTGGGGGCCCACGTGTCATTGTAAAAGTAATTTTATGCTTTGGTTATTTGCTTCATAGTATATATGAATATAATTAACTTTTACGCTATAAGAATTATTTACCGATAGCTTTATAAAAATTATTTTACAAGAAAATAATTTATTTTATTGAATATTTATTATTATATTCAAATGGTCAAATTTTCACTTCAAATGAATGTTTTAGATACTAAATTTGTTTTAAATCACTAAATATATATTTTCTGCTTACCTACTACATTTTTAGCAAGTTTTGAGATTTTCGATGAAAAAATGACGAAAATGCCCCTGTGAGCCAGAAAACAATATGTTATGTTCTAATTTGGAAATGACTTGTAATCCTTCAAATTACGATATTTGATAACTATTGCTCACTGGGGAAGTGTGAAAGATGATACAAGAGCCTTGCGAGGTTTCGATCGGCATTAGGGGCGAAGAATGTCTATCGAGGCTTCGCGGCGGTTGTCATGGGCTCGATGAGAGTTTCGGTTCGTGACAGTTTATTTTTATAGGGTTTAGGTTTGAGTACCTAAAAATTAACAAGTACCCTACCCATTGACATCCCTAGTATTTCTAAGGCCAGGAATATTATTATATAAATAAATGTTTAATTTTATTTAATTTTAATTGATAAATGTATTTTAAATATTAAAATAAAAATATTTTAATATTTTAATAATAAATAATAATATTTTGTATATTATCAATAACAAATATTATTGTATTACTATGTTAATAAAAAAAATGAATGTTTATGTAATAAATAATACCTTTTTATTATTTAAAGAATTTTTTTAACATTTAGTATTTAATAAAAATATTACTATTTATTATTAATAATAAATATGATTTGAATATTTTAATATGTTTAAAAGTAGTCTAACAGTTCTGTCAATATCACCATTTTAACAAGAGTGCAAAATTTTTAAAAAGCCCACACAAGGAATTTCAAATATCTTTCACAAAATCATCCGAACAACAAAAAATTATCAAATTTTCAAGATAATATCAATATTTCAGTGTTCACAATTCACTTGCTGTTAATGAATCATCACAAACACCCTTCTTCCCCTGAATGATAAATCATCCAAAGGAGCACAATCACAGAGGATTAAATTGAAATGAAATTATCATCATAATCAATTCCGTTTTGGGCTTTTGTAGGTTCATCAATTTAGGATGAATATTGGCTTGCTGAATTGGTACTTTCAGCTGCAGCTGCACAAACGTTAGGCTAACTAAGACTACACTGTCGAGCCACCAAATACCAATCCAACCAGTAGCGCAAAATCTGGGGAATCAGAGCACAAATTGTAGACGTCACCTCCACTTTTGTCTCACCCAGCAACAGTGTTGCTTCGGAGTAAGAATTCCCAGTGAACCTGCTATGATCCTAATGGCTTTGCCCAAGGTTTCTTTAGCAAGCCAGCAATGCAATCCAACAAAAATAGCTTTATTCTCTCAAAGCATAGGAGACTTGCCGCAGTGAAATTCACAAGTGCACAAAACGTAACTGAAATTCATGAAATAAAAGCATATATAAACGCATAATAAATGAACCAAAATACGTATCCAATACAAGTATAAAATCTGCCACTCAAGCCTTTTATCTATAAGAACAAGATAAGATAAATTGCCCTTCTCTCTATCTGCATCCCAGCTTTTGACATGGAGAATGCTGGTTTCACTCTTGTACTTGTCTGCGCCTTATGGATGTCCTCAGGAGTATGGTCCAGAAACAACAGGCCTGAAAACTGTGATCCAGAAAACATACAAGAAAGATATGAGAGATGGCTGGTCCAGCATGGGCGACAGTACAAGGATAAGGAGGAAATGACATTGCGCTTTGGCATTTATAAATCCAATTCTGAATTCATTGACTCTATCAATTCGCAAAACCTATCATTCAAGCTGACTGACAACAAATTTGCAGACATGACAAATGCTGAGTTCAGATCTGCCTATCTGGGTTCCTGGAGCAGAAGATCTCCAAGAGAGAGCGACGAGTTCCAGCATGACAAACATTACAATTTGTCAACTTACATAGACTGGAGAGAGAAAGGTGCTGTAACTCCAATCAAAGACCAAGGCCAATGTGGTATGACTTGAAATGCTATTAATATAATTAGATAGAGACTAAATTTTTATTCCTCTTGTCAATTCTACCTAATTCAAGACATCATATCATTAATATATAGTTTCCAGACTATGATTCGACCATTTGCTTCTTGCACTAAGTATATCCTCTTGAATCAGAGTTAAAGCGAGGGGAAACATATAGTGAAAGTAGGAGATCGACGAACAAAAGAAAATTAAAACAGCTGGACTTGTTTTAAAAAAAAAATGTATAGAAAAATATGAAGGCCAGGTGGCAGCGACATATATAGACACCACATTTGCACTGTTAAGTGCCTCGGCAGCTTTCCGAATTCAATCCGTTTATGAAAGGACTAACATTGAATGTTTTAATTACGTTTAGGAGCAGAATTATTAGATTCTATTGCCATTACATTGAACCTTACCACTATATGCATTACTTGTAGCAATTCTTCGCTGGGTTAATGGATGGCTCTCTTTAAAATTTGAGTTAACGTGTGCCCTTATGTCAAGGGTCAAACAGACATGTTTTAACATCACTTACGTTTTTGATACAGGGAGCTGTTGGGCATTCTCTGCAGTGGCAGCCATAGAAGGGATCGGTAAAATTAAAACAGGAGAATTGACATCTCTTTCAGAACAAGAGCTTATTGATTGTGACGTGAACAACGAAAACCAAGGCTGCAAAGGTGGATACATGGAAAAAGCATACGAGTTCATAATAAAGAATGGTGGAATCACCACTGAGGAAAATTATCCATACATTGGAGAAGATGGCATCTGCGACGAAATCAAAGCTAGAAATCGTGCGGTAGCAATAAGTGGATACAAAACAGTGCCTGTGAACAATGAGAGAAGTCTACAAGATGCAGTTGCCCATCAACCTGCATCTGTTGCCATCGATGCTGGAGGGTATGAATTTCAGCTGTATTCTGAGGGTATCTTCACTGGATTTTGTGGAAATCAACTCAACCACGGAGTTACAGTAGTTGGCTATGGAGAAGATGGTGGAAGAAAGTACTGGCTGGTGAAGAATTCGTGGGGCACCAGCTGGGGTGAATCTGGCTATATAAGGATGCAACGTGACTTCACTGATAAGAGAGGCATTTGCGGGATTGCTATGGAGGCTAGTTACCCTGTTAAGAGTTGAACAGGCTTTCAGGGAATTAGCCTAGGAGTTGTTGGACGATGGCTGTTTGCTTCACAGCTCTCTGGATGGTATATTCATGTTCTAATTCAAGTTAAAATTGTGACAGGGATGTAAAAGTAATAAGATTAAAAATTAAATGAAGCAAATTATGGAAAACAATTTGGTGCAACCATCACACAACAGGCGTTCCAATCAAGTCAAATGGACGGGATAAACTAAGTGAAAGTAATACGATTAATGAAAACAATAAGACGTTGATATAAATTAATGGATGGTTTAGTTGAGGAACAAAAAATCTCGTGTCCCCATTTCATGCCTCTATTGGTGCCCTTTTCATTATTCGGCCAAGCACGAAGCATCTTTTATTTGTAAACGCGGTTTCCTTGAGTTTGAGTCTATGGCCGTTAACTTTTCAACAGAGGAAACGGGGGGGTGAGGTCGGGGATGCTTTCTCTATATTTGGTGCTGAATTACCCACCCTTCACGTTACCATCAGACTGGGTTGTCCTTGGTCTTCTCCGGTGTTTCCCCTGTATGGTGAAAAAAACATTTCAATGGATGATTTTCTTTTCAATTTGGCTTTGAGGCTTCTGGTGTCCAAAGTTTAGTGTTTCTTACTCGCTCTTCCTCTTTCAAAACACCAATTTGTCTCATCATCAGTCTCAACTATTGTGTTTTTTTAAAAGATGGATTTCTTTTTCTTTTAGAAATGTGATGAGATAGCAATAGCATATCCCAAAACTCATTCAAAGCATTCATAGAGACCTATATAGGAGGGGTTATTGCCGAAGAAAATTGCTCAGGAAGACATGCAGAAGGTAAGTGAACTCAGATGAACTGTTGGGATCGCATTCAAGCCCTCATGCAAATTGATGACAACAAGGAAATGTGTGTAAAACAAAAAGAAACAAGAACCACCAGTTTATTTAGAGCAACATTGATTATGGATTCTCAATGTAGCCTTTGAAAGCTTTCAGTCATTCATGACCATCAGTGTTAGCATCAATAACATGATGATCACAGCTTAGAGTTACAGACATGAACGAAGCAAACTTGAATTGTTCAAGACTCGAGTCAGGAATAAGCTTTTCTCAGCAGACCCAATAGCAAGATGAATTTCATTACTAAAGGTGACTTGTTTCACACCAAAGGACCAGGGGCGGAGCATCCCAAAAATTTTAAAATTTTTTATATTATATATATATATATATTTAATGAGCTCTCAAAACAATTTTTTATTAAATTGTTAATACAAATAAAAAATAATAAAATAATCCTACAAATCCATTTAACATTTACCCGAGTTCTTAAATTTTTCTCAACTCTTTTAAGTTTCTTCATGCCTCTTTCCATCTCCTTCTTTTCTCTCTCTCTTCTCTTTTGTCCCTTCATTGTAAAATTATAAAAAGGTAAACTTTTTTTTATCTATCTTTTTTTATTTATATTATTATTATTAATTTTTTTTAATTCTATTCTATTTAGTCATATGTTCAAAGTTTCTATAAATTTTGTTCTCCAAATTTCTATGAACCATTAATTATATTCTTTTTTTTTTCTTTTTTGTTATGTAGTTATGTCTTTTACTTGCCATGTTCTTTTTATTTGTTATGTGTTCCCAATGACTTTTGTCTTTTAAAATTAAAAAATTATTATGTAATTCTTAAATATAAGTTGTAGGGTTACATTATTAATTGTTGATTAAAATTTCATCAATATATCATTTTTTATTAATCTTGATTATATAAGATATTTTTTTATGTGCTTTATATTTTATATTTAATTGAAAGGAAATTATTTTTGAGGATTTAGTCTCTAAACAATACTGATTATATAAGAAGAATTATTAATCTCGTATATCGTATTTAATTATTTATATTTTATGCATTATTACCTTTGGTCTTTGACCTCAAAATAAAAGTTGACTAACTCCGCCCTTGCATAAGACCCATGACTTTTATACTCTTCTACCCATAACAGACAGGGCATATTAGTCTAAAAGCCACATTACAAAATGCAACGGACCGACGCAACCAGGGAACAAAAACTCACCCACGTTTAGAGGTTTTATACAAAAGACTTTACATACCTTAACTTGGAATTTCCCTTAGAGGTCAGTCACCATATAGGACCTAGAAAATAGAAAATGTCCGCAGCATGCAGAAACAAGATCACCTAGACTACAATTCCAAACACAAGCCTCAATACCAAAACCATTTCAATCAATCCACAGAAATTCACAAACCAAAATCAGTCCGTCTGATCACAAGAGCACCAGCAAGATCCAATCCATCCTTAGTAAGTTCAAAACAACCTTGTTGAAATAATGGAAACTTACAATAAAATACAAATATTTTTGTCCAAAGAACACAGATACTTTCACTCTCAAAGTTTATACTTTTTTTCTTTCATTTTTGATAATTTATAGTTTACTAAGAATTACAAAAAGAGTACTAGGTATGAGTTGGAGAACGAGACAGAGAAAAAAACTAACAATATATATATAAAGTTAAAGGACGAAAGAAAAAAACACTAAATGGAAGAAGTAGAAGTAGTTGACGTAGGTCAGTCCAGAAGTTAAAATGAAAACATTTTCTATTTAAAAGTTAACGACAGTAAAGCCTAGATCCAAATAAAACGTTAAGAAACAAAAGAATAGACATATGGCGTTATAATAAAGAGGCACTAATAGAGACACCAAATAAGGGAAGAAGATTTTCATTCTTAGTAGAGGGGAATGATCATTACATTCGCCTTATTTTATATTAAATAGTGATTCAGCTATTTGATTCAAAGAATGGTTATTTAAGGGAATAGCCAATTCTCCCTTATTACCCATCCTCCCCTAATAGCTATTCTTGGCTCTTATCCAAGAATAACAATTACGAGTCTATTTCTTAGATAGTGGATTGGATGCGCAAAAAACAAAGAGGGAGGGATGTTGTTTAAAGTGGACTTTAAGAAGGCCTACGATTGTGTTACTTGAAAATTTCTTGAGTTCAGCATGACAAAAATTGGGTTTAGCACAAAAATGGATAAATTGGATATAGAGGTGTATCACTACAACAAAGTTATTGATTTTGGTGAATGGATTCAAAATGGAGAGGGGCTTAAGACAAGGATGCCCGTTAACTCTTTTTCTGTTCAATATGGTGGGGGAGGTTTTGAGTGGTATGCTTAGGAAAGCTGAAGTATTAGGCATGTATAAAAGTGTTATTGTAAAACCCAACCCTATAAATACATGTCATGACATACATGCACTGAGTAGCATGTTATTATGCTAGGAAAGCACATAAGAAAAGACGAAACTCGATATCGTACCTAACGGTACACTTGAGTTGATTTAACCTCGAACTAGTTCAAATAGGAATTGTAGGATGAAATTTAATATTTTATAGTCCAGGAATGACTAAAAATGATTGTTCGGAGTTCGAGGGTTCATTTGGGGTAAAATTAGAAATTTTGATATTTAAGGGCAAAATCGTCATTTTGCCACCTAAGATAATAATTTGATCATGGAGTGAAATTTTTGATCAAGATTAACTATTTGGAGTATAATTTAATGATAGGAAGTGAAAAAGTTTAATTCTGGTGATTTTTGGAGTGTAGGGGCAAAATCGTAATTTTGCCACCCATGGACAAAATTTGAGATTTTGAGAGAATTTAGATCAAATTTGACAAATTGGAGAATGGTATGAGTATAAGGGGTGAAAAATATGTCTATGGACAATTTTTCAATTTTTGGGGCAAAAATGTAATTTTTGACTTTTACGGGGGCAAAAGTGTAAATTGCAAAAATTACTCCACCGAGACTTTGGATGAGTCTGAGAATTTTATTTAAGCTATGAATATATGAGACAAGTGTATGGCGAAAATTTTATTTTGATTGTTTTTGATCTAAAATAGTAAATATTCTCTAAAAACTCGATATTTAACAATGATTGCTCACAGGAAAGGAAAGAAACTGATATGTAAGCCTTGCGGGGTTCCGGTTGACATTCCGGATAATGAGTGTCAATTGGGACGTCGCGGCGATTGTCATGGGCCTGAGGGAGGTTCCGGGTTGTGACAATTCTATTGGTATCAGAGCTTTTGGTTTTAAAGATCAAAGTTTTTAGTTTTAAAGTTGTTTTAAAAATTTACAATATCAGTGTGGCCACGGATTAAGTTAAGTTAGGTTAGGTTGAATAGAATGCATGCATCTGCATATAGAGCCTAAGGTTACCTAAACTTGCTCGTATTTTTTTTTATAGATTACAATGCCTCCTCGACGCGGACGTCCACCTCTCACTAGATCGGTTGGGAGGGGAAAAGGTCGTTCCCAACGTCATCAGCCAAATACAGTAGAGGAGGAATCAGCTGCATCTACCATTCGGGCAGCACCTGCTGCTGAGCAGGCCGATAGTCCTCCACATCCTCCATCTCCTCAGCCACCTACGGGTATTCCCGCCATGCCTACTGAGGCAGCACAAGCATTGGCAGCTTTCTTTGCAGCAATGGTTGGTCAAGCTCAGACTGGTCAAGTTCCACCTGTACTGCCTCCAACTACTCCTTTAGTTCCACCACCAGTACAGGATGTATCCATTTCCAAGAAGCTGAAGGAGGCTAGGCAATTGGGTTGTGTATCTTTCACGGGTGAGTTGGATGCCACTGTGGCAAAGGACTGGATTAATCAGGTTTCAGAGACACTCTCTGATATGAGATTAGACGACGACATGAAGCTGATGGTGGCTACGAGATTATTAGAGAAGAGGGCTCGTACTTGGTGGAATTCGGTGAAGTCCTGTTCCGCTACTCCTCAGACATGGTCTGATTTTCTCAGGGAATTCGATGGTCAGTATTTCACTTATTTCCATCAGAAAGAAAAGAAGAGAGAATTTCTGAGTTTGAAACAGGGAAATCTAACTGTAGAGGAGTACGAGACTCGTTTTAACGAGTTAATGTTATATGTACCAGATCTGGTGAAATCTGAGCAGGATCAGGCCAGTTATTTCGAGGAAGGGCTCCGTAATGAGATTAGAGAGCGGATGACAGTGACTGGTAGGGAGCCGCATAAGGAGGTGGTACAGATGGCTTTACGAGCTGAGAAGCTCGCGACTGAGAATAGGAGGATTCGGACTGAGTTTGCAAAAAGGAGGAATCCTGGTATGTCTTCTAGTCAGCCAGTAAAAAGAGGCAAGGACTCAGCGATTTCAGGGAGTACTACTTCTGTTTCCGTGACATCTCCTCGACCTCCATTTCCACCATCACAACAGAGACCTTCGAGGTTTAGCAGATCTGCTATGACTGGTTCTGGGAAGAGTTTCGGAGGTTCTGACAGATGCAGAAATTGTGGGAATTATCATAGTGGGCTATGTAGAGAGCCAACAAGATGTTTCCAATGTGGACAAACGGGTCATATTAGGAGTAATTGCCCACGGTTAGGACGAGCCACGGTAGTTGCATCATCTTCACCAGCTCGCACTGATATACAGAGGAGAGATTCTTCTGGGTTGCCACCGAGACAGGGAGTAGCCATACGGTCCGGTGTGGAGAGTAATACCCCGGCACATCCACCTTCGAGACCACAGACTCGTACCTCGACAAGAGTTTTCGCTGTGACGGAAGATGAGGCACAAGTCCGACCTGGAGCAGTGACAGGTACTATGTCTTTATTTGATAAAGATGCTTATGTTTTGATAGATTCTGGCTCAGATAGGTCTTATGTGAGCACCACATTTGCATCAATTGCTGATAGAAACTTGTCACCATTAGAGGAAGAAATTGTAATTCACACCCCTTTAGGAGAAAAGCTAGTTAGAAATAGTTGTTATAGAGACTGTGGGGTAAGGGTAGGCGAGGAAGAATTTAGGGGTGACTTAATTCCTCTAGAGATCTTGGATTTTGATCTAATATTGGGTATGGACTGGTTAACTGCACATCGGGCGAACGTGGATTGTTTCCGAAAGGAAGTTATTCTCCGAAATTCGGAGGGAGCAGAGATTGTGTTTGTAGGGAAACGTCGAGTATTACCGTCCTGTGTAATCTCGGCCATCAAAGCTTCGAAATTAGTGCAGAAAGGGTATTCGACTTATTTGGCATACGTGATTGATACTTCAAAGGGGGAACCTAAGTTAGAGGATGTCCCGATAGTAAGTGAGTTTCCTGATGTATTTCCTGATGATTTACCGGGACTGCCTCCTGATCGAGAGCTTGAGTTCCTTATTGATTTACTTTCGGGTACCGCACCTATTTCTATCCCTCCATATAGAATGGCTCCGGCAGAGTTGAAGGAGTTGAAAGTACAATTGCAAGAGTTGGTGGACAAGGGTTTTATACGCCCTAGTATATCTCCGTGGGGAGCACCGGTTTTATTTGTGAAAAAGAAAGACGGTACACTTCGGTTATGTATCGATTACCGACAGCTTAACAGAATGACCATTAAGAACAAGTATCCGTTACCGAGGATTGATGATCTTTTCGATCAATTACAGGGAGCTACAGTGTTTTCCAAGGTTGATCTAAGGTCTGGGTATCATCAGTTGAGGATTAAAGAACAAGATGTACCCAAGACAGCGTTCAGGACTCGGTACGGTCATTATGAGTTCTTGGTCATGCCTTTCGGGTTAACTAACGCACCGGCAGCTTTTATGGATCTCATGAATAGGGTGTTCCACCCTTACTTGGACAAGTTTGTTATTGTGTTCATTGATGACATACTGGTTTACTCGAGAGATAATGATGAGCACGCTGCCCACTTGCGTATAGTATTACAAACTTTGAGGGAAAGACAGTTGTATGCAAAGTTTTCGAAGTGTGAGTTTTGGTTACAGGAAGTGGTATTCTTGGGACACGTAGTATCGAGAACTGGAATATATGTTGATCCTAAGAAAGTAGAGGCAATTTTACAATGGGAGCAACCTAAGACAGTGACGGAGATTCGTAGTTTCCTCGGATTAGCCGGTTATTATCGGAGGTTTGTTCAGGGGTTTTCCTTAATAGCAGCTCCTTTGACCCGTCTAACTCGTAAGGGAGTTAAGTTTGTGTGGGATGATGTTTGTGAGAATCGATTTCAGGAGCTAAAGAACCGGTTAACCTCCGCTCCCGTTTTAACACTTCCTGTTAATGGTAAGGGATTTGTAGTATATAGTGATGCCTCAAAGTTGGGGTTAGGGTGCGTATTGATGCAGGATGAAAAAGTTGTGGCTTATGCTTCTAGACAGCTAAAGAGGCATGAAGCAAATTACCCTACCCATGATTTAGAGTTAGCAGCAGTGGTGTTTGCTTTAAAAATCTGGAGGCATTACTTGTATGGTGAGCATTGTCGGATATTTACGGATCATAAGAGTTTAAAATATTTGCTCACCCAAAAGGAGCTTAATTTGAGGCAAAGGCGATGGTTGGAGTTGATAAAAGATTATGACTTGGTGATAGACTATCATCCGGGAAAGGTGAACGTTGTAGCTGATGCCTTAAGTCGTAAGTCTTCATCGTCTTTAGCAGCACTTCAGAGTTGTTATTTTCCAGCATTAATAGAGATGAAATCTCTTGGGGTCCAGTTGAGAAATGGTGAGGATGGATCCTTATTGGCAAACTTCATTGTGCGACCTTCGTTACTTAATCAGATCAAGGACATTCAGAGGACTGATGATGAGTTAAGAAAAGAAATTCAAAAACTGACCGATGGAGGAGTTAGTGAGTTCAGATTTGGAGAGGATAACGTCTTGATGTTTAAAGATCGAGTTTGTGTTCCTGAGGGAAACCAGTTGAGACAGGCGATCATGGAAGAAGCTCATTCATCTGCTTATGCATTACATCCCGGAAGCACCAAGATGTATAGGACTATCAGGGAGAATTATTGGTGGCCGGGTATGAAGCGAGACGTAGCAGAATTCGTAGCAAAGTGTCTCGTATGTCAGCAAGTTAAGGCGGAGCATCAGAGGCCAGCAGGTACACTTCAGTCTTTACCTGTTCCCGAGTGGAAATGGGAGCATGTAACTATGGATTTTGTTTTGGGATTGCCGCGGACACAGAGGGGAAAGGATGCGATTTGGGTGATCGTAGATCGGTTGACTAAGTCCGCTCACTTTTTAGCTGTCCATAGTACATACTCTATTGAGAAGCTAGCTCAGCTCTATATAGATGAGATTGTGAGGCTACATGGAGTTCCCGTTTCTATAGTGTAAGACCGAGATCCTCGATTCACTTCTCGATTCTGGCCGAAATTTCAAGAAGCTCTCGGAACCAAATTGAAATTTAGCACTGCTTTTCACCCACAGACGGATGGTCAGTCAGAGAGGACTATCCAGACCTTGGAGGATATGTTACGGGCTTGTGTCATTGACTTTATTGGGAGTTGGGACAGACATTTGCCATTGGTGGAGTTCGCGTATAATAACAGTTTTCAGTCTAGTATTGGGATGGCACCATACGAGGCTTTGTATGGAAGGAAGTGCCGAACTCCGCTCTGTTGGGATGAAGTAGGTGAAAGGAAGTTAGTGAGTGTGGAATTGATCGAGCTAACTAATGACAAGATCAAGGTTATACGAGAGAGGCTAAAGGTAGCCCAGGATAGGCAGAAGAGCTATGCAGATAAACGGAGAAAAGACTTGGAGTTTGAGATCGATGATAAAGTTTTTCTTAAGGTTTCTCCTTGGAAAGGTAATAATTTGAATACTTTGAAGTATTAAATCTTATTGATTATACTATCATGATAAATTATGGTGTTTTATTGGATAATGAAAGGTGTGATTCGATTTGCGAAGAGGGGAAAGCTCAACCCGAGATATATTGGACCATTCCGAATCATTGAAAGGATTGGACCAGTGGCTTATCGGTTAGAATTACCTCCGGAGTTAGATCGGATCCACAACGTTTTCCATGTCTCCATGCTTAAGAAATATGTACCAGATCCCTCTCACGTCCTCGAAGCACCTCCGATCGAGTTGCATGACGATTTGAAGTTCGAGGTACAACCTGTGAGTATCTTGGATCGAAAGGATCGAGTACTGAGAAACAAGAGTATTTCAATGGTCAAAGTATTGTGGAAAAATGCTCGAATGGAGGAAATGACATGGGAAGTAGAGCATCAGATGAGGAACCAATACCCGCATCTATTTGTCGAATCTGGTAAGTGAAATTTTGAGGTCAAAATTTTATTTTAAGGGGGGTAGAATTGTAAAACCCAACCCTATAAATACATGTCATGACATACATGCACTGAGTAGCATGTTATTATGCTAGGAAAGCACATAAGAAAAGACGAAACTCGATATCGTACCTAACGGTACACTTGAGTTGATTTAACCTCGAACTAGTTCAAATAGGAATTGTAGGATGAAATTTAATATTTTATAGTCCAGGAATGACTAAAAATGATTGTTCGGAGTTCGAGGGTTCATTTGGGGTAAAATTAGAAATTTTGATATTTAAGGGCAAAATCGTCATTTTGCCACCTAAGATAATAATTTGATCATGGAGTGAAATTTTTGATCAAGATTAACTATTTGGAGTATAATTTAATGATAGGAAGTGAAAAAGTTTAATTCTGGTGATTTTTGGAGTGTAGGGGCAAAATCGTAATTTTGCCACCCATGGACAAAATTTGAGATTTTGAGAGAATTTAGATCAAATTTGACAAATTGGAGAATGGTATGAGTATAAGGGGTGAAAAATATGTCTATGGACAATTTTTCAATTTTTGGGGCAAAAATGTAATTTTTGACTTTTACGGGGGCAAAAGTGTAAATTGCAAAAATTACTCCACCGAGACTTTGGATGAGTCTGAGAATTTTATTTAAGCTATGAATATATGAGACAAGTGTGTGGCGAAAATTTTATTTTGATTGTTTTTGATCTAAAATAGTAAATATTCTCTAAAAACTCGATATTTAACAATGATTGCTCACAGGAAAGGAAAGAAACTGATATGTAAGCCTTGCGGGGTTCCGGTTGGCATTCCGGATAATGAGTGTCAATTGGGACGTCGCGGCGATTGTCATGGGCCTGAGGGAGGTTCCGGGTTGTGACAGTTATGGTAGGGAACGACAGGGTCTCAATTTCACATTTATAATATGCTGACAATACTATCATTTTTCGTGAACCGAAGCTAGAGTACATGATGAGGGTGAAAAAAGTCCTTAGATGCTTTCAAAGTGTATCTAGGCTAAAGATTATTTTCTATAAAAGTCACTTGATTGGAATAGGGGTTGAGCAGAATGTTGTTGGGAATTGAACAAAGAGGATTCCATGTCAAGTAGGAAAAATCCTTGCCACGTATTTGGGGCTGCCATTGGGATTCAATTATAACTCCATTAAATATTAGAAACCGGTGCTTGATAAATTAGGGAATAAATTGGCAAGCTAGAAGGCCAAAACATTATCACTAGGGGGAAGAGTGACTTTATTGAAATCGGTATTGGCAAGCTTGTTGATTTTTTATATGTTGTTATTTCAAGTTTCAATCCAAGTGAAGAATAAGCTTGAAAGAATTCAAAAAAACTTTTTATGAATGGGAGCTAATTTGAAAAGAAAGATCCACTATGTGAGATAGGACAGTTTGTAATTACAAGGAGTGTGGAGGTATCAAGATCACAGACATAAAGGTGAAAAACTGTGCTTGACTAAACAAGTGGATTTGAGATATGGAAAGGAAAAAGATAACTTATGGAGCAAAGTCCTTGTGGAGAAAACTGTTAGTGATCCTTCAATGCTCTTATCGAGTGTGAGTGCAAACATGAGAGTTTCAACACTTTGGAAACGAATCATTAGTCCATTGACTTTTACTAACAAGTATTTCTTGTAGGTTTACTCTAACCTTGGTTTTGTTGTGGGAAATGATGAAAACATGAAGTTTTGGCAAGGAGAATGAATAGAAGGAGTCATTTTGTCTCTAACTTTCTTAAGAATATTTGCATTGGCACAAAACATATCTAACAGGATAGTTGAAGATGGAAAATAAGAAAGTGAGAATTGGGTCTGGGATATTCATTTGAGAAGACAATTGTTTGGATGGGACGTTGAGCAATGGGAACAATTGGGAGAAGTCCTTTGTGAATTTCAACTTAGTAAAAAGTTTACTGATGAGCTGGTATGGGAAAGGGAAGCAAGTAGAATTTACACTACCAAATCATTTTGCAAGTGTGCACTAATCTGAACTAAAATTGTGGATGGAATTTGGAAACAAGTATGGGTAGACTTAGCACCCTTTAGAGTGGAGACTTTTGTTTAACAGCTCCTGCACGGTAAAATTGCAATTAAGGATAAGTTAGCAAAAGGGGAATGCTTATGAATAATGCATAGCAATGTGTGTTGTGTAACCATGAAAGAGAAACAAGTCAGCATCTATTTGTGGCGTGTTTAGAGCCATGGAAAATTTGAGTAGGGTGGTGTAAGGCATGGGGGGGTGCAATGGAGCTCACCAAACGATATCAGACCTTTTTTTGAAGCTTAGAATGGATGTTAAATGGGTGTGAAAGACAGAAGGATATGGAAAATGGCATTTTCAGTGGTAGTATGGACAATTTAGAAATGCAAAAACGAAGTGGTGTTTGAAGGCAAGAAGTGGAATAGTGAGGAATGCTTAGATTCAGTAAGGTTAAGGGTGGCTGTATGGATGAAGGCAAAATGGCCAAAGGAATTCCCATCTATCCTTGACATGTACAAATAGTTACTTGAGTCAAAATAGATCAAAAAGAAAGCCAAAGCAAAATGGGGATAAAATGGGAAATGTTGCAACAAGGTCAAATGAAGTTTAACGTTGATGAGGCAGCAAGAGGATGTCCGAGGCCTACAAAACTTGGCAATATAATAAGGAATTCACTGAAGAAGCTAATGTTGTATTCTCCAAATCTATTAGATTGGCTAATTCAAATTTAGCCAAAATATTAGCAGTGAGGGAAGCATTTGCAATCTTTACGGCATCAAGGTGGAGAAACAAGCATAAGTTAGTGACTAAAAGCGACTTAGCCTATGTTGTTAAGTGGATACGACAACTAAATACAACTCCTTAGAGGATGCAAAAACAGATGATCTAGATAGAGAGACTAAAAGAAAAACCAATGGGATAAGAAATTAATCATGTGATAAGGGAAGCAAATCAAAGAGCTGACACTTTAGCTAAGGGAGGGTTGTATCTACAAATTGATATTTTGAAAGTATATGAACGATATGGCTGACCTATGATAGGTAAGCTACAATTGACGGTTACAGTGAGGCGAGTTTTCCATAGGCAAAGTTTATACTAGTTTGGAAATTTATTAGGGCTTATGGGAACACATTTGATAGCTTTTTTTTGTATAGGTGAATCTTACGATAGCAGATTTTTGCACACAAGGATGTGAGGAGTTTTTTCTTTTAAGGCCTTTTGTTTGAAAGTGTATAATGTCAAGGTGAAGGCCTTATTTTGTTTCACTTCTTTTGTTTGAAGTTGGCAAGGTGTTCTTAGGACAATTTACGTACATATTATGTGGGGAAATATTAGGGGGTATGTGTAACATCCCCAATTTTTTATGTAAACTAACGATGATTTATGAATATGTGAAGTTTTGAGGACTTTGATGATATGTTATGTACGCTAAGTGTTTGAGAGCATATATATTGACACTTAGGCAAAACTTTGAGGAAATATGTGATAAATCCCATAATTTGAAGACAAGTTCAAGGTTTGATGTTATGTTTATGAATTTATGTGTATAAGTGATAACTCTATCATATAGAGTTATTTGGACTTAATTTTGATAGTAATTTAACTTAGTTCTTGTATTAATACATAAAAATTAATAGGTTTTATTTAATTATTTTCAATTATTTATTTTAGGTGAGTAAATCTAATCTTAGTTAATTTTATGCTTAATTTGGTGTTAATATGGTTAAGATAGGTTGTTACTGATTTATATATGCTTTTGTAGGTGTTTGATGAAAAAAGAATTTTAATGAAAGAAGGAGAGCAATTTCAAGGTGCAGACTTACACAACGCATGTTTTGGTATTTTGAACATAACTCTCTCTACAGAACTCAAAATGAGATTATTGTTAAACCATTGGAAAAATAAGAGAAAAAGCTACAACTTTTGGGTTTACCACTTCGTCCAGTTCGACTTTCAAGATGGTCAAAATCATGTTGAAATTGATGTACTGCAGTAGTCCTAGAGCAATTACAATTTTTGTTAATTAATTGGGCAAAGTTGTAGCCCATGTAGTCTGATGAGGAAATCCTAATTGGAATTGACTTCTTTCTTCACCGAACTTGGCTTATCTTTAAAGCCCTATAAAAACAACCTTTCAAAAGACTTTTAAAAAAGAGAGAAAAAAAACGAAACACCAGATTGACAGTTGAGAGTCAAGCCACAAAGTCATTGATGCTAAGAAGAATTTGAAGGATTCAAGGAGATTTGGAGATCAAGAATACAATTCTTGAGTTTTTCTATCTTTTTTTATTCTCTTATTTTCTTGGCTTTGTATTTATTGTTTAAATTTTATTTGAGGATGATGTGTGACTTGATGAGGAATTAAATTTTTTATCTAAGATTATGATTGAATTCAATATGTAGTCTGAATTATTTATCTCTCTTTTACTTATATTTGATGGATTTATGCTGCTTATTTTATTATGTTCTTAATGCTTCTAATTGCGTGATCACCAATTAGATTGAATTGGAAACCTAGGTTAAACCTTAACGAAGAAGATTTAGGTAAACCTTAAATAGAATAGCGTATGATCGAAAACACTTAGTTAATTAGGTGATTTGCTTTTCAATAAGGTAGACATACACTTATAAGCCATACATAACCAAAATTAGAGCACGAAATTAATGAATCTTTTTTCAATGTAATTTGCATAGACATATAGTAAATTAATTGAGAGAGGTATTTTTATCAGAAACTTAAAAGAGGCTTGTAAATAATTTAAGACTCTAGGTTAGTAACTTAATCCATTAAACTACGTTAAGAGAGAGAGAGACAATAATCAGATGAAGTATTAAGGAACATCATAATCTTAGGTTTGGTAGTCACTTGAATTTAATAAAGTAAATTTGCTAATAGATTTTAGATTAGTTTATTTTTAGTTTATTAGTTTATTAGTTTTAATTATAATTTTAATTGTTTAGATAAGATTAAGATGTGTCAATTTTAGTACTTAACAATAGGAATTAAAACAATTCTTTGTGGGAACGATACTCTACTCATCATTATATTATCTTTTTGATATGTACACTTGCGTGGGTAAAAAATTGAACAACAAGTTTTTGGTACCGTTGCCAGGGAATTGATTTTTAATTCTTTCTTATTAGTATTAATACCAAGCATTCCTAATCTTACCTCAAACTTTCTTTTTATTTTCGTATACTTTTGATTGACGTGATGAACTATCAATGGTGATCTGAACAATTTTTGCCTTGGAGGGTTGCTAGTGATTATGCATTGGATGCACTCAGTGATTTAGCCACCCAAGTAGATGCTTTGTCTTAAAAAATTAACATTTGGGGTGTTAATGCTTTTCAAAGTCTTTTTGTGACACGTGAGCTTTGTGGAGATAGGCATTCAAGTGATTATTATCCAGCCTATTATGAATGAATGCAATTTGATGGAAGCTTCGATGGGCAGCAAAATAAGTCATACTCCAACATTTACAACTCAAGGTGGAATCACGAAACTTTTTCATGGAGTAATGATCATGGTCCTATATATTCATCACAGCTTATTTTCCATGATGGTTTTTAGTCACAAGTTAAAGCTCCTATACTAGAGAAAAAGTCTTCAATAGACGATATGTTCATGCTATTCATGACAAAGACTGATACCATCATTTAAAGTCAAGCAGAATCAATCCGAAATCTTGAGACATAAGTGGGTGAACTAGCTAATGCCATTAATAATAGATAAGGATAAAGAGCAAGTCTATTGATGAGGAGACTTAACTCAATTGATAAGTTCGTTAGTTTAAATCTTAACATTAATCTCTAAGCATATTGTAGCGGAAATGGGAGAGAGGTGGTGGCTTGAGAGTTTATTTTCGAATTACGTTGATAACCTGAGTAAGGTCGCTTTTGAAGAGTATGGTAGGGTTGTTGACGTTCACGTTCTGAGGAAGGTTAGTCAAGATAGAAACAGAAGGACTAACTTCGCGTTTGTTCACTACCGGCAGAAACAGGAAATGGAGAAGGTGCTGCACTGAGGGAACCACCAGTGGAATGATGGAAAGAGGATAGTTGTAAAGAAAGTAGTGCCTTTAAGGGACCCAGGCAACAGCGGGAAGAGTAGACAAAGACCACAAGGTGAGCAAGGACAGAAGACCATTGACGAAAAGTGTCTCGACCCGAAACCTCCCTAGGGCCCATGACAACCGTTGCAACGTCCCAATTGACACTCATTACCCAGAATGCCAATCGGAACCCTGCAAGGCTTACGTATCAGTTTCTTGCCTTTCCTGTGAGCAATCGTTGTTAAACATTCCGTTTTAAACAATTACTATTCAAAATATTGATTAAAATATAGTATTTTTATATAAAACAATATTTATAGAAACACGTGTAAGTAATCTTTTGTAACGTGGAAGTAAAATAAATTCATACATACAATAATTACAAAGTTATAATGTACAATAATAATTACAATGACAAGTGGCCCATAAATACACCAAGTATTGGTGATAGTAATTTACTGTCTGTGAGATAGAGGGGTTAACTGGAATCCTCGACAAAATCGGGTATCTACAAGCTATCACAGGCCTGAAATATTTGGAAAGGAGGTGGGTGAGATTTTGCAATCCCAATGAATAAACAGACATTATTATAAATATCTAAAGGCGAGTAAAATGGAGGCAAGTTTAAACAACAAATCACAAACCATTTCATAAGGTTTTTAATTTATTTCTTGAACCATAAAATATTTGTAATTTACCAAAACAGTTGTTAAGGCTTATGACTTTTATTAGAAACAGGGCTGAAGCCAAAAACTAATCCTCGGGGATACCTTGGCCGAGGCATCTAATCGAGTCCGCCAAGGTTGTTAAGATATTCACATGTTAAACACATGTTAGTTTTGGAAACAAGCCATTCCTTGGAGTTGGCCGAGTTACACATTCGCGTGGGGGTTTGACGTGAAGTGAGCTCTAACACTACCTCGGGAGTTACCTTCCTCGCCTCTACAACCGGAGTAACTATGCAACCGGGTTTACCGTACCCCTTTAATAGGCAGTCCACGAAAACTCGTCACTGCAGTGACTAAACCCACCAATTTTAATAAAATTTCGACAGTATAACGTGGCTTTTATTTATTTATCCAACCTGCATAATAAAAGACAGCTTACATAAATTCCCAATACAATTAGAAATATAGCCACATATACTCATATATCACAAGCCATTAATAGGAAAATATATTTTTCAAGACAATTGGCAGCCTCCAATTACTCAATTTCATGATCAAAAGTTTCTTATTTCAGATAATCAACACAATATATTTATTTGTCACATTTATTTCTAAAACATGAAAATTCCCATTTTAATCTCATTTTCGTTTCATAAAATACATAAAGAGTATTTAAAAATAAACTCTAGATAATTTACAATAATAATAGGTTTACTCACAGTTTGTATAAATTAAATGCTTTCTAGGTGCCCCGATCACTGTTCGTCGGGTACGACTTCCTTGCCTTTACCGGAAGGCTCTCCTCCTAGACACATTGCAAAAATTACACAATTCACCACATTAATGCTAAATCACTATATAATTGACTTAAATCCTATACTAATGCATGGTATGAAATGCAATAGCCTAAAATGGCTTAAATGCGGTATTAACTTATTTTTGGCACTTTACTCAATAAATTGCTAACGCGCTCCATTTTAGCTCTAAATTGTCCCATTTTCTCTCCAACATTTCTAACCATTAAATATCAGCCAATAACCCTCTAAAATCACCAAAATCAGCTCACTTTGCTCCTTGGAAAATTTGGTCAAAAAATGGGACATTAACTCGGTTAATTTTCCACTTTGTTTTTCTATCACATTTAACCATTTTTCATCATTTTCTCTTCATTTCTCTTAGAATAAAAATCAGTTCATCATCATTGTACATCACTGAATATTCGGCCAAGGGTGGGTATTGTGAGAATTTCATGCTTTCTTGCCCTATTTGATTTCTATACACATTTAACTAACTAAAACTACCAATTTAACTAAGAATCAAAATATAAAAATTTCAAAATCCTTCCCCTTGAAATTCGGTCAGCCCTTGGTATCACTTTTTGATCTCTCTCCTCAAGCATGCTAAATGGAAACAAAGGCATAGGAAAGGTAGAAATCAAGCTAAAGTCGAAAAATCTTACCGTTAGACGCGTAAACGAACGAAAAATGCGAATTCCCCTTTGAATTGTTTAGTTTTCCTTTGGTTTTTCTATTTTCTTCCTTTCCTCTCTATTTCCTCTCTTATTTTCTCCTTATGGCCAACCATCACCTGATGTGGGGTTTAAATGGGCTGATTTTCCGTTAAAATAATATTAAATCATTAAAAAGTGCCATGTATCACTTTTCCATTGGCCCGTTTTTAAAATTTCATCCTTTAAACATCAATTTTTTTCACCACTTAAAACACCATAGTTATTCATACCAAAAATAAATAAATCTTATGATTTTGACAAGTTTTGGGTGGTGAAAATTACGGTTTTACCTTGGGGTGACAAAATTACCATTTTGCCCCTATGTTTTGAAAATTACCGAAATTGAAATTTTTGACTTCCTATCATTAATTTATACTCCAAATAGTTAATCTTTGTCAAAAATTTCACTCCATGATGAAATTATTATCTTAGGTGGCAAAATGACGATTTTGCCCTTGAACATCAAAATTTTCAAATTTTCCCCAAATGAACCCTCGAACTCCGAACAATCATTTTTAGTCATTCCTAGACTGTAAAATATTAAATTTCATCCTATGATTCCTATTTGAACTAGTTTGAGGTTAAATCAACTCAAGTGTACTGTTAAGTACAATATTGGATTTCGTCTATTCTTAGGGGCTTTCTGTCAGGACCGGGAACCTCCCTCGGGCCCATGACAATCACCGCAACGTCCCGATTAACACTCATTGCCCGTAATTCCAATCGGAACCCCGCAAGGGTTACATGTCAGTTTCTTGCCTTTTTTGTGAGCAATCATTTTTAAACATTCCGTTTTAAACAATTACCAGTCGTTTTCAGCTCAAGTAAATCAAAAGATAAAATTATTTTAAAAAGATTTATAGACAAATATTACTATTCAAAATATTGATTAAAATATAGCATTTTTGTATAAAGCAATATTTATAGAAACACGTGTAATAATCTTTTGTAAAGTGGAAGTAAAATAAATTCATACATATAATAATTTACAAAGTTATATTGTACAATAATAATTACTGTCAAGCCCGACCTTATAAAATACTTTCCATGTCATTCATATGATTGACAATATGCTTGCATACTTGGAAAGCCCCGAAAGAAAAATCGTTAAAAGACGATAATGTACCAAATGGTACAATTAAGTTAATTTAAGCCTCGAGCTAAATCAAATAGAGAATTTAAAATGAAATTAAGAATATTAAAGTCCCAGAATGGTTTAATATGGTGATTTGGAGTTCGAGGATCAATTTGGAGTCAAACCAGAATTTTTACTATCTAGGGGCAAAATGGTCATTTGCCACCCAAGGACACAATAGGAATTTTTAGAAAAGAATTTTTTTATCCCCATTTGACTTATTGGAGTATGATTTGAGTATTGGAGTATAATTTGAGGGTTTGGCAGTGAAAAAGTTTAATTCCGGTGATTTATAGAGTGTAGGGGTAAAATCGTAATTTTACCACTCACGGACAAAATTTGAGATTTTGAGAGAATTTAGATCAAATTTGACAAATTGGAGAATGGTATGAGTATAAGGGATGAAAAATATGTCTATGGGCAATTTTTCAATTTTTGGGACAAAAATGTAATTTTTGACTTTTACGGGGGCAAAAGTGTAAATTTTAAAAATTACTCCACCAAGACTTTGGATAAGTCTGAGAATTTTATCTAAGCTATGCATATGTGGGACAAGTGTATGGTGAAAATTTGGAAACAAATGGATGGCTAGAATTTAAGGAATTAATAAAACATTAAAAAATGAATAAAATAATATTATATTATTTTAGCCTTTAAAAAGGTAAAAATTCCAGAATTCTCATCTTCTTCAGCTGTCCAAACCAGGGGAGAAAAGGGGGAAAAAAACAAATAAGAACCCTACCTGAAAATCTAGGGAAAATCAAGAGAAATCAAGAAATCAAGCATTGAAAAGGTAAATTTCATTGATTTTCCTTGTGATTTTCACTACCCATGCATTTTTTTCTCATTTCCATGCAAAATTAGAAAGTGGGTATGGACACCCATGCTGGCCAAACCTCCATGGATGAGTTTTGAGCTTGATTTATGGTTGATTTTAATTGAATTAAGTGATTTTAGTTAAGTTATATTGAAATATAGCAAAAATAAGCTAGAGATATAATTTTCTCCCATTGAAACCCATTATGCCGAATTTTCTAGGAGAATATTGGCTGCTGATCTTGATGTTTATTTGAGGAATTATGATGAATAATGATGAATTATGAGCCTAGAAAAATAATGGGAATTTTCGGAGCAAAAATACAAATTTTTACCCATTAGGGGTATTTTCGTAATTTGCTATCGGGACTGATAATTTGCACCACACTGAGGGACATTAAGTCAATTTGGATGCAATTGAGGTATAGAAACTGAAAAGAATTAATTTGGAGTTTAAACGGACCCGTATATCGATTTACGGGTAAAAGACCGAAATAGGCTAACACTGTATTTAGACAAAAATTTAGACATTTTTGCATTCCATATCCAGCATTAGTAGTCTAAATTAGTTTAATTTCAATTTAGTACCAATGTGGTGAATTTCTCGATTTTGTACTATGTCAAGGTGGTGAGTCCTTTGATAAAGGCAAGGGAATTGCACCCGAGGACCAGTAGTCTGAGTATTTCGAAAATCCCCACTTTAGACACGGTGAGTAACCTTACCATCATTTTAATTATCTAAAGTATGTTTTTATTCGGTTTTGGTGAATTTTATGAAAATGAGTTCAAATGGTAAATTTTTATGTTCTGTAAAGAAAATAAGTTTAAATGAAAATATTTTATAAATTGTCTTGAAACGAAATAACGATTTTGAAAATAGAGTAATTGGAGACCACTGATATGTTGTAAATTTAAAATTGAATTAATGGCTTATGTTATTGTATTGGCATGACTGGCTGGGCTGTGTTTTTATGAATTGTATGAATTGCTTTATTTTACCTTTGCAGGCTGGGTAGTAATATATTAGCCCTGTCATGCTGTCAAAATTTTATTGTATGGTGGGTTTGACCTGCTGCAGTGGGCTGGGTTCTGTGGACTAGCCTATTAGAGGGGCACAGAATCCTGTTATATTTTTACCTCGGTTGGAGAGGCAAGTAGGGTAACTCTTGAGGTATAACTTTTAGAGTTCACTTCACGCCAAACCACCACGTGAAGGGGAACTCGGCCAACGCCAAGGAATGACTATGTTTTCAAAATAAAAACATGACTTTCTAATAGCCTTGGCAGACTCAGTTGGGATAGCCCTCGGCCAAGGTATCCCAGATAACTGAGTATGATAATAATTTTTGGCATGAGCCAAGCTTTTTAAGAAATTCATAAGCCATACTGATTACTTGCTTTAAATAAATTGATTTCATTTGGTTGAAATAAGTTGAAAGATGATAAATCACAGTTTGATGAAATGTTTTAAAAGTCTCCTTTTACTCGACTTTAGATATTTTGAGTGATGTTTGTTTACTCATTAGGATTTTATAATCTCACCACCCTCATTTTCACCCATTTCAGGCTTAGAATAGATTGTAGATAACTGATATCGGCGAGGATTACAGTTGAACTTGCCACATCCAAAAACTGTAGGTTCATTTCTTTTGATACTTTTGGTCATTCGTGGGCCCACGTGTCACTGTAAATTAAATTCTATACTTTGGTTATTTGTTTTATGGTATGTAAGAATTTATTTTGCTTTTACGCTATAAAAATTATTTATGCAGTGTTCTTAAAATATCGTTTTATGTGAAAATTGAATATTTTATTTAATATTTTTATTGTATTATAACAGTCATAATTCCATTTTAAACGAATGTTTTAGACATCCAAAATTATTTTTGATTATGAAATATGTGTTTTCCACTTACATACTATATTTTTAGATGATTTTGAGATTTTTGGGATAAATGACCAAAATATCCCTATGAGACGAAAATTATTATTTTATTTGTTTAAGTTGAAAATAGTTTAAAATCTTTTAGAATGTGGTATTTGGAAATAGTTACCCACAGGGGAAATGAGAAGTTGATATTAAAGCCTTGCGGGGTTCCGGTTGACATTTCGGGTAATGAATGTCGATCGAGACGTCGCGGCTGTTGTCACGGGCTCGATGGGAGTTTCGGGTCGTGACAATTACAATGACAAGTGGCCCCTAAATACACCAAGCGTTAGTGATAGTAACCTACTGTCTGTGAGATAGTGGGGTCAACTGGAATCCTCGACAAAATTGGGTATTTACAAGCTACCACAGGCCTGAAATTTTTGGAAAGGAGGTGGGAGAGATTTTGCAATCCCAATGAGTAAACAGACATTATCATAAATATCTAAAGGCGAGTAACATAGAGGCAAGTTTAAACAACAAATTACAAACTATTTCATAAGGTTTTCAATTTATTTCTTAAACCATAAAATATTTGTAATTTACCAAAACAGTTATTAAGGCTTCTGATTTTTATTAAAAACAAGGCTTAAGCCAAAACTAATCCTCGGGGATACCTTGACTGAGGCATCTAACCGAGTCCGCCAAGGTTGTTAAGATATTTACATGTGAAACATATTTTTATTTTTAAAATAAGTCATTCCTTGGCGTTGGTCGAGTTACGCATTCGCGTAGGGGTTCGACATGAAGTGAGCTCTAATACTACCCCGAGAGTTACCTTCCTCGCCTCTACTACCAGAGTAACTATATAATCGGGTTTACCATGCCCTTCTAATAGGCAGTCCATGGAAACCCGTCACTGCAGTGACTAAACCCACCAATTTTAATAAAATTTCGACAGTATAATGTGGCTTTTATTTATTTACCAAACCTGCATAGTAAAAGACAACTTACATAAATTCCCAATGCAATTATAAAATATAGCCACATATACTCATATATCATAAGCTATTCATAGGAAAATATATTTTTCAAAATAATTGGCAGCCTCCAATTACTCGATTTCATAATCAACACAATATATTTTTATTTGTCACATTTATTTCTAAAACATCAAAAATCCTATTTTAATCTCATTTTCGTTTCATAAAATCCATGAAGAGCATTTAAAAATAAACTCTAGATAATTTACAATAATAATAGATTTGCTCACCGTTTGTACAAATTAAATGCTTTCTAGGTGCCTCGATCACTGTTCGTTGGGTACGACTTCCTTGCCTTTACCAAAAAGCTCTCCTCTTAGACACATTGCAAAAATTACACAATTCATCACATTGATGCTAAATCACTATATAATTGACTTAAATCCTATACTAATGCATGGTATGAAATGCAATAGCCTAAAACGGCTTAAACGCGGTATTAACCTATTTTTGGCACTTTACCCGATAAATTACTAACGCACTCCATTTTAGCTCTAAATTGTCCCATTTTCTCTCCAACATTTCTAACCATTAAATATCAGCCAATAACTCACTAAAATCACCAAAATCAGCTCACTTTCCTCCTTGGAAAATTCGGCCAAAAATGGGACATTAATTTGGTAAATATTCTACTTTGTTTTTCTATCACATTTAACCATTTTTCATCATTTTCTCTTCATTTCTCTTAGAATAAAAATCAGTTCATCATCATTGTACATCATTGAACATTCAGCCAAGGGTGGGTATTGTGAAAATTTCATGCTTTCTTGCCCAATTTGATTTCTATACACATTTAACTAAAAATCAAAACATAAAAATTTCAAATTCCTTCCCCTTGAATTTCATCCAGCCCTTGATATCACTTTTTGATCTCTCTCCTCAAGCATGCTAAATGGAAACAAAGGCATAAGAAAGGTAGAAATCAAGCTAAAGTCAAAAATCTTACCGTTAGACGCGTAAACGGTCGAAAAACGCGATTTCCCCTTTGAATTTTCTAGTTTTCCTTTGGTTTTTCTCTTTTCTTCCTTTCCTCTCTATTTTCCCTCTTGTTCTCTCCTTATGGTTGGCCATCACTTAATATGGGGTTTAAATGGGCTGACTTTTCATTAAAATAATATTAAATCATTAAAAAGTGCCATGTGTCACTTTTCCATTGGCCCGTTTTTACAATTTCATCCATTAAACTTCTATTTTTCACCACTTGAAATACCATAGTTATTCATACCAAAAATAAATAAATCCTATAATTTTGACAAGTTTTGGGTGATGAAAATTACGGTTTTTACCTTGGGACGACAAAATTATCGTTTTGCCCCTATGTTTCGAAAATTGCCAAAATTGAAAATTTTCACTTCCTATCATTAAATTATACTCCAAATAGTTAATCTTGGTCAAAAATTTCACTCCATGATCAAATTATTATCTTAGGTGGCAAGATGACGATTTTACCCCTAAACATCGAAATTTCTAATTTTTCTCCAAATGAACCCTCAAACTCTTAACAATCATTTTTTGTCATTCCTGGACTGTAAAATATTAAATTTCATCCTACGATTCCTATTTGAACTAGTTCGAGGTTAAATCAACTCAAGTGTACCGTTAGGTACAATACCGAGTTTCGTCTATTCTTAGGACTTTCCTAGCATAATAACATGCTACTTAGTGCATGTATGTCATGACATGTGTTTATAAGGTAGGGTTTTACAATTCTACCCCCTTTAAAATAAAATTTTGACCTCAAAATTTCACTTACCAGATTCGACAAATAGATGCGGGTATTGGTTCTTCATCTGATGCTCTACTTCCCATGTCATTTCCTCCAGTCGAGCACTTTTCCACAACACTTTGACCATTGACATACTCTTGTTCCTCAATACTCGATCCTTTCTATCCAAGATACTCACAAGTTGCACCTCGAACTTCAAATCGTCATGCAACTCGATCGGAGGTGCTTTAAGGATGTGAGAGGGATCTGGTACATATTTCTTAAGCATGGAGACATGGAAAACGTTGTGGATCCGATCTAACTCTGGAGGTAGTTTTAATCGATAAGCCACTGGTCTAATTCTTTCAATGATTTAGAATGGTCCAATATACCTAGGGTTAAGCTTTCCCCACTTTCCAAATCGAATCACGCCTTTCCATGGAGAAACCTTAAGAAAAACTCTATCATTGATCTCAAACTCCAAGTCTTTTCTCCGTTTATATGCATAACTCTTTTGCCTATCTTAGGGTACCTTAAGCCTTTCTCGTATAACCTTGATCTTGTCATTAGTTAGATCGATCAATTCCACACTAACTAACTTTCTTTCACCCACTTCATCCAAACAAAGTGGAGTACGACATTTCCTTCCATATAAAGCTTCGTACGGTGCCATACCAATGCTAGACTAGAAGCTGTTGTTGTAAGCAAATTCCACTAATGGCAAGTGTCTATCCCAACTTCCAAGAAAATCCATGACACAAGCCCTCAACATATCCTCCATAGTCTGGATAGTCCTCTTTGACTAACCATCCGTCTGTGGGTGAAAAACAGTGCTAAATTTCAATTTGGTTCCGAGAGCTTCTTGAAATTTCAGCCAGAATCGAGAAGTGAATCGAGGATCTCGGTCTGACACTATAGAAATGGGAACTCCATGTAGCCTCACAATCTCATCTATATAGAGCTGAGCCAGCTTCTCAATAGAGTATGTACTATGGACAGCTAAAAAGTGAGCGGACTTAGTCAACCGATCTACGATCACCCAGATCGCATCTTTTCCCCTCTGTGTCTGTGGCAGTCTTAAAACAAAATCCATAGTTACATGCTCCCATTTCCACTCGGGAATAGGTAAAGACTGAAGTGTACCTGCTAGCTTTTGATGCTCTGCCTTAACTTGTTGACATACGAGACACTTTGCTATGAATTCTGCTACGTCTCGCTTCATACCTGGCCACCAATAATTCTCCCTGATAGTCCTATACATCATGGTGCTTCCTGGATGTAATGCATAGGCAGATGAATGGGCTTTTTCCATGATTGCCTGTCTTAGCTGGTTTCCCTCAGGAACACAAACTCGGTCTCTAAACATCAAGATGTTATCCTCTCCTAATCTGAACTCACTGACTCCCCCATCGGTCAATTTTTGAATTTCTTTTTTGAACTCCTCATTAGACCTCTGAATGTCCTTGATCTGATTTCGTAACGAAGGTCGCACAATGAAGCTTGCCAATAAGGATCCATCCTCACCATTTCTCAACTGGACCCTAAGAGATTTCATCTCTAATAATGCTGGAAAATAACAACTCTAAAGTGCGACTAAAGACGATGAAGACTTAGACTTAAGGCATCAGCTACAACGTTTGCCTTTCCCGGATGATAGTCTATCACCAAGTCATAATCTTTTATCAACTCCAACCATCGCCTTTGCCTCAAATTAAGCTCCTTCTGAGTGAGCAAATATTTTAAACTCTTGTGATCCGTAAATACCCGACAATGCTCACCATACAAGTAATGCCTCTAGATTTTTAAAGCAAACACCACAGCTGCTAACTCTAAATCATGGGTAGGGTAATTTGCTTCATGCCTCTTTAGCTGTCTAGAAGCATAAGCCACAACTTTTTCATCCTGCATCAGTACGCACCCTAACCCCAACTTTGAGGCATCACTATAAACTACAAATCCCTTACCACTCACAGGAAGTGTTAAAACGGGAGCGAAGGTTAATCAGTTCTTTACCTCCTGAAATCGATTCTCACAAACATCATCTCGCTCAAACTTAACTCCCTTACGAGTTAGACGGGTCAAAGGAGCTGCTATTAAAGAAAACCCCTGAACAAATCTCCATTAATAACCGACTAATCCGAGGAAACTACGAATCTCCGTCACTGTTTTAGGTTGCTCCCATTGTAAAATTGCCTCTATCTTCTTGGGATCAACATATATTCTAGCTCCCGATACTACGTGTCCCAAGAATACCACTTCCTGTAACCAAAACTCACACTTCGAAAACTTTGCATACAATTGTCTTTCTCGAAAAGTCTGTAATACTATACGCAAGTGGGAAGCATGCTCATCATTATCTCTCGAGTAAACCAGGATGTCATCAATGAATACAATAACAAACTTGTCCAAGTAAGGGTGGAACACCCTATTCATGAGATCCATAAAAACTGTCGGTGCGTTAGTTAACCCGAAAGGCATGACCAAGAACTCATAATGACCGTACCGAGTCCTGAACGCTGTCTTGGGTACATCCTGTTCTTTAATCCTCAACTGATGATACCCAGACCTCAGATCAACCTTAGAAAACACTGTAGCTCCATGTAATTGATCGAAAAGATCATCAATCCTCGACAACGGATACTTGTTCTTAATGGTCATTTTGTTAAGCTGTCAGTAATCTATACATAACCGAAGTGTACCGTTTTTTTTCTTCACAAATAAAATCGGTGCTCCCCATAGAGATGTACTAGGGTGTATAAAACCTTTATCCACTAACTCTTTCAACTGTACTTTCAACTCCTTCAACTCTACCGGAGCCATTCTATATGGAGGAATAGAGATAGGGGTAGTACCCGAAAGTAAGTCAATGGTGAATTCAAACTCACGATCGGGAGGAAGTCTTGGTAATTTATCAGGAAATACATCAGGGAACTCACTTACTACAGGGACATTCTCTAACTTAGGTTCCTCCCTTGATATATCATTCACGTGAGCCAAGTATGCCGGATATCCCTTTCACACCAATTTGAAAGCTTTGAGGGCCGAGATTACACAAAACGGTAATACTCGACACTCCCCCGTAAATACAACTTCTGCTCCCTCTAAACTCTGGAGAATCATTTCTTTCTTAAAACAATCCACCTTTGCTCGATGAGTGGATAACCAATCCATACCCAAGATTAAATCAAAGTCCCGAATCTCCAAAAGGATTAAATCACTCATAAATTCTTCTTCCCCAACTTTAATACCATAGTCTCTATAATACGTATTTCTTACTAATCGCTTGCCCAAAGGAGTATGCACTACAATCTCTTCCTCTAATGGTGACAGGTTCCTATTTGAGAATGATGCAAATGATATGCTCACGTATGATCTATCGAAGCCCGAATATATCAAAACATGTGCATCTCTATCAAACACAATCATAGTACCTGTCATTGTGCTAGGTCGAATCCGAGCTTCATCCTCAGTCACTGCAAAAACCCTGGTCGAAATCTGGGGCTGTGATCTGGAAGAAGGCTACTCTAGGGCATTACTCCCCATGCCTGACCGTATCACTAGGCCTTGTTTGGACTGTGATCTTGAAGTGTCTCTCTGCAGTATACTAAGACGAGTCAGAGAAGTAGAAGTAGCTACTGTATCCTGTCTTAACTGAGGATAATCTCTCTTGATATGCCTCTATTGGCCGCATTGAAAACACTTTACAAGCTTTCTACATGACCCAACATGGAAATCCTCCGTAATTACGGCATCTGTCCAATCCTCCTGAAGTCCCCCCCTGACTACTCATCACTGGCCGATCAAATCTAGAAGATCTCAACTGTGACTACTGAGATGGAGGTCTAGTGGATGCCATAGACGCTGAGGTAGTACTTCCTGCAGTAGATGTCGAATCTCTGCCTCTCTTTGAAGATTGACCCGGCAACGTAAGTAGATTCCTTCTCTTTGTAAACTCAGCTCGGATCCGTCTATTCTCAGTGGCGAGCTTCTCAGCCCGTAAGGCCATCTGCACAACTTCCTTATATGACTCATTGCTAGTCACTATCATACGCTTCCGTATCTCATTACGGAGTCCTTCATCAAAGTAGTTTACCTGGTCTTGCTCCAATCTCACCAACTTAGGTACATAAGACATCAGCTCGTTAAAACGAGTTTCATACTCCTCAATGGTCATGTTCCCTTGTTTCTAGCTTAGAAATTCTCTCTTTTTCTCTTTCTGATGGAAATAGGTGTAGAACTGACCATCGAACTCTCGGAGGAAATTCATCCAAGTCAGCGGTATAGGAGAGCGAGATTTTACTAAACTCCATCAGGTACGGGCTCTCTTCTCAAATAACCGTGTAGCTGCCTTCAATTTCATCTCATCATCTAATCCCATATCTGCTAGTGTCTCTGATACCTGAATAACCCAATCCTTAGCTGCGGTCACATCTAACTCACCAATAAACGAGACGCAACCTAACTGTCTAGCTTCCTTCAATTTCTTAAAAATAGAGACGTCCGGTGTTTGGGGTAGAATAAGAGGTGGTGGTACTGGGGATGTTACAGGGGAAACAGCAGGTGGAACTGGACCAGCCTGAGCCTGACCCGTAAGAGTAGAGAGAAAGCCACTAATGCCTGAGCTACCTCGGGTGACATGGCAAGTACGCCAGGAGCAGCAACAGGTGGTGGAGGAGGTACAAGAATGTCAGTAGACTCAACAATAGGAGCTGCTTTAAAAAGAGAACCAGCCGACTCCTCTTCTATAGAATTCGGTCGACTTTGTCTAGGGCAATCTCTTCCCCTACCGGTAGATCTAGTGATAGGTGGTAGCTCACGTCGAGGAGGCATAATGATCTACAAAAAGAACGAAATTGGTTTAGACGACTTAAGACTCTATATGCAACTACATGTAACTAACTAATCTTAACTGGGCCACAATGACATTGTAAATTTTTTTAAAATAACTTTAAATCAAAGAACTTTAAAAATCAAAAACTTCTTTCAAAACCATAAGCTTTTAAATCGAAAGCTCTGATACCAACCGAATTGTCACGACCCGGAACCTCCCTCGGGCGCATGACAACCGCCGCGACATCCTAATTGACACTCATTACCCGAAATGCCAATCAAAACCCTGCAAGGCTTACATATTAGTTTCTTGCCTTTCCTGTGAGCAATCGTTGTTAAACATTCCGTTTTAAACAATTACTATTCAAAATATTGATTAAAATATAGTATTTTATATAAAATAATATTTATAGAAACACGTGTAAGTAATCTTTTATAACGTGGAAGTAAAATAAATTCATATATACAATAATTTACAAAGTTATAATGTACAATAATAATTACAATGACAAGTGGCCCATAAATACACCAAGTGTTGGTGATAGTAATCTACTGTTTGTGAGATAGAAGGGTCAACTGGAATCCTCAACAAAATCGGGTATTTACAAGCTATCACAGGTTTGAAATATTTGGAAAAGAGGTGGGTGAGATTTTACAATCCTAATGAGTAAACAGACATTATTATAAATATCTAAAGGCGAGTAAAATGGAGGCAAGTTTAAACAACAAATCACAAATCATTTCATAAGGTTTTCAATTTATTTCTTAAACCATAAAATATTTGTAATTTA
This sequence comes from Theobroma cacao, assembly GCF_053813885.1. NCBI lineage: Eukaryota > Viridiplantae > Streptophyta > Magnoliopsida > Malvales > Malvaceae > Theobroma > Theobroma cacao. Next base: position 28,580,887 of record NC_142639.1, on the reverse strand, counting down.
CCAAAACAGTTGTTAAGGCTTATGACTTTTATTAGAAACAGGGCTCAAGCCAAAAACTATTCCTCGGGGATACCTTGGCCGAGGCATCTAACCGAGTCCACCAAGGTTGTTAAGATATTTACATGTTAAACACATGTTAGTTTTGGAAACAAGCCGTTCCTTAGCGTTGGCTGAGTTACATATTCATGTGGGGGTTCGACGTGAAGTGAGCTCTAACACTACCCCAGGAGTTACCCTCATCGCCTCTACAATCGGAGTAACTATCCAACCGGGTTTGCCGTACCCCTCTAATAGGCAGTCCACGAAAACCCATCACTGCAGTGACTAAACCCACCAATTTTAATAAAATTTTGACAGTATAACGTGGCTTTTATTTATTTATCTAGCCTGCATAGTAAAAGACAGCTTACATAAATTCCCAATGCAATTAGAAAATATAGCCACATATACTCATATATCATAAGCCATTCATAGGAAAATATATTTTTCAAGACAATTGACAGCCTCCAATTACTCAATTTCATGATCAAAAGTTTCTTATTTCAGATAATCAACACAATATATTTATTTGTCACATTTATTTCTAAAACATCAAAAGTCCCATTTTAATCTCATTTTCGTTTCATAAAATACATAAAGAGCATTTAAAAATAAACTCTAGATAATTTACAATAATAATAGGTTTACTCACAGTTTGTAACAATTAAATGTTTTATAAGTGCCCCTATCACTGTTCGTCGGGTACGACTTCTTTGCCTTTACCGGAAGGCTCTCCTCCTAGACACATTGCAAAAATTACACAATTCACCACATTGATGCTAAATCACTATATAATTGATTTAAATCCTATACTAATGCATGGTATGAAATGCAATAGCCTAAAACTGCTTAAACGCGGTATTAACCTTTTTTTGGCACTTTACCCGATAAATTGCTAACGCGCTCCATTTTAGCTATAAATTGTCTCATTTTCTCTCCAACATTTCTAACCATTAAATATCAGCCAATAACCCTCTAAAATCACCAAAATCATCTCACTTTCCTCCTTGGAAAATTCGGTCAAAAAATGAGATATTAACTCGGTTAATTTTCCACTTTGTTTTTCTATCACATTTAACCATTTTTTATCATTTTCTCTTCATTTCTCTTAAAATAAAAATAAGTTCATCATCATTGTACATCACTGAATATTCGGCCAAGGGTGGGTATTGTGAGAATTTCATGCTTTCTTGCCTTATTTGATTTCTATACACATTTAACTAACTAAAACTACCAATTTAACTAAGAATCAAAACATAAAAATTTTAAAATCCTTCCCCTTAAAATTCAGCCAGCCCTTAGTATCACTTTTTGATCTCTCTCCTCAAGCATGCTAAATGGAAACAAAGGCATAGGAAAGGTAGAAATCAAGCTAAAGTCGAAAAATCTTACCGTTAGACGCGTAAATAGACAAAAAACGCGAATTCCCCTTTGAATTTTCTAGTTTTCCTTTGGTTTTTCTCTTTTCTTCCTTTCCTCTCTATTTTCTCTCTTATTTTCTCCTTATGGCCGACCATCACCTGATGTGGGGTTTAAATGGGCTGATTTTCCTTTAAAATAATATTAAATCATTAAAAAGTGCCATGTATCACTTTTCTATTGACCTGTTTTTAAAATTTTGTCCTTTAAACTTCAATTTTTTTCACCACTTAAAATACCATAGTTATTCATACCAAAAATAAATAAATCCTATGATTTTGACAAGTTTTGGGTGGTGAAAATTACGGTTTTTGTCACAACCCAAATTTCGGGCCATGACCAGCGCAAGGGTCCAATGGACGTAATCCACTAAACCCAAGCAAGCCTATTATTTATCTTACTTATAATTCCATCTAATATCACTAAGTCATATTTCATAACTTTGAATCAAAATAGTGATATACATTGCCAACTCGTACTGGCATTACTCCTTAAAAATTTACATACAATGTCTACAACATGTATTCTAATAATTTACATTAAGTTCGTCTATACAAAACAAAATAACACTCGACTTCCAACGGAGTGACTCGGATGAATATACAGCTACCGAATGCCGAGACACCTACCAAAAGATGGACACAGGTCTACAAGGACACCTCGTCCTAGTTACCGGTTGCCTCGTGATCTGAAAACATGAATTTGAAAATGGTGAGTATAAACCCAATGAGTGAACAAGGAAGGGAACAAGCAACAACAGTAAGGGAGAATTTAAAATCATGATGCACTTGTTTCAAAACAATGCAATTTAGTTCCATTCATATTAAAAACCCCTCATTTTAAACTCACTCATTTTGTCCTAAATGTTGGAAGTCCATGCTCAGATATGGTAGCAAAGAAGTGAAAAATAGGGCAGAAATTGGACAAGATAGGAGACAAAATAGAAAGTTTTTCGCTACAGCGAGAATGAATTTGCTGCAGTGAAATTGTTACCCAGAAACAGAAAGTTTTTCGTTGCAGCAAGAACCAATTCTAGTGAAAGGTCCTTAAACTCGAGAGTTTCTCGTTGCAGCGACAATGACTGTCGCTACAGCGAAAACATAGCAACAAGAGAAACATTTTCCCTCACTCAACAAAAAGCCATCTTGCTAAACTAACAAAATCAACATAAAACTCATGAAAATTCTCAAAGTACAATGTGTCAAATTTCACATATATGTCAACCATATATCACATTCATGAGCTTTCATTTCATAAATCTAGATATGCATAATTACATAGACAAACATCAATATCATCATAATCACTCCCGGCTCATGTACATCCCCCCACATCGTGCACATAGCCGACACCATCATGTGCATCCCCCACATCATGCACAATCAGTGCCATCGTGTACATCCCCCCACATCGTGCACATGGGCACTATCATCATCTATCTCTCACCCCACCATCATCACCGGCATGTGCATTCCCCACATCATGAACACACACGGTTACAATCATTATACACAATATCATTCATCATGCACAACACACATATATATATCATCATAATACAATAGTGCATGAATCCATAGTAATCACATATTACAACATAAAACCATTTTTCAAAAGCTTGTTCCCAAGGCACTTGTTTTGATGAAAAGCTTGGTAATTCATTCAAATGGGTGGCAATTTCATTATATTTTCCAAAACAAGTTTTGAAGGCAGTCCACTCACAGGTGTCGAAAATCCAGATTCCGAGTGCACTCGGACTAAGAGTCCTCAAGCGCAATTCCTTTACCTTTTTCGGATGTCTCACTACCTTGACAAATAACAAAGTTGAGGAATTTACCATATTGTCCCTAAATTGATATAAACTAATTTGAAATTACTAATGCTTGATATGTAAATGCAAAAATACGTCCAATTATCGCTTAATCGCGGTATCGATTAAATTCGATCGATCACCCGATTAATTGACGATTGTGTCCAAATCACCTCCAAATTAATTCATTTCTCCTCTAATACCTTAATTTACCACATACCATTTAAATAAAGCCAAATTCAGCATTAGAACCCTCACAGTTCCTTATAGAAAAATTCGGTCATTTGGTGCACTAGCACCAAAATGTTTTTCCTACATAACCGTTTCACCTTAATTCATCGTTTTCCAAACCATTTTTCTTGAAATAAAAACAATCCCCCATTGATATTCAGCCCTCATGGTTCGACCAACAAGGAACCCTAGAGAAATTGAATATTTCTTTTGTATTTTTGTTCATAACCATGCTTAACTATCCCTAAACACTAACATAGTCTAAAATCAAATTATTCCAACAACAATTCCTTTTCCATACCCATTTTTTTCAGAATCGAATTCATCATGATAACTCAATGTTCAACCATGGAAATCAAGAACAAAAGCATGGGTAAGCTAGGTATCAAGGAGAATTAAAGAAATTCTAACTTACCCAGCTTGTTTCCTTGATTGCTTCACTTTTTCTTTGAATTTCTACCTAGGTTGTGTTGTTTTTCCCTTTGTTCTTCCTTTGTTCTTGTTGCTGGTTGCCTAGGCTGAATATGGTGAGAGAATTGGGGACTTAATGGGCTGATTTTTATATAAAATAATAAAATAATCAAGCATGCCACGTGTCACATGCTTATTGGCCCAAATTTTTTTAACTTTTTGACTTTTTCTTCTTCATTTTCCACCACAAATATTATGGTATTTATCCAATCCTACCACAATAAAAATCCCTTGGTCTTGACAAGTGCTGGAGTGAAAAATTTACCGATTTGCCCCCTAGGCGAAAGAATTAAGATTTTACCCCTATACTTCGAAATGTACCGGAATCACATTATTTCTACGTTTCAACCTCAAATAACACTATTATTGATTAATATTAACCAAATGGGGCAAAAATCGTTTTATAAAAATTTTTGTTTAGTGTTCTAGTGGCAAAATTACCATTTTGCCCTTGTGCTCCAAAAATACCGAGAATCATAATTTTTCACTGCTAAACATCATTTTATACTCCAATAATCATAATTATATTTCATATAATTATTCTTGGTCAAATGTGATCAAATCTTGGCTAAAAATCTCCATTTTATCATCAAATGGTAAAATGACCGTGTTGTCCCTAATCAGTCAATTTCTTGATGGACTCCAAACTGGACCTTGAACTCTGAATCACTGTTCTAAGCCATTCTATGGGTTTTAGAATTTTCAAATTTCTCTTAGAATTTCTATTTGAACTAGTTCAAGGCTCGATTTAACTTAGTTGTACCACTCGGTACAATACCGTCTTTTAATCGAGCTTGACAGGTCTCACATTCTCCCCCACTAATAAAAATTCGATCCTCGAATTTAAATTCAATGTAGAGTAGCTTACCTTTACATATTGAAGAGGTGTGGATGCTTTGTCTGCATCTTATCCTCAGCTTCCCACGTTACCTCCTCACTAGTGTGATTCAGCCACAACACTTTCATTGAGGCTACATCCTTTGAACGAAGCTTTTTAACTTGCCTATCAAGGATAGCTACCGGTTGTTCCTCATAGGTTAGATCATCTTGCAACTGAATGGTTTCATACCGTATTACATGTGATGGATCCGGGTTGTACTTCCTAAGCATGGACACATGAAACACGAGATGAATATTTGAAAGGTCTAGTGGTAATGCCAAATGATAAGCCACCGCTCCAACCCTTTCTAAGATCTCGAATGGCCCTATATACCGAGGACTTAACTGCCCTTTCTTGCCAAACCTCATTACCCCTTTAGTTGGCGAAACTTTCAAAAATACATGATCTCCTACTTGGAACTCCAAGTCTCTCCGTCGATTATCAGCACATGATTTCTGTCTACTTTGTGCTGTTAACATCCTCTGACGGATCATGCGTATTTTCTCGGTTGCATCCTGCACCAATTCAGGCCCCAAAAGTTTCCTTTCTCCCACCTCTAGCCATCCAATGGGTGACCTACATCTCCGTCCATATAATGCCTCAAATGGTGCCATTTGGATGCTAGTTTGGAAACTATTGTTGTAGGCAAACTCCACTAAGGGTAGATAGTGATCCCATCTGACACCAAGGTCTATCACACAAGCTCTCAACATATCCTCCAATGTCTGTATGGTCCATTCAGACTGTCCATCAGTCTGAGGGTGGAAAGCTATGCTGAAATCCAACTTAGTGCCCAATGCTTCCTGCAATTTTCCCCAAAACCTACTAGTAAACTAAGCTCCTCTGTCAAATACTATATAAATGGGAATACCATACAGTCGTACTATCTTATCCACATAAACTTGAGCATATTGGGCAGCCCCGTAAGTAGTCTTAACCGAAAGAAAATGAGCTGACTTTGTTAACTGGTCTACTACTATCCAAATTGAATTATATCCCCCACTGGTTCGAGGCAAACCCGTTACAAAGTCCATAGCAATATGTTCCCATTTCCACTCGGGTACTGGTAATGGTTGTAGTAGCCCTGCAGGCTTTTGATGCTCAGCCTTAACCTGCTGACAAACTAGGCACTTGGAGACAAACTCAGCTACATCTCTCTTAAGTCCTTCCCACCAACACACCTCTTTCAAATCTTGATACATCTTTGTAGCCCCTGGATGTACCACATAAGCTGCCATGTGAGCTTCCTCCAATATTTTTCTCCTCAACCCGTCACCATCAGGCACATAAAGTCTGGTTCCATACCTCAACACTCCATCTGTGCCTTTGGTAAACATTTTTCCTTTCCTTCCCTGAGAATCCTCTAAGGCCTTAGCCACAAACTCATCTTTACTTTGTGCTTCTTTGATTCGATCCATTAAGATAGGCCTCACTCTAAAATGTGCTAGCAATGTATCTGTCTCCGTAACTTCCAAATGCACACCTATGTCTCCCAAGCTATGGATCTCTCTAACCAATGATCTCCTATCAGTAGAAATATGTGCCAAGCTTCCCATTGATTTTCAACTCAAGGCATCCGCCACTACATTGGCCTTACCGGGATGGTAAAGAATAGTACAATCATAATCCTTTAGCAACTCCATCCATCTACGTTGCAGCAAGTTAAGATCCCTTTGCTAAAATATATACTTCAGACTTTTGTGGTTCGTGTATATCTCGCAAGTCTCACCATACAAATAATGTCTCCAAATTTTCAAGGAAACACGATTGCTGCCATTTCCAAATCGTGTATGGGGTAATTCTGCTCATGCCTTTTAAGTTGCCTAGATGCATACGCAATCACCTTCCCATGTTGCATTAATACACATCCTAAACCAACCCCTGATGCATCACAAAACACCGTATAACCCCACGTGCCTTGCGGTAGGCTTAACACTGGAGCTGTGGTGAGACATGCCTTAAGCTTCTCAAAGCTATTCTCACAAGCATCAGACCACTCAAATTTTGTATCCTTACGTGTCAGCTTAGTCAGAGGGGCGACTATTTTGGAGAAGTCCTTCACAAAGCGACGATAATAGCCAGCCAAACCCACAAAACTTCTAATCTCCGTAACTGATGTTGGCCTTGGCCATTTTCCACTGCTTCAATTTTCTTTGAATCAACTTGTATCCCATCCTTAGATACCACATGCCCCAAGAATGTAAAACTTTCGAGCCAAAACTCACACTTGGAGAACTTGGCATACAATTGATGTTCTCTCAAAATTTGAAGCACTATCTTAAGATGCTGCTCATGCTCCTCTCGACTCTTCGAATATATCAAGATGTCATCAATAAACACCACCACGAACTTATCCAAATAAGGCTTGAACACTCTGTTTATCAAATCCATAAAGGCTGTAGGAGCATTTGTGAGCCCAAATGACATCACCAAGAACTCATAGTGCCCATATCTTGTTCGAAATGCGGTCTTGGGTATATCTTCATTTCGGATTCTCAACTGATGGTACCCAGATCGCAAATCTATCTTAGAGAAACATTGTGCTCTTTGTAGTTGATCAAATAAATCATCTATCCTTGGGAGAGGATACTTATTCTTCACCGTCACTTTATTAAGCTGTCGATAATCAATGCACAGCCTAAGTGACCCATCTTTCCTCTTTACAAATAACACCGGTGCTCCTTATGGGCATACACTAGGATGGATGAAGCCTTTATCCAACAAATTATCTATTTGATCCTTAAGCTCTTTAAGCTCTTCTGGTGCCATTCTATATGGGGGTATGGATATAGGTCTAGTGTCGGGAATTAAATCTATGCAAAATTCAATCTCCCGCTCGGGAAGTAAACCTAGTAGCTCCTCAGGAAATACATCCATGAACTCCTTCATATTCGACACTTGACTTACATTTCCAACCTTCGCCTTAGTATCTCTTACCACGGCCAAGTAACCTATACAACCTTGTCGTAATAATCTTCTGACAGAAATGACCGATATCAAATTGGTTGGAGCATTACTCCTATCCCCCTGAATACTAAATGATGGTTCACCAGGGAAATCAAATCTAACCAATTTATGATAACAGTCCACACTAGCATGACAGGGTGATAACCAATTCATCCCCAAGATCACATCAAAGTCTAAGGTGTCTAACATCACCAAATTCACCAAAGTGTCCTTGTCCTTGACTCGTACTACATAGGACTCATATTCCCATTCGGTCACAAATATCTCCTTTAAAGGAGTAGACACCACTAATTCTTCCTCTCTCCTAACACGATCTCTACCCAATCGAGATGCAAAACATGGAGAGATAAAAGAATGGGTAGCACCAGAATCAAATAAGACTCGAGCATTCATATCACAAACTGAAAGAATACTTGAGACCACGGCATTGGATGTCTAGGCCTCCTGCTGTGTTAAAGCAAACACCCTTGCCTGGCCTCTACTAACAAAACTCTGATGTCCGGACCCAGATGGCCTACCTTGAGAGGAAGTACCAGCACCTCTACCTCTTGATCCACTAGTCTCCCGGCCAGATGAGGCAGCAATTGAAGGAGCAGACAAAGCTAGCTGGGTGGAACCACGTGCCGAATCTTGTGATTGATAAGCCATCGGACAATTCCTCCTAATGTGCCCGGGTTGGCCACACCCATAACAAACGGCCGCAGTACGTAAGCATCGTCCACTATGTCTCCTCCCATAAATATTACAAGGGTGGATAACTTGACTACTTTGTCTCGAATCTTGTTGCCTCCTAGCATTGAAAGTTCTTTGTCCCGTCCCAACACTAGCACTAGGCAGGTCACTCCTCTGCTGGGATAATCGTGAATCTCTCTGTGGACCCTGACGGCTAGAAGACAAACCACCACTACTGAAATCTCTATGGCCTTGATAACCCTCTGTCTTGGCCCTCTTTGCTCTATCCTTTGTAGCCCTACTCTCACTGGTCCTCATCTCAATGCGTTGAGCACAATCTACTGCTGCGGAATAGGTAGTGAAATCTCGAGATGCCACAGCCCTAAACAGTGGCTCTATTAACCCATCCACAAACCTCTGAATCTTCATCTCCTTAGTAGAAACGAGGTAGGGAACATACCAAGACAACTGTGTGAACTTGATGTCATACTCCGACACCGTCATACTCGAAGTTTGTACCAAAGTCTCAAACTCCCGAGCTCTAGCATTACGTACACTGAGTGGTAGGAACTGATCCAAGAAGGCTGCACTAAACTCACTCCAAGCCAATGGCGCTGCATCCGTCGGTCTACCTCTACACAAAGAGCTATACCACTCCTGCACCACATCCTCTAATCGGAAAGCGGCTAATTCAACTGACCGAACATTGGAGCATCCCAAAGCTTTACATAGCTTCTCCATCTTATCCAAGAAAACCTGGGGTTTCTCTAATGCATCAGACCCTGAAAATGATGGAGGCTTAAGCTTTAGGAAATCGGGAAGAGAAATCTCTAAATGACCCCTCTCAACCTCACGATATTGGCGATCGGCCTGTCTTTGGGAGCTAGAAGATTCTTGTACTGTAGGTCTCCCCTCTACTACCCTCTGTATATCCTCCATACGGGTCGCCATCATCTCTACAACCCGGTTAACTCCCTTTAGGCCTGCAGCTAAATCCTCAATAGTAATACCCCCAGCTGGGTGTCTATCTACATCACCTGAGGACTGTCCCTCATTTTACCTACTCACAGGCGTATCCGACCTTACTAGCCTAGTGGCCCTGCCACGTCTACCTCGGCCTCTCTGGGTGGATGCCCGTGGCCTATTTGCCATCTCAATAGGAGCATCTTGCTCCCTCATTTGTCTTGAGGCGGCTTGTGTCTTAGGCAGCATTCTTACATAGACAAGAGCAAACACCTGATATTAAACACATATTATAATCATACTTAAGGCAAAATGTGGTTTCTAAGATAGGAAATCTATGCGGTCATTTGGTTGTAAAATGTGCCGCGGTTCACACTTTACAATTGAAGTTCTCGCATAAAGACTCGACTCTCTGCTGGACCAACAAAAGGAAGTTCTAGGACCTAAACAAACCTAGGGCTCTGATACCAACATTGTCACGACCCAAATTCCAGGCCATGACCGACGCAAGGGTCCAATGGACGTAATCCACTAAACCCAAGCAAGCCTATTATTTATCTTACTTATAATTCCATCTAATATCACTAAGTCATATTTCATAACTTTGAATCAAAATAGTGATATACATTGCCAACTCATACTGGCATTACTCCTTAAAAATTTACATACAATGTCTACAACATGTATTCTAAAAATTTACATTAAGTTCGTCTATACAAAACAAAATAACACTCGACTTCCAGCGGAGTGACTCAGATGAATATACAGCTACCGAATGTCGAGACACCTACCAAAAGATGGACACAGGTCTACAAAGACACCTCGTCCTAGTTACCGACTGCCTCGTGATCTGAAAATATGAATTTGAAAATGGTGAGTATAAACCCAGTGAGTGAACAAGGAAGGGAACAAGCAACAACAACAAGGGAGAAATTAAAATCATGATGTACTTGTTTCAAAACAATGCAATTTAGTTCCATTCATATTAAAAACCCCTCATTTTAAACTTAACTCATTTTGTCCTAAATGTTAGAAGTCCATGCTCAGATATCGTAGCAAAGAAGTGAAAAATAGGGCAGCAATTGGACAAGATAGGAGACAAAATAGAAAGTTTTTCACTGCAGCGAGAACCAGTTATAGTGAAAGGTCCTTAAACCCGAGAGTTTCTCACTGCAGCGAGCATGACTTTCACTGCAGCGAAAATAAAGCAACAAGAGAAACATTTTCCCTCACTCAACAAAAAGCCATCCTGCTAAACTAACAAAATCAACATAAAACTCATGAAAATTCTGAAAGTACAATGTGTCAAATTTCACATATATGTCAACCATATATCACATTCATGAGCTTTCATGTCATAAATCTAGATATGCATAATTACATAGACAAACATCAATATCATCATAATCACTCCCGGCTCATGTACATCCCCCCACATCGTGCACATAGCCGACACCATCATGTGCATCCCCCACATCGTGCACAATCAGTGCCATCGTGTACATCCCCCAACATCGTGCACACGGGCACTATCATCATCTATCTCTCACGTCACCATCATCACCGGCATGTGCATTTCTCACATCATGCACACACATGGTTACAGTCATTATACACAATATCATTCATCATGCACAACACACATATATATATCACCATAATACAATAGTGCATGAATCCATGTCAATCACATATTACAACATAAAACCATTTTTCAAAAGCTTGTTCCGAAGGCACTTGTTTTCATGAAAAGCTTGGTAATTCATTCCAATGGGTGGTAATTTCATTATATTTTCCAAAACAAGTTTTGAAGGCAGTCCATTCACAGGTGTCGAAAATCTGGATTTCAGGTGCACTCGGACTAGTAGTCCTCAAGCGCAATTCTTTTGCCTTTTTCGGACGTCTCACTACCTTGACAAATAACAAAGTCGAGGAATTTACCATATTCTCCCTAAATTGATATAAACTAATTTAAATTACTAATGCTTGATATGTAAATGCAAAAATACGTCCGATTACCGCTTAATCGCGGTATCGATTAAATTCGATCGATCACCCGATTAATTGGCGATTGTGTCCAAATCACCTCCAAATTAATTCATTTCTCCTCTATTACCTTAATTTACCACATACCATTTAAATAAAGCCAAATTCAGCGTTAGAACCCTCACAGTTCCTTATAGAAAAATTCGGTCATTTGGTGCACTAGCACCGAAATGTTTTTCCTACATAACCGTTTCACCTTAATTCATCATTTGCCAAGCCATTTTCCTTGAAATAAAAACAATCCCCCATTGATATTTAGCCCTCATGGTTCGACCAATAAGGAACCCTAGAGAAATTGAATATTTCTTTTGTGTTTTTGTTCATAACCATGCTTAACTATCCTTAAACACTAACATAGTCTAAAATCAAATTATTCCAACAACAATTCCTCTTCCATACCCATTTTTTTTAGAATTGAATTCATCATGATAACTCAATATTCAACCATGGAAATCAAGAACAAAAGCATGGGTAAGCTAGGTATCAAGGAGAATTAAAGAAATTCTAACTTACCTAGCTTGTTTCCTTGATTGTTTCACTTTTTCTTTGAATTTCTACCTAGGTTTTCTTGTTTTTCCCTTTGTTCTTCCTTTGTTCTTGTTGCTGGTTGCCTAGGCCGAATATGGTGAGAGAATTAGGGATTTAATGGGCTGATTTCTATAGAAAATAATAAAATAATCAAGCATGCCACATGTCACATGCTTATTGGCCCAATTTTTTTAACTTTTTGACTTTTTCTTCTTAATTTTTCACCACAAATATTCTGGTATTTATCCAATCCTACCACAATTAAAATCCCTTGATCTTGACAAGTTCTGGGGTGAAAAATTTACCAATTTACCCTCGAGGCGGTAAAATTACGATTTTACCTCTATACTTTGAAATGTACTGGAATCATATTATTTCTACTTTTCAACCTCAAATAACATTAATATTGATCAATATTAACCAAATGGGGCAAAAATCGTTTTATAAAAATTCTCGTTTTGTCTTCTAGTGGAAAAATTACCATTTTGCCCTTGTGCTCCAAAAATACCGAGAATCACAATTTTTCACTACTAAACATCATTTTATACTCCAATAATCATAATTATATTTCATATAATTCTTGGTCAAATGTGATCAAATCTTGGCTAAAAATCTCCATTTTATCATCAAATGGTAAAATGACCATTTTGTCCCTAATCGGTCAATTTTCCTGATGGACTCCAAATTGGATCTTGAACTCCGAATCACTATTCTAAGTCATTCTGTGGGTTGTAGAATTTTCAAATTCCTCTTAGAATTTCTATTTGAACTAGTTCAAGGCTCGATTTAACTTAGTTGTACCACTCGGTACAATACCGTCTTTTAATTGAGCTTGACAAGGTCTCATAGTTTTACCCCAGGACGATAAAATTACCGTTTTACCCTTATGTTTCGAAAATTACCGGAATTAAAATTTTTCACTTTCTATCATTAATTTATACTACAAATAGTTAATCTTGGTCAAAAATTTTACTTCATGATCAAATTATTATCTTTGGTGGTAAAACGATGATTTTGCCCTTAAACATCAAAATTTTTAATTTTTCCCTAAATGAACCCTTGAACTCCGAACAATCATTTTTAATCATTCATTGACTGTAAAATATTAAATTTCATCCTATGATTCCTATTTGAACTAGTTCGGGGTTAAATCAACTCAAGTGTACCGTTAGGTATAATACCGGGTTTCGTCTATTCTTAAGGGCTTTCCTAGCATAATAACATGCTACTCAATGCATGTATGTCATGATATGTGTTTATAGGGTCGGGTTTTACAAAAAGACATATAAGGATGTTGTTTTGGGCAAAACTAGGGGTATTGGGGTGAAATGCATCGTGTGAAGAAGGGAGATAGTCGTGGGGTGGTGAGTGCACAAGATAACGTGGCTTTGGATCCGAAGCCAATTAACGCCCCTAACAATCAAAGGCAACAAGCTCAACAAGGAAGTAGGAAGATTACGATCAACACAACTATCTAGGATGAAGAAATGTTATGGACAAAAAGTAGTGCAATCGGTAGATTACGCCAAAAGGTTAGTTTTGAGATCATCCAGTCAAAGCTTTGAAAGAAGGTATCTCCACACAAGTTAGGGTGCTAGATGGACTATCAACCTTGGTAACCTTTGAAGACTACGATATGATGACCACACTTATAGAGAACTACTAGGAAGTTTTTGAAAGGTTGTTTGAAGTCCTCACACCAGCAGACAAAGTTGACAATGAAAGAGACATATGTGTGTGGTTAAGACTTGAAGAGGTACCATTTCAACTGTAGCACTTTAACACCTTAAAGGCGGTTGCAGAGTGTTAGGGAGTGTTCAAGGGAGTTGATAGAAGCACATACAAGAAAGAAAGACTAAACCAAGCTTTTGTATTGGTGTTAGTGAAAAGCAGGCTTTTAATCCCCAACCATGCGACTATTGAAGCAAGAGGGAAGCTGTACACCATCTGAGTAAGCATCGTGGGTGGAGAAGGTGTGGATGACCTAGTTGAGTACTTAAAAGGCAAGGAGATTATGCAAGAGGGAAGCGAGCCAGCCCATGGAAAAGTGCAACACGGCAAAAGGCATGATGGAACTAACACAGAGGTGGTACAGCAAGGAAAGGTACAAACCAAAGCAACGAGCAGCCTAGGAAAGAGAGATGGAGGTACGGTTATGTCAGCTGAGTTCAAATTAAAGAAAAACTTAGGATGTGACAGAAGCAATAGCCTAGAAAGTTTACCATTGTAATAGTTGTACGAAAAGAACGGGGTGCAAGGATAGCAGAAACAAGAAAAAAACCTGCAAGTGGACAGAGAGGGAAAAAAATTTGGAAATAGAAAAGGTTGGTGAAGGAAAAATTACAAGTAAAATAACACTAGAGCAGAAAAGTGGAAACATAGTAGGAAGTGGACAGAGAAAGAAGTCCTGGTTAGGGAAATGTCAAACTCTACAAGTTAAAAGAAAATGGAGAGATAAGCGAACTGGTCATTGAAAGACAAATAGATAGCCAAAAGCAAAAGGAAGTTCACTTTTCAAACCAAAGAAAGGGTCCACAAGAAAAAGAAAAGGCAGTTGTCAATGTTGAAATTGATTGGGCCAATAAACTAGGAGTTTTTGAAGTTCTAGGGCCTATTTTGCATCGACTAGGGGAGCATTTTAGTGAGAGAAGCCCATGTGTAAATTATGAACTTATAGAAAGCCCACAGCCACCAAAAGGTTTTAGAAGCCCAGTAATAACACAAATAGCAGATTCCATGATTGAAAAAAACAAATTCACAATTCAAGATGAAGGAACCCCTCCAAGATGTGTCCCCATGACAGTGGATGGCAAAGTAGAAATACAACAAGATAGTGAATCGATAGGGGAAAGATGGGTTGGAATCAAAAAAGAAAAAAAGGGAAGGTCACAGAAGGACCAAGAGGAAAGGGAACATGTCACGGGAAAGGAAGAGAGCAGATTAGGGATAAATGAAATAAACAGGATGAAGGGTGAGGAGATTAGAGAATAAATGGCATATGGGGAAGAAGTCAAGGGTTTTGAGACAAATCGAGAGGAATGGTCGGCCAACAACTTGAGAAGGAGTTGTAGAGGAAGAAGTAGTAATAGAAAATACTCACTAGAGCAAGAAAATAGTCAAGGGAGCTCACAAAAATGGAAAGATAGAGTAAAGAAAATTAAATTAACCAAGAAAGTCAGAACTACCTCTTCAAAGTACAGCAAGATGAAAGATAGAAGAAGTGGGATAAGGGATATGCTAGATGAGGAAGAGGGAGTCACAGATATGGAGTAGGACGTCCATGACACAAGCCCAATGAAGGACTTAAACTACAGACATCGCCATCCGACTTTTTAGAGTGAGGTTGAGGAAATCTGGGAAATGAGCAGGAATTTGGGTTTGACCTTTCAAGAGGACAAGGAAACAGTTTTGCAAAGCATAGTAGTGATGGAAAACTTGGACAGAGGTGAAGGAGAGACAGTGATAATGGCTGACCCTTAATTTGGGCTGGTTAGTTGCTCTTTTCTTTGTGTTTGTTGCTATTTCTTTTTTAATAAAGCTTATTACTTGGAATATTAGGGGCTTGGGTAGTAGAGAAAAGAAAAGAGTGGTTAGGCAATTAGTTGGAAAAGAAAGACCTGATATGTTGCTCATTCAGGAAACAAAATTAGAAAAGTTAGAAGTTGGTGTGATTAGAGCAATATGGGGTAGTGAACAATGTATGATCAAGTTCGTCCAGTCACTAGGAACTTCAGGAGGACTCTTGAGTGTTTGGAAAGCTGACTTCTTTAATCTTGAGTACTATTTTGAATCCCGCCATTTTATTCTGCTTGTGGAATGCATTAAGAAATTGAATCTCAAATGTGGGTTCGAGAACATATATGCTCCAAATTTAGGAAATGAAAGACGAGAACTTTAGGTTGAGCTATAAAGGTTAATGAACTTGGTAGGGGTTCCTTAGTGCCTAGGAGAAGATTTCAATGTTACACTCAACTTGGGAGAACGAATTAGTAGGAATGAACATCTTAATGAAATGGCTCATATAAAAAATTTTGTTGAAGAGACGACGCTTATGGACTTACCTATGCAAGGTGGGAGATTCACCTATAGAAACTTTAGCGAAGATGAGGCTTTTAGTAGACTTAATAGGTTTCTAATGTCAAGGGTGTTGGTTGACAAAGTTAGAGAGATTATTCAAAAAAGGCTACCTGCTTCACTTTTCGATCATAATCCAATCCTCTTAAGGAAGTTATTATGGAGTGGGGACCTAAACCTTTTAGATTCTTCAACCATTGGTTGGAGGAGAAGTCCTTTAGCTCTATATTCTTGAAAGCATGGGAAAAGATGCAAGTTATAGGGAGTGGCTGTAGAGGTATTTAGGGGAGCCTACTAGGAGTCAAACAGGCCATCAAGAATTGGCAACAAAAGGAATTATGAGAGTCATAGAGAAGAATAAGTGAGATTGAAAGTGAAATTTAGAAGGCAGAGGAAGAAGCGATTAAAGGAGGGGGTAGGGATCATAGGTGGAAGAAGGTGATATCGAATAAAAGAGGAGAATTGTGGACAGTGCACAGGATTACAGAAAGAGAATGGCACCAAAAATCAAGAATAAAATGGTACCTTGAGGGGGATAGGAACACCAGGTTTTTTCACACTATAGCTTTATGTAAGAGGAGATATAATTTTATCTCAAGTTTAAAAGTAGAAGGTAGGGTTTGTGAGGAACCGCAAGAAATCAAAGACAGAATAGTTGAGTATTTTGAAATGATTTACAAGGAGGAGAAAGTTACAAATGTGAGGGAACTCAATGGTGAGTTTAAGGTTCTTGACAAAATAAAGGCAAAGGAGTTGGAAAGAGCGACGATAGAGAAGGAGGTGTGGGAGGCCATTGAGTCATGTGACGGGAATAAGGCTCCCAGGCCATATGACTTTAATTTGAATTTCTCCAAAAAGTAATGGCAGGTGATAAAAGGGAAGGTAATGAGCTTTATTGAAAACTTTTTCTAGACAGGGTTCATTGAGGGATGCATCAACACAACTTTCATCACACTTGCTCCAAAATGTAGTTCCCTTGAGAGCATTAGGGATTGTAGGTCCATCAGCTTTGTTGGCAACATTTACAAAATCATTACTACAGTGTTGGCCAATAGGATGAAGAAGGTAATAGGGGAGGTGATAGGGAACCAACAATTTGCTTTCATGTTTGGAAGGCAATTGGTGGATTGTGCGCTCATTGCAAACGAGGTTGTTGATATCATGAGAAAAGATCAAGTGGGAGGTGTGTTCTTTAAAGTGGACTAAAGAAAAGCTTATGATACAGTGAGTTGGAGTTTTTTTTATTTCATTTTGAGTAAAATGGGGTTTGGGGCGAGATGGAGAGAGTGGATAAAGGTGTGTATTTCCACTGCCAAGATATCCGTGTTGGTTAACAAAGTATCGACACGACGATTTAGGATGAAAAGAGGTTTAAGGTAAGGATGTCCCTTGTCACCATTTTTATTCAATTGTGTCGCTACGGCATTTAGGTAGTGTTTGGTACTTTACAATGTAATGTGATTATAAGTAATGTGATTGCAAGCAATGTGATTGCAGGGAAGATAACATTGCAACGTTTGATATATAAGTAATGTAATGATTAAAATACAGAGAAGATAACATTGCAGTGTTTGTTTTACAAGTACTTTACAAGGTATGTAATGTTAATTTCCAAAACTACCCTTATATATTAAAATACAAGTTTAACATGTATTTTTTTATTATTAATTTTTATATAATGTCATTTTTAAATATATTTTTAATTAAATATATTTTTTTTCATTTCTTATTACAAGTATATATTTTATTTTTATTTTTAATATAATTTCTTATATTGTATATTTTATTTTAAATTTTTTCTTTAGAAGATAATATTTTATTTTTATTTCTTAATACGTTTTATATGTATACATTAATGTGATAGCTTCCTCTCTTGTAACCAATAGCAAATTGGCAATAAAATACCCATAATTCTCAATCTCCAATTAATTTCTTTTGAAAATATCATAAATTCAAAATAACTTGCTATCAAGCTAAAACAAAATATCAAGCATAACATCACCAAAACAATATAATTGAAAATCATAAATGAAGTTCCTTGATTGATGCTCTAAATCAAAAGTCATAAAGTTCTAATAAACCAAAGTTGAAGTCACTTAAAGGATGGACACACCATTGTTAAAATACAAAAGAGTTCAAAGTTAATAACACTGTTAAAGTTCACCCTAAATTGATAACTAGTTCTTTGCAATAACAATACCCATCATTTAGATAGAGCCACTAAGCAAAGCCTTCACATAAAATTTCTGCAACTCCTCTAACAATGAAAATAGATAATTTATCTTCCACATATCACTAGAGATGATATGTCCACCCTTAACAATTTCTTCGGGAGTCAAACCTTCAACTCCCTGAACTATCTCAATTACACGGTTTTTCAACCTCGCATCTTCAACCATGAATTGAAAACAACTTGCTAATTTATCAATTCCTTCCCTTGCACCTTGACAGATTTCTCCAATTTTATCCACACTAGATTGGAATGCATGAACAATGTTGTCACCATTACTTTTTGTCTTAGTTTTTTTACGACTCACCTCTCTGTCACCTTGCTCTGTAGTCCTTCTTCTAACAGCAGTGGATCCCTCACTTTTGGTAGCTTGAGCAGGAGAAACATCATCATCACCATTGTCATCTTGATCAACATTCAATGCATTGAAAGCTTCTGAAGCTACCCTTGTTGCTGCAAATGCAACTTCCTCAGTGTCTATGTTCTCCACTGCATCAGCTGGTGACTCTACTCCTTCCCCAGTTGCTCTATCTTCCCAAATATAATGGCTAATTGATCAAAGTGAGGGAAAGGCTTGTTTCTAAGTCCTGCAGCAGCTGGGTGACTCTATATCTATAACCAAATACAAGGCATCAAAAAACCATGCACAACTAAATATATGCCTAACTTTAGAATATAACAATGTTGTAAAATAAATTAGAATCATTACCTTAACCCAACCAATCCAAACATCGTCATCACAAGTAACACATTTCTTGACATAATCCCAACCAAATCCAAAAGCGGAATGCGATATCATTTCAGCAATTTCCCTATATTGTTTCTTCAACAACCTCATTCTAGAGTTAATATGGGGGATAGCCTTTATGTTGCAGTTTGGGATCCTTTCTTTCATCCATTGCTCAAGTTGTTGCATGTAACCAGGCTTGAATGTTCCATTATCTCTACCCCAACTTCCTTCATTCACAAGATTGATGCAGCAGTCAATTAAGACTCCATTTTTAGTAGGTGTCCACTGATGGGTGGATCTTTTGCTTGTCCTCCTTAATCCTTGAGATGATGCAACTTCCATCTACAAGTATAAAACATAATATAGAAACGACATAATAACAAATATATAGTATACAATAGTTAATTAAAAATTAAAGAAGAAACATAACTTATCTAATTAAGAACAAATACAAATATGTCTCAATCAACACAAATTTGAGTTATTACAAATAAAGCATACAACATTTGTTGAACCAAATAAAAAATTAAGTTTCATTTCTAGAAGCTATCCAAACATTCCACATTTCTTGTGCCAAGTTATTTCTCCAAGTAGTCCATGCATTTGATGTCTCAATGTATTGGATCGTATCTGCATTTTCCATCGCTTCTGATTCCGTATACTCTTCATCCATTTCATCCTCAAGTCGATCATGTGTCATTTCTCTCCTAATGTGATTGTGTAACAATGCACAAGCAGAGATAATTCTACATTTTTGTCACGACTTGAAACTCCCATCGGGCCCATGACAATTGCCACGACGTCCCGATAGGCACTTATTACCCGAAATGCCGATTGGAACCCCGCAAAGCTTAACATCTGCTTTCGCATCTCCCCAATAAGCGACAGTTATTAAATCTCACATTTCAAGAAATCATAAGTCGTTTCCAAATCAAAACGATATAATATTATTTTCTGGCTCACAGGGGCATTTTCATCATTTTTCTTCAAAAATATCGAAACCCGCCAAAAACATGGTGTAAAAGCTAAATATGTTCATCCATACTTTAAATCAGATAACTGAAGTATAAAATTACTTTTACAGTGACACATGGGCCCCCAACTAACCAATAAGGTGCAAGTCTGTGAGCCTATAATTTTGTCGATGCAAGGCTAACTGAAGTCCTTGATGCAATCGGCTATCTACCGGCTATCCCGAGCCTGAAACGTGGGGAATTGAGGGTGGTGAGATTATAAAATCCCAGTGAGTAAACATATACCATCTAAACTATCTAAAGGCGAGTAAATGGAGACGAATTAAAATGAGTCATCATACTGTAATTTCATTACCTTTCAACTCATTTCAACCAAATAAACAACTAGGCTTATGATTTCTTAAAAAGCTTGGCTCGTGCCAAAAATCATTCTCATACTCAGTTATCAGGGA
The DNA here is from genome assembly GCF_053813885.1 of Theobroma cacao. NCBI lineage: Eukaryota > Viridiplantae > Streptophyta > Magnoliopsida > Malvales > Malvaceae > Theobroma > Theobroma cacao. Next base: position 28,560,401 of record NC_142639.1, on the reverse strand, counting down.
TACCTTGATCGAGGGTTATCCCAACCAAGTTCGCCAAGGCTGTTAAACGTCTTTACATCCAAAATTTTAGCCATGCCTTGGTGTTGGCTGAGTCTCACTCTCACGCGGTGGTCCATGTGAAGTGCACTCAAATCTTTACCTCAGGAGATACTTCATCCAACATCTCCCCTCGGAGGTAAATATATAATTGGGTTACTGTGCCCCTCTCATAGGCAGTCCACGGAAACCCCCACCACTGCAGTGACTATGGATTATTTTATCTACCACCTGATTTATAAAATCTTTTTCTGCATGACATGACAATTTATCGCAACCTAGCCTCTCAAGGCTGAATACACAGTACAAATAATTCTAACACCAAAAATCAGTTTAGCCATTCATGCTCATATATTGTCATAAGCCATTCAATTTAAAACCATAAATTTACAACACAAGCAAGCAGTCTCCAATTACTCTATTTTCAAAACCAGTATTCAATTTTTTAGAAAATTTATAAAATTATTTTATAAAATAACAATTTCACCTAAAACATAGCAATTTACCATTTAAACCTATTTTCTATAAAATCACACAATTGTATAAAATCACTCTAGATAATTAAGATGATAATAAGTTTACTCACAGTTCTAGGAGTCGATGTACTCCTAATCCCAGTCTCCAAGCACAATCTTTGTACTTTTACCAGTATAATTTACTCACCACTTATTCACAATGTACAATACATAATTCACCACATTAATCCTTGACCATTATAAAATCAATTCAGGCTCGGTGTATATGCATGATATGATATGCAACTTATCTGACTACCGCTTAAATGCGGTGCTGACTTAATTCGGCCTATTACCTGATTAAATGACAATTATGTCCAATTTAGCTCCAAATTGCTCCATTTCATTTCTAATATTTCAATTCACTAAATACAATTCCAATAATCTAAAATTCAGCCAAACAACCCTCACAATTCTTCTTGAAAATTTCGGCCATTGTGGTGCACTATCACTAAAAATTTTCCCATTCCATTTTCTCACCATAAATCATCATTTCATCAATTTTTCAACCAATTCATTTGATCACAAAATCAATTTATTACTTCTACACTTCACATAGGGTTCGACCATTGAAGGTTCATGGGGAAAATGGATTCTTTTCTTGTTGTTTTGTTTTTAAACATGCTTAACTAACATAACTTATAATCAAATCAATCTAACATCATTCTCTCTCCATACCCATTCCAACCAGCCATGAATTCATTATGAAAACATGTAATTTAACCATGAAAATGAGGAGAAATGTATGGGAAAGGTAGATCACAAGTCAAAATCAAGAAATTTTACCTTTTGTCACTTTTTTCCTTGAATTTTCACCAATTTTCCCTTAAATTTCTCCACCTAGGGTTTTTGTTTTTCTTTTCTCCCTTTGTTCTTCTTTGCTCTTGGTTTGGCCTGCCATATGAAAGAAATGGGCTGATTTTTATGCCTTTTTTTATAAAGAAACAATAAAATAATAAAAGCATGACACATGCCATTTCCTTATTGGTTTAAATTTTAAATATTTGACTTTTAATTCTTTAATTCTCCATCACACATTTCTCATGTTTATCCATTTCTATGATGAATAAAATCTCTTGGTCTTGACAAGTGTAGGGGGTGAAAATTTACAGATTTGCCCTCGAGGTGGCAAAATTACCATTTCGTCCCTATACTCCAAAATATATCGAAATTAAAATTTTTCACTTATAAACCTCAAATCATACTCCAATAAGTCAAATGGGGCCAAAAAATCTTTTCTAAAATTCCCATTTTATCTCCAGGTGGCAAATGACCATTTTGCCCCTAGATAGTGAAAATTTCGGTTTGACTCCAAATCTATCCTCGAGCTCCGAATTACCATTTTGAGTCATCCCTGGACTATGAAACTCTTAATTTCACCTTAAAATTCCTATTTGAACTAGTTCGAGGCTTAATCGACTTAATGATACCATTAGGGGCAATATCGTCTTTTAACGATTTCTCAAACTTCCTAAATATGCAACCATTCTATTGAGCATGTAAATGACGTCGTAATTATTTTATAGAACAGGGTATGATAATTTTGTTTTCACTAGGTACCAAGACTTCTCTCTAAGTATTGCCCATCTCATCTTAAGGAATCCAAAACATCTTTCAATAACATTCCTAGCACCAGAGTGTTTGTAATTAAACAATTCTTCTTTTGAACGAGGAGTGCAATTTTGTCTTCATTCATTCAAATGATAACGCTGACCTCTATATGGAGTTAAAAACCCCTTTCCATTTGTATACCCAGCATCACATTAGTAGAAAAAACCTATGATAAAAAATTTATTTTTAGTCCATCACTCTAAAATAGTTAAAAATTGAATGTATATTTTCCTCATACCTTTTAGGACTTTCAATCCATTTCTTCTAGATATTGCATCTCGAAGAACCCTAGAGTCTAAAGCAGAACCCTCCCATCCGAGTAAGATATATATGAATTGCATATCCTGTGAACATACCCCTAAAACATTTGTAGCAATTTCATTCTTCCTTGTTTTGTATCTAGGCTTATCAATTTCCAGGGCATTGACTTTAATGTAAGCTCCATCTAAAACACCTAAACAATTCTATTGTTTCCAATAGAATAATGACAAAAATTATCCTTTAGTTGCATTTTTAATAGTTTCTTATACTCAAGCTATAAATGTTTAAGAAATTTTAGTTTACCTTAAACCATTTCCATCTGAAGTCAGTTGAATTCTCGGGTATAGGCTCTGGCTTCTTTAGTAGTATTGATTACAATGTTAAAACAAAATTCAAAACTAAACCAAAATGCCTACTCACTGTCTCACCACTTCTAGCAAATTCTCTCTTTATGATCCTATTCTTTGCATGATGAAAAATGATGTACAAAAAGATAGCCACCATTTCCTCAACATTCATGTTTTTTGTTAGTGTAATTCTACCAATGCATTGAAGCATATTACATAGTTTATAAAATGCAGCTCTATCCATTCTAATATTTTCAATGCATGTTAAATCAGAATCAAACACCATTCTCCTAAAATTCAATTGCCTAATAATATGTCTCCTACAAGTATTAGTTTTGTATCTTTTACGCTTTCTAGTATACATTAAAATATGATAACATCCTTGAACCAAAGTATTAGCTAAAAGTATCATGTTGAACAGCTCAATGGCTAATGCAATAGCAAACACGATCGTTGCAGTTTGCTCTTGAGAAAACCCTTCCATTGTGTGAACTAACAATATAAAAAAATAATTAAAATAATGAAATATAACATTATATAAAAATAGCATATAGTAAGCACAAAGTTAACTTTTCATGTCCACCTTACAAATACTCAATTTATATAAAAACATTATATAAATACATTTTCATTATTTTTAAGTTAACTTTTTGCACTCTTTTCTTGCACCCTAAAATCTAAAAAAAAATTGCAATGGTTTTCTACTGTCAAGACCAAATTTACCCTAAAGAAAATAAAAAAAATGGGAGGTCAAATCTTTAAAAAAAGGTAAAAAAAGAGTAAAAATTCAAATTCAGGGTTAAAATTAGGTTTTTTGGGGTCAAAACGGCAGCAAACCGCCTTCGGCTATTTGTCAATGCGTAGATCTCGAAAAGTTACATGGATTCAAAACAAAAATACCCCGATCGGACAACCGAGCGCAAAGTTACGACCTTTTGAAGTTGAGTAGGGGAAAAGATTCCTATATAAACCAACGGGGCATTTTTAAAGATAAGATGTTTTCACTATGTACAGAAACATATGACACGCCATATACAGAAATATGTGACACGCCATGTACAAGAACATGTGACACGCCATGTACAAAAACATGTGACAAGCCAAAAACATGTGACACGCTATGTAAAAAAACATGTGACACGCCATGTATAAAAATATGTGACACGCCATGTAAAGGAACATGTGACACGCCATATACAGAAACATGTGACACGTCATATACAAAAACATGTGACAAGTCATGGTTAGGTTGTTACACGCCATGTTGAAAAAAAATATTGTTGCTACACGGCATGCATAAAAACATGTTACACTCCATAGTTAAAAAAGGTTGTTACACACAATGTTGAAAAAAAAAATATTGTTGTTACATGCCATGTTGAAAAAATATTATTGTTACACGACATATTCAAAAACATTTTATTACACGTTAATGCTAGGTACGAGTTCTGCTCAAAGCCAAGATCCATGGATTTGGCAATGCTAGGTATGAATTCTGCTGCTTTCAGCATTTCTAATTGGATAGAACTTGAAAACTATTTGATTACCCATATTTTGTTGAGGGAATAAAAACCAAAAATTGCAACCAAACACGTAGCATTTCATTTCATCACAATTACCGTTGCCTTTTGTTGAAAATTAGCCCAAAAATCCAACCTCTCTTGCCAATCAAGGGCCAAATTGTTTCAGCGATAAACCCTAAAATACAAATAAGAAGAAAACCCAAATTAACACAAAAAGTTAAATTAAAGAATATAAGAAGAAGATTAAAAAAGGAGAAAGAAAAAGAAGAATGGGAGATTTTAACCCACAATTTCAGATGATGAAGAAGTAGAGCTAGAATAAGGATGAGCGACTTTAGCAAAATGGAGAAGAAGCAGCAGAAACCCAAAAAACGATGATTTTGCTTCGGGTTTTTGAGTAATTTTTTTAAAAGATGATGGGTAAAAATGTCCTTAAAGACATTTCAGAGTGCAATATAATGTGATTGCATTGGTATTGGACTGTAATCACATTACATCCATTGGCTGCAATGTGATTGCATTGCAATCTTACATTGCATTGGTCTGTTACAAAACAAACACTGTAATGTAATTTAATTGGGCACATTGCAAGGAATGTGACTTTACATCCCTTATACCAAACGTAACCTTAGTGTATTGATGAGTAATGTAGTGAGTTTGTGACTGTGCAAATGAATTGAGGTAGGACATAGGAAACTGGTCATCTCTCACTTGCAATTTGCAGATAATACGATTATTATGTGTAGACCAAAGTGGGAGTTAGTACACAACATCAAAAGAATCTTGATGAGTTTCCAATTAATTTTTGGGTTGAGGATAAATTTCCAAGAGAGCAGTCTGATTGGAGTAGGAATGAAGGAAAGCTTGGTGGCTAAATGGGTGAGTAGGATTCGATGCAAAGTGGAAAAATTCCCCTCGAGTTACTTAGGCTTACCTTTGGGAGTTAGAAGTAACTCAAAAGAACTTTGGAAACTAGTGGTGGAGAAATTTGAGGCCAGATTTGCAAGATGGAAAGGCAAAATGCTCTCGATTGGGGTAGGGTAACACTTATCAAATCTGTGCTTGTTAGCCTTCCTAACTTTTACATGTCTCTTTTTCAGATGCCAATAGGGGTAAGACAGGAATTGGAAAGGATACAAAGAAGATTTCTCTGAAGTAGGACCCAAGATGTTAAAAAGATCCATTATATTGATTGGATTTCCATTTGCATTTATAAGGAGTTTGGAGGATTAGGGTGGGTCGATCTACAACTTAAAAATAAGGCTTTGCTCAATAAGTGGATCTTGCGATTTGACAATGAGAAAGACAACTTGTGGAGGAGGGTTTTGGTAAACAAAAAGGGTGGCGACCATGGTGACCTTTTCCCTGGATGAGGAAATGCAAGCAAACAATCCTATATCTGGGGAAACATTACAAAGCCCATAACACTTGAAGGTGATGAGCATAGAATTCTGAGGGAAGGAATTAGCTTCATTCTAGGAGATGGTGAAAACGTGCGTTTTTGGATGGAGGAATGGATAGAAGGGAGGGTTTTGAAAGAAGATTTCTGAAGGATTTTCGCATTCCTACTAATAAAGAGGGCAGAGTGAAAGAGTTTGGTGTTTGGGTTGATGGCACATGGCAGTGGAGAATTGAATTGAGACGCATGTTATTTGAGTGGGAGAAAGAATAGTGGGAAAATCTATTGAAAGTTAGAATGGAGAACCCAGTGATAAATAGGTACGATGATAAAGTGATTTGGAAAAGGAGTACAAGCAGAGAGTATTCGGTGAGCTTATTTTATAGAGCAATGGCATATAGGGATAGAACCTCAGATGATATTTAGAAAAAGGTATGGACCGGAGTTGCTCCATTGAAAGTTGAAATTTTTTGTTGGAGGGTAATCAGAGGGAGGGTAGTGGTTAAAGCTGAACTAGTGAAGAAAGGGTTATTAAGAGAAGATTTAGCTCTTTGTATGCTTCGCCAAAAAAGGGAGGAAACAGTTGATCACCTCTTCTTCGAATGCAAAGAGATTTGGAAAGTCTGGACTGAATAAGGGCGTAAATGGGGGATTCAATGGGCAACACACTCAAAGGCTTATTTCTTCTTCCTTGATTGGGGAGAGCTGGTTAGAAATGGGGATAAGAGAATTTGGAATCTAGCTTTCTTTGCCATTATTTGGACTATTTGGTTAATGAGAAATGACATAGTCTTCCAAGGTAAGGTTTGGGATAAAGAGCAATGTTTAGACTTGGTAATGACTAGAGTCACTAGTGGGCAAAGGCTAAATGGCCAGTGGAATACCATCAAACAGTGGAACTTTCTAGGAACCTTGATCTTGATAAAGCTCGAATTAGAAATGAGAACAAGAAAGAAAAGATGATGTGGCAACCGTCAGACAAGGGATCCCTCAAGTTTAATGTCGATGGTGCAGCAAGGGGTATGCCGGGGTAAGCAGCTATAAAAGAGTCCTTATAGATGAATTGGGGGTTATCAAAGTGTTGTTCTCAAAAGCTATTGAAATAGCGGATGCAAACACAGTAGAGGTTCTTGTAATTAGAGAGGCCTTTAAGATTTTTGGAGCTTCTAGGTGGGTGAGGAGTCATGCATTAATTGTCAAAAGTGACTCAAGTAATGCAGTGAGTTGGTTCCACAACCCCAAAAAAGCACCATGGAAGTTAAGAAGGGAGTTGTTGATCTTAGAGGGGATTAAGAGGAGAATAGGTGAGTGTAAGGTCAACAAAATTAGTAGGGAAAATAATAGCATGGCTGATGAGTTGGCAAAGTTAGGAGTTACGAGGGAAGAGGAGTTGCTATTTTTTTTACGAATAAGGAGGTTAGAGAATAAGGAAAGGTTTTTGGAGGAAGTGGTTCTTTTTTGGTTTGCTTCACACCTATTTTTTTCTCTTTTTGTCTTTTAGTTTGCTAACTCTTTTTCCCTTCCATTACCTTTTTTCGTACTATGATTTTTTCTTTTTCTTCCTACCATGCTCAGGTGTGTAGTTTCTAACATGGCTGATGTGTGAAGGTGGTTTGCTAGGAGCCAAGCTCTTTCTTTGGCAAGGTGGAGAAGATTTTATTATCTGAAGCAATTCCTTGGGTGAAGGAGATTTTATCACTTGGATCCAATTCTTAAAAGAGTTTTCCAATTTCTGTGATGGTTCCTATGGAATAATATGGCATAAAGAGTCTTGGAAAAAAAAAAGGAAAACAACTAGGAAGGATAAAAAAAAAAAAAAAAAGAGAGGAGAGGAAAAAATGAAAAAACAAGAGAAAGAAAAAGATATTAAAAAGAAAAAAAGAAAATGAATAGGAAAAGTTACAAATGTTTCAGGGCAAAGTTGAAAGGGTCCCATATCTTTTCCTATGTAAGTGGGTGAGTTAGGGTGGGGTTCGAGCTCATTGCGGGAGTGTTTGTCTGGTTGGGAAAGGTGAGTGGTTCTATGGGTTGAGTTCCTTCCTTTTGGTTTTGTGTTGTCTGTTTGTCATGGATTATTCCTCCAAGTTTAGGAGTGGAGAGGATAGTCTTGTTTGATCAATTGCTGTGGTTTAATAGGGAGAGTGGGATTATGAGAGATTTACCTACTTTTTGATTTTTTCGTTTTCTGCTTTAGTTTTCTATCTTAGTCTTCCTGAAGGTGAGGTTGAGATTAGGTTAAGAGTTTTTTAGTTCATAAACACTGTGTCAACAACTTTGGTATCTTAGCTCTTGGGATGGATAAAACGAAAAGGAAAAGAATAAATAAAAAAAAAGAAAAGAGAGAGAAAAAAAGAGAAAAAAGGGAGAGGAAAAATTTGTTATGATCAAATGGAAGGAAAGACAGTGGAAAAGGAAAAAAAAGGAAAAAAACGAGAAAAAAATGAAGTAAAAAAATTAAATATAAATAATATAATAAAAAAATAAATAAAAAAGAGATAGGAAAAGTAAATAAGAAGAGGAGTGGAATGGATAGGGATAAAGATAAGAGTTTATCCTTATCATTTTCCTTAAGCCACTATGCTCTTTGTGTGTGTTAAAGGAACCCAACTGTTTCAATTTGAATAGTCCAAGGCAAGGTTTGGCCTATCAAGCATTGTGGTCCTCCTACTTGAGTCTCACGGTTTGCTTTAGACTGCGCGTCATCGTTTTGTGGAGGTTTTGATTCTGGATGCTGCACTTCAAAGAAGCTGTGCGAGGCAATTATCTCTCAAGGTTCGTGAACTTTTTGAGGGAGCCATGACACATAACCGATGATTAAAGACATCCATGATGGTTGAAAAATGAAATGCTGGTTTTCTTGGTAGTTGGTATGTGCAAGGTTTGTTAATTGATCAATGGGTGAACGATGTGTTAAGTTATGGTTCATGATTTCGTTGGTGTGCTCGTTCCCCTGCTTGATCTTCCACTAGAAGGGGGGTCTATGTTTTTTTCTTGTTTCGTTGTGTTTTTTGTCTTGTTTTCCTGTTTCGCTTTAGAAACGACTGTCTTGTGTTTTCCTTGTGTTTTTGGTGGAAGTGCTCCATGTTGATTCCTTAGAATTCATGATAGTTCAAAGATGATCAGAGATCCCTAGGTCAGCCAAAATGAGCCCGAAGAACAAAAGTGAGAACACACTGTGGAGGAAACTTTGGGTGTGTTGGGAGAAGTTAGGTTCATGGCTATTCGTGGGACACATAAGGGTAGAATATCAAGAAAGTAAAAGGGAAGATTACTTTTGGAGGCTTATTGGCGTGATCCCTATTTGCCTACCTTTGATGACTCGTAGGGGTTTCTACTGAAATAATTCATTTGTTCGAATAGGGAGTTTCTTGGTCTGGGGCACAGAGGCTACTCACCATTTTTCACTCTGGTTGAGTTTTACTAGTTTTAGACTTTTGTTTAGGGGTTTTATTCAGAACTCTGCTTGTCTTTTGAGATTATACATGTTGAGATGTTGCCAAGTGCTCTTTGAACAGCTGCTACTTTTGTAATTGTACAGAACATGCTCTTCTTAAGATAGCATTATGTTAACAAGAGTCTCCACGTTTAAGACTCCTCATGGCATTATAGTTTATCTTCAATAAAAACTCATCTTTCAGAAGAAAAAAAAATGATGGAGATAAAGTAAATCAAGGAACTATTTCTAGCAATCAAGTTCAAGATGAAGAAATTAAGCTAGAAGAGGAAATATCTACATCACCACAAGTCAAGCCATATGTGCCTCCCATTCCTTTTCTGGATACAGTTGATGAGTTACCTAAGGAGGTTATAGCAAAAGCGCATTCTTCAAGAAGAAATCAATTTGAGAAGTTGAATAAAAGTCAGCCTTTTCCACCACCTTGGGTTAAGCAAGCATCAAATCTTGAGTTAAAGGCACTACAACCTCATTTTAGGAGGAGGCTACTTTCACACTTCAAGCTCTTTCCATACAAACTCAAACCTCAATCAAAGTCAAGCTATTGACTATAAAAAACCGCTTCTTGAGAGGCAACCCAAGCTTTCGAAACTCTTATTTTTTAGTTATTCTTATTTTATTTAATTATTTATTTTCATTAATCTCTATTTATTTTTTTCTGTAAAAAAAATTTCTCCTACAATTGACAATGAGGATGATGAGGACGAAGGTGAGGACTAGAGCTTCACCAAATTCATCCAATAATCAAGGGAGTATTATTTACCTTTTTTTTTTACTAATATTGAGGACAATGTTTAGTTTAAGTTTGGGGGGTGAATTTAGTTTCTGGTGGTGAGTATTTTGTGGAAGTTTTAGAGTTAATTTTATTTGCATATATATCTACATTTATAAATAATTTAGGATTAGTTGGTAAATGAATTTATTTCTTGTTTAAATTTTAGGAATTTAGAGTAAAGTTGTGCTAATTTTTTTCTATGATTTCTCTATCCAATGATGATAACTAATTGTCCTGAATTCTTAGCTTTTGGTTAATAAGTTTTTTTTTTTGGATTCATGCTAAAGTCTTTTCTTAAGTATCACTGTTAGGATGTGATTTCCACAATTTTGAGCACTATATCTTTTATTTTGAATTATTCTGAATATATAGAAAAGGTTTATATTGATGTAAATTTAGATTATGTCATGAATTCTAGAATTTGCTTGATTTTCTCTCAAGGCAAAATCCTAGGCAATACTTAGTTAGGGAGATGATTTAGATTATCTTGGGACTGTTTGAGCCTAAAAAGCTAACCTTGATAAATTTTTATCATTAGTATACCCCTTTTTAGCCTAATTTCTCTTTTCTTTGTTTAACTATATAATAATTTAGCATAGCCTTAAAATAAAATTTCTAATTTTTGCAACCCTCACTCCTGAACGTGTATACTGTTTTAGGAATTTAAATTAAGCTAAATGTTGAAAAAGGTGGAAAGGTGATGTTGATGTGAAAAAAAAATTCAAAATATGATAAACAACCCCACTACCTACAATACAAAGAAAATAAGTTTGGGGGTGTGAAATTGTGAAATTATGAAAAAAAATATGTTGAAAGAAAACAAAAAGTTCAAATGTGCAAGAAAAGGTGTACTTAGAGAATGAAAATAGAGATCTATATATATGTCCTAGAATAATTATGTGCTTAGGTTGATTTGAGCCACATTAATATCCTTTATCATACCTTGACCGTAGCCATATATTACAAGCTTTATAAAGTCCTATTAATCCCTAGCTTGGTATTAGTCTACATCAGTGGAGAGAGAGATGAAAAGTAAACCTATGGAATTTAGTACTAGTTTGAAATTCATGTTGGCATAAATAAACTCATCCGGATGTCATGATATTCTTAGTAAAAGACTTCACACACACACGAAAATCCATTCAAGAATGTGCTTGCATTGAAATTGAAACATGAATTTAAATGATGCCTATATTTTCCCTTAGGTTAATGATTGATAGACATACTTTTGACGAAATTATGTGGAATCATTAAGCTGGTGCACTTTATCTCTAGTAGTCGTAGTAGTAGTAATAGTAGTAATAGTAGTAACTATATTTATTTTAGTTTTCATCAACTGAATTTATTTTCGTAAGTTAGTTTCTTTTCTATTTTTTGCTCGGGGACTAGCAAAATATTAAGTTTGGGGTATGACAACTCGATGATATAGATTTATTTGGACTTAGTTTTGATAGTAATTTAGCTTATTTGTTATAGTAATACATAGAAATTAGTAAGTTTTATTTAATTATTTTAAATTAGTTATTTTAGGTGAGTCAATCTAATCATAGTTAATTTTATCCTTAATTTGGTGTTAATGTGGTTAAGATAGGTTGTTACTAATTTATTTGTGCTTTTGTAGGTGTTTGATGCAAGAAGGAGAGCAATTTTAAGGTATAGACTTGAACTGCATATGTTTCGGTTTTTCAAACATAACTCTCTCTACAAAACTCCGAATGAGATAATGCTTGGACCATTGGAAAGATAAGAGAAAAATCTACAACTCTTATATTACCACTTTGTCCAGTTTGACCTGGAAGGTGGTCAAAAATTATATCGAAGTTGACACACTATAGTAGTCCTAGAGCAATTACGATTTCTGTTAATTAATTGGGCAAGGTTGTGGCCCACGTAGTCTGATGAGGAAATCCTAATTGGATTTGACTCCTTTATTCACCCAACAAAGCCTAACTTCAAAGCCCTATAAAAATAACTTTTCGGAAGACTTTTAAAAAAGAGGAGGAAAAAAAATGAAACACTAGATGGACAATTGAGAGTCAAGCCACAAAGTCATTGACACTAAAAAGAATTTGAAGGATTCAAGGAGATTTGGAGATCAAGAATGCAATTCTTAAGTTTTTCTATCTTTTCGTTATTCTTTTATTTTCTTAGTTTTTCTTTTAATGTTTAAATTTTATTTGATTATGATGTGTGACTTGATGAGGAATTAAATTTTTTATCTAAGATTATGATTAAACTCAATATGTAGTCTGAATTATTTATCTCTCTTTTACTTATTTTGATGGATTTAAGCTATTTTATTTGAATGCTTTGTTTACTAAAATGCATCCCGTCATTATTTTTTTGATTGCTCAATGTCAGTAAGCCATTTGGCATTTGCAGATGATGTTATTATATTTACTAATGGTGCGAAATCCGCCTTGCAGAAAATTTTAATGTTCTTGTAGAAATATGAGGTGATTTCTAAGCAGCGAATAAACCATCATAAGAGTTGCTTCATTACTCATCGAAATGTGGTAAACTCTCGGAAATAGATCATTTCTCAAGTCACTGGATTCTTGCATAAGTTATTGCCAAACACATATTTGGGGGTGCCTCTATACAAAAGACCAAAAAAGGTAATTTTATTTGATGATCTTGTGGCAAAGATTCAGGAGTGTATTGGTAGATGGGATAATAAAATTCTATCTTCGGGTGGTCGAATTAGTCTACTATGTACTGTATTATCTTCTCTACCTATTTATTTGCTTCAGGTCCTTAAACCTCCTATATGTTTCATTGAAAGAATTGAAAGAATGTTTCATAATTTTTTATGGGGAGGTTCGGCAGGTACTAGGAAAATCCATTGGGCACCTTGGCACAAAATCACACTACCGTCTACTGAGGGTGGATTAGACATTCGAGACTTAGGTGATGTATTTGAGGCTTTTAGCATGAAACTTTGGTGGAGATTCTAGACTTGTAATAGCATTTGGTCGCAATTCATGAGAACTAGATATTGTGTTGGTCAAGTTTCAAGGTATGTGAAACTGAAGCCCCATGATTTACAAACTTGGAAACGGATGTTAGCTTGTTGTCCGGTTACGGAACAACACATAAGGTGGTGGATTGGGAAGGGTGAGTTATTTTTTTGGCATGATTGTTGGATGGGTTAAGAACCATTGGTCAGTCATTTTCCATCCTTCGCATTTTCTATAACACGATTTTGCTATTTTTATGATAATGGTGCATGCGATGTAGACAAGCTGAATAATGTATTACCGAAAGAGGTGGTGACGGAAATTCTACAAATTTTGATAGACACATCTAGTATAGATATGGCATATTGGGTCCCCACTTCGAATGGTTAATTCACTACTAAATCCTCTTGGGAGATAATACAATAACGCCAGGCAGTAAATCCTGTATTTAATTTACTTTGGCATAGAAGCATTCCTCTTACTATTTCTTTTTTCCTTTGGAGGTTATACAGGATTGGATTCTAGTTGATTTGAGGTTGAAAACCGAGGGGTTCCAATCAGCCTCCAAATGCCAACATTGCAACTCAGAGGAGTCTTTTTTGCATGTCATGTGGGAATGTCCAATAGCTACACAAGTTTGGAAGTATTTTGCAAAATTCTTTCAAATCTACATTACTCATCCAAAGAATGTTCATCAGATTATTTGGGCATGGTTTTACTCTGGTGATTATATGAAAAAAGGGCACATCCGTACGTTAATGCCTTTATTTATTTTTTGGTTTCTATGGGTTGAACGAAATGATGCGAAGCATATGAACCTAGGCATGTATTATAATAGAGTGGTGTGGAGAGTTTTACAGCTTATTCACCAATTATTCCATGGGAGGTGATTCCAACGATGGTAATGGAAGGGTGATTTACAGATTACTCAAGCATGTGGTCTAATTTTTCAGAAGGCATCCCCAATTCCACCAAAAATATTGTCTTGGCACAAACCATTAGCAGGTGAGTTCAAGTTAAATGTTGATGGTAGTTCTAAACATAATTTTCAAAATGCTGCGGGAGGTGGACTTCTTCGAGACCATACAAGTCTTATGATTTTCAGATTTTTTGAAAATTTTGGACCTTATAATTTCTTACAAGCAGAGTTGATGGCATTACAAAGGGGTTTGCTTTTATGTATTGAGTACAATGTATCTAGACTTTGGATAGAAATGGATGCAAAAGTAGTAGTACAAATGATACATGAGGGACATTAAGTTTCTTCTCGGACTCAGTACATGTTGGCTTCCATCCGTAGATGTTTGAGTGGTTTTTCTTTTCAGATTTTGTATATTCATAGAGAAGGGAACTAGGCTGCAGATTATCTCTCTAATCAAGGGCATACACATTAGAACCTACAAGTATTTTCACAAGCAAAAGGTCAGCTTAAAGGCATTCTCAAATTAAATAAAATAAATTTACCTTATGTTCGTTTTAAATAAATGTAAAGGAGTAGTACTCCTACTTTATTCTTGCTACTTTTATTTTGATGATTATTTAGACTCTTGTAATAGGGAAAGGTTTCCATTTTATGATAGCATTTATAATTATGCACATAGAATGGAACTTTCAACTTTAGGTACTTTTCTAAACTCTCCTCGATCTCATGTAATTTTGGAGGTTCGGTTTATGTCCCCCTCCCTAATGTACTTAATTTTTTCGATTATTAATAAAATGACTACAGGGTAGTTGGGCCTTACGAGAATTTCTCACTTAAAAAAAAAAGCTGTTATTTTATTCTGTTTTTAATGCTTCTGATTGCCTGATCACCAATTAGATTGAATTGGAAACCTCGGTTAAACCTTGATGAAGGAGATTTAGGTAGACCTTAAATAGAATAGCGTATGATCGAATACACTTAGTTGATTAGGTGATTTGATTTGCATATAGGGTAGACATACACTTATAAGCCATACGTAGCCAAAATTAGCGCACGAACTTAATGAATCTTTCTTCAATATAATTTGTATAGACATATAGTAAATTAACTAGGAAATGTATTTTTATGAGAAACTTGACAAAGGCTAGTAAATAATTTAAGACTCTAAGGTAGCAACATAATCCATTAAACTAAGTTAAGAGAGAGAGAGAGAGACAATAATCAGATGAAGTATTGAGGGATATCATAATCTTAGGTCTAGTAGTCACTCGAATTTAATAAAGTAAATTTGCTAATAGATTTTAGATTAGTTTTGTTTTTAGTTTATTAGTTTATTAGTTTTAATTATAATTTTAATTGTTTGGATAAAATTATTTTGTGCCAATTTTAGTACTTAACAATAAAAATTAAAACAATTCTCTGTGGAAACGATACTTTACTCATAATTATATTATCTTTTCGATACGTATAGTTGCATGGGTAGAAAATTTAACAACAATGATATTTACTTAAATGAATGATTTGAGGTGTAATATCAATCCAAAATAATATTGGAATGTTTTGGATTTTTAGAGTTTTTGGGAAGCTTAGAATCGCCTATAGGGATGAAAGTATCAATAAATACCGCAATGTATCGATACATTCATGGCAAGATGAACAACAAAAGCCCTAGGAAGAATATTTCATTGATGCATTTGAGAATGTATCGATAGATTTGGCCAAAGATAAACATGTATCGATACATTATCAATATGTATCAATACATTTGAAGTAAAAAGCATCATGTTTAGGCAGGGAGCATTCTACCTAAAACGTATCGATACATTGCCCTGATCTATCGATACATTCATTTGAAATTAGGGCAATTGTATCAATACATCAAAGAGGAAAGGTAAAAATAAAAAGGGAGTTTGGGCCATTTCACCCTATCTTTTTCTCTCAACTCTTTCTTTCCCTTTATCTCTCTAGCAACGTGAAACCCTAACTCCCAAATTGAATTTCTAAGTCGTTTGTAGTTATTTGGAGCTTAGAAAACCATCATGGAGGTAAGATTTAGTGTTTTTACTGATTATTTTTATTTAATCGATTAATAATTTTGAAATCCACTTTTCTCTAGATTTGGTATTTTTCTTTCTTTTGATTTTGATTGGGGAATTTGGATCTAAGACTCATGAATCCAGCTTCAAAGATATGGGTTTAGCTCATTAATGAAAGATTGAGCTTAACTAGTTAGATTGCTAAGATTGGATGATTGTGACAAGTGGATTTTTGAAGCGTTCTAAGGAGGAAACGAAGTAAGTGGACTCGTTGGTGAGCTAGAGGACTATTGGAGGCTAAAGTTGAGCTTTGTGATGGGTTTACCTTTAATTTGTCATTGTTGAGTGGGTTTAGCTTAATATGCATGTAATGCATGACACATGAAAGATGCGATGCACTAGTATCAGAATGAAATGTGTGTGCCTAGGCGAATGAACCTAGGATAAAGAATAATATATGTGTATATGTATATATTTGAATTATGTGTGATTGTGTGTTATGATAGGTGGCCTATGCTGTGTATGCCTAGACTAAGATATCTAAAAGCTACAATGAACCCTTAGGAGTGGAATACCTCAAGTGAGTAATATGTTGAAATGATTTGATTGCATGATGCCTTAGAGATTTAGAGGCTCTTAAAACCTAATCGAGCTTAAAGATGATTTAAGCTCACTAATTGTGAATTAAGGTTTGATGAAGAAAAATGTGAATGAAAAGGGCAGATGGCCTTATTTGTGTATTTGTGTTTCTATCCAAGGGATGAATTTCAGACATTGATCTAATTTATGGTTGAGTGGATTTTTGTCCCCTTGTGACTATGTGTGTGCCTACAAGAATGTTAGTAAGCAAGGACGGTGGCACTAATCCCGCTCATGATTCTCGCTTGCAGTGCTTTGATGCCATCTATTAAGATTACTTTGAGTGATGTCGATGTCAAGAGATTAGTCCAGTTGATGATCCATTCTCTGTTAGCTGCTTCAATGTTGTACGTCATCTGTTCTCCCCCCATTGCTTCAGCATGAGCATGATCTGTTTCTCCGCCAGTAACTTCACCCTAAGCATGATCTGATTCTCTATCGGTTGGTGACAAGAGTGATCTGACTATGTTCAGGGGAAAACCACTCGTTGATTTGATTTGCATACAACGTGAGATAGCTGTGGAGAGGCTTAGATAAAGGTGATACTCTAGCAATTAAAGTGTGCCATGGAGAATGATTTAAATGACTTTGATTCACTTCGAGGGTAAGCCTAATGATATGTCAATGATCCTTGAAGACATTGAGGATGATGACATGCCCTCATATTGGAGATTTAGGGATAATGATATGCCTTGTATTTTGGAGATGTTTGCTAGAACATCTAGTTGCACGGAAGGTGCATATATTTTATATATGTATTTTATATAAATATATATGATTTTTTTTATCTACACCACTCACTAAGTATTATATTAAACCCCATTTGTATACCATGTGTAGATAAATAGGCCATAGAGCCAAGTTGTAAAGGTCATCCAATGACAAGCCGATTTTGGCATCCTGTAGGTTCCCATTCATTGTGTTACTCCCCTGCGTCTGTCATGAACTTTTGCTCCGTATTTAATTTGTTGTGTATGTAGGCACGATGTGCCATATGACCTTATGTAATGGTTATTATGTACAAACTCGTCTTGGATGGCCAACATATGGCCCTATAAATATTTGTATGAATTATATGCTAGGGATAATGTAATATATTTGGTTTTATTATGAATATTTGATTATGTAATCCCTTGGCTTTGAGTTATATGGATGTGAACTCTAAGGCTTGCTCGGGTCTAATGGGCTTGCTTGTTGGGCTCGTGCACTGGTCACGGACCCTCGGATTTGGGTCGTGACAAAGTAAGTATTAGAGCACCTAGGTTAAGGAGTCCTAGGTAAATTTATGTGTTAGCGGAGTGTTAGGGATTAATGTAAAGTCTTGTTCATAGTTAGTAACTACAACACTAATTATGAACAAGAGGCTGCATGAACTCCTAAAGTTTTAGTAAGCCTACCCTTTGAATTTTGGAATTATGACTTTAAACATGTTTTTGCTTGTCTTGGTACAAGATGCAACCTAAGACGAGAGCTATCTCAAGGGCCACAAGAAAGCAAGATGCCTCGGATGAGCATATGGAACCACCACGAGTGTCAACATCAAGAAGTCGTGGTAGAAGTAGAAGGACGAGATGCACTTGAAATGTGAAACCAAGCTATATGTACACTGATGAGTGAAATTTGGGAATTGGAGATGACTACCCTACAAGAAGAGGTGCCACTCTAGAGGATTTGGCAACAGGGTTGCAAAGTTGGGCTCATGGATTTACTGAGCTTCGCAATAGAAGTGAGGCTCCATCTGAGGAATGGGTCAATTCTAGTTCATAAGACTCAAACTATATGCCTTAATGTGACACTAGAGAGGGGTTATGAAGGTCACTTTGGCAAAATTTATGAAATTAAAGCCACTATCATTTACTGGTTCAAACGCGGAGGAAGATCTGTAGAGATGTTTGGAAGATATGGAGTGTATTTGTTTTGTGTTGGGATGCTCCACACATCAGTCAATGGAATTGGTGGGTTTTAGACTTAAAGATGTGGCCAGAATCTAGTTTATCACACTTAAGAAAAGTAGACCATCATGGTCATCCCCAATAACATGGGAGGAATTTGTCCAAGCTTTTCTAGATCATTTCTTGCCTGAAAATGTGAAAAACGAAAAGGTACAAAAATTTAAGACTTTGAGACAAACCCCAAACATGACGATGACAAAGTATGATGTTCGTTTCACCCTATTGTCAAGATATGCTTTTGACTTGGTCCAAACAAAACAAAAGAGGATCAAGAGATTGATTTGAGGATTAATTGAGCCACTGTTTAGAGTCTTAGCAACCTAGAGGTTTGCCTCATATGTAGTAGTGGTGGATGTGGCTAGAATGATTGAAACCAGGATATTGAAATCTAGAATGGAAGGAGGTAGGGGTTGAACAGCTCAGACACAAGGCCATCAAGGTCAAAGAGACTCTAGCGTAACTAGGAGTCCCACATTCATACACCATCAGAGTTGTGAGAGAACTACTCCTACGAGTAGGCCACCAAGGAATAATGATTCGTTTAGCCCACCATTTAGATTAGAGCAGTCTAGCGGAGCATCTAGTTTAAGCCCTAGACAGAGGGGTGTTTTATGAAATTATTATGGTAAGGCACATGGTGGATTGTGCCACAAGGCCACAGGATTATGTTTTAGATATGGTTAGATTGGCATTTGATAAGAGATTGCCCAATACAGAGGTAGTCAGTAGAAGGTGAACATGGTTATGTGAGACAAATGGCGACTACCTTGCCTAAAACAACACAAACTAGAAAGAATGCCAAAGGTGGCAAAGGCAAGGATGTGGCCTTATCATCTCATGGTAGATTGATACAACCAAGTAATGAAAGTGGAGGTCAAGCACGTGTATTTTCTTTAACAGCACAAAATGCTTAGACATCCAATGCAGTGGTCACAAGTACATTTCCTATATGTGGTAGCAAAGCATTAGTTCTGTTTGATCCTATATTGACACATTTTTTTGTGTCCCCGCACTTTGTGTCGAAATTAAATTGATTTTGTAGTAATATGGAGGAAGCCCTAATTGTGACTACTCTCTTAAAGGAGATATTTATGGTGGAGTATGTATATAAATTATGTGTGGTCCGTATAAAGGACAAAAATGCGTTAGCAGACCTAGTGTGGCTTCTAACTTTGGACTTTGATGTGATTTTGGGCATGGACTGGCTAACGTCCTATTTTGCCAAGGTAGATTACTACCGTAAATTGGTGAAATTTAAATTTCCAAGAAAACCTTCATTTGTGATATACGGGCATGGTAGCCTAATGTTTGTAGGAGCTGTGTTAGATGTAACTGCCAAATCGATGCAAAGGTAAGAAGGCTAAAGGTACGTAACGATGACAAGATACATCTGACGATGACGACGACAAGAGATACTTCAGTTATATATTAACTATCGGCAATTGAATAAGGTCACTATGAAGAACAAATATCCACTCTTGAGAATCAATGATGTGTTTAATCAGTTACAGGGAGCTGTGTACTTCTCTAAGATTGATTTGTGCTCAGGATATCACCAGTTGAGAATAAGAGAATGTGACGTGCCCAAGATAGCGTTCCACACACGTTATGGATATTATGAATTTTTAATAATGTCATTTGGACTCACTAATGCACCCGCAACGTTTATAGATTTGATGAACTAGGTCTTTCAGTTGTATTTGGATAAATTTGTGGTCGTATTCATAGACAACATATTGGTGTATTCTAAGAGTCCGAAGGAACATGCACAGCATCTAAGAATTGTGTTACAGACCTTATGAGAGCATAGATTATATGCTAAGTTTTTGAAATGTAAGTTTTGGCTGAGTAAAGTCAGTTTCATGGGACATGTTATGTCTGAGCAAGGGGTGCAAGTGGATCTTAATAAGGTGGAAGCTATGGAAAATTGGCCAAGGCAGACATTTGTAACTGAAGTCAGAAGTTTTTTAGGTTAAGTCGGATATTACAAACATTTTGTGCAAGATTTTTCTAAGATTGCATCCCCTTTGACAAGACTAACTCGAAACGAAGTCAAATTCAATTGGTCTAATGATTGTGAGGTCGATTTTTAGAGACTTAAAGCTTGTCTCACTTTCACACTTGTGTTAAGCTTATCATGAGGATTCGGAGGCTATACTGTGTATTATGACGTATCACAGATTGGATTAAGTTACGTGTTGATGCAACATGGAAACATCGTAGCATACACCTCATAACAATTAAAGAGGCATGAACAGAATTACCTTACACATAACCTAGAGATGGCCACAATTGTATTTGCTTTGAAAATTTGGCACCATTATCTCTATGGTGAAACTTGTGAAATATATACCAATCATAAGAACTTAAGGTATATATTTCAGCAAAGTGATTTGAATTTGAGACAGCGTAGGTGGTTAGAATTATTAAAATATTATGATTGCACCATACTTTACCATCCCGGCCAAGCTAAAGTAGCAACGGATGCTTTAAGCCAGAAGTCGATGAGGAGTTTGGCACATGTGACTATAGAGAAACAGTCTTTGGTATAGAGTTGTATGATCTGGGTAACATGGGAGTACACTTTGAGGTCAATGATTCAAATGCCTTGATGGTGCACTTTAGAGTCCGACCCATGATACTAGATCGAATTAAGGATGCCTAGGATCAAGATGAATATTTGATAAGAATATTTGAGGATATGAGTAAAGACAAAACTCGAGACTTCATGTACGACACAAATGATTTGATGAGATATAGAATACGAGTTTATGTGCCGAATATGGATAATCTGAGGAATGAGATTTTGGAAGAGGCACATGTGGAAGCCTATGCGATACATCGTGGAGATACCAAGATGTATCATGACTTGAAGTCTATTTATTGGTGGCCAGGATTAAAGAGAGATGCGGTAGAATATGTCTCTAAGTGTTAGACATGTCAACAAGTGAAAGCTGAACATCAGAGACCATCAAGACTATTGCAACCGTTACCGATACCCCAAATGGAAGTGGAAACATGTAGCAATGGACTTTGTGATGGGTTTACCAAGAGCTAAAGGTGGTTATGATGCCATTTGGGTGGTAATTAATCAACTAACTAAGTCAGCTCACCTTTTACCACTCATGACTAAGGGTCGAGTAGCTCGGTATGCCCAAATTTACATGAATGAGATTGTAAAGCTACATGGTGTTCCAGTAACGATAATGTCCGACAGAGGATCGCAATTTATGAACAAATTTTGGAGGAAATTGCCAAGGGTCCTTAGCACAACATTGAATTTAGTACAGCCTTCCACCTATAGACAGATGTTCAATCCGAGTGCACCATTCACATGCTTGAGGATACGTTAAGGGCAATTGTGCTCGACTTTGGACTATCATGGAATCATTATTTGCCTTTGGCCGAGTTTGCTTATAATAATAACTATCAAGCCAAGATCTGTATGGCTCTGTATAAGGCTTTGTATGGGCGAAGGTGTAAGTCACCTAATGGTTGGTTTATAGTTGGTGAACGAAAACTTTTAGGGCCAAAAATGGTCAAAGAAACAGAGCGAGGAATCCATGTGATTAGAGTTAGGATGCTAACAACTTATGTTGGTCCCAACAATATGTGCTAGAGGGGGGTGAATAGCACAATTTGGCTCTTAACAATGATGGAAACTAATTTCCAGAACTTAAGAAAATAAAAATAGAGTATAAGATGCACAGTAATTTAGAGTGGTTCAGTCCAAGACCTACATCCACTACCTTGATTATCCAACCAAGGATTTTCCCACAAATTCCCTAAACTCCGGTGAAATTCACAAGCTTTCACCAAGCCTTACAATGGCTTTTACCAAGTTCAGCCAAAACCTTTTACACTAGTTTTTCATGGGCTCAACTAAAACCCAAAGTAGTTTTCCAAGGCTCAACCATAACCTTTAACAATCAAGCTATCCCAAGCTTGAACAACCCCTTAGAGTGACTCCCTCACTTTAAGAATACAAGAGAAGTAGTAAAAGAAGGTACCTATGATCACTGGTTGATCAGAGTGGTACAAGATTGAGAGCTAAATACAAATACAAGGAGCAGGGGTTTAAGTGCAGACAAGTGCAGCAAAGCTTTTCTGGTTTTTCAACTTTCTATAGCTCAAATCCCTTTCAAGGCTTCTAAAAAACTTGTTTCTAATTGTTGGAAGACCCTTTTATACTTAGAGATGCAACTCTGATGGCAATTTGACAATTTATGGCCATTAGAAACAGTCGAGGATGAGTTCTAGCCGTTAATCTGTCTTATAGTGCTCTGGTTCAAATTGCAGACAGAAAGCTCTTAGTCGACTGACTTGGTCAATTAAGTTGAATCTGTTTCTGGTTTGCAGATCTTGGTAGAGAGCACTTAGTCGACTGACTTGATCGACTAAGTTGGTTCTGTTTCTTAAACTCTTTAGCGCGCCATTCCTTCAATTTTGAGACTTGGTCAATCAACATTCTTCTTTGTTTCATTAATAAGCTTCCTCTTTGTTAGATAGTTACATCTTGTTATTTTTATTCCTCTTTTTCTTTTGATATACTCTTCGAGGAGTTAAATGATTAATTTCATATATTAATTTTCCTGCACACTCAAGTAAAGATATTAGACACAAATGAATGGGAATGTTTTATTATCATCAAAAACTAGTGGAGCCAACAATCTCCCCCTTTTTGATGATGACAAAACATTCCTTGATTGACAGCATAGTGTCCTTTTAGTCTTTTTTGTTTTCTACAGAAAATGAGGATTGCTCCCCTTAAGTATATATTCCCCCTAAGTATGTGCATATTTTGCTTACTTTATTCCATCAAATTTTATTTTTGTCATATAGAAAATGACATTGTACATATGTGCAGCAATATGGAGTGATTTGCAGCAAGTAAGTATTAGCAGATCATCATTAAACTTTCAGCAGTACGTGTAGACAGATTTTCATAAATGTTCCAGCAACTGTCAGCAGTTTATTGATTTCAAATTTTGTCTACATCATTCATGTTTCAATTGATATACTTTGCACCCCATCTATATCTATTTACAAAAATAAAAATATTCATAATGCCATAACAAAAATCATTTATCAGCATCAATATCAGCATAGCATTAGCAGATTTTGTTCATGACAGTAAAAATGCCAAGATGACAAAATATCAGCAGACTTCAATTTGTAGCAGTTAAACAACATAGACATTTCAACATTCACTTTTCACACACAACAATATAAACAACAGAATTAAACTTAAGTGTTCAAGTGCCACTATTGTCACACCCAAATTTCTAGGCCATGACCGGCGTAAGGGCCTAATAAACATAGTCTATTAAGCCCAAGCAAGCCTATCGATTTATCCTACTCATCATTCCATCAAATATCGCTAAGTCATATTTCATACTTTTGAATCAAATAGTGATATACATTGCCAACTCGTACTAGCATTACTCCTTAAAAATTTACATACAATGTCTACAACATGTATTCTAATAATTTACATGAAGTTTGTCTATACAAAACAAAATAACACTTGACTTCCAGCGGAGGGACTCGGATGAATGTACAACTATTGAATGTCGAGACACCTACCAAAATATGGACACAGGTCTACAAGGATACCTCGTCCTAGTTACCGGCTACCTCGTGATCTGAAAACATGAATTTGAAAATGGTGAGTATAAACCCAGTGAGTGAACAAGCAACAACAAAGGAAAATTTAAAATCATGATGCACTAGTTTCAAAACAATGCAATTTGGTTCATTCTTAGTAAAACCCTTTATCGAGCCCTTAAGTGATTAATCATTTGAAAATCATGAACCCATACATAGCGAATCATTTGGAGAATGAAAGCTTCAATATTGCACAAGCAAGTCAAATACAACAACGAATCTTCGCTGCAGCGGAAAGGCATTCTTGCTGCAGCGAGAATGAATTTTCGTTCCAGCGACGTTGGAATTTAGTTATTAACCGAACAAGGGTTTCTCAACTGACCGAGGGTTTCTCACTAAACTTCCTCATTTTAAACTTAACTCTTTTAATTCTTAATGTTGGAAGTCCATGCTCCCATATGGTAGCAAAGAAGTGAAAGATAGGGCAGCAATTGGACAAGATAAGAGACCAAAATAGAAAGTTTTTCGCTGCAGTGAAATTCAATCTCACTGCAGCGAAATTTCTACCCAGAAACAGAGTGTTTCTGGCTACAGTGAAATTGCAACCCAGAAAACAGAAAGTTTCTCGCTACAGCGAGAATGCATTTCGCTACAGCGAGAAGCTACAGTTTCATTCTCGCTGCAGCGAAAATGCATCCTCGCTGCAGCGAGTTTTCAGCCAATGTACCCCTCCAAATTCGAGAGTTTCTCACTGCAGCGAAATACAGGGCATCAATGCAAAATTTACCTTTCTCTCAAAGGAAAAACCACCCTGCCAAAAGGTCCAAACCAACATGAAAACACATAACAATTTCTCAAGGTTTAACATGTCAAGTTTCACATGCATTACAACCATAACCCATTATCCATCAATTTCCTATAACACACATATTTACATATATATATATATATACATATATACCCATCATCATCATCACACCATCCCATCATCATCATCACCAGCTCATGCACACTCTCTATTCGCACATGGTTGGGTCATTATCGGGTTATGCGTACTCCTTACTCGCACATAACCGGGTCATCCTCGGCTTATGCGTACTCCCTACTCGCACATAACCGAGTCAATATAATTACATAACATTATACTCAAGCATATATGTATATCAACATAATGCAGCCACATAGAAATCCATAATAATCACATTTCATAACATAAACCTTTTCTCAAAAGCTTGTTCCCAAGGCATTCATTTTCATGAAAAATTGTATAAAATCATTCAAACACTTTGTCAAATCCATCATATTCCCAAAATCAGTTTTGAAGCTAGTCCACTCACCAATTCATTGTAGAACCTTTAGTTGACTCAAATTCCCCTAATGATCCAATTAGAATGATGGTGCTTCCTTAAAAACCTAGGATCACATTAACATAAACAATAGATTAATTTACACACTATGAACTCTGAAAGCTATCTCTTAGCTAGTTTTCAATTACCACTTTAAATGGCTATCTATGTTCACTATCTTAATCACTAAAAAGTAATGAACATACTAAACAATAAAATAGCTCATAAATCACAATTACTAGCCATTGTTTGTAGCTTAAAATCAAACTTGGTGCATCACTCACCCTAGGGTTCCTTTGTAGTAGGATTCTCTTCCAATAGCTTCTAAATCAATGGAGTGATTCTCTCTTTCTCTCTCTAAAAGGCCCAACTAATGAGAGAAAGTATGAAAACAAGATATTTCAAGGTTTTTGAAGTGAGAAGATGAAATAGCACAAGGGTTTATGGAAGGGTGCACCAAAAGCATGAAAATTGGAGCTAGAGAGAGAAAGTTGTGGAAGTTTAAAAATCAAGCTTCCATGGAGTTTAAAGAAATGTGAGAGAGGAGAAGGGAAGAAGAAGACCAGCTGCTGGAAAATTCAAGAAGCAGCTAGAAATTCAAGGTATTTATAGGCAATCTTATCCTCTCCTTTAAAATTACGAAAATACCCCTCCACCAATTAACTTACTCTCCTCTAATCTTTTATGTAATCTTTTTGCTCTTTTAACACTGGGACAATATCCATAATGGTCTAAACATGCTCGAGTTCATAAAAACTTAAAATTTTAACCCAAGGTGAAAAATGACCATTTTGCCCCTATTATGAAAATTGTTAAAACTTTTAGTTTTCTTCGTGTTTTCATCAGCACACATCATTTATACTGTCCTATGCCTATTTAGGCCTTAAAATATCATAAAACTTTCTTCTGGAAGCTTATTAGAGAAAATGACGAAACTACCCCTAGCCCATATTATTACATCTATACTTAGTTACAAGCCTATAGAAGTTGGGGTATCACAACTATGGCACAAATAGTAGTTAATT
This sequence comes from Theobroma cacao, assembly GCF_053813885.1. Classification (NCBI taxonomy): domain Eukaryota; kingdom Viridiplantae; phylum Streptophyta; class Magnoliopsida; order Malvales; family Malvaceae; genus Theobroma; species Theobroma cacao. Next base: position 28,533,993 of record NC_142639.1, on the reverse strand, counting down.
AAAAATATTCTAAAATTGCCCCTAGACAATTTTGCTTCCTATCTCCTATTTTTCTAAGTTCCTGTTCTTGATTCTACTTTCTTTTCTTTCCTAGGTTCTTAGTTCCTCCACCCTGACATTTTTTTTTAATTCCTGCACCCATTCTCTGGTTCCTGTACCCATTCTACTCTCCCTTTTTGTCAACATCAAGGGAAGGGGCTTCTATTCATCTGATGTGTCAAAGGGTGAGGATTTAGTGTCATAGAAAGGGTTTAGGGGAAAAGGAAAGGGCTCTCGGAGAGGTGATGATTGTCTAAAGGAAGGTTCTGATAAGGACTTGTTTGAGTTAGGGATTGGACTCTGAGGAGAAGAGATTGAAACTATCTGGATTTCTTTGGCAACCGAGAAGACTTTCTTCTCTTGAAAAAAGCTATCTTGGTTGCCATAGTCTTCCTGCCTTTGGTTGGTGGTTTTGCCTCAATTGGTGATGCTGTAGTGGCTTTGGCTTTTTCTGCTTTTGCCTTTACTTTGGTAGCTGATGCAAGTTTCTTTCCTTTTCCTACATCTTCACCATCCTTTTGAGTTTCTATCCTGGCAGTGTCTTTTTCAGCTTGTCTCTCCTTAACCATTTGGTAGAAGATATCCATGATGGAAACTTCCTCTGAATTTGGAGGAGAGGTTTGTTGTTTCTTTGTCTTTGAACCAACCACTTCTATCCCTTGTTCTGAATCATTTTTGTTTTGAGGTTCAAGAGAGGATGTCTTGGCTGGCTTATCAACCCCTTGAGGAGAGTCCTCAGTTTGCAGAACAGGACTGACAGACTTATAAGTAGAACCTTTAGCTTGAAAGCTAGAACTTTCAACATGAGGAGAAGATTTTTCTACTAGCTTAGTTGAACCTTCAACACCTTATTGTGTTGGTGCAGTGCTAGATATTGCAAAGTTGTCTGCAACCACAGGTTCAGATGGAATGCTTTCCTTCTCCTTCAGCTTGTTTTCCAACTCAGTGATTTTCTCTTTAATTTTTTGTATCTTTTCTCCTTGGTCAGTTAGCTTTCCATCAATCTTCATGAGAAAATTAAAAAATAACTTTGTTTGAGAATATGGAAGGGGCTTCTTCAGGTTGAGTAGGTAGGCTGTGTTCTTTTCTTGGACCAATCTTGAGGGTCTCAATGAATCTTTCCCCATCGAGTATATACCCCATTTTAACCAAGCTCCCATAATAAATAGCTTGATCTCTTGTTTTTACCAGGTCCATATCATACCTTTTTGCCCATATTCCCTTTTTCTGCTCAAACGATGTAATTATATTCCCATACGGTAGATTAACCTTATCAAATCTGTAGGCACTTCTCATTTTTTTAATCATAAATCTTCCCAGATTCAGAGGTACCTCGTGGAAGGCATGCTCCATCAGCTAGAGGTCTTGGAGGCTAATGTAGCTAAGGCTTCTACTTCTACCTTGAATGTTGGCTATTGTAAAATAATGTAAAATCCTAATATGAGGATTGATTATCAGACCTGAATTGCTTTTTGAAGAATATTTTTCTTTCCTTCTAGTGATGATCTCCCACAATGAGGATGGATCATATTTTTCAGCGAGCTCATACTCTCTTTCTTTGCATTCTATTTCTAGCAAGTTTCCTAAATCTTTGCGAAGTAAGGGTTCTGTTTCTTTCTTCTTGTCAGTTTTTTGCTTCTTTTCTCTTAGTTTCTCAGATATTTCTTTGACTGAAGCAGGCATGATTTTCTGTTTCTTCTTCAGACTTTCTATTCTTGTTCTTCCTTCATTGGCCTTTTCCCTTTCTTCCTTTCTGATATCTCTTTACTCTGAGATTTTCTAGCCATTTTGGTTCCAAAAATTTTTGAGGGTTTAAGTCGATTTCAGAGGCAAACAGGAAGATTTGGATTTTTGTTTTTAGAGCAACAAGTTTCAGTGGAGAGAAGAAGAAAGGTTGTCAGCAATTATTTCTTAGAAAAACTACTCACCTTCCCTTAAGAGCTGCCCTACTTTCATTCTTTATAATTTCAAAATTCCCTCTAAAATTTTGGTTATTTACCTTTGGCAGTATTTTTTCTTTCGTTTGGCACTCGGTAAACCAAATTTTTACCTCATTTTACTCCTCTTTCTCTAAACTCACTGAGACTTATTATTTAATGTTGTCAGACCACTCTTAGTTGACTAAGATTTCCTTAGTCGACTGAATGCATTTTGTTTTCTGTGTGTGAGCCAAAGGTTTTCCTATACTTCCTTCACACTAATCATCCCTAAATTTCTTCTAATCTCACAGAATCTATCTTCACTCAGAGGTTTTGTAAAAATGTCTGCTAATTGATGTAAAGTATTCACAAATTCTATCTTAATATCATTTTTCACTACATGATCTCTAATAAAATGGTGTTTAATTTCTATGTGCTTTGTCCTAAAGTGCTGCACATGGGTTTTTGATATATTGATTAAACTTGTGTTATCACAATATATTGGTACATTATGCGCAATTATTCCATAGTCTTTTAATTGTTGCTTGATCTAAAGGATTTATGCACAGCAACTACCTAATGATAGATATTCAGCCTCTGTTGTAGATAGTGCCACTGAATTTTGCTTCTTACTAGACCAAGACACAAGCATGCTTCCTAAAAATTGACACTTCCACTAGTGTTTTTCTTATCAGTTTTGCTCCCAGCAAAGTCAGTATCTAAATATCCAACTAAGCTAAGAGTTGAGTCTCTAGAGTACCATATTCCTAGTCCTTGAGTGTCCATGAGGTATCTAAAAATTCTCTTAACAGTTGTTAGGTGTGTTTTTTTAGGTTGTGACTGAAATCTAACACACAAGCACACACTAAACTAAATATTTGGTCTACTTGCTGTTAAGTAGAAAAAGAAGCCGATTATACATCTATAGAGCTTTTGATCTACATCCTTACCTTTTCCATCTAAGTCGAGTTTGGTGGCTGGACTCATTGGTGTGGAAATTGATTTCAGCTTCAGCATATCAAATTTCTTGAGCATATCTTGAGTGTATCTTTCTCGGTTGATGAAGATTTCTTCCTCACTCTGTTTAATTTGAAGACTAAGGAAGTACCTCAACTCTCCCATGATGCTCATCTCAAATTCACCCTACATTTCCTTAGCAAAGTTCTTGCATAAAGCCTCATTAGTTGCACCAAATACAATGTCATCTACATATATTTGCACAATAATTAAATCATTTAGATATCTCTTAATGAACATTGTAATATCAATGTTGCCTCTATCATACACTTTTTCAACTAGAAATTTTGAATGCCTCTCATACCAAGCTCTAGGAGCTTGTTTCAATCCATACAAGGCTTTATGAATTTTGAAAACATGATCAGATTTTTCAAAGTCTTCAAAACCAGGTGGTTGTTCCACATATACTTCCTCTTGAATTAATCCATTTAAGAATGCACTTTTTACATCCATTTGGAGCAATTTAAAATTTATGAAACATGCAAAAGCTAGCAACAACCTTATGGCTTTAATCCTAGCAACGGGGGCAAAGGTCTCATCATAATCTATTCCTTCCTCTTGGTTGTATCCTTTTGCAACCAGCCTAGCTTTGTTTCTAACTACATTTCCTTTCTCATTTACCTTATTTCTAAATACCCATTTTGTACCAACAATAAGGTGATTTGAAAGTCTAGGTACCAATGACCATACACGACTCCTGGTGAATTGATCAAGTTCTTCTTGCATGGCCATTATCCAACTTTCCTTTTTTTCAGCTTCTTCAAAGTTTTTAGGTTCAATTTGAGATATAAAAGCTGAAAACTCACAAGTGTCTCTAGTTTATTTCCTAGTTTCAACTCCTTGTGAATTGTCACCTATTATTTGATTTTGTGGGTGATCTCTTACAAATCTCCAACTCTTTGGTAAATCATCATGCTGATTTTTTGCTCTTTGCAGATTTTCTATAAGTTGAGTTTCATTTTCTCTTCTAGGTGAGCTTTCTTCATTATTTTTGTTTTTTTCTAAACCCATTTCCTCCATTTGTTTTTTTAGGACTTCTACATCATCATCATCATCATGAACTTCTTTTTGTAAAGCATTTGACTCATCAAAAACTACATGAATTGAACCTTCAACGGTTAAGGTCCTTTTGTTAAAAACTTTATAGGCCTTTGAGTTTAAGGCATATCCTAAAAATATTGCTTCATCACTCTTTGCATTAAACTTCCCTAGGGGCTGTTTTCCATTGTTCAATACAAAGCACTTACAACCAAAACTCCTAAGGTGAGAAATATTTGGTTTCCTACCTTTATAAAGTTCATATGGAGTCTTTGAAATCAAGGGTCTTATTGAGACTCTATTAAGAATATAAGCTATTGTATTTACTGCCTCAGCCCAAAGATATTTAAGTAGGTTGTTCTTACATAACATAGTTTTACCCATTTCTTTGAAGGTTCGATTTTTCCTCTCTACAACTCCATTTTGCTGGGGTGTTCTAGGTGCAGAAAAATTGTGATCCAAGCCCTTTTCATTACAAAACTTTTCAAACTCATCATTCTCAAATTATCCTCCATGATCACTCTTTATGCTAACTATAGCTAGTCCTTTTTCATTTTCTACTTTCTACAATGACTTAAGAATGCTTGTAGAGCATCATTCTTATGAGCAAGAAAATACACCCAAGTATATCTAGAATAGTCATCAACTATTACAAAGCCATAAGATTTTCCTCCTAAGCTAGTTGTTCTTATTGGACCAAATAGATCAATGTGTAACAATTCAAGAGGTCTAGATGTTGACACTATCTTCTTAGTCTTAAAGGATGTTCTAACTTGTTTTCCTAGTTGACAAGCATCACATATTCTGTCATTTTTAAATTGTAAATCCGGCAACCCAACTATTAAATTCTTTCTAATCAATTTTGACATAATATGCAAACTTACATGTCCTAATCTTCTATGCCACAACCAGTTATCATTTTCAGCATTTGCAACAAGACATACCTCACTATTTACTTCAAGATCTTCAAGAAAAACTACATACATACTTTTCAATCTTTTTCCTATAAATGAGATTTTCTTTATACTCATATCTATTACTTCACACTTAGTTGAATCAAAACATACTTTAAATCCTTTATCACATAATTGACTAATACTTAGTAAATTATGCTTTAAGCCTTTAACCAACAACACATGACTAATTTGAGTTTGGGAATTCTTACCAACTGTACCTATACCATGGATTCTTCCTTTTGAATCATCTCCAAAGGATACGGTTCCTCCTTTTCTCTTATCCAGCTAAGCAAACAGCATTTCATGTCTTGTCATGTGTCGTGAACAGCCACTGTCCATGTACCAAGGCTATTTCTTCTTGAGTTGAGCTCTTTAACATGTCTCCTTTAAGTCCAGCTCAACCTACAAAATAGAATTTCAGTTTTTCTTTATAGGTACCCATACTTTGATGGGTCATTGAGTGTTAGTTGCAACAAAAGATCCCTTAAGAACCCAAATTTTCTTCATTTTCTGCACTCTTCTTTTCTTAAAATAGTTATATGATAAATGACCATGTTTACCACAATTATAACATTTAGGTAATGGTTTAGCTGAATTTTTATTGTGGTATACATTCCTTTTTGAAGATTCATTTTTCAAACATTTAATAGCTGTGTTTTCATCAAGAATTATTTGCAAAGCTTCAGACTTGTTTTCCAGCTCTTGTTTTAAAACCTCAAAGTCTGTTTTTGAGTGTTCTAACTCAACTTGCAAAATATTTCTTTGCTAAAAAACAGAAGTAAATTCTTGTTTGATTTGTTCCAAATCATTTTCAAGTGATGCAGCCTTTTTCTTTAATGATTTGTATTTTCAAAAAAGTTTTTCAAATTGATCATAAAGGCACTCATACTCATCTTGTAAATCATCATAAGAATTAATGCAAGGGGATGAAGATACCTTTATTTCATCATCTTGTGCCATTAAACAGATGTTTGCTATTTCCTCTGATTTTTCATCATTAGTTTCAGAGCTTGATGTGTCACTGTCTAACCACGCCGCTGCCACCATTGCTTTCTTAGATTTCTTATTTTTCTTGGGAGTTTCATCTTTCAGCAATGGACACTCAGACTTGAAGTGACCAAGTTTCTTGCACTCGTAGCAGATGAGCTCCTCCTTTTTGTTGGAGTCAATTTTGTTTCTGTTTTTCCACGAGGCACCTTGGTCTTCCCTGAAACCTCTTCTAGCTAGCTTTCGGTTTCTTCTGCTCATTAGCTTTCTAAATTTTCTTGCAACCAAAGCTAATTCTTCATCATCATCACAAGAAAGCTCTTCCAACTTTTCTTCAAGGATGCTGGCTTTAAGTGCAATACTCTTTTTCTTTTCCTTTGCTTCCCTTTAGTCTTCTTCTTCTTCTTCCTTAAGCTCCAGCTTATGAGTGAGAAGAGAACCACAAATCTCATCAAGTGTGATGATGTTCAGATCTTTATCTTCTCTAATGGCAGTCACTTTAGGCTTTCAATTTTTTGGTAGACTCTTAAATAGTCTTTTTACAAATTCATGTTCACGAATAGGCTTGCCTAGCTAACTCAATTTATTTGTGATGTTTGTAAACCTATCAAACATGCTGGTGATGTCTTCACCAGGCTCCATTTTGAACATTTCATAATTATGGGTTAACAGAGCAATTTTGGACTCCTTTACCTAAGAAGTCCCTTCATGAATTATTTTAAGTTTTTCCCACACTTGCTTAGCTATTGTACAGCTTGAGACTTTGTTAAATTCAGTGGGGGTTAATTCACAATGCAATGTGTTGATGGCCTTAAAATTTATTTAAACTTTCTTAGTTTCACCCTTAGTCCATTCAGACCTTGGCTTGGGCATCAACTCATTTGTCACTACATTCACGGTTGAGAGCATAAAAGGTCCATCAGTTATGACGTCTCACATTTCATAGTCTATAGCCCTAATATGGATTGACATTCTTGTGCTCCAATAAGGGTAATTAGAGCCATCAAACAGAGGTGGTCTGTTTGTTGATTGTCTCTCAACCACTACTAATTTTTGGAGAGCCATATGGATCCTCCCTAAGGATGTTAAGCCTTAATAACAGGGAACTAGCTCTGATACCAATTGTTGGTCCCGATAATATATGCTATAGGGTGGGTGAATAGCACAATTTGGCTCTTAACAATGATGGAAACTAATTTTCAAAACTTAAGAAAATACAAAAAGAGTATAAGATGCACAGCAATTTAGAGTGGTTCGGTCCAAGACCTACATCCACTACCTTGATTATCCAACCAAGGATTTTCCCACAAATTCACTAAACACCGGTGAAATTCACAAGCTTTTACCAAGCTTTACAATGGCTTTTACCAGGCTTAGCCAAAACCTTTTACACTAGTTTTTCATGGGCTCATCTAAAACCTACAGCGGTTTTCTAAGGCTCAACCACAACCTTCAACAATCAAGCTATCCCAAGCTTGAACAACCCTTCAGAGTGACTCCCTCACCCTAAGAATACAAGAAAAGTAGTAAAAGAAGGTACCAATGATCACTGGTTGATCTGAGTGGTACAAGATTGAGTGCTAAATACAAATGCAAGGAGTAGGCATTTAAGTGCAGACAAGTGCAGTGAAGCTTTTTTCGTTTTTCAACTTTCTATAGCTCAAATCCCTTTCAAGGCTTCTAAAAAACTTGTTTCTAATTGTTGGAAGGTCCTTTATACTTGGAGATGCAACTCTGATGGCAGTTTGACAGTTTATGGCCGTTGGAAACAGTTGAGGATGAGTTCTAACTATTAATTTGTCTTGTAGTGCTCAGGTTCAAATTGCAGACAGAGAGCTCTTAGTCGACTGACTTGGTCGATTAAGTTGGTTCTATTTCTGGTTTGCAGATCTTGGTAGAGAGCACTTAGTCGACTGAGTTGATCGACTAAGTTGGTTTTGTTTCTCAAACTCTTTAGCTCACCATTCCTCCAATTTTGAGACTTGGTCAATCAACATTCTTCCTTGTTTCACTAATAAGCTTCCTCCTTGTTAGATAGTTAAATCTTGTTATTTTTATTCCTCTTTTTCTTTTGATATACTCTTTGAGTTAAATGATTAATTTCATATATTAATTTTCCTGCACACTCAAGTAAAGATATTAGACACAAATGAATGGGAATGTTTTATTATCATCAAAACTAATGGAGCCAACAACTTAAGGTCGCTAAAAGTCCTATGTGGATAACAAGCAAAGGCTTTTGGAATTTCAAGTTGGCAACCATGTTTTTTTGGAAGATTTTGCTGACCAAAAAAGTAAAGAGATTTGAAAAGAATGGGAAGTTAAGCCCTAGATACATCAGACTTTTTGAGCTATTAGGGTGCATGGGCATAGTTGCTTATCATTTGGCATTACTGCCTGGTTTGTCTAATGTCCATTCGACTATTCATGTGTCCATGCTTAGGAAGTATGTTCTACATGTCACAGCCCAAATTCCTGGGCCATGACCGACGCATGGGTCCAATGGACATAGCCCACTAAGCCCAAGCAAGCCTCTTTATGAAATTCCGATTATCATTCCCATTCATCATCTTTAAAATGAAGTGTTGTAACTCTCAAAAGTAAATGTTCTAGTAATATTTTATAACAACTGAATATTCATTTTTATATTATATTAAAGTACTGTCATCATCAATCCAACATATACATACTTCATTTATAACATGACTCTTAGTAGTTTACATTACATATACATGTTCACAAGTAATAGACTCAAGATCGTCAGCGGAGTGACTCTGGGTGAAGATACAGCTACTGAGATGCCAAAGTACCTACCAAGAAGACGAGCATATGTATGTGACTCAATCTAGGTCCCAACTACCTCCAAATCTGAAAATATGAATTTTAAAAACGTGAGTATGAAACTCAGTGAGTGAACATAAAAAGAGAACAAGCAATCAATAGGAAGAATTTGGAAATCATGATGCACTTGTTTCAAAAACAATGCACTTGCTTTAATTTCTTACTAAAAACCCCTTATTTCAAACCTTGATTAATACCCTCATAGTGTTTCACAAACCCATGATCAATCCATGAAGTTAAATGGGTGAAACGTAGGTCAAAATCAAGCAAGGTAGCAAGCATGGCAGCAAGTTTCTTGTTGCAACGAAATTCATTCTCACTACAGCGAGATTCGAGGGGCCAAAACAGAAAGTTTCTCGCAGCAGTGAGAATTAGTGTCAGTTTACATGTATTTTAGTTTTTCAAGCATATCTCCAGTTACAGAAGTCCAATTGACCTGATTTTTGGACCATTAGAAAGCTAAGAGATAGGGTTAGAACTTTGACGTTTACAACTTTTACCAGTTTGGATGGAAAGGTGGTAAAAACTTTTATCAAAGTGAAAGCACTGCATTAGAACCTGAGAGTTTCTCGTTACAGCGAGATTTATTTTCGCTGCAGCGAAATTCAGGGCAATTAACTAATAATGGGTTTTCACATGACACAAAATCCATCCCTACCATATTGCACATCAAAGTGAACACATTGACAATAATCAAGTTATCAACATTCAAAACAATGACATATTATAATCATAAACTTGCTATCACATATACATATATAAACATATATCAACAAGTACACCACCCCACTTCATTCATTGTCATAGCCAGGTCATCATCATCATCGACTTATGCGCACTCCCTACTCACACATAGCAGGGTCAATATCATCACACAAAATTATTCATCAATGCACAACATATATTCATATATATATATACATACCAACATAATATAGGAGCACATGGATTCATCCTTTTGCACATTTCACATTTTAGCAACATCAAAATATTTTATCAAGGGCTTGTTCCACGGCACACATTTTTAAAGAAAATTTGGTTAAAATCATTCAAATGTTTTGTGCAAATACATTCACATTCCCAAAATAATTTTGAAATGTAAGTTCACTCACCGGTCTTGTTGATTCTTTAATCGATTCTAACTTCGATTATTGCTTCAAACGGACATGTGAGGCCTCGTTAGAACCTATCACACACACACACACAACATCACTACCAACCCAATTTGCATAAATACATTTCTAAAAGCTATTTCTTAAATGAAGCTCTACTTGTTATTCCTAACTAGCTTCCAATTACCTTTTGATTACCTATCTATTCTCTCTACTCTAGTATCACTAGAAATAAATAAACAAACCTCAATAATAAAACAACTCACAACTCCAATTACTAGCCATTATCAACAACCTAAAATCAATCCTCATTCATTACTCACCTTGGTGGATTTGTAGTTGAATTCTTTCTCAAGAATACTCAAGCTATCATGGAAAATCCCTCTCTCTCTCTCTCTCTCTCTCTAAAATTTCCAACTAGTGAGATAAAGTGCTGAACAAAGACTTTTTAAGGGTTTTAAGGTGAGAGAGTAAAAAAGAACAAAAGGTTTTGATGAAGAAGTGTTCAAAAGCTTGAAAATTGAAGCTAGAGAGAGAAAGTTATGGAAGCTTTATGGGAGGCTCCCATGGAGATGAAGAAACGTGAGATGGGAAGGAAGAAGAAATGGTTGGAAGCCGTTGGAAATTGCTAAAGCTTTAGATATTTATATCTAAAGTTTATCCATTTCTCACTTAAATTACCAAAATGCCCTTAACATGGTGACTTTGTCTTCCTCTCATCCTTTGTGCAACCTTTTACTCTTTTGACACTGGGGCAAGGTCCATAATAGTCTAAAAATACTCGGGTTCATGAAAAAATAAAAATTTAGACCTGAGATGCAACATGACCATTTTGCCCCTATCGTGGAAATTATCATTATTTTTATCTTTCTCATTTATTTACCATCATAAACATCATTCACTCATTCCTTAGGCCTATTTAGGCCTTAATAGCATAAAAAAAACCCACTAGTAGGAGCTCACCAAGAGAAATTACGAAATTACCCCTAATCCTCATTATCGCGTCTACTTCTAGTTATGTGCCTATGAAGATCGAGATTTCATAGGTTCACTTTTGAATTACCCTTTTAACTCAATAATCAACCTCAATTAGCATCCGTAAACTTTATTAGCTACCGTATCAAAATACGGGGTACTACACTACACCCTCCGCATCTAATACGATATGATGAAGTCCAGTTACAAGATGGACTTAGTTACGAAGAGCAACCCATAGCCATATTGTATTGCCAAGTAAGACGGCTCTACTCCAAGGATATTGCTATGGTGAAAGTATTGTGGCAAAGCCATTCGGTTTGGCAAACCACATGGGAACTCGAGGAGGATATGCGAGACAACGATCCCCACATTTTTTTGAGGTTTGATATATGTAATTTAATTAGAGGTACATGATTTGAAATTCAGGGATGAATTTCTTATAAGGAGGGGAGAATGTAACACCCCTTATTTTTTATGTAAACTAAAGATGATTTATGAATGTGTAAAGTTTTAAGGTCTTTGATGATATGCTATGTACACCAAGTGTTTAAGAGCGTATAGATTGACACTTAGGCAAAACTTTGAGGAAATATATGATAAATCCCATAGTTTAAGGTCTTGATCAAGGTTTGATTTTATGTTTATGAATTTATGTGTATGGAATTGAGTTTAATTAATGATTTGAGGTGTAATATCAACCGGGAATAATATTGAAATGTTAAACTTGGATTTTTGGATTTTTTTGGAAGCTTAGAACTGCTTATAGGGGTGAAAGTATCAATACACACCCCAATGTATTGATACATTCATGGCAGGATGAACAACAAAGGCCTTAGGAAGAATATTCTATTGATACTTTTGAGAATGTATCAATAGATTTGGCCAAATATGAACATGAATCGATACATTTAAAACAAAGAGCACCCAAGGGGAAACGTATCAATAAGTTTTGCATGTGTATCAATACATGTTTGGGTAGGGAGTATTCTGCTTGAAATGTATCGATATATTACCCCAATTTATCAATACATTCATTTAAAATTAGGGCAAATGTATCAATACATCAGAAAGGAAAGATAAAAATAAAAAGGGATTGTGGGCCATTTCACCTTATATTTTTCTTTCAGCTTTTTCTTTCCCTTTCTTTCTCTAGAAACCAAAAACCCTAACCATAAATTGAATTTCTAAGTTGTTTGAGGCCATTTGGAGCTTTGGAAACCATCCTAGAGGTAAGATTTAACGTTTTTACTGATTATTTTTCTATTTAATTGGTTAATAACTTCGAAATTCAATCTTTTCTAGATTTGTTATTTTCCACTCTTTGGCTTGGATTGGGGAATTTAGAGCTAAGACTCTTGCAATCCAGCTTTTAAGGTATGGGTTTAGCTCGTTAATGAAAAATTTAAGCTTAACTAGTTCAATTGCTAAGAATTGGATAATTGTGGGAAAGCTGGCATTTTTCAAAAGTTAGGATTTAATTAACAATTGGATGTTTTTATGTGTTCTAAGGAGGAAACGAAGTAAGTGGACTTGTTGGTGAGCTAGAGAACGATTAGAGGCTAAAGTTAAGCTCAACGGTGGGATTATCTTTAATTTGTCACTATGAGTGGATTTAGCTTTATATGCATGTAATGCATGACACATGAAAGATTCGATGCATTGGTATGAGAATGAAATGTGTGTGCCTAGACAAATAAACCTAGGATAGAGAATAATATATGTGTATATCTACATATGTGAATTGTGTGTGATTATGTGCTATGTTGGGTGGCCTATGCTGTGTATGCGTAGACTAAGACGTCTAGAGGCTATGATGAACTCCTAGAATGGATTACCCTAGATGAGTGTTATGTTGAGATGATTTGATTGAATGATGCCCTAGAGATTTAGAGGCACTTAGAACCTAACTAGGCTTAAAGATGATTGAAGCTCGTTAATTGTGAATTGAGGTTTGATGAGAAAAAATGTGAATGAAAAAGGCATGATGGCCTTATTTGTGGAATTTGTGTTTCCGTTCGAAGGATGAATTTCGAACATTGATCTGATTTATGGTTGAGCGGATTTTTATCCCCCTGTGGCTATGTGTGTGCCTGCAGGGATGGTGGTAAGCAAGGATGATGGCATTAATCCTGCCTGTGATTCCCGCTTACTGTACTTTGATGCCATCCGTTGAGATTACTCTAGGTGATGCCAACGTCAAGAGATTACCAAGTCAATATCTATTCCTTACCAGTTGTTTCGGTGCTATGTGTGACCTATTCTCCACCAACTACTTCGGCACTGTGAGTGACTTGTTCTCCGCCCATTGCTTTGGCACGCATGTGATCTATTTCTCTGCTAGTGGCTTTACTTTGAGCATGATCTAATTCTTTGCCAGTTGGCCGCCGAGCGTGATCTAACTATGTCCAAGGGAGGACCACTCATTGATTTGATTTGCATACAATGTGAGATAGCCTTGGAAAGGCTTAGATAAATGTCATCGGATTCTGATTTGCTTGCTGGGCTTGTGCACTGGTCACGGACCCCCCGGATTTAGGTCGTGATAGTATGCCACAAGCAACAAAGGGAATACTGACTGATATTTCTTTTTCTGGGTTGTGTTACTTGCTATATGGCTGTAAAGGGAGTTGTATACTCCAACTGCTATGAATGAAATTATTATGAATGCTTTAACAAAAAACAAGTCTATTTCTCATTTCTCATAATAGGACACCTTTTATACTCACCGGTGTGTTTCTTGCGTGTTATGCTAGTGGGAAATTGCTATTCTATGGACGTTAATCAAAGTGATATAACAAAGCTTTTACATTTAATAAACATGAAAATCGAATAGGAAATTTGTAGAATGTGCACTAAAATAATAGTGTTAAAGTGAGTTTAACATAAATTTCTGTAATTAGTATATGTACAAACAAATTTATTTAATGTATTTAAAATTGTAATCCATCAGAGTAGATACTAACATATATTTTCAGAGGACTATTCTAAGCATGACCATAGTGGTGGCTTTCCAAAAATGTCAAAGCATGTTTCAAGGTTGAAAACAAACTTAGTGCTGCAATATGTGGACATTAGTGTTTCAAAAAAAATATCATAAGAGGCTTGCTAGATAGGAGTGCTACTTTTGTAAAAAAAATTAAAAACAGCTTCAATGGATAACTTATAGTGAGTAATGTATTTTGTCAAGAACAACGAAAAAAGTTCTACACAACACTCAATTCATAATTATGTATTGACAAAATAATTTGTGACAAGGTTGGTAGATTCTTAACATCCCTTCTTTGACTTCATCCTAAATTAAAACAAAACAATAAAAATGTAAGAGGTTGTAACGACCCTCTTCCCAATCGTTATCGACGTCCTAGACTTACGAGAGAACCCGTCAAATCCTAAACAAGCCTTAGTTGAGGTTCTTGATAACTAAATGGAACATTTTAATGTGTAAATTAATCAGCTCAAATTTCCTTATAACGGTCCACATTGTGACGACTATTAAAAATTCTACTAACTTGTATAAATATGATTATTTACTTAAACCAAATAAGAAGCTTCAATTAAAATCGGCAAATAGATATCAATCTCCAAATCTAACAAATTTCTAAATACATTCAAACATCACACTTAGCATCCGATACACAACATCAAGGTTGTTCGGTGATACAATTCCGATAAACTAATTTTTTTTATACAACTAACCATCCTACACAAACATGACCTCTATGCAGTGGAGCAACTTGGAGTGGAAGTCTAAAAGAAGCCATTACCTATGTCTCAACGAGTCAAAATACGCTGAGGCAATACACGTGAGCTGATCACTTATCTGCAAAAAGGGGAAGATAAGGGGGTGAGTCTCACAGACTCAATAATCATCGGCTCCATGAACAGGGCGCAGATGGGAAACAAGCCAGGGATAGAAATTTTGAATATTAAAAACATATGAATATATAAATAATTTGAACTCAAATGGAACATTTGTGCCTTACATAAATACCAAAGAATTGTGATGCAAAGTAACCATTTCATGTAATATATTAAAATCAGTGCAATTAAAAGATTTCTACCGATGAAATCATTTAATGTCCTTTACTCAAAATCGAACTAACATAAGCACGCATGCTCATATAAAATCAAGCAATGTCTATGCTTATACGCAAGCATATGAATGAACTCATACTTGAGGTATTAAACACAAAACCATCATCTAAATAAGGGAGTTGCGAAAAAACTAATTTTTTTACCGTGCGAAAGAATATGTACTTCAAAACCCAAAGAGATATCACTCTCGAGTAGGTAATCATAAATAATAAACCTGTGGACCCGTTTCCACGTAATAACATCCGAGAGGCCCCTCTCTATTAGATTCCCACAACCATGGCAGTCTCGACGATGTTGGTCGATATCGAAAAAATCATGTGGTCACAACCACGTATATCAACTTGTGGCCTAGCCACATATATCAACCAGTGGCCTTGCCGCGTATATATCACAAACCGTGGCCTAGCCACGTCTAACAGCCTATCGACGACCCAAAGATTCTCTAGCTAGAGCTCACTTGTGCACAAGGGTCAAACACCTGTTATTAAATACATTTTGTAATATAATCGTATCTAAGGAAGAAGGTGATTTCTAAGATAGGGAATCTATGCGGTCCCTTGGTTGTAAAATGTGCCGCGGTTCACACATTATAACCGAAGTTTCCACATAAAGACCCGACACTCTACTGGACCAACAAAAGGAAGTCCTAGGACCTAAACAACCTAGGGATCTAATACCAAGTTTGTCATGACCTAATATTCGGGCCATAACTGGCGCATAGGCCCAATGGATGTAGCCCATTAAGCCCAAGCAAGCCTATTTATATGACCTGTTCATCATTCCATCAAAAGTTGCTAAAGTCACATTTCATAATTCCAATTCAAAATAATACTAACCATTGCCAATTCATAGTGGCATTACCAATCAAAATATACATATATCGTCTAAAACATACATCTTAATAATTTACATTGGGTTTGTCTATATACAACAAAAGGGATACTCGACTTCCAGGGGAGAGACTCGGGCGAAAGTACAGCTATTGAATGTCGAGATACCTACCAAAGAGATGAATCTACGAGGACACCTCGACCTAGTTACCAACTGTCTCCTAATCTGAAAACATGAAGTTCAAAACAATGAGTATAAACCCAGTGAGTGAACAAAGGAAGGGAACAAGCAAACGATAAGAAAATTTTAAGAAATCATGATGCACTTATTTTCAAAAACAATCCAATTTAGTTTAATTCTTGTTAAAACCCCTTATTAAACCCTTAATTGGTTAATCACTTGATGATGAAGGATCCATACATAACAAAGAATTTGAAGAGTGAAAACTTTAGTAGCATTCAAGCAAGTCAAGTGAAATGATGGGTCCTCGCTGCAGCAAAAAGGCATTCTCGCTAGTCGAGGGTTTCTCATTAAAACCCCTCATTTCAAACTTAATTAATTGATTCCTTGATGTTGAAAGTCCATGATCAACTATGGTGCTAAAGAAGTGGAAAATAGGGCAGCAACCAAACAAGGTAACAAGCATAACAGAATGTTTCTCATTGCAGCTAGCCTCCCAACCCGAGAGTTTTTCGCTGCAGCGAGAAATAGAACACCAAGAAAAATTCTCATTATGTCAAGCAAAGGCCATCCTGCTGCAATGAAAAAATCAACTTGAAAATACTCAACAATTTCCAAGGTTCAACATGCAAGATCTCACATACATTACAACCATTTACCATATTCATGAACTTTTTATTGCATAAATATATATACATATATATACATACATAACCACCAATACCACCACCGCCTCACCCAGCTCATGTGCAACCCCCACATCGCACACATAGTTGGAGTCATCATGTGCATCCCCCACATCGTGCACAATTAATACCGCCATGTGCATCCCCTACATCGCGCACAGGCAATATCATCATCCACACTCCCGCACCCGTCATCATCGGCATGTGCTCCCCCACATCAGTAACATGCTCGGTTTTAATTACAAACAATATTACTATCAATACATATCATATATATTTAAATATATATATATATATATCAACATAACACAAGGCACATGGATTCATCACAATCGCATTCCACAATGCAAAATGTTTCATTAGAAGCTTGTTCCCATGCATATTTTAGAGAAAGATAGATAAAATATTTCAATGGATTTAATCAAACATATATGCCCTAATCCCAAAACATTTGAATGCAAGTTCACTCACCTTGGTGGGTTTGTAATTGAATTTCCTTTCAAAATTCTCAAGCTATTATAGAAGCTCCCTCTTTCTCTCTCTAAAACACCTAGCTAGTGAGAGGAAGTATGGAAGTAAGACCTTTCAAGGGTTTTAAAGTGAGAGAGTGAAAGAGCACAAAAGGTTCTATGCAAGGGTGCACAAAAGCATGAAAGTTGGAGCTAGCTTGAGAGAAGTTATGGAGGTTCCAAAACAAGCTTCCATGGAGGATGAAAGAAACGTGAGATGGAAGGAAGAAGAAGAAGAAGCTGCTGGAGAAATAAAGAAGCTGCTGGAAAAATGATATTTATAGCTAAAGCTTATCCAATCTCTACTCAAATCACGAAAATGCCTTTAACAAGTTGGCTTGTTCTCCTCCAATCCTTGGTGCAATCATTTTACTCTTTTGACACTAGGACAAAGTCCATAATAGTCTAGAAATACTCGGGTTCACGAAAAATTAAAATTTTGACTCGAGATGAAAAATGACCATTTTGCCCCTACCTTGAAAATCATCATTATTTTATTTTTATTTCCTTTGTCATTTTACCCTTATTTTCATCATTCATTTATGCCTTAGGCCTACTTAGGTCTTAATAATGTTTGAAAGCCTACTTCTAGGGGCTCACTAAGGAAATGACGAAATTACCCTTGGCCCGTGTTGTTGCGTCTACACTTAGTTACAAGCCTATAGAGGTCGAGGTCTCACAATGTAACAATGAATCCACATGCACATTTCATTGTCCCACATATCCTCATTATCTCAATTAATTCTCCATGTCTCCATTCCTTCCAAACTCACATATACTATTATTAATACTTATATCATAAAATTTCACTTATTAAATTAATATTCGAGAATCAATAAAATAATATTTTATTCATCAAATCATCAAAATTATATTATAACTCCCCCACTTAAGTTCAATGCTCAAATTATGTGGGTTTGTCCATCACTCACAACAGAAATATCTCAATATTATTTTAATAATATTTTATTAATAAAATATTAATTAATTCCAAAATTTTTCATCTGGCTTCCGAGTTTCCAAAACATTTTAATTTATCCTGGTTTAGCTCCATCGCTCCTTTTTACTCATAACGATGACCTTAATAAAATATGATTATTTTATTACGCATGGAATATTTCATTCCAAAATATTCCTGTCCTCTTTTACTCTCTTAAACTCCTTAATTAATCTCAATTGGGCTTAATCTTGTCCTTAAAGTCGTATTAACTACCGTTTTAGGTCATGGGGTGTTACAGAGGCGAACTCCAATTTGCATCACATCAAGAGGAAGAAAAAAAAGGGTGAAACTACAAATCTGATAACAAAACAGTAAAACAAGTAAAGAATTCCTATTATCTAACATGGAAAAGGATGTTTTTATGTCAACAACAAAAGTCAAACCTCATGGAATGGGTGATCTTGCTACGGTTAAAGAAAAAATAAGAATAGCAACAATTACAATTACTATCTAACCTTCAACTAAGGGCTTTGATGGGTTTTTCCTCGAATTTGCTGACCAAAAGTAAAGACTTGTTAAATAGTGTTGTTAAGATTGTGGATTTGAAGTTAAAAGCTTATTGGAGTTGAATTGTGGAAATTGAGATTTACTCAGATAGTTTCGAATTAAAATATTTGATAGAAAATGTGGATTTAATGATAAACTAGAATGTGGCTCATGCATTGCTTTAGGATGGAAATAATTTGTTATTCATATTAGTTGTAAATATTTATAATTATGATTTGATATTTAAAGAGAAACCTATAAGAAAGTGGAGACATAAAATATATTTTAAGTGTAGATAGAAATGTGAGTAATGATATTCTTCAGGTTAAATCAATTATCAAATTTAGTTTAGCAACTACATATTTAGCATCAGCGTTTGTTGGCTTATGAGCATGTGATTTCTTCACATTGCCCTATTTGACGGTGCTAGTTTTGGTGAAAATTTAAAAACAAGCATAGAAGGGCTATGTACAAAGTGTGCTAGAATATACAAAAAATAACAAAAGAATTCTGTGCAACGCTCCAAACATCGAAAGACAACAAAAAGTTATATGACAACTTTGGTGGGTTGTCATTATGGTTTCCTTGAGTTTATCCTATATTGTAGTAAAGAATAACTTGTTATATTTCTTCAATGGTGATGTAAAGGAAATATTTAAGTTAGAGGTTTTCATACCAAATTTTGGATCTTTCGAGTGATGATTCTTTTGCTAGGTAGGAGTGAGATTTTTCTCTAGTGCTGGCTTTGGGAAAAGTTCCTTTACAACTTGGCATATATACAATTAAAATTCTATCTAAGGTAAGGTAATAGATAAAACATGTCATTTGATAATAAAAAGTTACAAAATGTAAACAAAAGAAATTATATAGAAATCATTAAACTATATTCAAGAAAGAATTGAAATGTTGACTTCAAAAAGTAAAGAGATAATCGAGGAAAACATAAGAAATAATATGCTTATGTGAGTAGTGGAGTTTTTTTATCGTGATTTATAGACTAATATTTATCGACACAAAATCGCAAGGCTATTCTACATTCATTGCAAGCATTGAAGTCTTACCTATTTGAAGAACCAATGTTTCTAATATATCTAAATCAATGTAGATCTTGGTAACTGAGCATGAAGCTACTGTGGTGCTTCTTGGGTTCTAAAGAAAGATTGTTAAATTGGATCTTTCGTGGGGCTCAAAACGCAACAGATCTTCAAGTGCTTACTTAGCCGTTATAGTTGTATAATTTGTATCAGTTGCTTATTTACACTGGCTGGTTTGTTATAAATTAATCTTACCATGCCAGATGGGTGAAAAAAATTGAAAAGAAAAAGAAAATGAAAAAACTAAGATGACTCAATCTCTAACATTCTTGAAGGAAAAAAAAAGTATTTTTCTCACCTCAACATTTCCAAAATCCCTTTATAATTTGCTTTAATGTAATACTTTAAGAAGTATGTATCGAAGCTTAGCACCTCAAGTTAGGTTGCTGAATTGACTGCAAGTTGGATTTTGTGCACACATCGGTTGAGAAAAATGAAAATGACTTGGACAAAGTCATTAAAGATTTTAAAAAATGAACACTATGGCCTCAAGTATGAAATTTAACGCATTTACATGAAGCAAGAGCAAAGTCATATCTAATCAAATACACCTAGAGAAAAAATCAGGAAAAAAACAACATTCAAAATTCAAAGAATGCCTAATGATCTGCTTCATTCCTAGAAATCAAATGGCAACAAAATATGTTACATTTCAAACTAAATTTCTATTAGCAACCTTTACATTTCCCCATATCCAATATATGCAAACCAAATATCCCAATCCAAAGTATATAAAAGCTATAGCAAAAATGGAAAATATAAGATTCCAAAGCAATAGAAATAGAAATCTAAAGATATGCAAGAGCAAAATGGAAAGTTTCAGATTCAAACTAATTTCTAATTCCCCACATTTTCCCAACACCCAAACTTTGTGTGCATCAAAACCCATAATCAGATCTACTAAATTTAGCTAAAAAAGCCCACAAAAAAAAAAACTTTAAACCTCATTATTGCTAATATTATTAGTTACGTCAAATCTTCTATGTACAAATCACTTTTATCAACATCATTAGTTCTGTTATTCAAGCGAACATATTGAACATCAGTCATCAATTTAAAAAGTCCAATGAAATCAAACATATAGTATAATATCATCATTGTTAGTCCCTAATGTTAGGATAAGATAAAACAACTTCGCATCAAAATTTCTAATAATGAAGTGCATGGTGGTTTTCTATGAATGTAAAAAAAGAAACATATGTTAGATATGTTAGCTTGATGAATAAGTGACAAAAATATCCAAAAAATGAGTGAACTGGATTTTAAAAAATTTACAGAATGAAATTCAACTAGCTATAATGTCACGACCTAATTTTTCGGGCCATGACCGGCACATGAGCTCAATGAGCATAGCTCACTAAGCCCAAGCAAGCCTATCCATTTACCTTTGCTTAACAAATTTATCATATCATGCATACAGACACACCTTTTCCCGGGTGTGAACATAGCCAAAACACAATGGCATTATCGATAATAATATACATGCACTATACCAATCATGTATTTAGCAATTTACATTGCATACACATATTCACATTGTTAGATTGTATTCATAATACAAAGGACCCATGACTTTCAGTGGAGACATTTACAATAAAAGGGATTACTATCGAATGTCGGACACATACCCAGGAGATGCACTACCGGGACTCCTCGATCTAGGATCCAACAGTCACCTGATCTGAAAACATGAATTTTTATAAAACGTGAGTACAATACTCAGTGAGTGAATATTAGAAGGGAACAAGCAATCTCAACCAGGAAATTTGATAATCATGATGCACCGGTTGAAAATAAAGCCATTTTCATCTAACTACTATTCCAAACCTTTTTCCCTTACCTAGAAATTTATTACGCATTCAAGGATTAAACATCCTTGAATTTACACCGATCCTTCTAGCAAAGTAGTAAAACTGATGGTTATTTACAAATCATCACACAATAAGGGTTTCACAACCCGTACGATTCATATATGCATATGTATCACGTACAATTTCATTCACTAATTGTTCTATCAAGCAAGATAGCAAAATTAACGGTTTATCACAAACCGTCACAAACAAGGGTTTCACATACCACACAATCAAATATATATACACAAAGATATGAGCAATTATATACACCGCCAAGTCTTCACCATTCTTAGTGGTACAAAGAAATAACTATCGGAGCACTCGGTAAGGGTTATCACTCAGTATCCCTTTTTGCACACCTCTGAATTTTTAGGAAATTGTGGGCGTTACGTATCGTCATCCCCACAACCTTTATCATTAAACCGGCATTGCACTTCCCACTCCGCACATGCACAGTCGTAATTATCACATCCTTTGTCATTCAACTGGCATTGCACTTCCCACTCCGCCCATGCACGGTCGTAATTATCACATCCTTTGTCATTCAACTGGCATTGCACTTCCCATTCCGCACATGCACTGTTGCATCAATTTCATCATAATTTATTCATAATGCATATCAGCATAATATAAAGGTACACAGATTTAGTACACTTAATTTCACACAATTTCTCAATAATACATGTAGGCATCATACAGATATACACAAATGCATCGCAATCATATTTAACGTCACAGAAATATTTTCACTAAAGGCTCGTTCCTGAGATTCATTTTTCAATGGGAATTAGATATAATCAGTCACGCATTTCATTTCAACTTAATTAGAATTCCCAAATAAATTTTAAAATACAAATTCACTCACAAGTGTCGAAAATTCGGATTCCGAGTGCACTCGAACTAATAGTTCTCAGGCGCAATTCCTTTGCCTTTTCCGAACGTCTCACTACCTTGTCAAATAACAAAGTCGAGGAATTTACTATATTGTCCGTAAATTGATATAAACTAATTTAAATTACTAATGCTTGATATGTAAATGCAAAAATACGTCCGATTACAGCTTAATCGCAGTATCGATTAAATTCAACCGATCACCCGATTAATTAGCGATTGTGTCCAAATCACCTCCAAATTAATCGAATTCTCCTCTAATACCTTAATTTACCACATACCATTTAAATAAAGCCAAATTTAGCATTAGAACCCTCACAGTTCCTTATAGAAAAATTCGATCATTTGGTGCACTAGCACCGAAATTTTTTCTACATAACCATTTCACCTTAATTCATCATTTTCCAAGCCATTTTCCTTTAAATAAAAACAATCCCCCATTGATATTCAGCCCTCATGGTTCGACCAACAAGGAACCCTAGAGAAATTGAATATTTCTTTTGTGTTTTTGTTCATAACCATGCTTAACTATCCCTAAACACTAACATAGTCTAAAATCAAATTATTCCAATAACAATTCCTCTGCCATACCCATTTTTCAGAATTGAATTCATCATGATAACTCAATATTCAACCATGGAAATCAAGAACAAAAGCATGGGTAAGCTAGGTATCAAGGAGAATTAAAGAAATTCTAACTTACCTAGCTTGTTTCCTTGATTTCTTCACTTTTTCTTTGAATTTTCACCTAGGTTTTCTTGTTTTTCCCTTTGTTCTTCCTTTTTTCTTGTTGCTGGTTGCCTAGGCAGAATATGGTGAGAGAATTGGGGATTTAATGGGCTGATTTCTATAGAAAATAATAAAATAATCAAGCATGCCACGTGTCACATGCTTATTGGCCCAATTTTTTAAGTTTTTGACTTTTTCTTCTTAATTTTCCACCACAAATATTCTGGTACTTATCCAATCCTACCACAATTAAAATTCCTTGGTCTTGACAAGTGCTGGGGTGAACAATTTACCGATTTACCCTCGGAGCGGAAGAATTACGATTTTGCCCCTATACTCCGAAATGTACCGAAATCACATTATTTCTACTTTTCAACCTCAAATAACACTAATATTTATCAATATTAACCAAATGGGGCAAAAATCGTTATATAAAAATTCTCGTTTAGTCCTCTAGTGGTAAAATTACCATTTTGCCCTTGTGCTCTAAAAATACCGAGAATCACAATTTTTCACTGCTAAACATCATTTTATACTCCAATAATCATAATTATATCTCATATAATTACTTTTGGTCAAATGTGATCAAATCTTGGCTAAAAATCTCCATTTTATAATCAAATGATAAAATGACTGTTTTGTCCCTAATCGGTTAATTTTTCTAATGGATTCCAAACTGGACCTTGAACTCCGAATCACTATTCTAAGCCGTTCTATGGGTTTCAAAATTTTCAAATTCCTCTTACAATTTCTATTTGAACTAGTTCAAGCCTCAATTTAATTTAGTTGTACCACTCGGTACAATACCGTCTTTTAATCGAGCTTGACAGGGTCTCACATATAGTCAACTATGATGAACTTCCAGTCAACTATGGTTGTGGTTCTTATGATAGACCAACTCCAAAGTCGTTAAAAACAAACTAGTAGTCAAATACAAAGGCTCAATTATCGAGCCTAGATCAGAAAATCATTTTCAAAGCGTATAAGAGAAGTTCCAAAGAAGACTTTGATGAATATGCAAATCTTAAGTAAGTATACTCAATCAAACATAGGCAAATGATCACTTATGAAATACTTAAAATATTTTTCAAATGTAAATCAAGCAAGAGTAACTCAAAAAGAATATTTCAAGAAATCATTTTACCAAGGGATAAACAAGTAATGATGGTAGAGAAGGATTTGACAAGGAAGTGATAACTCTATTTTATAGAATTATTTTAGTCCAATTTTGTTTTTAAATATTAGCAGAGTCCTTAGTTATAAATTATAATTTAGTTATTTTCAGTTATTTTTATAATTAGTTTATTTTTATAAAGTTATTTTAATTTTATGTTTATATACTTTAATTTGGCTATTATTTATTGGTTTTTATGCTTTTGTAGGATTTAATAAAATATGGCTTAATTTTGAAAAGTAAGGTGTTTGAAGGCACTAGAATTCTACTTGCATATGCTTCAATGTTTTGCCCATAACTTTCACTACAAAACTCCAAATGATGCGATTCTTATGCCATTGGAAAGCTAAGAGACAAAGAAACAACTTTCATGAGATACTTTGCCAAGTTTTGCCTTGAAGATAAAGACAATCATGTCGAAAGATGACAAGGTGTACTACTGTTGGAATGGAAATTTTGAAGATGATATTTGATGTTTGGACCCCATTACACTTTTAAACTCAAAAGTTAGTGTCAGTAGGTTAACTTAGAGACTTTTAGGTTAAGATCATTAGTATAAATAGGATATTTTTAGGAGAAATTAGAGCCAACCCTAAGAGATACAACAAGCTAAAAGTTGAGGCTGAAACTTAGAGAACAAGGGTGCAAACATTTGTTTTGTTTTCTTTTTTAGGTTTTTTTTTTTTCTTGTTACTCTTAATGGTTAAACTTCATATATTTTTATTTATCTTTGCAATTATGAGTAGTTAATATTATTTTTCTTGGATTGCAATTGAACTCACATGTAATATGAATTTTTAATCTCTTTATTGCTTATTTTCAATGGAATTGAATTGTTTATTCCAATTTATTCTTAATACTTTTAATTGTCTGATCACTAATTAAATTAATTTAGGAACTTAAACAAACTTGAGAAAGAGAGTTTAGTGTAGACTACAATTGTGATAGCATATAATCATATTAATTGATTTGCATAGGGATATACCTATAAGCCATATGTAGCTAGATTAGAGCTTGAACTTAATCAATCTATTTTAATTTCAATTCACATAGGGATATAATGTTTTGATTAAATTAGATATTTTTATAAGACAAGTCGGGAAACTCTTATAAATAATTGAGGACTCTAGGTTAACAATTCAACCCATTGAAATAAGTTAAGAGAAAAAGTTAAGAATTAGATTAAGTGTGATGGATATTGTAATCCTAGGCTTATTTGATTTGATTTTTACTCAAGTTATTATTACTTTGATTTTTCATTTTAGTTTAAATTTTTGTTAATTAGTTTTAGTTAATTAATTAATTTTGATTGTTTGGATAAGATTAAATTGTTATAATTTTAGTACTTAGTAAAATTTTAAATCAATTTTCTATTGGATCAATACTCTGCTTACCGTTATACTATCTTTTCAATATGTACACTTGCGTCAGTAGAAATTTAATTGATAAGAAGCAAATTAATATGAGAAGAGTTTGTTTAGGTCAAAACACAAGCAATTTAGTCTTTCTTGAAATGAAATGCCAAAAACCAAAACAAAAATAAAAATGAAGACATAAGTATTTTATAGAGGTTCAGCTTTCTCAAATGCCTACATCCTCTACCTTGGCTCACCAGTGAGTTTCAAATCCACTTAAGGAAATGTGCTTTTTAACGGGATCAAGCATTAGACCCTTACAATAGCTTTTTTCGAAAGCAACCACAACCCTTACAAACACTTTTTAATGAGATCAAGCAGAACCACAAATTTTCCTTATAAATGGGTGCAACCATAACACACTTTAACTTTTCAAGGCTAAGTTAGAACCTATACAAGGATGAAAACAAGGAATAGCAAGAATGCCTCTAAGAGGTGGATTTTGCTAGTTTAGTACTAAGTTGCAATAATGCCAAAATGATGGATACAAAAATTGAAGTGAAAGCACACATGAAATTTCTGCTCAAGTAAAGAATACTTTGTTTTGCTTGGTTTATCTTGGTTTTTCTGTCTTTTCACTTCAAGATTTTGATGCTCAAGATTTTGCCTCTTTCTCACTTTCTTCCACCCGCTAAAATGCTTCTAAAGAGTTTTTTTTATAGTTGGAGAGGTCTTGGAGCCGTTGAAGATGACTTTTACAAGAATCTAGCCATTAGACACATGTTTGATATAATTTTGTCCATTGTTTAGCCTCTAGGATCGACTACAAGGCTCCTAAGATTAACTATGGTTTTTCAAATCTTCAAATTAGGGTTTCTATAACCAAATATAAGTGTCCTTTACTCGAACCAATTCTCGAGAGTATGTATTTTTTAGTTTTGGCCTTGAGTAGCCAACTAGGAGCCCTTGAGGATCGATTGGGGCTTCCAAACATCTTAATTTTCTGGACCTCTTTGCCTCAGGGTCGATTGGGACCCTTTTAAGATCAATTGTGGCTGTTCATTTTTGAGATTTTGTGACCTTTCTGCCATAGGATCGACTAAAGCTTTTTTAAGATTGACTGGGCCTTTGTTTTCTTTAATATTTCTTTAAGTTTTCCATACATTCTGCCATTGGATAGATTGGATCTATGTTTATTTAAGATTCCTTGACACTTTAGCATGTGTCCTTGGTTGTATCTTCCTTGTAGTCGAATGTTGAGTTGAGAATGAACTTTTTTACTTGAAACAAGCTTGATGTTGTGTAGATGAATCATTTTTTAATGCCTTAAGATAGACTTCACCACTTGTTGATAATTAATTTTATAAGATAGAATTATTTTTATCTCAAATTATTCTTGAAAGATAACTAAGTTCTTGAATTTAGGTTAGAATTTAGCTATTTTTAGTTATTTTTCTAATTAGTTTATTTTTATTAAGTTATTTTATTTTTATGCTAATTTTATGTTTAATTATCTTAGTTTGGTTATTATTTATTAGTTTTTATGTTATTGTAGAACTCTAGTAGAATAAGGCTTAATTGGGTGAAGAAAGGTGTTTACGGAGTTCATCCCTTGTTTATATATGTCGTGGTATTTTGAGCATAACTCTCATTCCAAAACTCCAAATGATGCGATTCTTGACCAATTGGAAAGATAAGAAAAAGAGCTACAATTTCATGGAATTACTTTGCCCAATTCTACATTAAAGATAGAGAAAATGATATTGGAAGTTGATAAAATGCAACAGCCAAGAAGAGAAGGCATGAAGCAAAAGAAGCACCATAGCTTAGATGGTGTGTGCCACGGCGTCGAGCTGGAAAACTTGAAGAAACAAGGTGGAAAAGAGTAGGCTTTTGGTTAAGTAAGTCCTTATTGGACTCTACACTTATTTTAAACCCATATTAAGAGTTTTTAAGCTAAAGTTGTTTAGTTTAGGTAAAATTAGGTTAAGTTTTAGTTATAAATAGTTACATAAGGAGAAGTTAGCCACACACACATTGAAGAGAAATCCTAAGAGAGATTCAAGAAGCTAGAAGTTGAGATTGAAAATTGAAGATCAAGGCTACCAATATTTATTTATTTTTCTTCCTTAGCTTTTATTCTTGTTATTCTTGATGGCTAAACTTCATATGTTTTTATTTACTTTTGCAATTATGAGTAGCTAAATTTATTTTTCTAAGATTGCAATTTAACTGACATGTAGTTTAAATTTTTAATCTTTTTCTAGCTTATTTTTAATGAAATTGAATTTTTTATACCAATTTGCTCTTAATGTTTTTAATTGTCGCATCACTAACTAAATTGATCTAGAAACCTAAACAAATTTTGGAAAGGGAATTTAGTGTATACTAAAATTAGAATAGCATATGATCATATTTATTTGCTTAGATGAATAAATTGATTTGTGTATAGAATAGGAATATACCTGTATGCCATATGTAGCCAATATTAGAGCATGAACTTAATGGATCTATTCTAATTTCAATTCACATAGGAATATAGTGTTTTGGTTAAAATAGATATTTTTATAAGAGACTTGGGAAAGCATTATAAATAGTTGAGGACTCTAGGTTAACAATTCAACCCATTGGAATAAGATATAAGACAGAGGTAAAATTTAAATAAAGTGTGAGGGATATTATAATCCTAGGCTTTTCCAATTTAATTTTTATTCCATTATATTTTTGCTTAAATTTTTAATTATTGTTAATTAGTTTAGTTTTAGTTGATTAATTTTTTGTTTATTTAATTATCCAAACTTTAATTGTTTGAATAAAAATAAATTGTTTTAATTTTAGTTCTTAATAAATTTTTAAAACAATTTTATGAGGGATTGATACTCTACTTACTATTATACTATATTTTCGATGCATATACTTGCGTAGGTAGAATTTTAACTGACACTTGTAAATCTATTTTGCACTTTCAAACATCTCAAGAATAATTGTTAAGGAGATCATGAAAAGAAATCATTCAAGCAAGTTTGACACTCATACAACTAAGTCATTCAAGCTTGTAGACATTTATAAAGTGAATGTAAATTCACACAACTTAAAACAATCAAGTTTGTAATTATGTAAGAGCACATGTATAATAGTTAAATTCTTTCAAGAATTTATCAAGGATCACTCAAATAATATTTAAGAAAATTTGATCATTTTGTCATTATTAAAGAAATAATCGTTTTAGGGCTAACAACATCAATAGTTAATAACTGAAATACTTTTTAAATACTTATATATAATATACTTTGCTAGTATATTTGTTTACCTTTGCATCAATAGCTAGGAAATTAAGATTAAGTAATGCCTGTGGCTGAGAAAGGTCTATCAACTCCTAAACACAAACTACTCTAACATTGATCATGGTTGTTTGCTGGAAGTATGTAAATCATATAGAAATTGTTGGATCATGTTTGGCTTTTTTATATTTTTTTTAATGTAAAATTGTTATTATAGATCATTTGTAAATGAAAAAAATATAATAGAATATTAATGAAAACAAAGTAAACATCAAATTGTTGGTATATGCCCTTGAGCTAATTGGATTGATCAAGGAATATATATCCTCGTTTAATGCATATTTAATCGCATAATTATATGTGATAGAGGTTTTCCTTCATGTTAGTGTAGTAATAAAGAGTTATTAAGTACTAATAGAATGAAGCCCATGGAACATAAAGGCCTTCCAAGAGAATTGTAAAGTTGTTACAATTATGAGATCACTATTCATCAAAGCCATGTTCCTAAAATTGTTCCTAGTCATTGTATTGTCAAGACAGGGCATTGACAATGCTCAAAGACTGGTACATGTTAAGCCTTCTTACTTGGGAAGTAAGCAATTGATCTCATAGATTGAAGTATATGTGATACTTGAGGATAACATGTAGGTGCTTGTTAAAGAACAAGTTCACTGAACATGACCCGCTGTGAGAACTCCATTTGGTATTTCACTCAAGTGTCTATGGAAAATGTTCTCATGTGATAGTCATGTAACTAGTCCTTGGACTTGAGACACTAGGTCATCTTGTATAGGGAATGACATACTTTGATTTCACCCATACCGGTTTGGAACCAACCAGATGCCCAAACAAGGTGCTTTTAGGTATTCCATGAATCATGTTAAGGTGAATGAGTGGTCAAGAGAGGATTCATCACCCTAAGTGATATGAGGGGATGTATCTCACTTGTTCTTAATTCTTGATTAACTTGTATAAAGTCTTTGGCCAAAGCATGATGAATTTGAGGAAAGTTAGTTTCCTAAATTCATAAGGTTAGTCATGAATTATGAGAACTAATATAGAATGTCATAAGTAGACACCAAGCCATGCTTAATGACATATCCGGGATATTTGATGAAAGGACCATATTGCACTGAGAGGCTTTCACTGAAGGGCTTTGTCAAATTTTTTAATTAACTCTTTAACATTTAGGTGGTCATGATGTATTGCTAGATGCCGCTCATGATCTATAAATATAAATTAATTATCAAATTGATATTTGATTATGATTTATATTTGTTGCCAACAAATTAGAAGCCTAATGGGTCACACATATTAAGTGACATGATTGGGATTAAATAAGGATAATTAAATTAAGTTGGACTTAATTGAAAAGGCCCAAAATAAAGTGGCAAATTAATTAGTTCTTAGAGACTTAATTAAATTAAAATACAATTCTTGTATTTAAGGTTACAACTTAGTTTGGCTATATAAATATGTTATATTAGCAAACTAAAAAAACTAAGCCTAAAACCACTTCTCAGCTGTTTCATAAAATAAGAAAAGAAAAATAATTTTCTTTGTCTGAAAAAAATAAGATCTGGCAAGAATTTTTGGTCCTTTTGTTTTAGAAACAAAACTTGCTAGCACAAGTAGAATCCTACCTTTGAGAAGGTTTTATTCAGTCATTGTGTGGATTATTGTTAGAGGCCAAACACTTGGGTGGCTAAAGATTTGACAAATCCTAAAGGTGAAGAAGCAAAGTTTTGGATTTAATTGGCTCTTGATTACGATATCTAGAGCAAGGTATGTAACTCTTAAACTTATGAGTGTTCATAATTAATTTGAAAGTTACATGAAATCACAAACATTGATCCTGAAGGATTCGACTGTTTCTTTGATTTAATACTAGTTTATTATTCTGCTGCATTATAATTTTAATTTATTGATTATTTTCATGTTTGAGCACGAGGTCGAATCCTAGTAGTGGTATCAAAGCCATGTTTGATGTTTTCATGTGATAAGCATGCTTGATTCTTGGTGATAATCAATAGGATTGATTTGTGTATTGCTTTGGTATATATCAATTTTAAAGGTTTTCTTTAAAATTTGTTTTTCTGTTTTTAATTCAAATCTGGACAGCACATAATTAATTCATTAAAACATGTTTGAAAAGGTTTAAAATCTTGTTTAGTTGAAGAATTAATGAATGGATTAAAAGGCTTGCAAGGCTAAGTTAAAATTGAATAGTTTTGAGGTGTTTTGGGGACTAATGTGCCAAGTTTATGAGCAGTTTTTAATTATTAAAAACTAGTTTTATCAAATGAAATTATTGCATGTTTCAGCCAAACTTGATTTAGTATGAAAAAGGTTCATAAAAATTATGTTTTCGAGTTCCAAAACAACAAAGATTCAATGCAGAAAATTTTGGACAACTATGATCGGTTTTGGTGGGTTAATTCTTCATGAATTTTGTGTTTAATTGTTAAACACACTTGCTAGAAATTTTCACCAGCTTTTTCATGAGTTTGACTCATGATTTATGGAGTTTTAAAAGCACTTAAATACCATCTATTTTAATTTTGGGTGATCCATAAAACACAAAAAAAGAAATTGTTTCCTACTTTAAAAGCAATTCCTAAAATTAATAATAGAATTTTAATTTTGGGTGATTCATAAAATAGGGAATTGTTTCCTACTTTAAAAGAAATTCTTAAAATTAAGGATATTTTTTTAATTTGGGAAATTCATAGGAAATAGTTTCCTACTTCAAAAGAAATTCCTAAAGTTATATGATAACATTGAACTTTCCTTAAAATTTTGGTTTGACTAGAAGTTTCAAAAAATTTGTTAAGTCACCATTTAGGTAACTTGAACAACATACAATTTAGGAAACTAATCCATGTTCTAAATGTTAGAAATTAAAATGTTGTCTTAGATATATTTTACGAAGTTTACCTAAAATAAAGAAGTTTCCAAGATTAAAAGGAGTTTTAATTATGAAAAGAATTAAAATGGAAAGTCTTAAAAAGGAAAGTTTTATTTTAGTGAATTTCTAATAAGAAATATGGAGTAAAATGTTTACTTTAAGTGTTTTGAAAATAAGAATTTCTTAAACACTAAATTGAAATAAAACAATACCAAATAATTTGAGTCTAGCACTTTAAGTGAATTAATTGATACTTTTCTCAAATAACACACAAGACCACCAAGTGATATTGAGCTTGCATTTATTTCTATGCTATTGATTGTGATTATAAAGCATGAGCATGATTATGAACTTAGACCTTAGAAGATTAGGTCATGGATGGTTAAATTTATTTCTTATGGTATTTATTTTATAATAGGGTCTGCGGACCCCACCTTATCTCTATTTTTTTTGAGTTGTAAAATTCTTTTCTCACCTAACTCCCCTTGAATGTAACTCGAGGTTTCTTAATTATAAAATGTAATTAGTTACATCAAAGTGTAAAACTAGGGTTGGATAGAAAAGTTTTTGTAAGTTGAAGATGGAGATCCAAAGGCGCCATAGAGATTCAAGGAGATTACAAGCAAAGCTTGAAGACAATATTTGTGTAAATCCCCTAGGAATTTGACCAACTAATTTCTTTAATGGCTCGAGGAAATTAGAATTAGTAAAGTCCATAATCATCCTGGTAGTTGGCATAAGATAGATTTATTTTTCAGTATATATATATGATATATGTGAAATGCGATAAATGCTATGCATGTCAACAATGCCAAATCAATGAGACCTTAATTAATGAAATAATAAATAAAAATCCCTCATTAATATATTGAGTCAAAAATTTACCTTTCACCATATAACAAGATAACCAAGCTGCTTTTTTAATTGGAGGCTTATTGAGTCACTCAAGGCCAAACTTTTACACGAGTACATTTGAGTTATTGATGGGTCTTACTTAACTAGTACCATGTTGTTCAGATGTGTCACACATAACCGCACAGTATTAGAGGCATAGTTAGGCAAAATGTATATGATATGTTTAGACAAGAAGTTGTCATCTAACTGATTTAGGAGTTGTATAAGATACAATCAGTAAGCTAAGTTACCTACCTAATTAGTTTCATTATGGCTTGTTGAGTCACTCAAGGTCATGGTGGGATGAAAAAGGTCCTAGCTTAATAAGAAGTTTAAAGGTTAAATTTCTTGAAATAGTCGAGGAAGGCTATTATTTTGATAATATATTGAGAATAATCATATAAGATTTTAAAACTTTGTCTTTATGAGTATATAATTTGTGTTAATGACTAATAATCATATATGTTGATTTATATAGGCTATAAATCTATCATGGCGAATAGTTTGTCACTTAGAAGCATACTTGGTGCAAACAAGTTGACAAGCCCAAAATTCATTTGTTGGCTCCATTAGTTTTTTATGATAATAAAATATTGTCATTTCATTTATGTCTAACATTTCTATCTAAGTGTGTAGGACAAAAAGTCATATGGATATAATGAATCAACCCTTCAAATATGTATATCTAAAATCATAAAAAATAAAGAAAAATGGTTGATCAATAAGAAGAAAGATCTTTGGCTGAATAATGAAGAATGTTGGTTGACTAAAGTTTAAATTGGAGAAATGGCGGGCTGAAGAATATTGAGAGACAGAACCAACTTAGTTGACCAAGAAATGGGTTAGTCGACTAAGTGCACACTACCAGAACTACCAGAGACAAGGAGCAGAAAACAGAGACGACTTAGTCAACTAAGATATCAGTTAGTCGACTAAGAGCATTTTTCTTGCAAGTTTGAAATCTGTAGTAAAAGATAGAGTAAAGCTAGTGCCGACTCCCAACTATCTCCAACGGCTAAAAACTGTCAAACTCCCATCAGAGATGTTTCTCCAAGTATAAAAAGGTCTCTTAACAGTTAAAAACTAGTTTTTAGAATAATTAGAGAGATTTGAGTCACATAAGAGCTGAAAAACCAAAAAATCTCTCTTGTACCCTACTGCACCTTAACGCCCATTCTTTGTACTTGTATTCTGCACTCAACCTTGTACCATTTAGATCAACTTGTGATCATAGGTACTTTCTTTTACTTCTTTTCTTGTATTTTTAGAGTGAGGGAGTCACTCTAAGTGATTGTTTCAAGCTAGGATTGCTTGAAAGTGTTAAGGTTCTAACTTACCCATCAAAAGTTAGGTGTTGGGTTTTAGTTTAACCTGTGAAAAACTAGTGTAAAAGGTTTTGGCTGAGCCTGGTAAAAGCCATTGTAAAGCTTGGTGAGGGCTTGTGAATTTCACAAGTTCATAGTGGATTTGTTGGGAAAATCCTTGGTTGAATAATCAAGGTAGTGGATGTAGGTCTTGGACCGAACCACTCTAAATTCTACTGTCTCTTATTTACTTTGTTTTGTTTCATTTTCTTTCCTACATTTGTCTCGCCCTTATCTAGACTTTGTGACAACCTTTGGAAAAGCCAAATTGTGCTATTCACCCCCCCTCTAGCACATATTATTGGGACCAACAAGTGATATCAGAACTAGTTCCCTGTTATTAAGGTCTAACACCCTTTGGGAGGATCCAAATGGCTCAACAAAAATCCATAGTTGCTGAGGCACAATCAACAAACAGACCACCTCTGTTTGATGGCTCTAACTATCCTTATTGGAGCAATAGGATGTCAATTTACATTAGAGCTATAGATTATGAAATGTGGGACGTCATAACTGATGGACCCTTTATTCCCTAAACCTTAAATGTAGTCACAAATGAGTTGATGCCAAAGCTAAGGTCTGAATGGACTGAGACTGAAACTAAGAAAGTCCAAACATATTTTAAGGCCATCAACACATTGCATTGTGCCTTAACCCCCACTGAATTCAACAAAGTCTCAAGCTGTACAACAGTTAAGCAAGTGTAGGATAAACTTAGAATAATTCATGAAGGGACTTCTCAAGTCAATGAGTCCAAAATAGCCCTCTTTACACATAACTATGAAATGTTCAAAATGGAGCCTAGTGAAGACATCACCAGCATGCTAGATAGATTCACCAACATCACAAATAAATTGAGTCAGCTAGGTAAACCAATACCCGAGCATGAAATAGTCAAAAGACTTATTATAAGTCTACCAAAAAATTAGAAGCCTAAAGTGACTGCAATTCGAGAGGCCAAAGATCTAAATGTGATTACCTTGGATGAGATTTGTGGTTCTCTCCTTACTCATGAGCTGGAGCTTAAAGAGGAAGAAGAAGAAGATAAGAGGGAAGTAAGGAAAAGAAAAAAAGCATTGCACTTAAAGCCAACATCCTTGAAGAAGAACTGGAAGAGCTGTCATGTGATGATGATGAAGAGTTAGCTCTGGTTGCAAGAAAATTCAAAAAGCTTATGGGCAGAAGAAATCGGAGACTAGCTAGAAGAGGGTTTAGAAAAGATCAAAGTGTTTCATGGAAAATCAGAAACAAAAATGACTCCAACAAAAAAGAAGAGCTGATCTGCTACGAGTGCAAGAAACCTGGTCACTTCAAGTCCGAATGTCCATTGCTGAAAGATGAGACTCCAAAGAAAAATAAGAAATCCAAGAAAGTAATGGTGGTTGCTGCATGGTCAGACAGTGACACATCAAGCTCTGAAGATAAAGATGAAAAATCTGAGGAAAGAGCAAACTTCTGTCTAATGGCACAAGGTGATGAAACCAAGGTATCCTCATCCCCCTTTGATATTTCCATTGCTGATTTACAAGATGAGTATGACAGTCTTTATGATGAATTTGAAAAACTTTTTTCAAAATATAAGAATCTAAAGAAAAAGGCTACATCCCTTGAAAATGATTTGGAAAAGGTGAGACAAGAGTTCAACTCTGTTTTTGAGCAAAGAAATTTTCTACAAATTGAATTAGAACACTCAAAAACAGATTTTGAAGTTTTAAAACTAGAGCTGGACAACAAATCTGAAGCTTTGCAGAAATTACTTGATGAAAACACAGCTCTCAAATGTTTCAAAAATGAAACTCTAAAAAGAATGCATACCACAGAAGAAGTTTGCTTTTGCATCATCTAGATGTTATAGTTTTGGAAAACATGGACATTTATCATATGATTGCTTTAAGAGAAGTAACCTGCAGAAAGTTAGAAGAATTTGGGTCCCTAAAGGATCTTATATTGCAACTAACTCTCAAAGACCCATCAAAGTATGGGTACCTATAAAGAAAAACTGAAATTTTGGTTTGTAAGTTGAGTTGTACTTAAAGGAGACATGTTCAAGATCTCAACTCAAGAAGAAGCAGCCTTAGTACATGGACAGTGGCTGCTCACGACATATGATTGGAGATGAAATGTTATTTGATCAGCTGGACAAAAGAAAGGGAAGTACCGTATCCTTTGATGATGATTCAAAAGGTAGAATTCATGGGATAGGTACGGTTGGTAAGAACTCCAAAACTCAAATTAGTCATGTGTTGTTAGTTAAAGGCTTAAAGCATAATTTATTGAGTATTAGTCAATTATGTGACAAAGAATTTAAAGTATGTTTTGATTCAAATAAGTGTGAAGTAATAGACATAGGTACAAACAAAGTCTCACTTATAGGAAAGAGATTGAAGAATATGTATGTTGTTTTTCTTGAAGATCTTGAAATAAATAGTGAAATATGTCTTCTTGCAAATGCTGAAAATGACAGCTGGTTATGGCATAGAAGATTAGGACATGTAAGCTTGCATACTATGTCAAAATTGATTAGAAAGAACTTGGTTGTTGGGCTGTCAGATTTAAAATTTGAAAATGAGAAAATATGTGATGCTTGCCAACTAGGAAAACAAGTTAGAACATCCTTCAAGACTAAGAAGATTGGGTCAACATCAAGACCTCTTGAATTATTACACATTGATCTATTTGGTCCAATAAGCACAACTAGTTTAGGAGGAAAATCTTATGGCTTTTTAATAGTTGATGACTATTCTAGATATACTTGGGTTTATTTTCTTGCTCATAAGAATGATGCACTATCAGCTTCTATAAGTCATTGTAGGAAAGTGGAGAATGAAAAAGGACTAGCCATAGTTAGCATAAGGAGTGATCATGGAGGAGAATTTGAAAATTTTGAATTTGAGGAATTTTTCAATGAAAAGGGGTTGGATCACAATTTCTCTGCACCTAGAACACCCCAGCAAAATGGAGTTGTAGAGACGAAAAATCGAACCTTGAAAGAAATGGCTAGGACTATGCTATGTGAGAATAATTTACCAAAATATTTTTGGGCTGAGGTTGTGAACACAGTAGCTTATATACTTAATAGAGTCTCAATAAGACCCATGATATCTAAAACACCATATGAACTTTACAAGGGTAGGAAACCAAACATTTATCACCTTAGGAGTTTTGGTTGTAAATGTTTTGTATTGAACAATAGAAAACAACCCCTAGGAAAGTTTGATGCGAAGAGTGATGAAGCAATATTTTTAGGATATGCATTAAACTCCAAGGTTTATAGTGGTTTCAACAAAAGGACTCTAAATGTTGAAGAATCAATCCATGTAGTTTTTGATGAGACCAATGATTTACTAAAGGAAATTCATGTTGATGATGATGATGTAGAAATCCTAGAAAAACAAATGGAAGAAATGAGCTTAGAGAACAATAAGAATAGTGAAGAAAGCTCAACTAGAAGAGAAAATGAAACTCCATCTCTAGAAGATTTGCAAAGAACAGAAAATCAGCATAATGACCTTCCAAGGAGTTGGAGATTTGTAAGAGATCATCCACAAGATCAAATCATAGGTGACATTTCTCAATGAGTTAGAACTAGGAGAACAACAAGAGAAACTTGTGAATTTTCAGCATTCATATCACAAATTGAACCTAAAGGTTTTGATGAAGTTGAAAATGAGGAAAGTTGGATAATGGCCATGTAAGAGGAACTTGACCAATTCACAAGAAATAAAGTATGGTCATTGGTACCTAGACCTTCAAATCACCCTATTGTTGGCACAAAATGGGTGTTTAGAAATAAGGTAGATGAGCAAGGAAATGTAGTTAGAAATAAAGCTAGGTTAGTAACCCAAGGATACAACCAAGAGGAAGGAATAAACTATGATGAAACCTTTACACCCGTTGCTAGGATTGAAGCCATAAGGTTGTTGTTAGCTTTTGCATGCTTCATGAATTTCAAATTGTACCAAATGGATGTAACAAGTGCATTTCTAAATGGATTCATTTAAGAGGAAGTATATGTTGAACAACTACTAGGTTTTGAAGATTTTTAAAAACCAGATCATGTTTTCAAACTCCACAAAGCCTTGTATGGATTGAAACAAGCTCCTAGAGCTTGGTATGAGAGGCTTTCAAAATTTCTGGTTGAAAAAGGTTATGTTAGAGGCAGCATTGATACAACATTATTCATTAAAAGATACTTAAAAGATTTAATTGTTGTACAAATATATGTGGATGACATTGTATTTGGTGCAACTAATGAGGCTTTATGCAAGAACTTTGCTAAAGAAATGCAAAGTGAATTTGAGATGAGCATGATGGGAGAGTTGAAGTACTTTCTTGGTCTTCAAATTAAGCAAAGTGAGGAAGGAATCTTCATCAACCAAGAAAGATACACTCAAGATATGCTCAAAAAGTTCGATATGCTAAAGCTAAAACCAATCTCAACACCAATGAGTCCATCCACCAAACTTGATCTAGATGAAAAAGGAAAGAATGTAGATCAAAAGCTCTATAGAGGTATGATCGGTTCACTACTCTATTTAACAGCAAGTAGACTAGATATTCAATTTAGTGTGTGTTTGTGTGCTAAATTTCAGTCACAGCCTAAAGAATCACAGCTAACAACTGTTAAGAGAATTTTTAGATACCTCTTAGAAACTCAAACCTTAGTATTATGGTATTCTAGAGAATCAACTCTTAGCTTAGTTGGATATTTTGATGCTGACTTTACTGGCAGCAAAACTAACCGAAAAAGCACTAGTGGAACATGCCAATTTATAGGTAGTATGCTAGTGTCATGGTCCAGCAAAAAGCAAATTTCAATGGCTTTATCTACAGCAGAAGCAGAGTATGTATTACTAGGAAGTGGCTGTGCCCAAATATTATGGATTAAACAACAACTAAAGGACTATGGGTTGTCAATGCATAATATACCAATATACTGTGACAATATAAGTGCGATTAATATTTTAAAGAATCCTGTGCAACATTCTAGGACAAAGCATATTGAGATTAGGCACCATTTTGTAAGAGACCATGTAGTGAAAAGTGATATTAAGATTGATTTTGTGAATACTTTGCATCAATTAGCAGATATTTTTACCAAACCCCTAAATGAAGATAGATTCTGTGAAATTAGAAGGAATTTAGGTATGATTTGTCAACAGGAATTGTAAGAAAAATCTCAACTTATGCTCATAAAACAAAATGCATTTAATCGACTAAGATGAAACTTAGTCAACTAAGAGTGCTTTGTTAGTCTTAAATAATAAGACTCAGTCAAATAAATGAAGAAAGAATAAAATAATTTGTACCGGGCAATAAAGAAAAGAAGAAAAAACTGCTTAGGAGAATAAACAAAATGTAGAGGGAATTTTAAAATTTTTAAAGTGAGGTAGTCTTTAAGGGGGAGGCAAACGGTTTTCCAAGTGAAATTAAAACTGCTGACAACTTCCTTTTTCTTTACATTTTCTCTCCCCTAAAACTGAAACTCAGTCTCTCTACATTCTCACCTCTGAAACCGACTCACACAAAACTAAAACCCTTGAGCCCTAGTTAGAAATGTTCAGATTCAAAATGGCTAAGACCTCTTAGAGTAAGGAAATAATTGAAAAGAAAAAGGGAAAAAGGCCACTGGTAGAAGGGCCAGAAGCAGAAATGCTGAAGAAGAAACAGAAAATCGAGTTTGCATCAAATAGTGGAAAATCTGGAAAGTCGCAAAAAGAGAAGAAACAAAAATCAGGGACGAAGAAATAGAAATCTACAACGCTCAAGAAAGGTACTTTCTCTTTTTCTAAGTTCAGAAATATAATGGATGAGGAAAGGTTTAGAAAAATAGAAAATGCTCCCATGACCTGTGGGAAATATATAGATTGGGAAAGCTTTAGTGAATATCTATAAATTCATACTAGCATATCAGATTATTTTGAGGATTTGAAATTGAAACAGTATAGCACTTTTAGGAATAAATCCTATAGTGCAAGCCTGGTGAAGGAGTTTTAAGCCAGTATACCTTTAGGAGAAGAAGAATTAGATGATTCAAATGATTATGTTGAAAATGGCCTGAATATATTTTTGAATGGAAAAGAATTTGTGGTCACCGCTGATGATCTTGGAAATCATTTGAAAGTTGAATGTGAGAAGGGAGAATTCGAGTTTCCAGAAAAGTATGACCCATCCTCATTATGGAAAATCATAATCGGGAGAAAGGAAAATTATTTATCAAAGAGAAATGATGGTTTGATAACCAGTCCATAGATAAGGACTCTACACTACTTTGTGGCAACTAATAGACATGGCAGAAGTGGAAGTTTAAGTTACATCAACCTTCAAAATCTTTGGCTAATAGAACATGCCTTTCATGGGGTTGCTCTGAATGTAGGCAGATTTATAATTGAAAAGATGAGAGGTGCATGCAAACATGAGAAAATCAATCTACCTTATGGAAATGCGATCACATCCTTAGTGCAAAAAAAGGATGTTTGGGCAAAAAGATATGAATTTGATATGGTGAAGAATAGAGACCAGGCTATCTACTTGGGTAGTCTACCTAAAATGGGCTACAAGCTAGATGATGAAAAATTTACTAAAACACCCAAGGTATCTGCAATTCCAGCACCAACTGAGGCACCATCCTCTCAAATTTCTAATAAAATGATTTTTAATCTATTGATGAAGATAGATGGAAAGCTCACTAATCAAGGAGCTAGATTACAAAAAATTGAAAAGAAAAATGTTGAACTGAAAAATGAACTGAAAGGGAAAGAAAAGCCATCAAAACCTGCTACTACAGATTCCTCTGAAACACCAAGTGCTTCACTAGCACAGCAAAATGCTGAAAGTTCAAGCTTGCAAGCAGAAGGGTTTGATCCTCATGGTGTAAGTTATGTTGTTCCAGTTGAAGGTCATGAGCCAGAAGAGGAACAGCCAAGAAAATCACCTTCACTTGAGTTACAGAATAAGGATGAATCTAATCAAGGTACAGAAGTGATTGGATCTGAGCAAGAAAATACCCCCACTAAACCTCAGCCTTAACCAGAACCTTAACCATCTCCTCCACACTCTGAAGAGGTTTCAATGATGAGTTTGTTCCAACAAATGGTTTAGGAGGAACAAGTTGAGAAAGGGGTAGTTAAGGAAAAAAACACAAAAAGTAGCATCTCCATCAGTTCCTAAAGTAAAAAAAAAAAAAAAAAAAAACCTGGGGAAGAGAAGCACAAAGTCACTATACCATCAAAAGAGAAGGAAACCACTGCAGCATCACTGATGAGGAAGAGAACTATGGCCACAAAGACAACATTTCTCAAGAGAAGGAAGTTTTCTCGATTGGTAGAGAAATCCAAACCAGCTTCAGTCTCTTCTCCTCAACATTTAGTCAATGTCTCTGACAAATCCTCACCAGAACCTTCCCCTAAAAAATCATCACCTCTAAGAGAACCCTCTCTTTTTCCTCTGAATCCTTTTTATGGCACTGAATCCTCACCCTCTGACATCTCAGATGACTAGAAACCCCTTGATTTGATGTTGACAAAAAAGAGGAGTAAAATGGCAGAACCAGGGGTGCAGGAACCAGAGAATAAATTAAAAAAAATGTTAAGGTAGAGGTACCGGGAATTATCAGAAATGATCAAGGGGCATTTTAGGAATATTTACTGTTGTTTTTGTTTTCCTACTGGTTATGCGATGATGGCAATCAAACACTTTACTGTAATTTTACTGTTGACATTTTTATGGATGTTCATGGTATTTTGCTTATATGTTTATATTACTCTCATGTTGATAATTGAATGCTTCCTGATATCCTGTTGCTTATGACATTTTAACTACTAATGATAAAAGTCTGTCACTGCACTGATGTTAAGATTTGTATACTAATTACTGATCTTTAGAGTGAATTATACTTATGGATGGATATGGATGCTGTATATAATATATCAGTTGAATAATGAACGATATAGACAAACTTGTATAACAATAGGCTGTTGACAGATACTGCTGAAATGTTGATGAGAAACTGTCAATATTCATCTGCTGCAAATTTCCTTAAAAGATTTGCATATATATATACACTCTGAATTTATTATGTTTTTTTTCATGAATAAAACCTACAGAAATGAATAAGCTAAATAAACACACACTTAGGGGTAGCAATACTCATTATCTGCTAAAATCAAAAAGAATAAAAAGGACACTGTGCTGATTAACCAAGGAATGTTTTGTCATCATCAAAAAGGGGGAGATTGTTGGCTCCATTAGTTTTTTATGATAATAAAACATTCCCATTTCATTTATGTCTAACATTTCTACCTAAGTGTGCAGGATAAAAAGTCATATGGAAATAATGAATCAACCCTTCAAATATGTATATCTAAAATCCTAAAAAATAAAGAAAAATGGTTTATCAACAAGAAGAAAGATCTTTGGCTAAATAATGAAGAATGTTGGTTGACTAAAGTTTAAATTGGAGAAATAGCGGGCTGAAGAATATTTAGAGACAGAACAAACTTAGTCAACCAAGAAATGGGTTAGTCGACTAAGTGCACATTGCCAGAACTACCAGAGACAGGGAGCAAAAAACAGAGACGACTTAGTCGACTAAGATATCAGTTAGTCGACTAAGAGCATTCTGCCTGCAAGTTTAAAATCTGCACTAAAAGACAGAGTAACGGCTAGAACTGACTCCCAATTGTCTTCAATAGCTAGAAAACTGTCAAACTCCCATTAGAGATGTTTCTTCAGGTATAAAAGGCTCTCCCAACAATTAAAAACTAGTTTTTAGAATGATTAGAGAGATTTGAGTCACATAAGAGCTGAAAAACCAAAACATCTCTTGTACCCTGCTGTACTTTAACGTTCATTCTTTGTACTTGTATTCTGCACTCAACCTTGTACCATTTAGATCAACTTATGATCATAGGTACTTTCTTCTACTTCTCTTCTTGTATTCTTAGAGTGAGGGAGTCACTCTAAGTGATTGTTTCAAGCTAGGATTGTTTCAAAGTGTTAAGGTTCTAACTTAGCCTTCAAAAGTTAGGTGTTAGGTTTTAGTTTAGCCCGTGAAACACTAGTGTAAAAGGTTTTAGCTGAGCCTGGTAAAAACCATTGTAATGCTTGATGAAAGCTTGTGAATGTCACCGGTTCTTAGTGGATTTGTTGGGAAAATCCTTGGTTGAATAATCAAGGTAGTGGATATAGGTCTTGGACCGAACCACTCTAAATTCTGCTGTCTCTTATTTACTCTGTTTTGTTTTATTTTCTTTCCTTCATTTGTCTCGCCCTTATCTAAACTTTGAGACAATATTTGAAAGAGCCAAATTGTGCTATTCACCCCTCCCCCTCTAGCACATATTATTTGGACCAACATCATTAACTGGTTTAGTAATATCAAGATTATCTTGAAACAAGAGAAAAAAGCTTATTTCCTAGATGGTCCTGTTCTCAAGGTACTTGGCAATGATGCTACAAATGAGGAAAATGAGGCCTATATAGTTTATATGGATGATCTCGATCAAGCCACATGTGTGATGTTGGCTAGTATGGCTCTAGATCTTCAAAAGCAACATGAAGCTATGAATGCCTTGGATATTATCCTAAACCTTAGAGAAATGTTCGATAAGGAAAGTCGCACAGAGAGATTCGACATTTCAAGGAAATTGGTCCGATGTAAGATGTTTGAAAGAAGCCTAGTAAGGCTTCATGTGCTTAAGATGATAAGATATATCTCTCGACTTGAGCAGTTGGGTTAGGTTATGGATCATGATATGAGCATAGACCTTGTACTTTCTTCGCTACTAGAGAGCTATTCACAGTTTGTGTTGAACTTTAATATGAACAAGATTGAGATAACCCTTTCAGGTTTATTAAATATGCTCACACAGGCTGAGAACACCATTGCGAAGGAGAAGCCTTCAGTTCATCTTGTCTCTTC
This sequence comes from Theobroma cacao, assembly GCF_053813885.1. Classification (NCBI taxonomy): domain Eukaryota; kingdom Viridiplantae; phylum Streptophyta; class Magnoliopsida; order Malvales; family Malvaceae; genus Theobroma; species Theobroma cacao. The sequence continues at coordinate 28,489,854 of NC_142639.1, read as the reverse complement.
TAAGAAAAGTAAAAAATAAGAAAAAAAAAATTTAAGAAAGACAAGGATGAAAAGGCATCAACTTCAAAAGGTATAAAGCTTACTGGAGAAGTGAAGAAGGAAAAAGACAATGACAAATGCCATTTCTGCAACAAAGTTGGGCATTTGAGGTGCAATTGCAAGGATTATCTAGAATCCATCAAAGGGAAGAAACAAAAGGAAGCTTCCACATCAGGTATGAATCATATGATCATTTATTTTTCCCTACTTGGTATATGATACCTTACTCTTTATTAATGGTTTTAATATGTATGACATATTGAAGGAACTAATGACAAGGAATAGTGAAAAATAAGATCATGAAAGGGACAACCTTAGTTGATGGAGATCAAGCTTGTCGACCTAGATTAGATTGTGGAACAATAAATAATTTTAGAACATTGAATGTTTTCATGGGATAATTGTCAATATGAGATGTTTTTGGTTTTGGACCTATGGCTAAATATTTATTTTATGTTTAGGAAACATAGATTTATATTTTGCTAGCATGAGATGCTTAGCTTATATATATATATATATATATATATATATTTATGTATTTACATTACATATCATTTTATTTTGGAATTGTTCTAAATTATTTATCCTTAAAGTATAACCTTGCATATATGATAATCAATACTGAGTCATAATGATAAGATTATTGTGATATTATCTTTCTTTTGATTATGAATCAAAAAGGAAACTAATGAGTTGACTTGGATAAAATTGAGTCAAAGCTTAATGAATTCATAATAGGATTATGAACATATTTAGTCAAAGAGCATTCTTAATGAAATCTTGGATCTAAATTAAGATTGCTTAGAACTAAATAACAATTGATTATAATGCATTCTAAACCCAATTAATCGCATGAACTAACTTTTGAGAGGATTTCATCCCATAACCAATGATGAATGACTAATGACAAGTAAGTATACATAAAAGTTATGGATATAGCACCCCAAAATGAGGTAAATAAGTTTACTTGGCAAGATTTCTATACATGATAGAAATAGTGGGAGCTAATGACACTTTAAAAGTCAAAGGTTATGAAATTATGAAATCCAATAGATAAGATCTATGCACAAAAATTCATTTAATAGGATGCATAAACATGCATAATTCATGACATAAATCCATTAAATACAACCCATTAGTAGGATGCATATTAATGCACTAAGCATGTAAGATGAGTCTACTAAATAATCCAACATGAATGATTTGATAATAATCTCTATTCAATGTAATAAATTCAAAATAGTTGAATACATTGAATAAGATAAACATATTTTGTGCACATGAAAAGGTTAGTGGGAGTAAGATTAGTTACTCATTAAAAGTGTATAAGATACATTTACCAGTCTAAGAAGAACAAAATAGGACTAAAGAGTTAGAGCCTAAAAAGGGAATCAACAAAAGAATTTAGGATTACATGTTAAAGGAGTTTAACATAGAGAGAATCCTAAATGTTAAAAGTGATATAAAGTCATGATTGAGCAGTTGTATTGGACTGGTTCCAAAATAAGAGATAACTACATGATTATATCTATAATTGGAGACAAATCTTTTGTTTAGGCTACAAAAGAAGAGATATTTGGATCATTGGTTTAATGAACCAATAAATGATTCCGAGTTGTTAAAGTAACAACAAGAGCCATAATAATGGAATCAAGGTCTCGTTGTGATCTAAATTAGTATTTCGATTATGATAATGGAGATTGTCAAACATATAAATTAACATATTCTCAAATATTGCAATTTGAGTTGTCCTAGTAGAGACACAATTGCTAAGCGAAAGAGTTTGATAGTGGATACGTTAGCAATTGACTCAAGTGCAAGTGGGAGATTGTTGGTATAGGCCCTTGAGCCAATCAGATTGATCAAGGAATATATATTGTCATTTAATGTTTATTTAATCGCATAATTATATGTGATAGAGGTTTTCCTTCATGTTAGTGCAATAATAAGGAGTTATTAAGTACTAATAGGATGAAGTCCATGGAACATAAAGGCCTTGCAAGAGAATTGTAAAGTTATTACAATTATGAGATCACTATGCATCAAAGCCATGTTCCTAAAATACTTCCTAGTCATTGTATTGTCAAGACAGGGCATTGACAATACTCAAAGACTGGTACATGTTAAGCCTCCTTACTTGGGAAGTAAGCAATTGATCTCATAGATTGAAGTATATGGGATACTTGAGGATAACATATAGGTACTTGTTAAAGAACAAGTTCACTGAACACAACCCACTATGAGAACTCCATTTGGTATTTCACTCAAGTGTTTATGGAAAATGTTCTCATGTGATAGTCGTGCAACTAGTCCTTGGATTTGAGACACCAGGTCATCTTGTATGGGGAATGACATACTTTGATTTCACCCCTACGGGTTTAGAAGCAACCAGATACCTAAACAGGGTGTTTTTGGGTATGCCATGAAGCATGCAAAGGTGAATGAGTGGTCAATAGAGGATTCATCACCCTAAGTGATATACTGGGATGTATCTCACTTGTTCTCAATTCTTGATTAACTTGTATAAAGTCTTTGGCCAAAGCATGATGAATTTGAGAAAAGTTAGTTTCCTAAATTCATAAAGTTAGTCATGAATTATGAAAACTAATATGGAATGTCATAAGTAGACACCGAGCCATGCTTAATAACATATCTGAGATATTTGATAAAATGATCATATTGCACTGAGAGGCTTATCACTGAAGGGCTTTGTCAAATTTTTTAATTGACTCTCTAACATTTTGGTGGTCATGATGTATTGCTAGATGCCGCTCATGATCTATAAATATAAATTAATTATCAAATTGATATTTGATTATGATTTATATTTGTTGCCAACATGTTAGAAGCCTAATGGGTCACACACATTAAGTGACATGATTGGGATTAAATAAGGATAATTAATTAAGTTGGACTTAATTGAAATGGACCAAAAAAAGTGGAAAATTAATTAGTTCTCAATGACTTAATTAAATTAAAATACAATTGTTGTATTTAGGGTTACAACTTAGTTTGGCTATATAAATATGTTATATTAGCAAACTAAAAAAACTAAGCCTAAAACCACTTCTCAGCTGTTTCATAAAATAAGAAACGAAAATAGTTTTCTTTATTTGAAAAAAATTAGATTCGACAAGAACTTTTGGTCCTTTTGTTTTAGAAACAAAACTTGCTAGCATAAGTAGAATCCTACCTTTGAGAAGGTCTTATTCAGTCACTGTGTGGATTACTGTTAGAGGCCAAACACTTGGGTGGCCAAAGATTTGACAAATCCTAAAGGTGAAGAAGCAAAGTTTTGGATTTAATTAGCTCTTGATTACGATATCTAGAGCAAAGTATGTAACTCTTAAACTTATAAGTGTTCATAATTAATTTGAAAGTTACATGAAAACATAAACATTGATCCTGTAGGATTCGATTGTTTTTCTAATTTAATACTAATTTATTATTTCATTGCGTTATAATTTTAATTTATTGATTATTTTCATATTTAAGCATGAGGTCGAATCCCAGCATAAATACAAAATGAAAATTAAATATCAATTCAATAATATTTCATATAGATCCATCCAATAAAATGTAAAAGAAAATGAGGTAAAATGGCATATTAAAGAAGAATGAAATTCATATGAACATATTGTTGGATGAGCCTTACAGCCAATTGGAATTGGTTAAGGCTGGATTCTAATAATGCAACAATATCATTCATGTTGAATGATTAAAGGTTTTCCTTCATCAATAAGACATCAATTATAATGAGTTATAAGTCTAATTGGATGAAGTCCATGAGATTAATATGCTTTGTAAGGAAATTGTAATAGGTTGCAGTTATGAGATCCTTACGCATCAAAGCATAATCTCAAAATATTTTTGGTCAATGTATCATTGAGATTGGACATCAATGATGCTTAGAGACTGGTATATTCTATGTTCTTTACTTTGGAAGTAAGCAATCGATCTCATAGATTGAAGTATAAAGATACTTGGAACTAGAATATAAGTGCTTGCCTTGATGAGCAAGTTCACTGAACATGACCCACCATGAGAAGTGCATTTGGTAATACACTCTAGTGTCTATGCAACACTTCTCATGTGTCAGTTATGTAAATACTCCCTAGACTTGAGACACCAAGTTGTCTTATACGTGGAGTGTTATGCTTTGATTTCATCCCTACGGGTGCCTAACCAAGGATGCCAAAATAGGATGCTTTTGGGTATAGTATGAAGCATGTGAAGGCAAATGAGTGGTCAAGAATCATCACCTCAAGTGTTTTAGAGAACATATTTTATCAGTTCTTAGTTAACATTAGCTTATTGAAGTCCTTGGCCAAGGCGACATGGAGATTATGAAAAAGGTTTCATAACTCTCTATAAAGCTAATGCTATAATTGCAGGAACAAATATGGAGGTCCATAATAGTAGATACTGTACCAAGCTCTTATCATCTCCAGAATATATGATGAGGGAATGAATTACACTGATAGACTGTACACTGAAAGGTTGTCAAAGAACCCTTTGACTCTCCTAACAATTGGGTGGCCATGATGCATTGCTATATGCCAATCTTGGTCCGTGGAATTGATTATAAATTAATTGATTGAAATTTATATTAATCAATTAAGTCATTAATCAATTCCATTGCCAACATGTTGAGAACCTAATGGGTCACACATAATGATTGCATTTAAATTAAATTGGGAGAGTGACGATTTAAGTTAGACTTAAATCACATGCTAGGTAATTACTTCTATAAACTTAATTAAAAGAGTTTAATTAAGTTTTAGGCATAATTATAAATAGTTATAATTATAAGGCCTTGATTGTAAAATATAAAGAAAATAATTTGATTTTAATTTCCAAGGACTTAATTAATAGAGTTTAATTAAGTAATTGGCCCAATATTATAATGTGTTATAATATTGAGGGCTTAATTGCAAATTTGAAGTTACTTTAACCTAACTATATAAGTCACCTTTTAACTATTTTCCAGATGAGACTTTTTCACAATTGAAGAAAACCTAGTTTTTGTCAAAAAAGAAAAATGTTTTCTTTCTTTGCCACCACTCCCTTTGTGTAAAAGAGAAAATTGCTAATGAAGCAATTTTCGATAGAGGTTCGGCTAAAATTGTGAAAAGAAAGAAAGGATAATTGTTGTCCTCTTTGCTAGCACAAAGTATAGTTAAAAACTCCCTCCTTTGTTGAAGGTTCAGGTGCAATTGTGTGTATTACCGTTGAAGGCCAAGCACTTGATTGGATAGGGTTTTTGCTCCTTGTGGTGTTCGCGAGATTGTTTTGGGGAGTACCATTGTGATTACAAAAATACTTAGCAAGGTAACTTTCTGAATAACAATTTATTTTGTGCTATTATGTGTTAACTATCAACAAGGTGATCCATGGGTGGAGGCATATTTTGGTTGTTTAGTTATAAAGTTTTAATTTTCTTTCTACTGCGCATTTTGAACATGCTGTCTATAGCCAAACCCATCACATATATAACTATATATGTCAAGCCCAGCTTGACAATATGTTTATTATGCCATTCCTACATAAGAATGCATGTTTGCTTACTTGGGTACCTTGGAAATCGTTAAAGGACGGTATTGAACCAAATGGTACAATTAAGTTGAATTAAGCCTCGAACTAGTCCAAATAGAGATTTTAAGATGAAATTGAGAATTTAAAAACCCCAGAATGACTTAAAATGGTGATTCAGAGTTCGAGGACCGATTTGGAGTCAAATTAGAATTTTCATGATCTAGGGGCAAAATGGTCATTTTGCTACCCGAGGTTAAGATGTGAGTGTTGGATAAAATTTTTGACTAAGATTGAACATTTGGAGTATAATTTGAGTTTGAGTAGTGAAAAATTTTAATTTCGGCATTTTTTCGAGCATAAGGGTAAAATAGTCATTTTGCCACCCCAAGGGCAAAATTGTAATTTTACACCATCCAACACTTGTCCAGTACATGGATTTTACCCAATATTATCATGGATAATTGAGAAAAATTAAGTGGTGGAGAGAGATTGCTTAATGGGTAAGTATGACACATGGACCAATGGAATGGTGACATGTGTCAAATTTTCATCCATTTATTATTTGCTTAAAAATCAGCATAAAATCAGCCCATTTCTCTTCATATGGCCGGCCAAAGCAAGAACAAAGGAAGAAAAGAAATAACAAGAACCCTAGGGTGAAAAATTCAAGAGAAAATTTGGTGGATTTCAAGTAATCAAGCAATCAAAGATAAAATTTCTTGATTTTGACTTGTGAGCTATCTTTCCCATGCATTCTTTTGCATTTTCCATGGTTGATTCACATGATTTCATGATGGGTATCTTGCTGGATGAACACTTAGAGAGAGGTTTTGATGCTTGATTTGGTTAGATTTTAATGTATTTTAGTGTTTTTAGTTGATTGGTGATGTGTAGCATGAAAATCAAGCAAGAAAAATTCATGTTCTTCCATCACCCATCATTGGCCAAATTCTCCATGTGGAATATTGAGGATGATTTTGATTTTATTTCAAGTGATTTGGTTAGGAATTAGTGATTTATGGTGTGAGAATCAAGTAGGAAAAATTATAGTGTTGATGCACCCACCATGGTCGAATTTTCCAAGAGAAAATGTGAGGATGATTTTGCCATATTCCAAGTTCTTTAATTTGTGTTTGATGATTTGGAGTATTGGGAGAAAAATGGAATTATTTGGAGTTGAATTAGACGTATTGGCCAATTAATCGAGTGATAGATCGAATTAGGCCAATACCGTTTTATTTAGGTACACAATTGAATTTGTGTAGAATACCGTGTTTAGACGATAATTCGAACAATTTATATCCCATTTCATATATTAGTATAAAGCCTGAATTGGTTTTATAACAATTTAGCACAAATGTAGTAAATGGCTTATTGTGCATTATGTTTGGGTGGTGAGCATTCTGGAAAAAGTAATGAAATAGTACCTGACGATCAAAAATCGGAGTACTCAGAATTTGACTCCTGAAATAGTGAGTAACCTTACTATCGTCTTAATTATCTAAAATGGTTTTTATTTGATTTTGTGATTTTATGGAAAATGAGTTTAAATGGTAAATCTTTATGTTTTATAAACAAAATGTGTTTAAATGAAATGATTTTATAAATTGTCTTGAAATTGAATGATGGCTTTGAAAATAGAGTAATTGGAGACCATTTGATGTATTATGAATTTATGGTTCTAATTGATTGGCTTATGGCAATATTGGCATGAATGGCTGAATTGGTATTTGTGTTGAAAATGTATAAACTGTTGTTTGCCTTGATAGGCTGGATAATGATAAAATTGCCATGTCATGCTGTTAAATTTTATTGAATTGGTGGGTTATAATTGGTTGCTGCAATGGACGGGTTCCGTGGACCAGCCTATTAGAGGGGCACGGTAACCCTATTATATTCTTACCTCAGTTGGAGAGGCGTGTAGGGTAACTCCTGAGGTACAACTTTAGAGTTCACTTCACACCAAACCACCACGTGAGGGTGAACTCAGCCAACGCCAAGGAACGGCTATGTTTTCAAAATAAAAATATGATTTATGCATACATGACTTTTTAATAGCCTTGGCGGACTCGGTTGGAATAGCCCTCAGCCAAGGTATCCCTGATAACTGAGTATGAGAATGATTTTGGCACAAGTCAAAGTTTTAAGAAATTCATAAGCCATGTTGATTACTCAATTTATATGAATTGATTTTATTTGGTTGAAATGAGTTGAAAGGTGATGAATTACAATATGTTAAACTATTTTACCTGTCTCCATTTACTCAACTTTAGATATTTTAGATGGTATTTGTTTACTCACTGGGATTATATAATCTCACCACCCTCCTTTCCACCTATTTCAAGCTCAGGATAGTTGGTAGATAGCTCACTTTGTTGAGGGCTACAGTTGGACTTACATCCTCAAAAACTGTAGGTTTACCGCTTTTGATACTTTTGGTCGTTCGTGGGCTCACGTGTCACAGTAAATTAAATTTTATACTTTAGTTATCTGTATTATAGTATGTATGAATTTATTTAGCTTTTACGCTACAAAAATTATTTACCAGTAACTCTATAAATATTGTTTTATAAGAAAATAGAATAGTTTATTGAATATTTTTATTATATTCAAATAGTTATAATTTCACTTTAAATGAATGTTTTAGATATCTAAACTTATTTTTGATTATGACACATGTGTTTTCCACTCGCATACTACATTTTTAAATGGTTTCGAAATTTTTGAGAAAAATGACCAAAATACCCCTGTGAGCGAAAAATTATTTTTCTATTGTTTTGATTTGAAAATAGTTTATAATCTCTCAAAACATGATACTTAATAACTGTTGCTCACAGAGAAGGTGCGAAAACTGATATTAAAGCCTTGCGAGGTTTTGGTTGGTAATCTGAGTAATGAATGTCTATTGGAACAACGCGGCAGTTGTCACGAGTTCGAGGAGAGTACCGGATCATGACAATATATGTTAAAATTTATACCATTAAGTTCATGATATCAATTTGAACATATGTTATCAAATATCTCTTTCTAAACAATGTTCTTTGTTACATTTGAACATTGTCCATCATTTACAATCAAGATTTTCAATCCATGGCAGGATGTAACTTTAGAGAGAGCAATGTATAATTGACCATATGTAAAGATAGGTTTAGGTAAATACAAACCAACTTTCTCAAGTGTCTGACCTTAGCTTTTGTTGGTAGTCATGCCATAACATAATCTAACAAGGAAATAGTTTCTATTGAACACAAAAGGCCATCTATGATTTTTTATAGTAAAAACAATTCTAGGAATGAAAAATTTATCATCGGTGTGCGTGTGCCAGAAATGACTTTGCCTTCTATTACATTTGAAGCTAATTGTGTAATTATAAGTCTAGTATCATTACATAAACCCGAATTTTGGTTAATATTTCTTAGTAACATTATCTCACAACCTACTTTCAAATTTAATTCATGATCAGGTATACTAGAAAACTTAAGTGAATTTAAAAATTCTGTAGGGTAAAGTAATTCATACTCTGATATTTGATCTGCTGCTTGTGAAATTTTGTCATTGCTGAAGTATGTCTTCTTAGATCCTGGTATCAAGTTAATTACATAGACAAGTGAAATATCACTGTACATTAACCATTCGAGAAAAAGTAATTGCTCTGAAGATTTGAAATTTACCTAGCCACTTTGACAAAGAAATTGAAGGTATTTGTGTAGTCATGGATGACATCAATAAAGTACATGGATATGGAACTAATAAACTAATAATAACCATGGATAAAGCTTGATTTACATTAATAGCAATGTGTTGTCTTGAATTGGATAAGCAGTGTACTGCGGTGATTTAATGCTTGATTTATTAAGAAAATAAGGCTTAAATGTGTCCTGATCTGGGACATGTTATTGGGTAATTGCTAATTTAGATAGCAACCACGTTAAGTCAAGTTGCTGGTGGCAGATATAGCTTTCTAAATTGCAGTAATTTGAAATTTAATGGGAGAAATTTTTGCTGCAACGGACAGTGAACGTGTTTGGGCTTGCAGCTGTGGGTTTTTTATGATGCTATTAGCTTATTAGAAGATCTGTATTTTAAAGCTTAGACATCCCTAAATCTAGGCATTATGTTGCATGGGGTTTTATTTTGTTTCTAATTTATTTTAATTTTAATTTTATGTACTCATAAAGTCCAAAGTTTTATTATTGTTTTGGAAATAAACAATAAAATTGCGTACCTTTTAGAAAAATTCAAAATAATGTAGATAATGTAATCAAAGTAGAAACAAATAAAACATGAATTTATGGTTATATATATATTTAAAGAAAAGGAATTTTGTAAATAAAACAATACAAAGGCCTATAATAATAAAAGTAGAAAGCAATACATAAAAGAAATTTAATATTCTGAATGAAAATTTCTAAATAACAGAAGAAAAACCAAAAAGGCACTCAATGTTTTAACAATAGCGTGGAAATTTAAAAAAAAAAAAAACAAGTTATGAAGAAAACCACAACAATTCATAACAACAACAAGAAAAAGAAAATGTCACTTTACAATGAGTGACTCCAACTTTTGCAATCTTCACTGCAAAAGATCATGCAAAGTTGCTGAAGAAAACATAAAAATATTAATTCGTGACAAACTGCTAGAGTAGAAAATAATCTATTTATCTATGATTAAATTATATTTGTTTTATACACTGTTGTCAATATGATTGTAAACTCTGAATATAAATGTTGAGTAAAGAATAAAGAATATAAAAAAGACTATAAAAATAATGAAGAAAACATCAAAATATTAATTCGTGATAAATTGCTAAAACAAAGAATACAAAAATCTATTTATTTTCGATTGATTTATATTTGTTTTTAACATTGTTGGTAATATCGTTGTAAACTTTGAATATAAATGTTGAGCAAAGAATAAAGAACATAAAAAATGAGTATAAAAAAAAATACAAATGTGACATCCATAGCTAAAATTTTGAAAAAGAAAAAAGACATTTACTAACATTATATAAACAAAATGTGAAAAACACAGAAGAAAAATAAACACATCTGTAAATCAATAGTAACAGAAAAACGAATACTTTTACCTCCCCCCCACGATTCCCTCCAACAAAGCCAAGTCCACGGCTCCCATTCCCAAATCCTAGCCACCTTGCTGCTGCTGATTTATTTTTTGCTCAGCTGTAACAACTCAAGGGGTAAAAGGGAAAACAATGCTCATTATGGCGATGCAGAGGACTGAAAAAATAAAAGTTAAAAAGCTTGAGAAAAAAAACAAAAATTTAATTAGCAATGTAACAAGTATAACAAATTTCCAACAAAAAAGAAACGGAGCTGATGGAGATTCTGCGAGCGCAAACTCCCATTATCTGCAAATTTTTGGATTAGAGAATAGGAGCTGGAGAGCTGCTCTTCACAAAGATTTCTCTTCTTTTCTACACTGGTAATTTCGCAATAAGGTGATTTTTCATCCCCATCCGATGATAATAGAACCCCAACAATCTTAATCAAATATAATCCTGGAAAACCAACACTAAAACATAAGTACAACACGAAAAATGTTGAAAATTGACTTTATAAATATGGGCATTGATTTAAAGTTTGTAAAATCCAATATTTTAACAATGCTCTAAAACATTAATAATAAAAAATAACTTAATAAATTCTACTCATTCAGTGCTTCAAATAAATGGGTATTAGTTTAAAACCCCTATACTTTCTAATAAACTGGAAATGCTCTCTTTATCAAATTATAAAATTTAATTATCAAAAACTCCAAAAAGAAGTCTCATACTATAAAAAAAAAAAACAATTTAAAGTTATATCAAAAGATGAGCCTTGATCCCCAAAGGATAACCAAAAAAAATATTTTTGTCAATAATTTAAGAAAATGGGCACTCAAAAAAATAAAAACCCAAAGACTTTGAAGATACCTGCTGACCAACTCAGGACAAAGATGCTATTGATAGAGATTTGTGATAGTTTAATTGTTAACCGCTCGAATTTGTAATTAAAAATGAAGATTGCATCCTTTTCAAAAAAAGTGAAGACATAGAGTAATATATTTATTCTAGCTGCATTGGCATCTTCTAATAAAAAAAAACAGAGAATAAAAAACCCAAAAAAAGGTAAAACTTCAACATCCAAAGAAAACATAGAAACCAAACATGAAAAATGAAAGAAAAACAAAAATAAAAGGAACAACAGCCAAAAAAATCAGGTAAAGAACGAAGCAAACAAACAAAGCCCAAATAGAGAGAAAATATGTAAGTAAAGACCACCAAGGAAACCCGAAAGACAAAGTGAAAAACAAATCCAAAAAATTTAAAAAACCAACAACAATGAAGGAGTGATTTAAGAGTTGAGAATTATGTTTTATGTCTTTGTTTTCTTTCTTTTTCTTTTTTTTGTCTTGGTTTGTTGCTGATGGAGTTCTGATTGGGGGATTGTTGTTGTTTTGCATGTGTTGGGTGTTATGCTGCCTATGGAGTTTTGATTAGGGGATTGCTGTTGTTTTGCTTGTGTTGGGTGTTTGGCTGCTGATGGACTTTGCACTACCTAGGGAATGTACTACTGAATCTGATTCTGGGTGCAAATATGAAAGAAAGAAAAAGGAACATGGAGTTGTATGCCAAAAAAAACTAATTTTACTTGTTGAATAAAAGAAAAATAATTAATGTGTAATTGATGAATCATATATATATAAATTTTAAAATAAAGAGCATATGAATTAATTAGAAATGATAATTGATTACATAAATGTGCCATTAATATTAATTGATTAGCTATTTGGAACTAATTAAATTAATTGATTAACTTACTAATTTATTTGTAAAAAATTTAAATTAACTAATTTAATTCCTTAAAACTTAACTAATTTATTAAAAATAAATATTTTATAATTTCACATGTTTTAATATTTAAATAATTATTATTCAAATATTATATTATTTTGTCACGCTATAATTTATTATTTTAAGGGATAAAATTGAAAAGTTAAAAATTTACATTAAAAATAATGTAAATTTATTAAACTTTATATTTCCATACAAAAAGGTAATTTTGTAAATTTATGCTAAATTCCCAATAAACTATTTCCAACCAAACAATACAATGTAATCTTCCTAACAATCACAGTCCTTACAACCATCACTTTTCCATTTTATATCAAACGCTACAAAGTTATTTTCCCATCAATCACAAAACTTGCTGATAACTCTATTATATAGAGTTATTTTGACACATTTTGGGGGTTTAAGTAGTTAGATCTTTGAGATTTTAGGTTCAAATCGTAGTATTTTATGTGTTTTTTTAGTTTAAGTTTGACTACATGTTGAGTAGTTAATTTAAGTTATTTTAGTTAAATTTTATGTTATTTGTTTTAAATTACTTTAAGAGTAGTATTGGTAATTTCTCTTATTGCTTTTGTAGGAAATTTGATGACAAAACCTCATTTGATAAAAATCTGTGTAAGCATGGTGATGGCTTCATTCATATACGTTGCGGTATTTTGACCATATCTCTGTCTACAGAACTCCAAATGAAGTTATTCTTGGACCTCTAGACTTATATGAGGAAAGGCTACAACTTTTATCTGTACCACTTCACCCAGTTCAGATTGGATCATGGTCAAAATATTTGTCAAAATCAGAGCACTGCAGCAGTATGCATGGACTGAACATGATGCAGTATTTGGAGCATAGCTTTTAATCCATAAGTCCAATTGACATCATTCTTAAGACATTAGAAAGCAGAGAGACAACTTTTATGTTTACTCCTTTTCTAGTTTAGAAAAGATCAGGGTGAAAATCAAGTTCGAATTTGGTAGACTGCGGCAGCATTGGGAGAACAAGGCTGCAATGCTAGTGAAAGGAAGCTCACCATACAATTTTCCCCTGGAACTCAGTGCTGCAGCACCGGAGAATTAGCACCGTAGCACTACTGTAGCAAAAATCTAGTGTTGTGGCTCCAACAAATCAAGGCCGCGGTGCTAGGTAATTTTTCAAAAATAAAAATTTGACGGGATTTTAGAAATTAGGTTACTTAAAGTCTATTTAAGAGACCTTTTTCAAAGGTTTTAAGGAGGAGGCAGCAGCCAACTATTCTGGAGATTTGGAGCCAACAACAAAGCAAGCAAATAAGAGAATTTGAGAGATAATTGAGATTGCAAAGCTTCGACACTTAGTTTCTTTCTCTACTTTTGTGTTTCTTTTATTTTCTTTGACTTGGATTCATCGCTAAATTTCTTTGGATATTGTTTTTATTACATATTATGAGCTAAAATTATCTTTCTAAGATTGTGGTGGATTTCAACATGTAATTTGAATATTAGTTTCTCTTTTATTTATCATGAATGGGTATAGTTTTGCTTATTCGAATATGTTCTTAATGCTTTTGATTGTCTGGCCAACAATTAACTAATTTGTGAATCTAATTGAGATTCGATAGAGAGATTTTAAATTGAATTAAGGTTTGAATAGTGTATGGTCACGTCACTTAAGTGATTTAATTCATGATTCGGGTAGACATACGCCAATCGCCATACATAGCCACATTAAGACACTTACCTAATGAACTTAATTTAATTGGTTCCTATAGACATATAGTGAATTAATTAAGTTAGGTATTTATACAAGCAACTTGACAGAGACTTGTCCATAGCTTTGGATTCTAGGTTAGTAAAACCACCTAGGAAAGATAAAAAAACAAGATAAGTTGGTATCAGATAGAATATTAAATGAACCCATAATCTTAGGTCTTTAATATACTATTTTTCTCAACTTATTTAGTTTGTTAGTTTATTTAGTGTTGATTTTTAATTGTTTTTAATTAATTTTCTTCAATTTTTGGATTACTTAAATAAGATTAATTTATTTTATAATTTTAGTAATTAGTGAAACTTTAGGAACAAATGTCCGTGGGAATGATACTCTACTTCATCACTGTATTAGTTGTTCGATATGTATACTTGTGTGTGTGCAAAATCGACGACACTTGTAATCACATTACCAGCAATTACATTCTTAATAAAATACCAAACACCACCTAGGGTCTTGATTTCCAAACATTAATCGTTACCAAAGTCATTATATGGAAACGTTAATCTTCCCTAAAAATATTATAAACGGATGCTAGTCATCCTTAATGAACCTTGCTTGAAATATTTACCCAACTCGCACATGTGGGAGCTATTAATGTAGAAGTCTTAATGCACAATATACCAAGAAAGGGGTGAATTGGTATTTATAAAAATCTCTTTGAAAATCTAAGTATAAACATCAAAACTTTTTCATCCAAAAATATTTTCTAACTTCAAAAACAATTTTTCAACAATAAATTATTAAGTATAAAACTAATCAATCAAGGTAAAATATTTTTCTTAAAACAAATGCTAGCCATGAAAAGTATGTTAGCTTTAAAATTATTATAGTTTTGATTATGACAAAATGATCAAATTTGCTTGAACATTATTTGAGTGATCCTTGACAAGTTCTTGAAATGATTTAACTCCCATAAATTTGAACTTACGTAGTTATGAGCTTGCCTCTTGAAGTTATTGAACTATATCTATAAGCTTGTATAACTAAGGTGTTTGAGTGCTTATGATTCCCATTCATTAGAGTCTAATTTAAAGATTAAAGGAAAATCTAAATGTACTCATTAATGGGGGAGTTTTGAATATCTTTTTGAATGATGACAAAAAAAGAGAAAAGGAAGATTAAGTTAAATAAAGTTTGATAGGTCTTTATGTTTAATTTATGTGTGTGATGCTTAGTTATGGTTTTTGTCACGACCCGAAACTCCCATCGAGCCCGTGACAACCGCCGCGACGTCTCAATTTACATTCATTACCCGGAATGTCAACCGAGACCCCGCAAGGCTTTAATATCAGCTTCTCATTTCCCCTGTGGGTAACTATTTCCAAATACCACATTTTAAAAGATTTTAAACTGTTTCCAACTTAAACAAATGAAATAATAATTTTCGTCTCACAAGGGTATTTTTGTCATTTATCCCAAAAATCTAAAAAATCATCTAAAAATATAGTATATAAGTGGAAAACACATATTTCTTAATCAAAAATAATTTTGGATGTCTAAAACATTCGTTTAAAATGGAATTATGACTGTTATAATAAAATAAAAATATTCAATAAAATATTCAATTTTCACATAAAACGATATTTTAAGAACACTGCATAAATAATTTTTATAGCGTAAAAGCAAAATAAATTCTTACATACCGTAATACAGATAACCAAAGTATAGAATTTAATTTACAGTGACACGTGGGGCCCCGAATGACCAAAAGTATAAAAAGAAATGAACCTACAGTCTTTGGATGTGGCAAGTTCAACTGTAATCCTCGCCGATATCAGTTATCTACAATCTATTCTGAACCTGAAATGGGTGGAAATGAGGGTGGTGAGATTATAAAATCCCAGTGAGTAAACAAACATCACTCAAAATATCTAAAGTCGAGTAAAAGGAGACTATTAAAACATTTCATCAAACTGTAATTTATCATCTTTCAACTTATTTCAACCAAATGAAATCAATTTATTTAAAGCAAGTAATCAGTATGGCTTATGAATTTCTTAAAAAGCTTGGCTCATGCCAAAAATTATTATCATACTCAGTTATTTGGGATACCTTGGCCGAGGGCTATCCCAACTGAGTCCGCCAAGGCTATTAGAAAGTCATGTTTTTATTTTGAAAGCATAGCCATTCCTTGACGTTGGCCGAGTTCCCCTTCACGAGGTGGTTTGGCGTGAAGTGAACTCTAAAAGTTATACCTCAGGAGTTACCCTACTCGCCTCTCCAACCGAGGTAAAAATATAACAGGATTCCGTGCCCCTCTAATAGGCTAGTCCACAGAATCCAGCCCACTGCAGCAGGTCAAACCCACCATACAATAAAATTTTGACAGCATGACAGGGCTAATATATTACTACCCAGCCTGCAAGGGTAAAATAAAGCAATTCATATAATTCATAAAAACACAGCCCAGCCAGTCATGCCAATACAATAACATAAGCCATTAATTCAATTTTAAATTTACAACATATCAGTGGTCTCCAATTACTCTATTTTTCAAAATCGTTATTTCGTTTCAAGACAATTTATAAAATATTTTCATTTAAACTCATTTTGTTTACAAAACATAAAAATTTACCATTTGAACTCATTTTCATAAAATTCACCAAAACCGAATAAAAACATACTTTAGATAATTAAAATGATGGTAAGGTTACTCACCGTGTCTAGAGTGAGGATTTTCGAAATACTCAGACTATTGGTCCTCGGGTGCAATTCCCTTGCCTTTATTAGAGGACTCACCACCTTGACACAGTACAAAATCGAGAAATTCACCACATTGGTACTAAATTGAAATTAAACTAATTTAGACTACTAATGCTTGATATGGAATGCAAAAATGTCTAAATTTTTGCCTAAATGCGGTGTTAGCCTATTTCGGTCTTTTACCCGATAAATTGATATACGCGTCCGTTTAAACTCCAAATTAATTTTTTTCAGTTTCTATACCTCAATTGCACCCAAATTGACTTAATGTCCCTCAGTGTGGTGCAAATTATCAGTCCCGATAATAAATTACGAAAATACCCCTAGTGGGTAAAAATTTATATTTTTGCTCCGAAAATTTCCATTATTTTTCTAGGCTCATAATTCATCATTATTCATCATAATTCCTCAAATAACCATCAAGATCAGCAGCCAATATTCCCCTAGAAAATTCAGCATAATGGGTTTCAATGGGAAAAAATTATATTTCTAGCTTATTTTTGCTATATTTCAATATAACGTAACTAAAATCACTTAATTCAATTAAAATCAACCAAAAATCAAGCTCAAAACTCATCCATGGAGGTTTGGCCAGCATGGGTGTCCATACCCACTTTCTAATTTTGCATGGAAATGAGAAAAAAATGCATGGGTAGTGAAAATCACAAGGAAAATCAATGAAATTTACCTTTTTAATGCTTGATTTCTTGATTTCTCTTGATTTTCTCCAAATTTTTCAGGTAGGATTCTTGTTTTTTTTTTTTCCCCTTTTCTCCCCTGGTTTGGACAGCTGAAGAAGATGAGAATTCCGGAATTTTCACCTTTTTAAAGGCTAAAATAATATAATATTATTTTATTCATTTTTTTAATGTTTTATTAATTCCTTAAATTCTAGCCATCCATTTATTTCCAAATTTTCACCATACACTTGTCCCACATATCCATAGCTTAGGTAAAATTCTCAGGCTTATCCAAAGTCTTGGTGGAGTAATTTTTGAAATTTACACTTTTACCCCCGTAAAAGTCAAAAATTACATTTTTGCCCCAAAAATTGAAAAATTGCCCATAGACATATTTTTCATCCCTTATACTCATACCATTCTCCAATTTGTCAAATTTGATCTAAATTCTCTCAAAATCTCAAATTTTGTCCGCGAGTGGCAAAATTACGATTTTGCCCCTACACTCTAGAAATCACTGGAATTAAACTTTTTCACTGCCAAACCCTCAAATTATACTCCAATACTCAAATCATACTCCAATAAGTCAAATGGGGCTAAAAAAAATTCTTTTCTAAAAATTTCCATTGTGTCCTTGGGTGGCAAATGACCATTTTGCCCCTGGACAGTAAAAATTCTAGTTTGACTTCAAATTGATCCTCGAACTCCAAATCACCATATTAAACCATTCTGGGACTTTAATATTCTTAATTTCATTTTAAATTCTCTATTTGATCTAGTTCGAGACTTAAATTAACTTAATTGTACCATTTGGTACATTGTCGTCTTTTAACGATTTTTCTTTCAGGGCTTTCCAAGTATGCAAGCATATTGTCAATCATATGAATGACATGGAAAGTATTTTATAAGGTCAGGCTTGACAGTTTTGTTGAATATGATGTGCTAGTTATTATGGATATTCAATATATTTTGCTTAGCTACTATGGATATTGTATAACTTGTTTAGCAACTGTAAATATTATAAATATTTTATTGCAAGTCTTTAAAGAAAACTAAATGCATTTAACTAAAGGGGAGTAATCCTCATTATGCATAAAGATTTGAAACTTTTATATTGAATATAAACATTGCACTCTTAATCTAGGGGTGTTTTGTTATCATTAAAAATAAAAGAGAGAGAGAGAGAGAATGTTGACTCCATGTGTTTTTTATGATAACAAAACATTTCCATTCGTTGGTGTCCAATTATATTATTTAAGTGTGCAGGAAAAAGCTTAAATTCATTAATAAATTCATTATTAGGTTATTAAAGATAATCAGTAAAAAATCACCTTCAGCAGTAGGTAGCTAAAGTCACGCAATGCATACAAATAGGTCACGTAATATTAAGTCACGTAACGCCTGTCACGCAACATTAACAAATATTCAGTCATGTAATGCTTATAAAGAACTCACGCAATGCTCAACAAATATTCAGTCAGGTAATATTCAGTCACGTATTAACTGTCATGCAACGCTCAACATATATTCAGTCACACAATGCCTATAAAGAACTCACGCAATGCTTAACAAATATTCAGGCACCTAATGCCAAATAAACAGGTAACGATTCCTAATATCCAGTCACACACCCTAATATCTAGTGACTCAATGCCTAAGAAATATTCACGCATCGCCTATAAACTGATTGATTTCGCTACCCTTAGCCAGATTTAAGTTTTCAAACTCATATAATTTACCTATTAACTTTTTCGTTCTATGAATAACCTTAAATAAACGCTAGAACCCATAACAAATACTTTGATGTCATCTCTGTACTTTGGAATCGTGAGAAAGTTGGCTGCCGATATAGACCTCGATGGCGTTGAAGAGCTGGACGGAGGGATAGCTAAATCTAAATCGAGATTTAATTTTGAAATTTTAAGCTGAATGGCGAGAGAGCAGAAAGAAAGAAACTGAGACGCGCCTTTATTTGGATTAATTGGATTAAAGGGTATTCTTGTCAAGTCGTGCCAAAAATTGGCTAAAAACAATTAAAATTATAGAGACGGTCATTTTTAAAGTCACCTTACTACGAAAGTCATTTCTCACAATTTTCTCTTAATCTCTATCGTGTCTTCAGATCCGTAGTACGTTGAATCCTCTTTATTTGGAGAGAAGGTCTCTAGTCTCCGATTTGGCAAGTCACTTGATGGCATCTAAATGGAATTTCCTTTTTGATGGGTCCAATCCATTGTCTGTCTATCAGATATCTATTTTTCCCTTTTGTACGCTTATTACAAGATGGTTGAACTTTAATGTTTTAGCCATGAGATGTCTTGTGTTTGCATAAATTGTACACGAGAGTACTTATACTTTGGATGAGTTAAGCACATGTTGTACATCTGATTATTCATGTCAAGGCATGGAGTACATTAAAGATTATTATTATAAATAAAAAAATAAAATATGAATATCAATTGATACAAGTACTCTTATCATCGATGTCTTGTTATATATTTCTATTTATCCATTTATCATATTCTAAGACTTGCTTGGACTTAGTGAGCTTGCCTGCCTGATCCTCATGCAAATTATGACTAGGAAGGAGGTCGTGACATAGGGGCATTTGATCCTCAACATTTAGATACCCATGAAATAAAAAAAAAATGTTATTTTCAATACAATATATTTTCTTTCCTATCGTTAGAAACCTCAAAACACATTATAACCTTCATATAATTTCTCTTAGACAATTGAGATTGCTTGGTGTTTTAGTAATGAAAAAATGTGAAAGAAATTTTTTTGCACAAGAAAAAGTAAAAAAATGACAAAATGAAAACAAATAAAAAGAAAAACTTGTTAGGTTGAAAACCTGAAAAGACAACCTATGAAAAAGTTAAGGCATGCTCGCTAGGTGGAGCCAAAACAAGCCACCTAAGCAAGAGTTAGAGCAACAATTTTGAATGCATAGCAAAAGAACATCCAACGAGCACTGTAATGGTGAAGGAACTAAAATTCTCAACCACAAAATGGGAGCAAAATCCAGAGTCATGAGAAGAATTAGGTCTTGAGGTCACAATGGTGGAACATAAATTGACATTTTCTCTTGGTGAAAAAATTAATTTAACTCGAATGAATTTTGTCATGATCCGAATGTTGATCATTTTAAGCGTTAATAGCATGTTTGGTTGGGGGAATGGCTAAGCCATTCCCCCTTTATTCCCAAGGAATTTTTATTCCTTTGTTTGGTTGAAAAATGATACAAGGAATAGCCATTCCATAGGAATGGCTATTCTTCAAAATCCTTTAAAACCAAGGAATAGCTAATACCACCCTCCCCCATGGTATTAGCTATTCCATGGTTGAGGAATAAATTTAAAAATGAATAAAGACAAAAATACCCCTTACAAGTTTGAAAATTTACAACTTTATTAGTATAAAATATTATTTTTCTCTCTCTCCTCTTTCTCTCACTTGATTCCAATTTTTAATAAAATATTAATATTAAATTATAAATAAAATATTAATATTTAAATTATCAATTATTAATAAAATAAATTATAAATTATTCCTATTTAAAAACAAAATAAATTATAAATAAATAAACATAATATCATTTAAATTAGATAAACAATATTAATAATTAAATCATCAATTATTAATATTTAAATAAATTACCAATTATTAATATTTAAAAAATAAAATAAAAAATTAATCATAATAATATTTAAATTAAATAAAATATTAATATTTAAATTATCTATTATTAATATTTTAAATAAATAATCAATTATTAATTTTCAAAAATAAAATAAAATAAAACAATTGATCATCATAATATTTAAATTAAATAAAATATTAATATTTTAAAAAATAAATAAATATTAATATTGAAATTATCAATTATTAATATTTTAAATAAATTATCAATTATTAATATTTTAAAAATAAAATAAAATAAAAATTAATCATAATAATATTTAAATTAAATAAATGTTAATATTTAAATGATTTATTATTAATATTTTAATTAAATTATAGATTATTAATATTTAAAAAATCTAATAAAAATAAAATGTCACATAAATAATAAAGGGTGTTTTTGTCTTTTTATTTTCTATTCCTTTCTTATTCCAAAATTATTGTTACCAACCAAACACTACAATAAGTCATAATAATTATTCCTGTTCTATTCCCTTTGTCATACCAAACTAAGTAATAACTATTCTATTATATTCCCACCTCATTCTATTCCCACATAATAACTATTCTATTCCATTCCTATCTATTCCGCCAACCAAACGTACCATAAAGGTTTCAAATCAAAGGGTTTTTCGACACTTCACTCAGTGCTTGAATCAAGGTCCTTTTATCCTTATTTGTTCTTACAACAGCAATGCTTGCCTTCACAAATCTTATCCACGCTGTCATTGTTGCACCATCTGTGACAGAAATTTGCATTAAAGGTTCCTCCATAAGCTCAGATGAGACCATTTTGGGCTGTCATCATAAGAATAAAAACATATGCAACTATATAAATCAATACACGGATAGGTTAAATAATTAAATAAATAACACAAAAATATATTTTCATTTTCTTAGGAAATACATGAATAAAAATTACATATATAATCAGTTATGTAAAACAAAAAATATAATAAGTCTATAAATAATTAAGCAAATTATTATTTTATCAAAATTTTGAGTACATCTAAATATATAAATATTAATTTTTAACAATAATTATTATTTGATGTAAATTAGCATGTGCAGCCAAATTTTCTTTATGTTTCTAATTATACGTATACTCCAAGAAATGTGTTAACCAGTTAGCCATAAATTTATACACTCTCCTCTGTCTACTAATTTTAAGTAGTGGAGAGGATCCTCAACCATCCTTTGAAAATGCCGCTGAAGTTGGGATATGTTATCACTGATCTGAGTCCAACCTATTGGTCAACAAGCTTTATCAGTTATGGCTTATTTGTTCTAACAAAATCTACTAAACAAATATCATCCTGCTAACAACGACCTATCTTAAGGCTTGATCATAAATTCATTAGCAAACAACGAAGAACATTTCAAATGTTGAAATCATGTTTCAGATCCACTAATCCACCCACCTGCTGTCCTGCACAGCACCATTAATTCCCCATGTCCAGCTGAATCACATTAAGATGGCTAGCCACGGAAGTCAGGGTAGTACATCATAAACCCAAGGTAGATCTCCAGCACTGTCACTTAGCCTGCTAGTATGCGTCAAGAGATCTACAGATGCAAAAGATATATCCCCAAGAGGAAAAGTGAAGGTCTAAACCACAGCCAGCCTGACAGGCTTACCTATTACTAATTCATATGAACTTAAATCATTTATAACGTTTCCACAGAATCAAAAGTAAAATGCAACTCACAGCTGCTGCTAAAACCAATCCACTGCGTCAAAGATATTCAAAGTTACCTAAAGATGCTCAATAGATTGATTTAAATAGCATTAAATCGGATATCAACAAGAGTTTCACATTTAACTAGTTCATATGTATCACTATTACAAACTTGGGAAACGCTAGCAGCTACATGAACATATGTGCGAAAATGAAATTCGTTTGTCGAAGCTTGTTTGGATCACCTAGATGATGACAACTAATTCCCCCCCACATATTTTGGAAGCTTTCTACAAAGTTGGTGCTTTGAACTCAGTGCAGGGAAAAGAAAGAGTAAACTCCATATAATACTACAACCAAGCAATCAAATTCAGAATTGGGACTTGTCAAGACTGTCAAAATAAGGATGATCCATTGCCGCTTTAGCTGAGATTCTCTCTGCTGGATCATACTTAAGCATTTTCTGCAATAACAAAACACAGCTAGCTATTAGCCTCCAAAATCTGTCTGTAATGCAGAGGTATTCAATAAAATAGTATCACAAGCATGGGCTAACAGTTTTCATACAAGGGAAACATTTTTGTTAATTGCTATATTGTTATGTAATGATTTGATGATGATATGTATGACTTAAAATCGACAAATCTGCTTTCAAGAAACTCCATTGCAATACACTTTTGGTTTCAGATGAGATCACTGAGGGGAAAAAAGAAACCCCAGTAAACAAGTCACATCCTAATACAAGCTTCTCATCTTGGACGATAACAATGTCCATAATCTTCTAAAGAAACTTTCCCTTTATCCTTTTTCTCTCTGTTACATGTTAGCCATTTTTCCATTTTATGTATCACCGTGATTGAGGTGTTGCCAAAGCCACATAACTCTCTCACAATCCTTTTTCAGGCATATCCTGTGTTATTTTATACATTGTTTGCACAAAGCTTGCATAAAGGAAATAGGAATCAAAAGAAGAAAGGGCAACCAAAATGGCTAACTTTAATGCCATCTTTTGCTGTGCATATAGATATACATAGAAATTTCACAAACATGTCACATATCCAGTCCGGAATGACATGTTCAAGTGTTGATTATCCTAACTGAATATATTTCTTGCATATTGCTTCTTATTCCTTTCTATTCTTTAAATCGTTTCATGAACATCATCGGATAAAAAGTTTTTAATGATTGAAATTACTCAAACTATTATTATATCCCAACTACAGTATCTGTTCACATAAAAGCATTTGATAGCTCTACCCTCTGGCTCCTATTCACATGGCCTAAATGTTGATATTGCGCTAAACTTTATGTTTTTCAAAAAATTCAATCAGGCGGCAAGACTGCGATTGTCAATGTAAGGCCCTTTCTTTGAAAATGGATTAGGCCTTCTCGGATTTTAGAGCGATTCTGATCTGTTGGAAATTAAATTATTAAATGAATTCATAAAAATCAAATTGACTTTTATGGGACTTTGCTAGTTCGCAGCTTGGTAGAAGTGTAAAAAATTTCTAATAGCTATTCTTCTTCAATGTATATGTAGTACTCAAATGAGCCTACATCCTTAACTGTGATTTGTTTTTGTTATAGAAAAAAGAAACTTCTAGAGTGGAATGAGGCGATGAGGACATACGGATAGAAGATCAACTCCATCAGAAGAAAGGGAAGGAACAACACGTGCCAGGCTCTGCGGCTCCCACTGTGGATAGACGTGCCAATCCCTTAGAGCGGTGACCCCAGGCCACTGCTTCTCAGTTGGGGTGCCCAGCAACCTTTTGCGTTTTCAGGGAACAAGACCAAAGCATGAGAACTAATCCAAATTAGTAAAAGAATGCGGCTGGCAATTGGGGCTGTGAGGGAGAAAAAAACCTGAAAATGTGAAGCAATTGCTGGAATTCGGAATCCCCGGGGAACAATGCTTGCCTTCTAACCATTTCAGCAAAGATGCATCCAACGGACCACATGTCGACGGCGGTGGAGTAGTGAGTGGAGCCAAGCAGAACTTCCGGGGCCCTGTACCAGAGCGTGACAATCTCATGAGTGTAGCTCTTGAGAGGAACAGTGAAAGCACGGCCAAGGCCCAGATCTGCAATTTTAAGGATGCCCTTTTCCTTGTCCAGTAGAAGGTTCTGGGGCTTCAGATCGCGGTGGAGGACTCCGTGGCTGTGGCAGTGGGCGACGCCTTTGCAGAGCTGGAACAGAAAGGACTGAATGAGGGAGGGGGAAAGAGGCCTGGGATTGGGTCCCTTGCGATGGGAATCGATGAACTTCTTGAGATCGGTGTCGAGGTACTCGAAGACCAAGTAGAGGTTGGCCTTGGAGCCGCCATTCTTGTTGGTATCGACGTGTTCGACGCAGAGGAGACGCACAACGTAGAGGGACTGGGAGAGCATCTGGAGGAGGGAGACTTCTCGGAGAGCGGTGGGAGGAACGCCCTCCTCGTCCATCTCGAGACGGGTCTTCTTAAGAGCCACTAATTGGCCGCTGGCCTTGTCTTTGGCCTTGTAAACCTTGCCGTAGGTTCCTTCCCCAACCTTCTCCAGTTTCTCGTACTTGTCCATTTTGATATTCTTTATGCCTAAAATTACGAATGGGATTTAGTTTGAGAGAAAGAGAGGACGCTCCTTCAGTCTTGTGATCCTTTCCGTTGGATTTCAAACTTGATAGAGGGAAAGAGAGAGAAAACGAAGACGCTCCTGTCTGTTTTGAATTTCAAACTCCATAAAAAGAAGAGGGAGTGGGATCTAGAGCTGGGCCGGCCGGGCTCACATTTTCAATAGTTTCTCAACAAATCTTCGATTTGCTTCCATATCCTTTTGCAGCCGTACTCTTCTATTTATTTCAATTTTATGAATTTTAACACTATATTTATTGTTGTAAAAGAAAACAAAATAGTTTCTGTTTCAATTTGATCTTCATTGATATATTTTTTTTTAGATTTATACTGTATTGTTAGCTTTTTTTTCTATGAATTTGCATTTAAGCTTTAAATCAACGACATTATATCCAAACATTAAGAGGGAATTTGGTATAATGCATGTGAGGAACATTTCTTGCATTTTAAATAAACGTATTCATATTACACTGTTTGGTTTGTCTAAAATATAAAATCTTTCTATTGTAATGTGATTATAATGGGCAAAGGGTATGCGATTCCTTTCGATTACATAGGTAAAGTAACTTCTCCTTTGCAAAGAAAAAGTATTGTTTTTTTTTTTTTTTTTTGGAAAAGCATAGTATCATTCTTTGATTTCTTTCATTTGGTAATATGTATACAAAAAGCAAAAAAAATGTTACAAAAAAGGTTCCAATCTGCCAGGGAGAAGAGGATGCATATGCAAAGGCCTATTAATGACCAGAAGACTTGACGAAAGAGAGTGTTGGTGATTAAACAGGCTGAAAAAAAAAAAACTATACAGACTTAAGAGATGAACCCCCTCATTCACAGTAAGAGCCATAACCAGAACCAGTCCATTTAGTACTTAATTTCCCAAGCTCTCGATCCCAACCATGCCTTCACATGTTAACTGCATGCATGTGCAATTAATCCAAAACAGGTTTTGAAGCCTTTGAACAGCACCTTTTATTAATAAGTCAGCGTCCTCATTTGCTAACCGAAGTACATGTACAATTCCCCAATCCGATACTTTTTCCAGCAACTTGTGCATTTGGATAATTACTGTTCTCATTCTCCAAGGGACATCATTTGGGTTGGTTACCCATTTAACAATATTAGTTGAGTCACTCTACAGCTTTAGTTTGTGAGTTGTTGACCAAGTAAAAGCTACAAAAATGGGTATTGCTTCCTTAATTGCTAATAGCTCAGCAAGATTCGAATCAATAATTCCAATGGCCTTTGAGAATAAAGCCATGATGTCTCCATTAGCATCTCTAAGTGTTCCCCTAATAACTGTTTCTCCTAGGTTGCGACGCGAGACCATGACAATGTTAAATTTGAGGTTATCAGCCTGCAGTTTCTGCCATACATCATTTCTTTTCACTAGCTTAACTATCTTCATAGTGAACCTAGTGAGCTATTCTGACTTTAAAAAGCTCAAAAACCTATGTACAATCTCAAACTTTGCCTTTAAAGACCATGTCATTCCTAACCAACCAAATGAATCACACTGTTACAAAGAAGGCCATACATCCCATTTGTCTGTTGCACAACCTACAAGGGTGAACATTTGGTTAAATCGGTCAATTCGGTTAAAAAAATACCATTAATTGACTTAATCGATTTTTCTTAAAAAAGTAATTGAATTGAACCGATTTAAGTATTTTAACCGACTTTAAATTAATTGACTTTAGTCAGTTAAATTGATTTTAATTGATTTAATTGAATTTTTTTCAACTTTTTAATTTATTTAATAAATTTGTTGATATTAAACTAATCGCAATTGCCAGTGACAAAAACATTAATCTAATCCCAACATTTGTTGGCAAAATTATCAAATAAAAAAGTACACTTTAAAATTGTATGAGTTTATAAGCAGCAACATAAAAGTTCAACTTCAAGTTATAAGCAGCAATTTAGAAGTTCAACTCAAGTAGAACTAGTCAACTGAAATCAGCATACAACAGATATCAACATAAAAGTTCATAAATTTACGAACAGGGCAACTACATAAAAGTTCAATTTCAAGTACGACTGGGTAATTGAAATCAACATACAAAAAACATTAAATTCATAGTTCGAAGATGGCAAGATCCATCCAAGTTCTAGCAAGCTACAGCCAACCCAAGAACAAGCTACTACAAAAATCACAAGTTAGTAAGTCACAACTACACATTTTCAAGAGTTTTAATGTCATGACCCGGTACTCCCCTCGAACCCATGACAACCGTCACGGTGTCTTGATAGGCACTCATTACTGAAAATGCCAATCGAAACCCTGCAAGACTTTAATATCAGTTTTTCATTTCCCCTGTGAATAACCGTTGCCAAATATCATGTTCTAAGAGGTTTTAAACTGTTTCCAACTTAAAACAATAAAAAAATAATTTTCGTCTCACAGGGGTATTTCGGTCATTTTTCCTCAAAAATTTCGATACCAACTAATAATGTAGTATATAAGTGCATAACACATATTTCAAAATAAAAATAAATTTAGATGTTTAAAACATTTGTTTAAAGTGAAATCATGACTG
The DNA here is from genome assembly GCF_053813885.1 of Theobroma cacao. Taxonomy (NCBI): domain Eukaryota; kingdom Viridiplantae; phylum Streptophyta; class Magnoliopsida; order Malvales; family Malvaceae; genus Theobroma; species Theobroma cacao. The sequence goes on along the minus strand of NC_142639.1, from coordinate 28,461,787 downwards.
TTAGAATAAAATAAAAATATTAACTAAAATATTCTATTTTCTTATAAAATAATATTTTTAGAACACTGCATAAATAATTTTTATAGCGTAAAAGCAAAATAAATTCCTACATACAGTAGTACAAATAACTAGAGTATGATATTTAATTTACAGTGACATATGGACCCCCAAATGACAAAAATGAACAAAGGCTACAAACCTACAATTTTTGAGGAAGTAAAGCCAACTGTAGCCTTCTACGATATCAACTATCTATAGCTTATACTGAGCCTGAAATTGGTGGAAATGAGGGTGGTGAGATTATAAAATCCCAATAAGTAAACAGACATCATCATAAACATTTAGAGTTGAGTACATGGAGACGATAAAGTAAATCATCGTAAACTGGGTCACAGCATTAGAACACATTTCATTCAAAATACGTAACGAGGTTTATGAATCTCATAAAAACTAGGCTTGTGCTATAAATTCATCCTCGGGGACACCTTGGCCGAGGCCTCCTACCGAGACTGCCAAGGCTGTTAAAAATAAATTTCATACACACATAAACATATTTTTAGTTTGAGAAAAACACAGTCGTTCCTTGGCGTTGGCTGAGTTCACCATCACGTGGTGGTTCGGTGTGAAGTGAACTCAAATATCACCTCAAGAGCTACCCTACACGCCTCTAGAACCGAGGTGAACACATATAAACAGGGTTACCGTGCCCCTCTCATAGGCTGGTCCACGTAACCCGCCTACTGCAGTAAGCTAATAATTATCCCACTAGTTAATAAAATTCAATAACATGATATGACAATTATTGTAATTCACAGCCTTTTAAAGCAAACAAACAATCCATATTTCAATACAATTGCTAACCAGCCAATCATGCTCGATTTATCATAAGCCAATCAATTTAAACAATCAAATTGCAACAAATAGCAGTCTCTGTGTACTCTATTTTTTAAAATCATTATTAATTTCAAAACAATTTATAAATTAATTTCATTGAAACACATTTATTCATAAAACATGAAAATTTAATTTTTTAAATCCATTTTTCTATAGAATTCATGAAATCATCTAAAAACCACCCTAGATAATTAAAATGACAGTAAGTTTACTCACAATGTCTATAGTGCGGATTTTCGAAGTACTCTAACTACTGGTCCTCGGATGCAATTCCTTTGCCTTTATCGAAGGACTCACCACCTTGACTCAATACAAAATCGAGAAACTCACTACATTGGTACTAAATCGAAATTAAACTAATTTAGACTACTAATGCATGATATGAAATACAAAATGCACGAATAACCATATAAATTTCAGTATCGGCCAAATTCGTCTTATCACCTGATTAATTACTAACGCGTCCAATTTAATCCCAAATTACTCTATTTATTTTCTAATACCTCAATTCACCAAACATTATTCAAATAACACCAATTTCAGCATCAAAACCCTCCCATTTCTTCATGGAAAAATTCGGCCATTATAGTGCACTAACACCGTGATTTTTCTTACTTAATTTTTCTCACCATTATTCATCATTTTCTAAGCCATTTCTCTTGAAATAATAACAATCCATCACCCACACACATCAAGGAAGATTCGGCCAATGAAGATTCATGGGAAAAATGGATTCTTTTCTTGTTGTTTTGCTTCTAAATATGCTAAACTAACTAAAAACACTAACATATCTTAAAATCAATTCAATCCAACATCTTTCTCTCTCCATACCCATTTTGACCAGCCATGAATTCATCATGAAGAACATGTAATTTAACCATGGAAAATAAGGAGAAATGCTTAAGGAAAATAGATTTCAAGTTTAAATTGAAAAATCTTACCTTTTTCACTTGTTTTCCTTGATTTTTCACACTTTTTCTCTTGAAATTCTCCACCTAGGGTTTGTGCTTCCTTTGTTTCCTTCTTTTCCTTGCTTGGCCGAATATTTGGAGAGATAATAGGCTGATTTATGCTGATTTTTAAGTTAAATAATAAAATATTCTAAGCTTGACACTTGTCATTTTCTTATTGATCCATTTTTAAAACTTTAAAAATTTAAACTTTTTATCTCCATCACATATATTTTCTCACTTATCCATAACATGAAAAGTCAATGAATGAATTCTATGAGCATGACAAGTGTTAGTGGTGTAAAATTATAATTTTGCCACTAGGGTGACAAAATTACAATTTTGCCACTAGGGTGACAAAATTACCATTTTACCCCCATGCTTCGAAAAATACCGAGATTACAATTTTTCACTTCTCAACCTCAAAGCATACTCCAATAAGTCAAATATGATCAAAATCTTTCAAAAAAATTCTCATTTTGTCCTCGAGTGGCAAAATTACCATTTTACCCCTAAATAGTTAAATTTTTGATTTGACTCCAAATTGATCCTCGAACTCCAAATCACCATTTTAAATCATTCCTGACTTTAAAATTTTCAATTTCACCCTAAAATCTTTATTTGATCTAGTTCAAGGCTTAAATCAACTTTGTTGTACCTCTAGGTACAATACCGACTTTTGTAAATTTTTTGAGACTCTCCTAGCATGCAAACATGCTATCCATCACATGTATATCATGACAAGTATTTTATAAGGTCGGGCTTTACATTTAAAGTCAACATGTTAATTGGAAAATATTAAAACCACATTTCCTTGTCATGATTCAATAATCAATAACTGGCTCCAATGCAATTCTTGAAATATCTATAAATGCATAAACAAAAATAACATAAAGTACAATAAAATAAACAAAAATGAAAGAAGATTAAGAAATAATAACTTTAAAAAATATTAAATAGTATGTAAATTTAAAATATTACCTAAATTGACCTTCTCCATCTCCTCGATTCCATCCTCAAAACCTGAATATGAATGTAACGGATATCATAACCAGTCTTCAGCACAAATCAGAGCTTGTAATAACTTAGGAGTTAAAAAACTCCTATATGCATCAAGAACTCAACCACCAGTGCTGAAAGTAAATTCTGAAGCAACTATAGATATAGGTATTACAAAAACATGACAAGCCAATTAAGAAAGAATGGGAAATCTAGGACTATTTACTTTCCACCAATTCAAAACATCGAAATCCTCATCATCCTCATCATGATTGTGATACCCCAACTTCTATAAGCTTGTAACTAAGTATAGATGTAATAATATGGGCTAGCGGTAGTTTCGTTATTTTCTCTAATAAGCTTCCAGAAGAAATTTTTATGATATTTTAAGGCCCAAATAGGCATAAGACAGTATGAATGATGTGTGCTGATGAAAACACGAAGAAAACTAAAAGTTTCAACAATTTTCATAACAGGGGCAAAATGGTCATTTTTCACCTCGAGTTAAAATTTTAAGTTTTTATGAACCCGAGCATGTTTAGACCATTATGGATCTTGTCCCAATGTTAAGAGAGCAAAAAGATTGCATAAAAGATTAAAGAAGAGTAAGTTAATTGGTGGAGGGGCATTTTCATAATTTTAAAGAAAAGGATAAGATTGCCTATAAATACCTTGAATTTCTAGCAGCTTCTTGAATTTTTCAGCAGCTGGTCTTCTTCTTCCCTTCTCCTCTCTCACATTTCTTCAAACTCCATGGAAGCTTGACTTTCAAACTTCCATAACTTTCTCTCTCTAGCTCCAATTTTCATGCTTTTGGTGCACCGTTCCATAAACCCTTGTGCTATTTCATCTTCTCACTTTAAAAACCTTGAAATATCTTGTTTTCATACTTTCTCTCACTAGTTGGGCATTCTAGAGAGAGAAAGAGAGAATCACTCCATTGATTTAGAAGCTATTGGAAGAGAATCCAACTACAAAGGAACCTTAAGGTGAGTGATACACCAAGTTTGATTTTAGCTACAGAAAATGGCTAGTAATTGTGATTTATGAGCTGTTTTATTGTTTAGTATGTTCATTACTTTTTAGTGATTAAGATAGTGAACATAGATAGCCATTTAAAGTGGCAATTGCAAATTAGCTAAGAGATAGCTTTTAGAGTTCATAGTGTGTAAATTAATCTATTGTTTATGTTAATGTGATCCTAGGTTTTTAAGGAAGCACCATGATTCTAATTGGATCATTAGGGGAATTTGAGTCAACTAAAGGTTCTACAATCAATTGGTGAGTGGACTACCTTCAAAACTGATTTTGGGAATATGATGGATTTGACAAAGTGTTTGAATGATTTTATACAATTTTTCATGAAAATGAATGCCTTGGGAACAAGCTTTTGAGAAAAGGTTTATGTTATGAAATGTGATTATTATGGATTTCTATGTGGCTGCATTATGTTGATATACATATTTGCTTGAGTATAATGTTGTGTAATTATATTGACTCGGCTATGTGCAAGTAGGGAGTGCGCATAAGCCGAGGATGACCCGGTTATGTGCGAGTAGGGAGTGCGCATAACCCGGTGATGACCCAGCCATGTGCGAGTAGGGAGTGCGCATGAGCTGGTGATAATGATGATGGGATGGTGTGATGATGATGATGGGTATATATGTATATTTATATATATATATATATATATATATGTAAATATGTGTGTTATAGGAAATTGATGGATAATGGGTTATGGTTGTAATGCATGTGAAACTTGACATGTTAAACCTTGAGAAATTGTTATGTGTTTTCATGTTGGTTTGGACCTTTTGGCAAGGTGGTTTTTCCTTTGGGAGAAAGGTAAAATTTGCATTGATGCCCTGTATTTTGCTGCAGCAAGAAACTCTCAGATTTGGAGGGGTACACTGGCCGAAAACTCGCTGCAGCGAGGATGCATTTTCGCTGCAGCGAGAATGACACTGTAGCTTCTCGCTGCAGCGAAAAACTTTTTATTTTCTAGGTTGCAATTTCGCTACAGCGAGAAACATTCTGTTTCTGGGTAGAAATTTCACTACAGCGAGATTGAATCTCTCTGTAGTGAAAAACTTTCTGTTTTGGTCTCTTATCTTGTCCAATTGTTGCCCTATCTTTCACTTCTTTGTTACCATATGGGAGCATGGACTTCCAACATTAAGGATTAAAAGAGTTAAGTTTAAAATGAGGAGGTTTAGTGAGAAACCCTCGTTCGGTTAATAACTAAATTCCAACGTCGCTGCAGCGGAAAGGCATTCTCGCTGCAGCGAAGATTCGTTGTTGTATTTGACTTGTTTGTGCAATATTGAAGCTTTCATTCTTCAAATGATTCGCTATATATAGGTTCATGATTTTCAAATGATTAATCACTTAAGGGCTCGATAAGGGGTTTTATTAGGAATGAACCAAATTGCATTGTTTTGAAAAAGAATGCATCATGATTTCATTAAAGATTCCTTATGGTATGCTTGTTCCCTTCCTTGTTCACTCATTGGGTTTATACTCACCATTTCAAATTCATGTTTTCAGATCACGAGGCAGCCGGTAACTAGGACGAGGTATCATTGTAGACCTGTGTCCATCTTTTGGTAGGTGTCTCGGCATTTAGTAGCTGTACATTCATTCGAGTCCCTCCGCTGGAAGTCAAGTCTTCTTTTTGAGATGTATAGGCGAACCTAATGTACATTATTGGAATACATGTTGTAGACAATGTATGTATATAATAAATGAGAAATGCCAATATGAGTTGGTAATGTCTATTACTATTTTGATTTTAAGTTTTGAAAAATGACTTAGCAATTTATGATGGAATGATGAACACGTCGGACTATTAGGCTTGCTTGGGCTTAGTGGACTATGTCCATTGGGCCCATGTGCCGGTCATGGCCCAGAATTTGGGTCGTGACAATGATTATCAAGTGTTTCATTCAAGTACTTATCCAATTCTGTTTTTGGTTCTGACCCACATCCACTTTTAACCTTAAACTTCTAGGAATTTGACTTGAGAATCTTTTTCTTTTACTGATTTGGGTCACTAGTGTCTTAAGTTGGTTAGCTTATTTGGCTATTCCTACTCTCACTCATTTGCTCATATTGCGAGGGTTGTACCATTGTTTTATAATGATTGAATAATTCTAACATTGTCTCCCTCAATTTTTCATCATCAAATCAGCTTCAATCAATGAATACATTCTTTTAAAATAAAAATCTACAAAAACATATTTATGTATAAGATCAAGAACAATTGCAACATACAACAACATATTCATTTTGTCCACATTCCCCCAATACTTGTTATATTTTTCTTTCATTATTTTAGCCATTAAACTAAATTAAACATCAGCACTTATATTCCAATCACACAAACAACAATACACTTCACAAATTTCCTTAGAGAAAATATTAGAAGTAACATATGAGGAAGCTAAAACTTTCACAATCAGATCATAAAAATGCTACAAAAAAGTAACTAATCTCTTAACATTTGCCTAATCATCATTGTCAAGATACCCTTCTCCTAATAATATATCACTTTTATAAGAAGAATCCATCTCATCAAACCTATCAACAACCTTTTCAAATTTTTGAGCCACATCTAACATTAAGTATGTTGAATTCCACCTAGTGTTTACATCGAAACACAACCAATTCTTGGTAGTAATCTTTTCAATACGAACACACTCTTTAAATTTTTGTAACCTAGATGGTGATTGTCTCACATATCTAATTGTTTCCCTCACACGAGCAACTGAATCATTAAATTCTTTCAATCCATCACTAGCAACTAAGTTTATTATGTGTGCAATGCATCTTAAATGAAGAAATTTGCCTTGCAAAATACTAGTTCTTAATTGGTTGAACCTTTTCTTCAAGTATGTTATTACAACATCATTTGAACTAGCATTGTCTATTGTCATAGTGAAAACTTTATTAATCCCCGAATCATGCGAGCATCTATCAATTGCCATACCAACATCATCACCTTTATGACTCGAAATTGGACAAAAGTTTAAAATTTTTTTATGTAAATTCTAATGATCATCAATAAAACGGGTTGTAAGACACATGTAATTCACTCTTTGCAACAAGGGCCAAGAGTTTGTGGTTAGGGATACCCTATATGTCACGACCCGAAACTCCCCATCGGGCCCGTGACAACTGCCGCGAGGCCTCGACAGACATTCTTCACCCCGAATGCCGATTGAAACCCTGCAAGGCTTAGCATTAACTTTCGCATCTCCCCGGTGAGCAACAGTTATTAAATCTCGTATTTCAAAAAATCATAAGTCATTTTCAAATAAAAACAATAAAATATTATTTTCTGGCTCACAGGGGTATTTTTGTAATTTTTCGTCAAAAATCTCAAAACTTGCTAAAAATGTAGTAGGTAAGCAGAAAATATATATTTAATGATTTAAAAACAATTAAGTATCTAAAACGTTCATTTGAAAGCAAATTGTTGACAACCAGTACTATTCAAAAATAATAAATAAAATATTTTATTTTCTCATAAAATAAATTTTTATAGAAATATTCGTAAATAAATTTTCGCACATGAAAGTAAACTAAAAATTGTATGAATAGAAATACAGATAACCAAAATATAAGTTTTGATCTGTAATGACACGTGGGCTCCAATTGACCAAGAGGATGTAAGACTGTGAACTCTTACTTTCTATAATGCAGTTCCGAGCTTAGTTCTCGTCCTACTCGATTATCTACAATCTATCCTGAGCTTGAAAAATGTATAGGAAGAAGGGGTGAGATTTTATAATCCCAGTGAGTAAACAGATACCATCTAAAGTATCTAAAGCCGAGTAAATGGAGACAATTAAAATAAGTCATCATATTGTAATTTCATTACCTTTCAGTTCATTTCAACCAAATAAAATCAATCCATATAAATCGAGTAATCAACTTGGCTTATGAATTTCTTAAAACTTTGGCTCGTGCCAAAACTCATACTCAGTGATACCTTGCGCAGGGCATCCAACCGAGTCCGCCAAGGCTGTTAAAATTTCATATACACTTAAAATATATTTTTAGTTTGAGAAAAATACAGTCGTTCCTTGGCGTTGGCTGAGTTCCCCTTCACGTGGTGGTTTAGCGTGAAGTGAACCCTAAGCTTTACCCTAGGAGATACCCTACGCGCCTCTTCGTTCGGGGTAATAATATAATGGAGTTTACCGTGCCCCTCTAATAGGCTGGTCCACGGAACCCCCTCTGCAGTAAATAATTAATATATACTCCACCAATTCAATAAAATTCATTCTAGCATGGCATGGCAATTTATCACAATCTAGCCTCTCAAGGCTGAATACACAATATAAATAATTTTGACACCAAAATCAGTTTAGCCATTCATGCTCATATATTGTCATAAGCCATTCAATTTAAAACCATAAATTTACAACACAAGCAGGCAATCTCCAATTACTCTATTTCCAAAACCAATATTCGATTTTCCAGAAAATTTATAAAATCACAATTTCTCTTAAAACATAGCAATTTACCATTTAAACCCATTTTCTATAAAATCACACAATTGTATAAAACTACTATAGATAATTAAGATGATAATAAGTTTACTCACAGTATTAGGAGTAGAAATACTCCTATCTTCCGCCCTCGGGTGCAGTCTCTTACCCGAAACAATTGACTCACCACCTATCCATAATCCATGACACAAAATTCAATAAATTGTGTCAATTTATCATAAATTATTTCAGGCTCTTATCCATGCGTATGCACTAGATAGGATTTGAAATGTCTAGACAATCGTTTAATTGCGGTGTCCGACCTAACTCGCCTATACACGGTGTAAATTCCTAAAATCCCCAATTCGACTCCAATTCCATCCATTTCAGTTTCAATTATCCAATTATATCCACAATACCTTAATGACTGTGAATTTGGTCCAATTTATCAGTCAGGACTATAAATTACGCTTTTACCCCTAGTGGGTAACAATTTCAATTTATTGCACCGAAAATTCCCATTTAATTTTCAACCTCATAATTCATCATTTTTCCACCCAATTCTCTTAAAATAAAGTCAACCTCATCCTCACATACCATTGGCTAGATTCGGCCTAGAGAAATTCATGGAGAAGATAAATATTTTTCTTGTTGTTTTACTCATAAACATGCTAAACTAACACTAAACACTAACATAGCTCAAAATCAAATTTATCTAACAACTTTCTCTCTCCTAACCCATTTAATCAGCCATCAATTCATCATGAAAACATGTAATTTAATCATGGAAAATAAAGAGAAATGCTTGCGAATAAGAAAACTCAAGCTTAATAGAAAAAATCTCACCATTTTCACTTAATTTCCTTGAAAATTCACACTTTTTCTTTGATTTTCTCTCTCTAGGGTTTTGTTTTTGTTTTCTCTCTCTTCTTGCTGGTTTGGCCGGCCATGGGGTGGAAGATGGGCTGATTTTATGCCTTTTTATAAAGAAATAATAAAATAATAAAGGTATGACACATGGCATCATGTCATTGGCCCGTTTTTAAAATTTTAAAAATTTTAATCCTTTTTATCTCCACCACACAATTAGTCAATGGTCAAAATGAGGATAAAGGAAGACCATGTGCTGGAAAAATGTCCTGGTGGTGGAAAATTACAATTTTGCCCCTGGGGTGGCAAAATTACCATTTTACCTTTTTACTCCAAATTATACTGAAATTGAAATTTTTCACTTCTAAACCTCAAATCTTACTCCAATAAGCCAAATGGGGTCAAAAATCTTTTCTAAAAATTCCCATTTTGTCCTCAAGTGGCAAATGACCATTTTGCCCCTAGATAGCGAAAATTTCGGCTTGACTCTAAATTAATCCTCGAACTCCGAATTACCATATTAAACCATTATGGGACATTAAAATTCTTAATTTCATCTTAAATTCTCTATTTGATCTAGTTCGAGGTTTAACTCAACTTTGTTGTACCTCTAGGTACAATACCGACTTTTATAATTTTTTTTCGGGACTCTCTTAGCATGCAAACATGTTATCCATCACATGTATGTCATGACAATTATTTTTATAGAGTCGGGCTTGTCATCTTCTCCCCCACTTGAATCAACCATATGATCTTTCTTCTTGACTGATTTCGACATCCGGCTAAATATTAATATTTTAAAAATTTTATCTTGTCTCCTTGGTACTTGAAATACCTTATTATGCCTCACTTGACTTCTGAATCGCCTTTTATCTCACAAATTCTCCTCTGATAAAATTATTATTATTTTGTTGTTATTTTCTCACTTATGAAATATTTTTATCCTAAACTACTCCTTTCGTCTTTTATCACTTTTAAACATTTTAATTGACCTCGATTTGCATTCGATCAACTTTATTTATCACTATATCAAAGTATGGGGTATTTCAATCTGCCCCACTTAAATAGAATTCGTCCTCGAATTCCCGTCGATTTTGCGTTATCAATCTCCTTCTATGATCCTACTCCTTGTTTCTTCTATAGGGACATTCAATTTATTCACCTCGTTCACCTTTAGTTCAATTAAATGCTTTATTTATGGCACTTATCATCCTTTGGAACTGGATCAGTAATCCTTTTCATAACCATGATCTCTTATATCGAGACACTAAGCATGCCTTTATCACCATTATTAAATTTGAACCATAACTTCACCTCAATTATACTGATTTCGATCACATATCATACTTACTTATGTATACCTATTCATCATTTTATTAATTCGCTTCGTACCAAAATTCTCAACCTTGATTCATCTATCTTATACTGGTCCATACCCTTCCTTTATTAGAGTTCCATTAAGAACTTAAACAATCCAAGGTTTACCTTCAAAGTCATTCATAACTTTAATCGTTCATTACATGTTCGTTAACACTTTAGCTCACTGACCTCTCTGGACACTATTTCAAAATCTCCCAATTACTGATAACCATTCTTCACTTTAGTTAGTAAAATTATCAATTTCATATATACATAGATACATGCATTTTCAAATGTCAACATCTCTCTTTATATATAGGAATCCATGTGTTCACATGCCTTGGACTACATTCCCCCTTTATTCATCCGTATCACAATCCTAGTTTCAATATAATAACTCTTATAGTGCATGTTAACCTTTTTATTATACTTGTGTATAACTTCATATCATTCATATCATTTCCAACCATATGTTTGAGTTTCCTTATACTATATATCATTCATCACAATGTCATCTCCATTGAATTATAATCCATTATGCGTGTATGCTTTATAATCCTATTGATGCCTCAAAGATTTATCTCAACTTGATCATTGGATCTCATACAATACCACAATTCCTAAGAGTCATCCTTTTGTCCTTAATCATCTTTCATGCCTCTATATTACCTTGTATCTTTCTTGCATTACGATATTGATTTGTCACTTAAAACTCGAACCCATTTGAATCATGTATGCCTTAAGCATTTTCGAATTCTAATTTTCATAATATATTAGGAAAGTTTCATTATCTGACTTCATTTTCAGGGTCAACTTCTATTATCCTTTGTTCCACTCCTTCATATGAACATAACATCATTCTTCCTTAACCAATTTATAAATTGTACTTGAAATTGTAAAACTTAAAACTAGATTCTCCTTAAGTATTTTTCAATATTAATACTAATATCACTCTCAGCTTACAGCTTCCTTTTTATAATCACATAACTTAGTGCTTGCTTTAATGAGATCCAGAGTAGAACTTCTCTTGAGTATTTCCTTCGGAATATCTATCTTAAACTTATGTCTCACAGCATGTGATCCCTTAACTTGTGATTAGCCGTTAGGCTTCTCAGCAAGTTTTAAAAATTTTACATTTCATACTTGCTGTGTATGATTATAATCTTTTCTCAAAGATGTTTATGTATTCCTAAAACACTTAATCTTAAAGATATATAAATACGTACTCATCCATTCAATCCCTAACTTATCTTCATAGGTTTCTAGGGTGCCACACAATTAGCCTCATGTTGTTACTAACCCTTGTCATTTTACTGTATCAAAACAGATATTACAAATTCTCGTAATGATATTCTATATAAACTGATTTTCTATACCAGTCTTGTAATTCTTCCTTCACACTTTCATTACTTGGTATCTCATCTCAATATAGTCATCTCAAGAATCTTTCAATTTTTTTTTAATTATATGCCCATATACAACGCAATAAAGAAGTTTTTCAATTCATTTGGGTAAACATTCTCCAGAATATTTAAGACTCCCAGATAACAAAACACAATGACCAACAACCAAAATTCAATTTGTAAGCTCATTATCGTATCACTCCCATCTTACTCATGTATCATAGGCGTGAGGTATTCGGAGCAGTATAACGTTGAACAGTCAATGCTGAAGTACCGTAGCTATTAGAAATTTTCTCATCAAAGCTATTTGTCTGCTTTCAAAGTCACCACATCAATCATTCTCAACCAGTGGTTTCCCTTCTAGATATATATCATGAGTTCCATAAGTATAGGTACCTTCTATTTTCTTGTCATACACACTAAGCCAGATTAATACTTTCATCTCATGTCATCTTTTGACTTTTATCAACGTTCATAAAATTCCACCTCATAACATCATTTCCATACAATGTAATAAATTCATGATACTTATACCACTCCACACATAAGTTGCTTACTATCTACAACTTTTCTCAAATTTATTGTCATCCCTATCCAATTATCTTCTTTGTCTTATACTCCAATAATCTTATTGACTTTCGGTATAATTAACTACGAAAACAGCCCAGCTTCCTCCTCACTTTATTCTCGCAATCCTTACTGAATCAAAATTTTATATTCCCCATATTCCATAATTTAACTTCATTTGGTTATATTTGTGCCCAACTATTACCTCATAATGTCATAACATCACTGAATAATCCCCTTCATGCTTAAATTACAATCATTAACGTAATCACATTATCCATTCCGAATGTCATTTATAACCTTATTGCTTCCTTCTATAACCTTCCTCAATAATTATATTACCAATTTATCCCTATCATACTAAAGATTCCCATATACTTTCAGTTACTTAAATAGTCATTTTATAATACATTCTAGTCCTATACTTTTAAAAGCCAAACTATTTTTAATTCTTTGTACAAATAATTATTATCTCTTTTACACAACATCTACTTAGAGTTAAGGTAGTGTAAAATCCTACGAAAATATTACATGTCCTTGGGATCATCATCTTAATATGATTTTATCGAAAGATTCTACTCTAAGTCCTCCTGAAGATTCTCTTTCGGGTTTTCCTTCTCCTGAGATTTTTTTTTTCCTTTGCTCCTCAATCTAGGCTTGTTGTATTCTCCTATATTCTTCATCACTCAGCGGTGCAGCATTTCTTCCACAACCAGGAGGAAAATGTCGTACACCTGACACTTTTCTAAGGGGTTTACTTGCCACTGTTACTTTCTCCTTATCTTTTTCTGGTTGTCCCCTTACATTTCTCCCACAGCCTGGTGGAAAGTGTCGGACTACTGTCACGCTCTTCCTAGAACGAATACCTCCTTCGGCTATCCTTAATTTCCCCCTTTCTTTAATATGTACCTTAGATTCTCTCAAAAGGGAACTTCTCATGCTAATATTAATATTATCACTATCTGCACTTTTTGGACTACTCGATTCAGACTGCCATCGGCTCCTAACAGTAGAATCTAGCGATCCCTCGCTATCACTATGAGAGGTATCGAGACTATCACCTCTTCTAGACATAGTGTGTATGTCACCAATGCACCTCAAAACCTATATGCAATCAAATAGTAATTGTTTAATTATTTATGCATCTCAAAAGTAGGTAGATTTCTATATGTAGATGCATATATTCTATTCAATCTAACCTAACTTAACTTATCTTAACTTAACTGGACTTGGGGCCACGCAGTGTCAGTGTGGATTTCTTAAAACAACCTTAAAATCAAAAACTTTAAAATCCAAAGCTTTAAAACCAAAATATTTTATCTTTAAACCATGCTCTGATACCAATAAAATTGTTATGACCCGGAACTCCCCATCGGGTCTGTGACAACCGCCGCGAGGCCTCGACAGACATTCTTCACCCCGAATGCCGATTGAAACCCCGCAAGGCTTAGCATTAACTTCCGCATCTCCCCGGTGAGCAACAGTTATTAAATCTCACATTTCAAAAAATCATAAGTCATTTTCAAATAAAAACAATAAAATATTTTTTTCTGGCTCACAGGGGTATTTTCGTAATTTTTCGTCAAAAATCTCAAAACTTGCTAAAAATGTAATAGGTAAGCAGAAAATATATATTTAATGATTTAAAAACAATTAAGTATCTAAAACGTTCATTTGAAAGCAAATTGTTGACAACTAGTACTATTCAAAAATAATAAATAAAATATTCTATTTTCTCATAAAATAAATTTTTATAGAAATATTCGTAAATAATTTTTCGCACATGAAAGTAAACTAAAAAATGTATGCATAGAAATACAGATAACCAAAATATAAGTTTTGATCTGCAATGACACGTGGGCTCCAATTGACCAAGAGGATGTAAGACTGTGAACTCTTACTTTCTATAATGCAGTTCCAAGCTTAGTTCTCGTCCTACTCGACTATCTACAAACTGTCCTGAGCCTGAAAAATGTATAGGAAGAAGGGGTGAGATTTTATAATCCCAGTGAGTAAACAGATACCATCTAAAGTATCTAAAGCCGAGTAAATGGAGACAATTAAAATAAGTCATCATACTGTAATTTCATTACCTTTCAGTTCATTTCAACCAAATAAAATCAATCCATATAAATCGAGTAATCAACTTGGCTTATGAATTTCTTAAAACTTTGGCTCGTGCCAAAACTCATACTCAGTGATACCTTGCGCAGGGCATCCAACCGAGTCCGCCAAGGCTGTTAAAATTTCATATACACTTAAAATATATTTTTAGTTTGAGAAAAATACAGCCGTTCCTTGGCGTTGGCTGAGTTCCCCTTCACGTGGTGGTTTAGCGTGAAGTGAACCCTAAGCTTTACCCTAGGAGATACCCTACGCGTCTCTCCGTTAGGGCTAATAATATAATAGAGTTTACCGTGCCCCTCTAATAGGCTGGTCCACGGAACCCCCTCTGCAGTAAATAATTAATATATACTCCACCAATTCAATAAAATTCATTCTAGCATGGCATGGCAATTTATCACAATCTAGCCTCTCAAGGCTGAATACACAATATAAATAATTTTGACACCAAAATCAGTTTAGCCATTCATGCTCATATATTGTCATAAGCCATTCAATTTAAAACCATAAATTTACAACACAAGCAGGCAGTCTCCAATTACTCTATTTCCAAAACTAATATTCGATTTTCCAGAAAATCTATAAAATCACAATTTCTCTTAAAACATAGCAATTTACCATTTAAACCCATTTTCTATAAAATCACACAATTGTATAAAACTACAATAGATAATTAAGACGATAATAAGTTTACTCACAGTATTAGGAGTAGAAATACTCCTATCTTCCGCCCTCGGGTGCAGTCTCTTACCCGAAACAATTGACTCACCACCTATCCATAATCCATGACACAAAATTCAATAAATTGTGTCAATTTATCATAAATTATTTCAGGCTCTTATCCATGCGTATGCACTAGATAGGATTTGAAATGTCTCGACAATCGCTTAATTGCGGTGTTTGACCTAACTCGCTTATACATGGTGTAAATTCCTAAAATCCCTAATTCGACTCCAATTCCATCCATTTCAGTTTCAATTATCCAATTATATCCACAATACCTCAATGACTGTGAATTTGGTCCAATTTATCAGTCCGGACTATAAATTACGCTTTTACCCCTAGTGGGTAACAATTTTAATTTATTGCACCGAAAATTCCCATTTAATTTTCAACCTCATAATTCATCATTTTTCCACCCAATTCTCTTAAAATAAAGTCAACCTCATCCTCACATACCATTGGCTAGATTCGGCCTAGAGAAATTCATGGAGAAGATAAATATTTTTCTTGTTGTTTTACTCATAAACATGCTAAACTAACACTAAACACTAACATAGCTCAAAATCAAATTTATCTAACAACTTTCTCTCTCCTAACCCATTTAATCAGCCATCAATTCATCATGAAAACATGTAATTTAATCGTGAAAAATAAAGAGAAATGCTTGCGAATAAGAAAACTCAAGCTTAATAGAAAAAATCTCACCATTTTCACTTAATTTCCTTGAAAATTCACACTTTTTCTTTGATTTTCTCTCTCTAGGGTTTTGTTTTTGTTTTCTCTCTCTTCTTGCTGGTTTGGCTGGCCATGGGGTGGAAGATGGGCTGATTTTATGCCTTTTTATAAAGAAATAATAAAATAATAAAGGTATGACACATGGCATCATGTCATTGGCCCGTTTTTAAAATTTTAAAAATTTTAATCCTTTTTATCTCCACCACACAATTAGTCAATGGTCAAAATGAGGATAAAGGAAGACCATGTGCTGGAAAAATGTCCTGGTGGTGGAAAATTACAATTTTGCCCCGGGGTAGCAAAATTACCATTTTACCCTTTTACTCCAAATTATACTAAAATTGAAATTTTTCTCTTCTAAACCTCAGATCTTACTCCAATAAGCCAAATGGGGCCAAAAATCTTTTCTAAAAATTTCCATTTTGTCCTCAAGTGGCAAATGACCATTTTGCCCCTAGATAGCGAAAATTTCGGTTTGACTCCAAATTGATCCTCGAACTCCGAATTACCATATTAAACCATTATGGGACATTAAAATTCTTAATTTCATCTTAAATTCTCTATTTGATCTAGTTCGAGGTTTAACTCAACTTTGTTGTACCTCTAGGTACAATACTGACTTTTGTAAAATTTTTTCGGGACTCTCTTACCATGCAAACATGTTATCCATCACATGTATGTCATGACAATTATTTTTATAGAGTCGGGCTTGTCATCTTCTCTGTTAAGCCCGATCTTATAAAATACTTTTCATGTCATTCATATGATTGACAATATGCTTGCATACTTGGAAAGCCCTGAAAGAAAAATCGTTAAAAGACGACAATGTACCAAATGGTACAATTAAGTTAATTTAAGTCTCGAACTAGATCAAATAGAGAATTTAAAATGAAATTAAGAATATTAAAGTCCCAGAATGGTTTAATATGGTGATTTGGAGTTCGAGGATCAATTTGAAGTCAACCTAGAATTTTTACTGTCCAGGGGCAAAATGGTCATTTGCCACCCAAGGACACAATGGAAATTTTTAGAAAAGAATTTTTTTAGCCCCATTTGACTTATTGGAGTATGATTTGAGTATTGGAGTATAATTTGAGGGTTTGACAGTGAAAAAGTTTAATTCCAGTGATTTCTAGAGTGTAGGGGCAAAATCGTAATTTTGCCACTCGCGGATAAAATTTGAGATTTTGAGAGAATTTAGATCAAATTTGACAAATTGGAGAATGGTATGAGTATAAGGGATGAAAAATATGTCTATGGGCAATTTTTCAATTTTTGGGGCAAAAATGTAATTTTTGACTTTTACGGGGGTAAAAGTGTAAATTTCAAAAATTACTCCACCAAGACTTTGGATAAGTCTGAGAATTTTACCTAAGCTATGGATATTTGGGACAAGTGTATGGTGAAAATTTGGAAACAAATGGATGGCTAGAATTTAAGGAATTAATAAAACATTAAAAAAATGAATAAAATAATATTATATTATTTTAGCCTTTAAAAAGGTAAAAATTCCGGAATTCTCATCTTCTTCAGCTGTCCAAACCAGGGGAGAAAAGGGGAAAAAAAAAAACAAGAATCCTACCTGAAAAATTTGGAGAAAATCAAGAGAAATCAAGAAATCAAGCATTAAAAAGGTAAATTTCATTGATTTTCCTTGTGATTTTCACTACCCATGCATTTTTTTCTCATTTCCATGCAAAATTAGAAAGTGGGTATGGACACCCATGCTGGCCAAACCTACATGGATGAGTTTTGAGCTTGATTTTTGGTTGATTTTAATTGAATTAAGTGATTTTAGTTAAGTTATATTGAAATATAGCAAAAATAAGCTAGAAATATAATTTTCTCCCATTGAAACCCATTATGCTGAATTTTCTAGGGGAATATTGGCTGCTGATCTTGATGGTTATTTGAGGAATTATGATGAATAATGATGAATTATGAGCCTAGAAAAATAATGGAAAATTTCGGAGCAAAAATACAAATTTTTACCCACTATGGGTATTTTCGTAATTTGTTATCGGGACTGATAATTTGCACCACACTGAGGGACATTAAGTCAATTTGGGTGCAATTGAGGTATAGAAACTGAAAAAAATTAATTTGGAGTTTAAACGGACGCGTATATCAATTTATCGGGTAAAAGACCGAAATAGGCTAACACCGCATTTAGGCAAAAATTTAGACATTTTTGCATTCCATATCAAGCATTAGTAGTCTAAATTAGTTTAATTTCAATTTAGTACCAATGTGGTGAATTTCTCGATTTTGCACTGTGTCAAGGTGGTGAGTCCTCTGATAAAGGCAAGGGAATTGCACCCGAGGACCAATAGTCTGAGTATTTCGAAAATCCTAACTCTAGACACGGTGAGTAACCTTACCATCATTTTAATTATCTAAAGTATGTTTTTATTCGGTTTTGGTGAATTTTATGAAAATCAGTTCAAATGGTAAATTTTTATGTTTTGTAAACAAAATGAGTTTAAATGAAAATATTTTATAAATTGTCTTGAAACGAAATAACAATTTTGAAAATAGAGTAATTGGAGACCACTGATATGTTGTAAATTTAAAATTGAATTAATGGCTTATGTTATTGTATTGGCATGACTGGCTGGGCTGTGTTTTTATGAATTATATGAATCGCTTTATTTTACCCTTGTAGGCTGGGTAGTAATATATTAGCCCTGTCATGCTGTCAAAATTTTATTGTATGGTGGGTTTGACCTGCTGCAGTGGGCTGGATTCTGTGGACTAGCCTATTAGAGGGGCACAGAATCCTGTTATATTTTTACCTCGGTTGGAGAGGCGAGTAGGGTAACTCCTGAGGTATAACTTTTAGAGTTCACTTCACGCCAAACCACCTCGTGAAGGGGAACTCGGCCAACGTCAAGGAATGGCTATGTTTTCAAAATAAAAACATGACTTTCTAATAGCCTTGGCGGACTCAGTTGGGATAGCCCTCGGCCAAGGTATCCCAAATAACTGAGTATGATAATAATTTTTGGCATGAGCCAAGCTTTTTAAGAAATTCATAAGCCATACTGATTACTTGCTTTAAATAAATTGATTTCATTTGGTTGAAATAAGTTGAAAGATGATAAATTACAGTTTGATGAAATGTTTTAATAGTCTCCTTTTACTCGACTTTAGATATTTTGAGTGATGTTTGTTTACTCACTGAGATTTTATAATCTCACCACCCTCATTTTCACCCATTTCAGGTTCAGAATAGATTGTAGATAACTGATATCGGCAAGGATTACAGTTGAACTTGCCACATCCAAAGACTGTAGGTTCATTTCTTTTTATACTTTTGATCATTCGTGGGCCCACGTGTCACTGTAAATTAAATTCTATACTTTGGTTATCTGTATTACGGTATGTAAGAATTTATTTTGCTTTTACGCTATAAAAATTATTTATGCAGTGTTCTTAAAATATCGTTTTATGTGAAAATTGAATATTTTATTGAATATTTTTATTTTATTATAACAGTCATAATTCCATTTTAAACGAATGTTTTAGACATCCAAAATTATTTTTGATTAAGAAATATGTGTTTTCCACTTACATACTATATTTTTCGATGATTTTTGAGATTTTTGGGATAAATGACAAAAATACCCCTGTGAGACGAAAATTATTATTTCATTTGTTTAAGTTGGAAACAGTTTAAAATCTTTTAAAATGTGGTATTTGGAAACAGCTACCCACAGGGGAAATGAGAAGCTGATATTAAAGCCTTGCGGGGTCTCGGTTGACATTCTGGGTAATGAATGTAAATTGAGACGTCGCGACGGTTGTCACGGGCTCGATGGGAGTTCCGGGTCGTGACATTCTCCCCCACTTGAATCAACCATATGATCTTTCTTCTTGACTAATTTCGACATCCGGCTAAATATTAATATTTTAAAAATTTTATCTTGTCTCCTTGGTACCTGAAATACCTTATTATGCCTCACTTGACTTCTGAATCGCCTTTTATCTCACAAATTCTCCTATGATAAAATTATTATTATTTTGTTGTTATTTTCTCACTTATGAAATATTTATATCCTAAACTACTCCTTTCGTCTTTTATCACTTTTAAACATTTTAATTGACCTCAATTTGCATTCGATCAACTTTATTTATCACTATATCAAAGTATGGGGTATTTCACTATATGAAGAAGTAAAACCCAAAAATTTGTTCAAACTACTCTTCTCATCTATGTGCAATTGAAAACAGTCTCCAGCAACAGTCCATCTAGATGGAACATTAAATCTTGGACATGAAGCTGCCATGTATCTCTTAAACCCTTTCCTTCGACAAATTTAAAGGGTAACTTATCCAAAACAATTATTTCAGCCAAACTCTTCCTAAAGGACTCTTGATCAAATTTTCCATTAGCTAGAGACCCATCTACATTAAAAACTAATTATGATTGGGTATGACCAATAGATTAAGAAGCTTTTTTACATACCTTTTTATGATAATGCATAGAACCAATTCCATTTCTCTTTGAATCAACACAAAGTTCTTTACCACATACATCTAGCTTTGGACTTACCATCCTTATCTATGAACTTGGTGAAGTGTGTCCAAATTTTTGACCATGTCTTCATCGTCTTTCTTTTTTTAGCTCTAAATGTCGCTTTAGATTTGAATAGACACAGAGCCTTGTTGTTGTTGAGTAAATGTAATTGCAACATCTTTTATTGTCTTTGTTGTTTTACTCTTCCTAGGTGGTGTTGGTGTAATCCTTTGTATAAGTGCCTCTATCCATGTCTTTTCGGACAACATCTTTAAAGAAAGCAACAGAAAATTAAATAGTATCTAACAATTTGACATTTCAAAATAAATCAATTTCAAAATAAACCAATTTTACTAGAAAATTAAGCTTGCGTTAATGATTTTGCAATAACCATAAGATGAAGGGTAAGGTTAAATAGTCTGAAATTTCAAAGACGAGAGACATGTATATAAATATTGCAAACTTTTGAACTAATAAGGTGTGATTTCCAAGATTATCAGTCCAACTTTCTACGAATAAAAAATATGCTTGAGGTAAAAACTATAGATTTGTTGTATTTGGTGGATTAAGAATCCAATTGCTGCTACTTCTACTAACATTGCAACAAAAACATTGGTTTGGTACTCTTATTTGATCAATAAGCAAAGATTATATAATAGAGAATAAACTAAATAAGAAGATACTTCTATAGTCTTACTATCCTATTCAAAATAGAAGAGAGATGCCTTTCACTTCTGAAGCAAAATCCTTCACATTCATTCAATAGTTCGAAGTTAAGAGACAAAGAAAACATGGGTCATTGTTTGTTTACGTAAACCCACAACACTAAAAGGGGG
Source organism: Theobroma cacao (assembly GCF_053813885.1). NCBI lineage: Eukaryota > Viridiplantae > Streptophyta > Magnoliopsida > Malvales > Malvaceae > Theobroma > Theobroma cacao. The sequence continues at coordinate 28,440,313 of NC_142639.1, read as the reverse complement.
GGGGGGGGGGGGGCATTAAACTTATTCAAGTGTAAACCGAACCACTCCATTGAAAAAGTTGTGGCTCATGTAAAGCTTATGGGCCTTTCTTTTCTTCATCTTTAGTTCTTGAATTTCCATTAGATTTCAAAAGAAAAAAATGCTTTCACATTTCTACATCATTTATTTTCTCACCAAACAGACCAACCACAATCTTTAAAAACATATAAGAATTTGCTAACTAAAAACACCATACTTGAAAATCACACCAAGCAAGTAAAAGAAATGAATTTATATATTTTAAAATTTAATATATTAAACCTTGAAATAAATATTAGGGTTTAGGGTTCTTTTAACATCTCAACTAATCAATAAAGGAAAAACATTGCCTGTAGCATTAGGCCGAGATAAAAATTATACCTTAAGACAACAGCAAAGAGCCAAAGAAGAGAAACCAATGAGAAGGTAGCGAATGAGAGAAACTGTCACGACCTGGAACCTCCCTCAGGCCCATGACAATCGCCGCGACGTCCCGATTGACACTCATTATCCGGAATGCCAACCGGAACCCCGCAAGGCTTACATATTAGTTTCTTTCCTTTCCTGTGAGCAATCATTGTTAAATATAGAGTTTTTAGAGAATATATACTATTTTAGATCAAAAACAATCAAAATAAAATTTTCGCCACACAGGGTTATTTTGGTCATTTTTTTTTAAAAAATTTCGAAACTGTCTAAAACGTAATATACAAGTACAAAACACATAATTCATATTCAAAATGAGTTTAAAAGTCTAAAATCTTCATTTAAAACCAAATTACGGTTATTTGAATATAATAAGAAAATAAAAGAAATATTAAGGGAAATATTATATTTTCTTATAAAACAATATTTATAGAGTTATACGTGAATAATTTTTATAGCGTAAAAGCTAAATAAATTTATACATATTGAAATATAGTAAGCCAAAATATTTAATTTAATTTACAATAACAAGAGGGCCCCCGAATAAACAAAAGTAAAGAGGACTGTGAACCTACGGTTTGGAAAATGCAGATCCAATGGTAGTCCTCGATGAGATCATGTAAAGCCTGACCTTATAAAATACTATTCATGACATAAATGTGATGATAGCATGATTGCATGCTAGGAGAGTCCCGAAAAATTTACAAAAGTCGGTATTGTACCTGGAGGTACAACAAAGTTTATTTAATCCTCGAACTAGATCAAATAGGAATTTTAAGGTGAGATTAAGAGTTTCACAGTTCATGGATGACTTAAAATGGTAATTTGGAGTTTGAGGATCAATTTGGAGTCAAATCGGAATTTTCACTAATTAGGGGCAAAATGGTCATTTGCCACCTGAGGACAAAATGGAAATTTTAGAAAAGATTTTTTTGACCCCATTTGACTTATTAGAGTATAATTTGACTTATTGAAGTATGATTTGAGGTTTAGAAGTGAAAAATTTTAATTTCGGTATAATTTGGAGTATAGGGGTAAAATGGTAATTTTGACACCTCAGGGGCAAAATTATAATTTTCCACCACCAGGATATTTTTTCCAGCACATGGTCTTCCTTTGTCTTCATCTTTGACCCTTGACTAAACATGTGGTGGAGATAAAATGTTTAAATTTTTAAAATTTTAAAAAACGGGCCAATGACATGATGCCATGTGTCATGCCTTTATTAATTTATTATTTTCCTTTTTAAAAGGCACAAAATCAGCCCATCTTCCACCCCATGGCCGGCCAAACCAGCAAGAAGAGAGAGAAAACAAAAACAAAACCCTAGAGAGAGAAAATCAAAGAAAAAGTGTGAATTTTCAAGGAAATTAAGTGAAAAAGGTGAGTTTTTTCTATTAAGCTTGAGTTTTCTTATTCCCAAGCATTTCTCTTTATTTTCCATGATTAAATTACATGTTTTCATGATGAATTAAATTCTGAAAAAATGGGTTAGGAGAGAGAAAGTTGTTGGATTTATTTGATTTTAATTTATGTTAGTGTTTTTAGTTAGTTTAGCATATTTAGAAACAAAACAACAAGAAAAGAATTTATTTTCTCCCCCAACCATTAATGGCTGAATTTACCATGTAGTGAGTGAGGATGAGTTTGATTTTATTCTAGGAGAATTGGTTAAGGAATGATGAATTATGAGCCTAGAAAATAAATAGGAATTTTCGGAGCAAAAATACGAATTTTTACCCACTAGGGGTATTTTCGTAATTTGCTGTTGGGACTGATAATTTGCACCACAATGAGGGACATTAAGTTAATTTGGGTGCAATTGAGGTATAGAAACTGAAAAGAATTAAATTGGAGTTTAAACGGACCCGTTAGGAATTTAATCGGGTGATAAGACGAATTAGGCCAATACCGGGTTTAGATAGTTACCAGTGCATTTTTGCATTCCATATCATGCATTGGTAGTCTAAATTAGTTTAATTTTGATTTAGTACCAACTTGGTGAAACTCTCAATTTTGTACTGTGTCAAGGTGGTGAGTCCTCCGATAAAGGCAAGGAAATTGCATCCGAGGACCAGTAGACAGAGTGCTTCGAAAGTCTACATTCTAGACATTGTGAGTAAACTTACTGTCATTTTAATTATCTAGGGTGGTTTTTAAATGCTTTCATGAATTCTATGGAAAAAGGAATTTAAAAAGATAAATTTTCATGTTTTATGAATAAATGAGTTTCAATGAAATTAAATTATAAATTGTTTTGAAATTAATAGTGATTTTGAAAAATAGAGTACACGGAGACTGTTAATTGTGGCAATTTGATTGTTTAAATTAACTGGCTTATGATAAATCGAGCATGATTGGCTAGTTGGCAATTGTATTGAAATGCGAATTGTTTGGTTACCTTGAAAAACTACGAATTACAAAATTGCCATATCATGTTATTGAGTTTTATTATATGGTGGATTATATATTAATTAATCACTGCAGTAGGGGGTTTCTGTGGACCAGCCTTTTAGAGGGGCACGGTAAACCCCATTATATTCTTACCTCGAACGGAGAGGCGCGTAGGGTATCTCCTGGGGTAAAGTTTAGGGTTCACTTCACGCTAAACCACCACGTGAGGGGGAACTCAGCCAACGCCAAGGAACGACTATGTTTTCAAAACAAAAACATGATTTATGTGAAATGTGAATTTTAATAGCCTTGGCGGTCTCGGTAGGATGCCTCGGCCAAGGTGTCCTCGAGAATGGATTTATGGCACAAGCCTAGATTTTTATGAGATTCATAAGCCTCTTTACGTGTTTTGAACAAAATGTGTTCTAATGCTATAACCCAGTTTATGATGATTTACTTTATTGTCTCCATGTACTCAACTCTAGATGTTTATGATGATGTTTGTTTACTCATTGGGATTTTATAATCTCACCACCCTCCTTTCCACCCATTTCAGGTTCAGTATAGACTGTAGATAGCTGATCTCATCGAGGACTACAGTGGGATCTGCATTTTCCAAACCGTAGGTTCACAGTCCTCTTTACTTTTGTTTATTCGGGGGCACTCTTGTTATTGTAAATTAAATTAAATATTTTGGCTTACTGTATTTAAGTATGTATAAATTTATTTAACTTTTACGTTATAAAAATTATTCACGTATAACTCTATAAATATTATTTTATAAGAAAATAGAATATTTTACTTAATATTCCTTTTATTTTCTTATTATATTCAAATAACCATAATTTCGTTTTAAATGAAGATTTTAGACTTTTAAACTCATTTTGAATATGAATTGTGTGTTTTGTACTTGTATATTACGTTTTAGCCAGTTTTAAAATTTTTGAGAAAAATGACCAAAATACCCTTGTGAGACGAAAAATTAATATTTTATTTGTTTAAAGTTGGAAACAGCTTAAAATATTTTAGAACACGATATTTGACAATGGTTGCTCACAAGGGAACAGAGAAATTGATAGTAAAGCCTTGCGGGGTTTCGGGTTGACATTCCGGGCAATAAGTGTCTACCGGGACACCGCGGCGGTTGTCACGGGCTCGAGGGGAGTACCGGGTCGTGACAGATCAGCTATCTACAGTCTATACTGAACCTGAAATGGGTGGAAAGGAGGGTGGTGAGATTATAAAATCCCAATGAGTAAACAGACATTATCATAAATATCTAAAGGCGAGTAAAATGGAGGCAAGTTTAAACAACAAATTTCAACCCATTTCATAATGTTTCCAATTTATTTCTTAAACCATAAAATATTTGTAATTTACTAAAACAGTTGTTAAGGCTTATGTCTTTTATTAAAACAAGGTTCAAGCCAAAACTAATCCTCGGGGATACCTTGGCCGAGGCATCTAACCAAGTCCGCCAAGGGTGTTAAAATATTCACACGTGAAACACATTTTTATTTTTAAAACCAGCCGTTCCTTGGCGTTGGTCGAGTTACACATTCACGTGGGGGTTCGACGTGAAGTGAGCTCTAATACTACCCCGAGAGTTACCCTCCTCGCCTCTACAACCGAAGTAACTATATAACTGGGTTTACCGTGCCCCTCTAATAGGTAGTCCACGGAAACTCGTCACTGCAGTTGTCACGACCCGGAACTCCCATCGAGCCCGTGACAATCGCCGCGACGACTCAATTTACATTCATTACCTAGAATGTCAACCGAGACTCCGCAAGGCTTTAATATCAGCTTCTCATTTCCCCTGTGGGTAGCTGTTTCCAAATACCACATTTTAAAAGATTTTAAACTGTTTCCAACTTAAACAAATGAAATAATAATTTCCGTCTCACAGGGGTATTTTTGTCATTTATCCCAAAAATCTCAAAAATCATCTAAAAATATAGTATGTAAGTGGAAAACACATATTTCTTAATCAAAAATAATTTTGGATGTCTAAAACATTCGTTTAAAATGGAATTATGACTGTTATAATAAAATAAAAATATTCAATAAAATATTCAATTTTCACATAAAACGATATTTTAAGAACACTGCATAAATAATTTTTATAGTGTAAAAGCAAAATAAATTCTTACATACCGTAATACAGATAACCAAAGTATAGAATTTAATTTACAGTGACACGTGGGCCCACGAATGACCAAAAGTATCAAAAGAAATGAACCTACAGTCTTTGGATGTGGCAAGTTCAACTGTAATCCTTGCCGATATCAGTTATCTACAATCTATTCTGAACCTGAAATGGGTGGAAATGAGGGTGGTGAGATTATAAAATCCCAGTGAGTAAACAAACATCACTCAAAATATCTAAAGTCGAGTAAAAGGAGACTATTAAAACATTTCATCAAACTGTAATTTATCATCTTTCAACTTATTTCAACCAAATGAAATCAATTTATTTAAAACAAGTAATCAGTATGGCTTATGAATTTCTTAAAAAGCTTGGCTCATGCCAAAAATTATTATCATACTCAGTTATCTGGGATACCTTGGCCGAGGGCTATCCCAACTGAGTCCGCCAAGGCTATTAGAAAGTCGTGTTTTTATTTTGAAAACATAGCCATTCCTTGGCGTTGGCCGAGTTCCCCTTCACGTGGTGGTTTGGCGTGAAGTGAACTCTAAAAGTTATACCTCGGGAGTTACCCTACTCGCCTCTCCAACCGAGGTAAAAATATAACAGGATTCCGTGCCCCTCTAATAGGCTAGTCCACAGAATCCAGCCCACTGCAGCAGGTCAAACCCACCATACAATAAAATTTTGACAGCATGACAGGGCTAATATATTACTACCCAGCTTGCAAGGGTAAAATAAAGCAATTCATACAATTCATAAAAAACATAGCCCAGCCAGTCATACCAATACAATAACATAAGCCATTAATTCAATTTTAAATTTACAACATATCAGTGGTCTCCAATTACTCTATTTGCAAAATCGTTATTTCGTTTCAAGACAATTTATAAAATATTTTCATTTAAACTCATTTTGTTTACAAAACATAAAAATTTACCATTTGAACTCATTTTCATAAAATTCACCAAAACCGAATAAAAACATACTTTAGATAATTAAAATGATGGTAAGGTTACTCACCGTGTCTAGAGTGGGGATTTTTGAAATACTCAGACTACTAGTCCTCGGGTGCAATTCCTTTGCCTTTATCGGAGGACTCACCACCTTGACACAGTAAAAAAATCGAGAAATTCACCACATTGGTAGTAAATTGAAATTAAACTAATTTAGACTACTAATGCTTGATATGGAATGCAAAAATGTCTAAATTTTTGCCTAAATGCGGTGTTAGCCTATTTCGGTCTTTTACCCGATAAATTGATATACGCGTCCGTTTAAACTCCAAATTAATTTTTTTCAGTTTCTATACCTCAATTGCACCCAAATTGACTTAATGTCCCTCAGTGTGGTGCAATTTATCAGTCCTGATAACAAATTACGAAAATACCCCTAGTGGGTAAAAATTTGTATTTTTGCTCCGAAAATTTCCATTATTTTTCTAGGCTCATAATTCATCATTATTCATCATAATTCCTCAAATAACCATCAAGATCAGCAGCCAATATTCCCCTAGAAAATTCAGCATAATGGGTTTCAATGGGAGAAAATTATATTTCTAGCTTATTTTTGCTATATTTCAATATAACTTAACTAAAATCACTTAATTCAATTAAAATCAACCAAAAATCAAGCTCAAAACTCATCCATGGAGGTTTGGCCAGCATGGGTGTCCATACCCACTTTCTAATTTTGCATGGAAATGAGAAAAAAATGCATGGGTAGTGAAAATCACAAGGAAAATCAATGAAATTTACCTTTTTAATGCTTGATTTCTTGATTTCTCTTGATTTTCCCCAAATTTTTCAGGTAGGATTCTTGTTTTTTTTTCCCCTTTTCTCCCCTGGTTTGGACAGCTGAAGAAGATGAGAATTCCGGAATTTTTACCTTTTTAAAGGCTAAAATAATATAATATTATTTTATTCATTTTTTAATGTTTTATTAATTCCTTAAATTCTAGCCATCCATTTGTTTCCAAATTTTCACCATACACTTGTCCCACATATCCATAGCTTAGATAAAATTCTCAGACTTATCCAAAGTCTTGGTGGAGTAATTTTTGAAATTTACACTTTTACCCCCGTAAAAGTCAAAAATTACATTTTTGCCCCAAAAATTGAAAAATTGCCCATAGACATATTTTTCATCCCTTATACTCATACCATTCTCCAATTTGTCAAATTTGATCTAAATTCTCTCAAAATCTCAAATTTTGTTCGCGGGTGACAAAATTACGATTTTGCCCCTACACTTTAGAAATCACTGGAATTAAACTTTTTCACTGCCAAACCCTCAAAGTATACTCCAATACTCAAATCATACTCCAATAAGTCAAATGGGGCCAAAAAATTTCTTTTCTAAAAATTCCCATTGTGTCCTTGGGTGGCAAATGACCATTTTGCCCCTGGACAGTAAAAATTCTAGTTTGACTTCAAATTGATCCTCGAACTCCAAATCACCATATTAAACCATTCTGGGACTTTAATATTCTTAATTTCATTTTAAATTCTCTATTTGATCTAGTTCGAGACTTAAATTAACTTAATTGTACCATTTGGTACATTGTCGTCTTTTAACGATTTTTCTTTCAGGGCTTTCCAAGTATGCAAGCATATTGTCAATCATATGAATGACATGGAAAGTATTTTATAAGGTCGGGCTTGACAGCAGTGACTAACCCAGCAATTTTAATAAAATTTCGACAGTATAACGTGGCTTTTATTTATTTATCCAGCCTACATAGTAAAAACAACTTACATAAATTTCCCAATGCACTCACAAAATATAGCCACATATACTCATTTCTCATAAGCCATTCCTAGGAAAATATATATTTTTCAAGTCAATTTGCAGCCTCCAATTACTCAATTTCATAATCAATACAATATATTTTTATTTGTCACATTTATTCCTAAAACATCAAAAATCCTGTTTTAATCTCGTTCTCATTTCATAAAATACATAAAGGGCATTTAAAAATAAACTCTAGATAATTTACAATAATAATAAGTTTACTCACCGTTTGTACAAACTAAAAGCTTTCTAAGCGCCCCGATCACTACTCGTCGGGTATGACTTCTTTGCCTTTTCCGGAAAGCTCTCCTCCTAGACACATTACAAATGTCAAGCCCGATCTTATAAAATACTTTCCATGTCATTCATATGATTGACAATATGCTTGCATACTTGGAAAGCCCTGAAAGAAAAATCGTTAAAAGACGACAATGTACCAAATGGTACAATTAAGTTAATTTAAGTCTCGAACTAGATCAAATAGAGAATTTAAAATGAAATTAAGAATATTAAAGTCCCAGAATGGTTTAATATGGTGATTTGGAGTTCGAGGATCAATTTGAAGTCAAACTAGAATTTTTACTGTCCAGGGGCAAAATGGTCATTTGCCACCCAAGGACACAATGGGAATTTTTAGAAAAGAATTTTTTTTAGCCCCATTTGACTTATTGGAGTATGATTTGAGTATTGGAGTATAATTTGAGGGTTTGGCAGTGAAAAAGTTTAATTCCAGTGATTTCTAGAGTGTAGGGGCAAAATCGTAATTTTGCCACTCGCGGACAAAATTTGAGATTTTGAGAGAATTTAGATCAAATTTGACAAATTGGAGAATGGTATGAGTATAAGGGATGAAAAATATGTCTATGGGCAATTTTTCAATTTTTGGGGCAAAAATGTAATTTTTGACTTTTACGGGGGTAAAAGTGTAAATTTCAAAAATTACTCCACCAAGACTTTGGATAAGTCTGAGAATTTTACCTAAGCTATGGATATTTGGGAAAAGTGTATGGTGAAAATTTGGAAATAAATGGATGGCTAGAATTTAAGGAATTAATAAAACATTAAAAAAATGAATAAAATAATATTATATTATTTTAGCCTTTAAAAAGGTGAAAATTCCGGAATTCTCATCTTCTTCAGCTGTCCAAACCAGGGAAGAAAAGGGAAAAAAAAAACAAGAATCCTACCTGAAAAATTTGGAGAAAATCAAGAGAAATCAAGAAATCAAGCATTAAAAAGGTAAATTTCATTGATTTTCCTTGTGATTTTCACTACCCATGCATTTTTTTCTCATTTCCATGAAAAATTAGAAAGTGGGTATGGACACCCATGCTGGCCAAACCTCCATGGATGAGTTTTGAGCTTGATTTTTGGTTGATTTTAATTGAATTAAGTGATTTTAGTTAAGTTATATTGAAATATAGCAAAAATAAGCTAGAAATATAATTTTCTCCCATTGAAACCCATTATGCTGAATTTTCTAGGGGAATATTGGCTGCTGATCTTGATGGTTATTTGAGGAATTATGATGAAAAATGATGAATTATGAGCCTAGAAAAATAATGGAAATTTTCGGAGCAAAAATACAAATTTTTACCCACTAGGGGTATTTTCGTAATTTGTTATCGGGACTGATAATTTGCACCACACTGAGGGACATTAAGTCAATTTGGGTGCAATTGAGGTATAGAAACTGAAAAAAATTAATTTGGAGTTTAAACGGACGCGTATATCAATTTATCGGGTAAAAGACCGAAATAGGCTAACACCGCATTTAGGCAAAAATTTAGACATTTTTGCATTTCATATCAAGCATTAGTAGTCTAAATTAGTTTAATTTCAATTTAGTACCAATGTGGTGAATTTCTCGATTTTGTACTGTGTCAAGGTGGTGAGTCCTCTAATAAAGGCAAGGGAATTTCACCCGAGGACCAATAGTCTGAGTATTTCGAAAATCCTCACTCTAGACACGGTGAGTAACCTTATCATCATTTTAATTATCTAAAGTATGTTTTTATTCGGTTTTGGTGAATTTTATGAAAATGAGTTCAAATGGTAAATTTTTATGTTTTGTAAACAAAATGAGTTTAAATGAAAATATTTTATAAATTGTCTTGAAACGAAATAACGATTTTGAAAATAGAGTAATTGGAGACCACTGATATGTTGTAAATTTAAAATGAATTAATGGCTTATGTTATTGTATTGGCATGACTGGCTGGGCTGTGTTTTTATGAATTATATGAATTGCTTTATTTTACCCTTACAGGCTGGGTAGTAATATATTAGCCTTGTCATGCTGTCAAAATTTTATTGTATGGTGGGTTTGACCTGCTGCAGTGGGCTGGATTCTGTGGACTAGCCTATTAGAGGGGCACGGAATCCTGTTATATTTTTACCTCGGTTGGAGAGGCGAGTAGGGTAACTCCTGAGGTATAACTTTTAGAGTTCACTTCACGCCAAACCACCTCGTGAAGGGGAACTCGGCCAACGTCAAGGAATGGCTATGTTTTCAAAATAAAAACATGACTTTCTAATAGCCTTGGCGGACTCAGTTGGGATAGCCCTCGGCCAAGGTATCCCAAATAACTGAGTATGATAATAATTTTTGGCATGAGCCAAGCTTTTTAAGAAATTCATAAGCCATACTGATTACTTGCTTTAAATAAATTGATTTCATTTGGTTGAAATAAGTTGAAAGATGATAAATTACAGTTTGATGAAATGTTTTAATAGTCTCCTTTTACTCGACTTTAGATATTTTGAGTGATGTTTGTTTACTCACTGGGATTTTATAATCTCACCACCCTCATTTCCACCCATTTCAGGTTCAGAATAGATTGTAGATAACTGATATCGGCGAGGATTACAGTTGAACTTGCCACATCCAAAGACTGTAGGTTCATTTCTTTTTATACTTTTGGTCATTCGGGGGCCCACGTGTCACTGTAAATTAAATTCTATACTTTGGTTATCTGTATTACGGTATGTAAGAATTTATTTTGCTTTTACGCTATAAAAATTATTTCTGCAGTGTTCTTAAAATATCGTTTTATGTGAAAATTGAATATTTTATTGAATATTTTTATTTTATTATAACAGTCATAATTCCATTTTAAACGAATGTTTTAGACATCCAAAATTATTTTTGATTAAGAAATATGTGTTTTCCACTTACATACTATATTTTTAGATGATTTTTGAGATTTTTGGGATAAATGACAAAAATACCCCTGTGAGACGGAAATTAATATTTCATTTGTTTAAGTTGGAAATAGTTTAAAATCTTTTAAAATGTGGTATTTGGAAACAGTTACCCACAGGGGAAATGAGAAGCTGATATTAAAGCCTTGCGGGGTCTCGGTTGACATTCCGGGTAATGAATGTAAATTGAGACGTCGCGGCGGTTGTCACGGGCTCGATGGGAGTTCCGGGTCGTGACAACAAAAATTTACACAATTCATCACATTGATGCTAAATCACTATATAATTAACTTAAATCCTATACTAATGCATGGTATGAAATGCAATAGCCTAAAACGGCTTAAACGCGGTATTAACCTATTTTTGACACTTTGCCCGATAAATTGCTAACGCGCTCCATTTTAGCTCTAAATCATCCCATTCTCTCTCCAACATTTCTAACCATTAAATATCAGCCAATAACCTTCTAAAAAAAAACAAAATCAGCTCACTCCCTTCCTTGGAAAATTCAGCCAAAAATGGGACATTAACTCGGTTAATTTTCTACTTTGTTTTTCTATCACGTTTAATCGTTTTTCATTATTTTCTCTTCATTTTCCTTAGAATAAAATCAATTCATCATCATTGTACAACATTGAGCATCCAGCCAAGAGTGGGTATTGTGAAAATTTAATGATTTCTTGCCCAATTTAATTTCTAAACACATTTAACTAACTAAAACTATCAATTTAACTAAAAATCAAAACCTAAAAATTTCAATTTCTCTCCCCTAGAATTTCATCCAGCCCTTGATATCACTTTTTGATCTCTCTCCTCAAGCATGCTAAATGGAAATAAAGGCATAGGAAAGGTAAAAATCAAGCTAAAATCGAAAAATCTTACCGTTAGACGCGTAAACGGTCGAAAATCGTGAATTTCCCTTTGAATTTTCTTGTTTCTCTTTGGTTTTTCTTTTTTTCTTCCTTTCCTCTCTATTTCCTCTCTTTTTCTTCCTTATGGCTGGCCAGCACTTAAAATGGGGTTTAAATGGGCTGACTTTTCATTAAAATAATATTATTTCATTAAAAAAATGCCACGTGTCACTTTCCCATTAGCCCATTTGTTTCCAAATTTTCACCATACACTTGTCCCACATATCCATAGCTTAGATAAAATTCTCAGACTTATCCAAAGTCTCGGTGGAGTAATTTTTGAAATTTACACTTTTGCCCCCGTAAAAGTGAAAAATTACATTTTTGCCCAAAATACTGAAAAATTGCCCATAGACATATTTTTCATCCCTTATACTCATAGCATTCTCCAATTTGTCAAATTTGATCTAAATTCTCTCAAAATCTCAAATTTTGTTTGTGGGTGGTAAAATTACGATTTTACCCATACACTCCAGAAATCACCAGAATTAAACTTTTTCACTTTCTATCATTAAATTATACTCCAAATAGTTAATCTTGGTCAAAATTTTCACTCCATGATCAAATTATTATCTTAGGTGGCAAAATGACGATTTTGCCCTTGAATATCAAAATTTTCAATTTTACCCCAAATAAACCCTCGAACTCCGAACAATCATTTTTAGTTATTCCTGAACTATAAAATATTAAATTTCATCCTACAATTCCTATTTGAACTAGTTCGAGGTTAAATCAATTTAAGTGTACCGTTAGGTACAATATCGGGTTTCGTCTATTCTTAGGTGCTTTTCTAGCGTAATAACATGCTACTCAGTGCATGTATGTCATGACATGTATTTATAGGGTCAGGTTTTATAGAAACTGAGCGACTGGTCTAACTAAGAGAGTGATAGTGGAGTGAGAAACAAAAGAAGAGAGCCATATTAGTCAGGAAGGTGAGAGGTGGAAACCGAAGAGGAAATCCAAAAAGACAAATAGGTGAAGTTGAAGAGAGAAAGAAATTAAGAAGACTCTAGAATGGAGAAGAGAATAAGCTTACGTAGTAGGCTATTAGGCTATCAAACTTTAAATCAATAATTTACATTTTAATTTTTAAATTAAGTTATATTGTTATTTGTTATTGTTAATTTGGTTTTTGTTAATATGTTAGATTTAGTTCAAGTTTTGTTATTATTATTATTTTTATTATAACTAGTAAATTGAGTAAAACTTAATGATTAATTTTATTAATTAATATAATAATAAGTTATTATGTCTACACATATTATATTAATAATATACTTTATATTACTTATTAATATATTACATTAATATATTATATTAAATAAGTTAATATAATAAGTGAATATAAATTAATATAAACTAAAATATAAAGTATATTAATAATATACTTTATGTAATATAATATTACATTATTACTTATAAATTAACTAATATACTAATACAATATATTGTTAATATATAGTTTTTGACTAATTATTTAGATTATTAACTATACTATATAGTTTCCTTATTATACTATGTATATTGACTAATTAGTTGTTAATATGTGGTTTTTGACTAATTACTATATTAATAACTATATTATATAGTATACTTGCTATACTATATACTGATTATTGACTAATTAGCGTATTCATAAGTATAGTATGTATAGCACTCGAGCATTTGGCTCATTAGTTGGTGCATGATTTCCTTTATTAAAGAGTAGGGTTTAAATCCCCCTTCCTCCAATTCCTCCCAAAAAAAAGTATAGTATGTATAGTGTATTAATATATTACTATATATAGTTAATATATACTTATATAATATATAAGTATACTAAGAAGTCATAAAATATATATACTATATAATAGTAAATTATTATTGACTAATTAGTATATTAATAAGTATACTATATAATATATATATAATATTGTTAGATATTATAATATAGTTAATTATTAATATATGGTATGCTACCATAGGATACTAATATTAATATAAGTTCCTTTAGTAATATAAGTCATACTATAGTAACATTAATATATTAATATATATAGTATATTAATAAGTTACTATATTAAATTATTAATATTAGTTATATTACTATAGTACACTAATATTATAATTTAATACAACTTACTATATTAATATAAAATATACTATATTACTATAGTTTATTAATAATTTATTAAAAATAAGTTACTATAGTCTATAGACTATATATTGTTTATTAATAAATATACTATATATAGTATACTATATTAATAACTTAATATAAAAATAAATTTGTCACGACCCGAAACTCCCCATCGAGCCCGTGACAACCGCCGCGAAGCCTCGACAAACATTCTTCACCCCGAATGTCGATCGAAACCTCGCAAGGCTCTCGTATCAGCTTTCGCACTTCCCCGGTGAGCAATAGTTATCAAATAATCAAAATACGAAGGATTACAAATCATTTCCAAATCATAACATAACATTTTTTTTTTGCTCATAGGGGCATTTTTGTCATTTTTGTCGAAAACCTCGAAACTTGCTAAAAATGTAGTAGGTAAGCCGAAAATATATATTTAATGATTTAAAAAAAAATTAAGTATCTAAAACGTTCATTTGAAGTGAAAATTTGACCATTTGAATATAATAAAAATATTCAATAAAATAAACTATTTTCTTGTAAAATAATTTTCATAAAACTATCGATACATAATTCTTATTGCGTAAAAGATAATTATATACATATATACTATAAAACAAATAACCAAAGCATAAAATTTCTTTTACAGTGACACGTGGGCCCACATCTATCCAAAATGCATCGGAAGCTGGAAACCTACAGCTTTTACCGATTCGAGTCCAAATGAAAGTCCTTGTCAAAATCAGCTAACTATGGAATTCCTTGAGCCTGAAATGTGAGGAAATGAGGGTGGTGAGATTATAAAATCCCAGTGAGTAAACAGATACCATCTAAACTATCTAAAGTCGAGTAAATGGAGACAATTAAAATAAATCATCATACTGTAATTTCATTACCTTTCAACTCATTTCAACCAAATAAAATCAATCCATAAAAATCGAGAAATCAACTTGGCTTATGAATTTCTTAAAACTTTGGCTCGTGCCAAAACTCATACTCGGTGATACCTTGCGCAGGGCATCTAACCGAGTCCGCCAAGGCTGTTAAAATTTTGTGTACACTTAAAATATATTTTTGTTTGAAAAAAATACAGCCGTTCCTTGGCGTTGGCTGAGTTCCCCTTCACGTGGTGGTTTGGCGTGAAGTGAACCCTAAGCTATACCCCAGGAGATACCCTACGCGCCTCTCCGTTCGAGGTAATAATATAATGGAGTTTACCGTGCCCCTCTAATAGGCTGGTCCACGGAACCCCCTCTGCAGTAAATAATTAATATATAATCCACCAATCAATAAAATTCATTCTAGCATGTCATGGCAATTTATCACAACCTAGCATCTCAAGGCTGAATACACAGTATAAATAATTATAACACCAAAATCAGTTTAGCCATTCATGCTCATTTATTGTCATAAGCCATTCAATTCAGAACCATAAATTTGCAACACAAACTAGCAGTCTCCAATTACTCTATTTTCAAAACCAATATTCGATTTTTCAGAAAATTTATAAAATCATTTTATAAAATCACAATTTTCCTTAAAACATACAATTTACCATTTAAACCCATTTTTCATAAAATCACATAGTTGTATAAAACTACTCTAGATAATTAAGACGATAATAAGTTTACTCACAATGTCTAGAATGCAGACTTTCGAAGCACTCTGTCTACTGGTCCTCGGATGCAATTTCCTTGCCTTTATTGGAGGACTCACCACCTTGACACAGTACAAAATCGAGAATTTCACTAAGTTGGTACTAAATCAAAATTAAACTAATTTGGACTACCAATGCATGATATGGAATGCAAAAATGCACTGGTAACTATCTAAATTCGGTATTAGCCTAATTCGTCTTATCACCCGATTAAATTCTTAACGGGTTCGTTTAAACTCCAATTTAATTCTTTTCAGTTTCTATACCTCAATTACACCCAAATTAACTTAATGTCCCTCAGTGTGATGCAAATTATCAGTCCCAACAGCAAATTACAAAAATACCCCTAGTGGGTAAAAATTCGTATTTTTGCTCCGAAAATTCCCATTATTTTTCTAGGCTCATAATTCATTATGTCACGACCCGGAACCTCCCTCAGGCCCATGACAATCGCCGCGACGTCCCGATTGACACTCATTATCCGGAATGCCAACCGGAACCCCGCAAGGCTTACATATCAGTTTCTTTCATTTCTTGTGAGCAATCATTGTTAGATATCGAGTCTTTAGAGAATATATACTATTTTAGATCAAAAACAATCAAAATAAAATTTTCGCCACATAGGGGTATTTTGGTCATTTTTTTCTCAAAAATTTCAAAACTAGCTAAAACGTAATATTCAAGTACAAAATACATAATTCATATTCAAAATGAGTTTAAAAGTCTAAAATCTTCATTTAAAACGAAATTACGGTTATTTGAATATAATAAGAAAATAAAAGAAATATTAAGGGAAATATTCTATTTTCTTATAAAACAATATTTATAGAGTTATACGTGAATAATTTTTATAGCGTAAAAGCTAAATAAATTTATACATACTGAAATACAGTAAGCCAAAATATTTAATTTAATTTACAATAACAAGAGGGCCCCCGAATAAACAAAAGTAAAGAGGATTGTGAACCTACGATTTGGAAAATGCAGATCCAATGGTAGTCCTCGATGAGATCAGCTATCTACAGTCTATACTGAACCTGAAATGGGTGGAAAGGAGTTGGGTGAGATTTTGCAATCCCAATGAGTAAACAGACATTATCATAAATATCTAAAGGCGAGTAAAATGGAGGCAAGTTTAAACAACAAATTTCAACTCATTTCATAATGTTTTCAATTTATTTCTTAAACCACAAAGTATTTGTAATTTACCAAAACAATTGTTAAGGCTTATGGCTTTTATTAAAACAAGGCTCAAGCCAAAACTAATCCTCGGGGATACCTTGGCCGAGGTATCTAACCGAGTCCGCCAAGGGTGTTAAAATATTCACACGTGAAACACATTTTTATTTTTAAAACAAGCCGTCCCTTGGCGTTGGCCGAGTTACACATTCACGTGGGGGTTCGACGTGAAGTGAGCTCTAATACTACCCCAGGAGTTACCCTCCTCGCCTCTACAACCGGAGTAACTATATAACTGGGTTTACCGTGCCCCTCTAATAGGCAGTCCACGGAAACCCGTCACTGTAGTGACTAACCCACCAATTTTAATAAAATTTCGACAGTATAACGTGACTTTTATTTATTTATCCAGCCTGCATAGTAAAATCAACTTACATAAATTTCCCAAATGCACTCACAAAATATAGCCACATATACTCATTTCTCATAAGCCATTCCTAGTAAAATATATTTTTCAAGTCAGTTTGCAGCCTCCAATTACTCAATTTTATAATCAATACAATATATTTTTATTTATCACATTTATTCCTAAAACATCAAAAATCCCGTTTTCATTTCATAAAATACATAAAGGGCATTTAAAAATAAACTCTAGATAATTTACAATAATAATAAGTTTACTCACCGTTTGTACAAACTAAAAGCTTTCTAAGCACCCCGATCACTACTTGTCGGGTACGACTTCTTTGCCTTTTCCGGAAGGCTCTCCTCCTAGACACATTACAAAAATTTACACAATTCATCACATTGATGCTAAATCACTATATAATTAACTTAAATCCTATACTAATGCATGGTATGAAATGCAATAGCATAAAACGACTTAAATGCGGTATTAACCTATTTTTGGCACTTTGCCCGATAAATTGCTAACGCGCTCCATTTTAGCTCTAAATCATCTCATTCTCTCTCCAACATTTCTAACCATTAAATATCAGCCAATAACCTTCTAAAAACAACAAAATCAGCTCACTCCCTTCCTTGGAAAATTCGACCAAAAATGGGACATTAACTCGGTAAATTTTCTACTTTGTTTTTCTATCACGTTTAATCGTTTTTCATCATTTCTCTTCATTTTCCTTAGAATAAAATCAATTCATCATCATTGTACAGCATTGAGCATTCAGCCAAGAGTGGGTATTGTGAAAATTTACTGATTTCTTGCCCAATTTAATTTCTAAACACATTTAACTAACTAAAACTATCAATTTAACTAAAAATCAAAACCTAAAAATTTCAATTTCTCTCTCCTAGAATTTCGTCCAGCCCTTGATATCACTTTTTGATCTCTCTCCTCAAGCATGCTAAATGGAAATAAAGGCATAGGAAAGGTAGAAATCAAGCTAAAATCGAAAAATCTTATCGTTAGACGCGTAAACGGTCGAAAACCGCGAATTTCTCTTTGAATTTTCTTGTTTCTCTTTGGTTTTTCTTTTCTTCTTCCTTTCCTCTCTATTTCCTCTGTTTTTCTTCCTTATGGCCGGCCAGCACTCAAAATTTGGGTTTAAATGGCTGACTTTTCATTAAAATAATATTATTTCATTAAAAAATGCCATGTGTCACTTTCCCATTGGCCCATTTTTAAAATTTCATCCATTTGTTTCCAAATTTTCACCATACACTTGTCTCATATATTCATAGCTTAGATAAAATTCTCAGACTCATCCAAAGTCTCGGTGGAGTAATTTTTACAATTTACACTTTTGCCCCCGTAAAAGTCAAAAATTACATTTTTGCCCCAAAAATTGAAAAATTGCCCATAGACATATTTTTCACCCCTTATACTCATACCATTCTCCAATTTGTCAAATTTGATCTAAATTCTCTCAAAATCTCAAATTTTGTCCGTGGGTGGCAAAATTACGATTTTGCCCCTACACTCCAAAAATCACCAGAATTAAACTTTTTCACTTCCTATCATTAAATTATACTCCAAATAGTTAATCTTGGTCAAAAATTTCACTCCATGATCAAATTATTATCTTAGGTGGCAAAATGACGATTTTGCCCTTGAATATCAAAATTTCTAATTTTACCCCAAATGTACCCTCGAACTCCGAACAATCATTTTTAGTCATTCCTGGACTATAAAATATTAAATTTCATCCTACAATTCCTATTTGAACTAGTTCGAGGTTAAATCAACTCAAGTGTACCGTTAGGTACGATATCGGGTTTCGTCTTTTCTTATTTGCTTTCCTAGCATAATAACATGCTACTCAGTGCATGTATGTCATGACATGTATTTATAGGGTCGGGTTTTACACATTATTCCTTAACCAATTCTCCTAGAATAAAATCAAACTCATCCTCACTAAAAACATGGTAAATTCGGGTTTTACACATGGTAAATTCAGCCATTAATGGTTGGGGGAGAAAATAAATTCTTTTCTTGTTGTTTTGTTTCTAAATATGCTAAACTAACTAAAAACACTAACATAAATTAAAATCAAATAAATCCAACAACTTTCTCTCTCCTAACCCATTTTTTCAGAATTGAATTCATCATGAAAACATGTAATTTAATCATGGAAAATAAAGAGAAATGCTTGGGAATAAGAAAACTCAAGCTTAATAGAAAAAATCTCACCTTTTTCACTTAATTTCCTTGAAAATTCACACTTTTTCTTTGATTTTCTCTCTCTAGGGTTTTGTTTTCTCCTTTCTCTCTCTTGTTTCTTGCTTGGCCGAATGTTGAAGAAGAAGAATGGGTGGGCTGATTTTTTTTATGCATTTTTATTGTTTAATGAAATAATATTATTTTATTCATATTTTAAATATTTTATTAATTCATTTCTTTTTTCTAGCCATCCACTTGTCCTATTTTCTTTCACCATGCATTCCCTTTGACTTATCCAAGTCTTAAGTGATATTTCCAGATTTTTCCAAAGTTTTGGTGGAGCAAATTTTTCAAAATTACACTTTTGCCCCTGAACTTTTCAAAAATTACATTTTTACCCCAAAAATTGAAAATTTTCCATAATGCATAATTTTCACTCCTCATACTCATTTCACACTCCAAATAATTAAATTTGATCAAAATCCTTTCAAAAAATTAAATTTTCGATTCCGAATGGTAAAATTACCATTTTACCCTTTTACTCCAAATTATACCGAAATTAAAATTTTTCACTTCTAGACCTCAAATCTTACTCCAATAAGTCAAATGGGGCCAAAAATCTTTTCTAAAAATTTTCATTTTGTCCCCAGGTGGCAAATGACCATTTTGCCCCTGGATAGCGAAAATTCCAATTTGACTCCAAATTGATCCTCGAACTCCGAATCACCATATTAACCCATTATGGGACTTTAAAATTCTTAATTTCATTGTAAATTCTCTATTTGATCTAGTTCGAGGCTTAAATCAACTTTATTGTACCTCTAGGTACAATACCGACTTTTGTAAATTTTTCGAAACTCTCCTAGCATGCAAACATACTATCCATCACATGTATGTCATGATAAATATTTTTATAGAGTCGAGCTTGTCATCTTCTCCCCCACTTGGATCAACCATATGATCTTTCTTCTTGATTAACTTCGACATCCTGCTAAATATTAATATTTTAATAATATTTTATTAATAAAATATTATTTTATTCTAAAAATTTTATCTTGTCTCTTTGGTACCCAAAATACCTTATTATGCCTCACTTGACTTCCAAATCGCCTTTTATCTCACAAATTCTCCTCCGATAAAATTATTATTATTTTATTATTATTTTCTCACTTGCGAAACATTTTATCCTAAACTACTCTTTTCGTCTTTTATCACTTCTAAACATTTTAATTGACCTCAATTTGCATTTGATCAACTTTATTTATCACCATATCAAAGTATGGGGTATTTCAAAATTAATATAATAAGTTATATTAATAACTTCAGCTTAGGCCTTAAGGTATAGTTTTCAATATATTTTGCATTAATTTTACATTAATTTTTGTATGGTTATATTTATATAAATATTCAATAATATTAATGTCTAAATAAAGTGTGTTTTAATTTTTTTTATTTTTTGATGATTAAATCTAAGTCATTTATTCACAAATAAGTATAAAAAAATGCGTGAGTCAATACATGTAAGAAAATCCCTCTTGATGATTAAATCTCACCCGTCATTCATTCACATATGTGTATATATATATAGATAATCATTGTGAGTGCATACATGTAATAAAAGTCTTTTTAATATACTTATTTCAAAGTCAGTTAATTCGGTTAACCAACCTTAAAATTTTTTAATCAAATCGAACGGACAAAACAATTTAATTGAATTTTTTAACTAATTTATTCAAATTAACTTAATTAGTCGAATTTTTCAGTTAATTCGATTTTAATCAAATTTTGCTCATCTTTAACAACGTGTTAGCAACTTCATTCAACACTTGGAAATTGATAATAAGGTCTTTGTGACCAACCTAAAGCATATTCCATTCTACACACCAGCATTGCCATAATTTCCAAGTCTCAAGCATGTAAAGAAAAGATGTTCTATAGTTTTAGTATCATTCTCACATAATAGACATATAGCGAACTCACCTCGTAGTAAGCCTTTTCTTACCAGCATTTCCTTCACAGCAAGCTTTTTACATAAGAGTTGCCTACAGAAGATTTCAACTCTAAAAGGGCACAAGACCAGCCCAACATTACTTCCAATACCCTGCATTAAATGTGTTACAAGTCAAAACAATCTTGTAGAAAGACTTAAGGTAATGTGACTATGGCTTACATGGTGCATTTTCCTTTCCAAATTTGGATCGCCCTATAGGAACCTTCTTTGGATCCTGTCAATGGCATTCTTGACCATGGCCAGCATGGGGAACAAAGACATATAAAAGGTTGGGAGGTTACCCAAAACAAACTTAAGGAGAGTCACCTGCCCTCCCATTAAGAGGGTGTTAGATTTCCATCTTGCAAGCTAGGTGTCAAAATTTTTAATTACTTGCTACCACATGTGCATTGAGTTCACCATTGTACCAAGAGGGAGGCCTAGATAAATAATAGGGAATTTCGTACTTTGCTACAGATTAGTTTTGCCCATTCTTCCATTATTAACTGTTCAATTCCCACACCAACGAGACAACTTTAAAATTAATTTTGAGGCCCGAAGTCACCTGGAGACAATGAAGCACCCGTTTAGTATTTAAAAGACTAGAAATTTTGAGTTAGCATAAGATTACCATATCATCGGCATACTGCAGATGGGTGAAAGTTGTATCCCTTTTGCCAACTTTGATTCCTTTAATTAAGCTTTTATCACCTGCACTGTGGAGCTTCATACTAAGAGCTTTAACAACTATGTTGAACAAAATAGAGGAAATGGGGCACCTTTGCCTCAGCCTTTTTTTCATAGAAAACTGTCAAATCGGTATGTTGTTCACTAATGTAGAGACATTAGTTGATAAGATACACTTCATCATCCATGAATGCCATCTAATGCCAAATCCCATGTTTTCCATTACATGTTAAGGAAGTCTTGTGCAACGTTGTTGAATGCTTTTTCAAAATCAACTTTTAAAAACAACCCCACTTTACGATTCTTTTTCATAAGATCCACCATGTCATTAACTATAAAAGCACAATCTAGTAATTGACGACCGTTGATAAAGACAAATCGGTTCTCTCCCATTAATTTATCCTTCACTTGTCGCAATCGATTGGTAAGAGCTTTAGTCAAGATTTTATAAAGACTACTAACTAGGCTGATCAATTTGCAATTCTTTAGGCCATTAGGGCCTGAGCATTTTGGCACAAATGTAATGAAGGATGCATTTACACAAGGCTCCAACTTCCGCGACTGTTGCAAATCTCTCACAAAATTCATCACTTCATTTTTTATCATCCTCCATTGGCTTTTGAAGAAGTTAAGATTAAATCTATTTGGTCCAAGTTCCTTGTTGCCATCGCAACTCCTAACAGTCTCCCAAATTTCTTTCTTAGTAAACTGTCCTTCAAGTTACATCGTTTTTTGCCCTAGTTGCTCTCTTGTATAAAATCTGCTAGTGTTTATGGTTTAAAAGGAAGGTGGCTAATTGGTTTATGGTTCATATTCCTAGATCTTGCAGATATAAGATCTAATTGAAGGTGGGCTCTTGAATTATGTTTTATGTCTTTGTTTTCTTTTTTTTTTTTGTTTTGGTTTGTTGTTGATGGAGTTCTGATTAGGGGATTGTTGTTGTTTTGCATGTGTTTGGTGTTATGCTGCCTATGGAGTTTTGATTAGGGGATTGCTATTGTTTTACCTGTGTTGGGTGTTTTGCTACTGATGGACTTTGCACTACCTAGGGAATGTACTACTAAATCTGATTCTGGGTGCAAATAGGAAAGAAAGAAAAAAAAAAAGAAGAAAAAGAAAAAGGAACATGAAGTTATGCTAAAAAAAATTAATTTTACTTGTTGAATAAAGAAAAATAATTAATGTGTAATTGATGAATCATATATATATATATATATAAATTTTAAAATAAAGAGCATATGAATTAATTAGAAATGATAATTGATTACATAAATGTGCCATTAATATTAATTGATTAGCTATTTGGAACTAATTAAATTAATTGATTAACTTACTAATTTATTTATAAAAAATTTAAATTAACTAATTTAATTCCTTAAAACTTAACTAATTTATTAAAAATAAATATTTTATAATTTCACATGTTTTAATGTTTAAATAATTATTATTCAAATATTATATTATTTTGTCATACCATAATTTATTATTTTAAGGGATAAAATTGAAAAGCTAAAAATTTACATTAAAAATAATGTAAGTTTATTCAACTTTATATTTCCATACAAAAGGGTAATTTTGTAAATTTATGCTAAATTCCCAATAAATTGTTTCCAAACCAAACAATACAATATAATCTTCCCAACAATCACATTCCTTGCAATCATCACTTTTTCATGTTATACCAAACGTTGCAAAGTTATTTTCCCATCAATCACTTAACCTACTGATAACTCTATTATATAGAGTTATTTTGACACATTTTAGAAGCTTAAGTAGTTAGATCTTAGAAATTTTAGATTTAAATCGTAGCATTTTAGGTGTTTTTTTAGTTTAAGTTTGATTATATGCTGAGTAGTTAATTTAAGTTAAATTTTATGTTATTTGTTTTAAATTACTTTAAGAGTAGTATTGGTAATTTCTCTTATTGCTTTTGTAAGAAATTTGATGAAAAATGCTCATTTGATGAAAATCTGTGCAACCATGGTGATGGCTTCATTCATATATGTTGCGGCATTTTGACCATATCTCTGTCTACAGAACTCCAAATGGAGTTATTCTTAGACCACTAGACTTATAAGAGGAAGGGCTACAACTTTTATTACCACTTCACCCAATTCGGATTGGATCGTGGTCAAAATATTTGTCAAAGTTAGAGTACTGCAGTAGTATGCATGGACTGAACATGATGCAGTATTTGGAGCATAGCTTTCAATCCAGAAATCCAATTGACATCATTCTTAAGACATTAGAAAGCTAAGAGATAAGGCTACAATTATTATGTTTACGTCCTTTTCCAGTTCAAAACAGATCAAGGTGAAAATCAAGTTCAACGTTAATAGGCTGCTGTAGCACTAGGAGAACAAGGCTGCAACGTTGTTGAAAGGAAGCTCACCATACAATTTTTCGAGGAACTTAGTGCCGCAGCTCTGGAGAATTAGCATCGCAACACTACTGTAGAAAAAATCCAATGTTGTGGCTCCAAGAAATCAAGGCCGCAGCGTTGGGCAATTTTTCAAAAATAAAAATTTGACAGGATTTTGGAAATTAGGTTACTTGGAGCCTATTTAAGAGACCTTTTTCAAAGGTTTTAAGGAGGAGGTAGCGGCTAACTATTCTGGAGATTTGGAGCCAAGAACAAAGTAAGAAAACAAGAGAATTTGAGAGAGAATTGAGATTGCAAAGCTTCGACACTTAATTTCTTTCTCTACTTTTGTGTTTCTTTTATTTTCTTTGACTTGGATTCATGGCTAAATTTCTTTGGATATTGTTTTTATTACATATTATGAGCTAAATTATCTCTCTAGGATTGCGGTGGATTTTCAATATGTAATTTGAATATTAGTTTCTCTTTTATTTATCATGAATGGGTGTAGTTTTGCTTATTCGAATATGTTCTTAATGCTTTTGATTATCTGGCCAATAATTAACTAATTTGTGAATCTAATTGAGATTCAACAGAGAGATTTTAGATTGGATTAAGGTTTGAATAGTGTATATTCACATCACTTAGGTGATTTGATTCGCTATTCCGGTAGACATATGCCAATCGCCATACATAGCCACAATAGGACACTTGCCTAATGAACTTAATTTAATTGGTCCTTATAGACATATAGTGAATTAATTAATTTAGGTATTTATACAAGCAACTCGATGGAGACTTGTCCATAGCTTTAGATTCTAGGTTAGTAAAACCACCCAGGAGAGATAAATAACAAGAAAGTTGGATCAGATGGAATATTAAATGAACTCATAATTTTAGGTCTTTAATATACTATTTTTCTCAACTTATTTAGTTTGTTAGTTTATTTAGTGTTGATTTTTAATTTTTTTTAATTAATTTTCTTCAAGTTTTGGATTACTTAAATAAGATTAATTTGTTTTATAATTTTAGTAATTAGTAAAATTTTAGGAACAAATCTCCGTGGGAACGATACTCTACTTCATCATTGTATTAGTTGTTCAATACGTATACTTGTGTGTGCGAAATCGACAACACTTGTAATCACATTACCAACAATTACATTCTTAATAAAATACCAAACATCACCTAAGGTATTGATTTCCAAACATTAATCGTTACCAAAGTCATTATATGGAAACGTTAATCGTCCCTAAAATATTATAAGGGATGCTAATCATCCTTAATGAACCTTGGTTGAAATATTTACCCAACTCGCACATGTGGGCGCCATTAATGTAGAAGTCTTAATGCACAATATACCAAGAAAGGCGTGAATTGGTATTTATAAAAATCTCTTTGAAAATCTAAATAGAAACATGTCAGTTAAAATCTTACTACGCAAGTATACGTGTCGAATAGATAGTATATTAGCAAGCAGGGTATCGATCCCACAGGGAATTGATCTAAAACTTTACTAATTACTAAAATTAGAACAATTCAATCTTATTCAAACAATCAAAATTAATTAATTAACTAAAATTAAAACCAACAAGAAAAATCAAAATAATAATAACTTTAAAAAATATCAAATCAAACAAGCCTAGGATTGCAATATCCCTCACACTTCATCTAAATCTTACCTCTCTTACTTAACTTATTTCAATGGGTTGAATTGCTAACCTAGAGTTCTAAATTATTTATAAGGGTCTCCCGACTCAACCTATAAAAATATCTATTTTAACCAAAACATTATATCCCTATGTGATTTGAAATTAAAACAGACTCATTAAGTTTAGGCTCTAATCTGGCTACATACGGCCTATAGGTATATCCTTATCCTATACGCAAATTAATTAATTTGATCATATGCTATCCCAATTTTAGTCTACTCTAAACTCCCTTTCCCAAGTTTGTTTAGGTTCCTAGATCAATTTAATTGGTGATCAAGCAATTAAAAGCAATAAGAACAAATTGAAATAAACAATTCAAATCCCATTAAAATAAGTAAGAAAGAGATTTAAAAATTTAGCCTACATGTGAGTTCAATTGCAATCCTAGAAAAAGAAAATTTAGCCACTCATAATTGCAAAAACAAATAACATTATAATAAATTTAACCATTGAAAGTAACAAGAAAATTAAAAGTTAAGGAAGAATACAAAACAATTATTGCCGACTTGATCTCCAAGTTTCAGCCTCAACTTCTAGTTTCTTGAATCTCTCAAAGGTTGTCTCCAATGTTGTTAAAAATATCCTCTTTATACTAATAGACTTAACCTAAAGTTCCTTCAGCTGACCTAGGGTTTAATTGGGCTTAAAAGTGTGATGAAAGGTCCAAAAATCAATTATTAGTCTTTACAAATTTCCATTCCCGACACAGTACGTCTAGCCATTTTCCGACATGATTTTCTCTATCTTCAAGGCAGAACTGGGCAAAGTGATTTTCATAAAAGTTGTAGCTCTGTCTCTTAAATTTCCACTGGTTCATGAATCACATCATTTAAAGTTTTGTAGCTCGATATATGGCCAAAATACTGAAGTATATGCAAGCAGATTTTGGGTATGTCTACACCTTACTTTCCAAAATTAAGCCCAATCACCTTTAATCCTACAAAAGAAATAAAAACCAATAAATAATAACCAAATTAACAAGAAAAACATAAAATTAAAATAACTAACTTAAAGTACCCTAATTATAAAAACTACTAAAAATAAATAAAATAACAATTAAAAATTGAGGACTTAGCTAATATTTAATAACAAAATTGGAGTAAAATAATTCTATAAAATAGAATTATCAAAACATCAAAACTTTTTCATCCAAAAATATTTTCTAACTTCAAAAACAAGTTTTCAACAATAAATTATTAAGTATAAAACTAATCAATCAAGGTATAATAGTTTTCTTAAAACAAATGCTAGATGAAAGGCATGTTAGCTTTAAAATTATTATAGTTTTGGTTATGACAAAATGATCAAATTTGCTTGAACATTATTTGAGTGATCCTTGATAAGTTCTTGAAATGATTTAACTCCCATATATTTGAACTTACATAGTTACGAGCTTACCTCTTGAAGTTATTGAACTATATTTATAAGCTTGTATGACTTAGGTGTTTGAGTGCTTATGATTCCCATTCAGTAAAGTCTAATTTACAGATTACAGGAAAATCTAAATGTACTCATTAATGGGGGAGTTTTGAATATCTTTTTTAATGATGACAAAAAAAGAGAGAAGGAAGATTAAGTTAAATAAAGTTTGATAGGTCTTTATGTTTAATTTATGTGTGTGACGCTTAGTTATGGTTTTGTTGAATATGAAGTGCTAGTTATTATGGATATTCAATATATCTTGCTTAGCTACTATGGATATTGTATAACTTGTTTAGCAACTGTAAATATTATAAATATTTTATTGCAAGTCTTTAAAGAAAACTAAATGCATTTAACTAAGGGGGAGTAATCCTCATTATGCATAAAGATTTGAAACATTTATATTGAACATAAACATTGCACTCTTAATCTAGGAGTGTTTTGTTATTATTAAAAATAAGAGAGAGAGAGAATGTTGACTCTATGTGTTTTTTATGATAACAAACATTTTCATTCGTTGGTGTCTAATTATATTATTTAAGTGTGCAAGAGACAGCTTAAATTCATTAATATATTTAGTATTTGAAAGCAAGTCAAGATGCTTGTTCAATTGTAAGATAAGTTAATTAGTTAAACAAGTAAAGAAGAAAAAGCTTTAATAAAGATAGATTAGTCTTAATCGATTAACAAAAAACCTTAATCAGTTAAAGCAATACTATGCGCTACACTAAGGATAGATAGAAAGATCTTAATTGGTTAACATAAGGTTTAATCAATTAAGCAGGTGTGGGTGCAAAACAAAAGCGTTTTAATTAGTTAAAGGAAAGAAGTTAACTAGTTAAAGGTTAAGATTAAAGCGTCAAAAAGCGCCAAAATTCAAATTCAAAATATTGATGATTGTCCAAGAAGCCAAACCGAGAGATTTAAAGTTGGAGAATTCTTAATTGGTTGGAGCCCATTTTAATCAATTAAGGATGAATAGAGAAAAGCTTCAATCAATTAAAGGTAGCATTAATCGATTGAAAAAAGGCTAGCCAAAAACAATGCTTGAAAAGAGAAAGTTAGTAATCAGTTACACCTGTCGTTAATTGGTTGACATAGAAAAGCAATGTGCAAGTCAGAGAAGGGTTAATTGGTTAAAGCTTGCCTTTAACCGGTTAATGAAGCATTGTCTGCAAATTTGAACTTAAGCACAAAAGCATAAAATAACAGCTAGAAATGGTTAGCTTTTGTCACCAATGGCCATAAGTGATTTTTCAAGTATTTAAGGCCTCTCCAATAATAAAAAATGATATAAAGAAGCCATCCAAGTGATTTTGAGCTTAGAAGACCAAAAACCTTCTCTTTACACTTGTATTTCATACTTATCCTTTGGAAAAGTGTTTGAGCTTAACTTTGTACATTTCAGATTAGCTAGGTGATTAATTGAACTTCATTTTTTCTCTATATCTTATTTACTTGAAGTGTGAAAGACACTCTAAGGGGTAGATCAAGCTTGGGTCAGCTTGGTTGTTGTTGTAAGTTCTAACTTAGCCTTAGAAAAGTTAGTTTTGGGTTTTGGTTGATCTCGGAAAAAACTATTGTTAAAGGTTGTGGTTGAGCTTGTGAAAAGCCATCGTAAAAGCTTGGTGGAAGCTTGAAAATTTCACTGATTTTAGTGAATTGGTTTGAAAATCCTTGATTGGGAGATCAAGGTAGTGGATGTAGGTTAAGGGGATCGAACCTCTATAAATCACTGTGCTTTGTCTACTTTCTTTTGTTTTCCTTTTATTCTTAACTCTTAAATCACTCCTCCAACAAATTTTAAACTCCCACTATCAAATTCCCTCAATTAGCTCTTAACTTGGAAATAATTTTTGTGTTATTCCAAAAGTGCCATTCACCCCCTTTTAACACTTTTTTTGGGACCAACAAGTGGTATCAAAACCTAACCCTTGATTTTAAGGCTTAACATATTGAGGGGAAGATCTAATGGCTACTCAAAATTTGAATGATGCTGAAGGTCAATCCATAAATATGGCTCTTCTATATGATGGAACCAATTACCAATTTTGGAGGACTAGAATGTCCATTTATATTAGAGCTTATGACTATGAGATGTGGATGTTAGTACTGATGGTCTCTTCATCCCTATGGTTACAAATTCGGTAAATGATAAGAAAACTCCTAAAGATAGAAGTAAAGGGACAAAAGCTGAAATGATGAGAGTATAAATCAACTCTAAGGCCATGCACACTCTCATTTATGCACTTGATTATAAAGAATGCAATAAAGTGTTCATGTGCAAAACTACTAAAGAAATTTGAAAAAAATTAGAAGAGTTATATAGAGAAACAAAAAAGGAAAAGGAATTGGAAGACAATTATTGTGAGAATCAGTGCTCAACAAGCAACCTGGCAAATGCAAATAAGGAATCAAATGCAGATGAATCTTCAAATCAAATTGAATTATGCATCAAAGCCCTTAAAGAGATAAAGGTAATTTCTTCATCTTGTGAACTTAATTCATATGCTTTTGATGAATTGCATGATGCTTTTAAGGATTTAGCATTTGAGTTTAAAAAAATGAATTTGAAGCACAAGAAAATCATTTCCATGCTTACGTAATTTTACGTAAAGTTTGGTCAACGCTTTTAAAGGAAGCTTTGACTCTCATCTTTATCAACCATGACCGTCCTTATCTCCTCCAACAAGATATTTTCTTCTTTTTCTCGAAGCTTCCAACGCCATTTTCATTTCAAGTTCATGAAAATCAAATTTTGTCATGTGATTTCCCTTGTTTCTTTCCATTTCCTTTCTTTTCTTACTTTTTTCTTCTCTAAACTTCTTAGGCACTAAACCTGCAGCTTCTAACCCCAATTTCCAGCACATTTAAACCCTACAAAAAGAAGAAAGAAAAAGAAAGAAAGGAAGAAAAGCTTGGTTTTGTAATTCAAGTAAGCTAAGGTAAGGATTTTTGTGTTTTAAGCTCATGGTTGGTTAAATCTTTGGAGAAATAATGTGTGAATCATTTTGGCAGCTTGATGATTAATGTTTGTTGGCTCCATTAGTTTTTGATGATAATAAAACATTCCCATTCATTTGTGTATAATGCCTTTACTTAAGTGTGCAGGAAAATTAATGTATGAAATTAATAAATCAATCCTTGAAAGTGTATATTAAAAGAAAAAGGGAGATAAAAATAATGAGACATGACTGATTAACAAGGAGGAAGCTCATTAGTTGAATAAGGAAGAATGTTGGTTGGCCAAGATTCAAATTGGAGAAATGGCGAGCTGAAGAGTTTGAGAAATAGAGACAACTTAGTCAACCAAGAATTAGTCAGTCGACTAAGTGGTTACTGCCAGAACTACCAAAGATAGGAAGCGAAAAACAGAGACAACTTAGTCAACTAAGATATCGGGTAGTCAACTAAGAGCATTCTGCCTACAAGTTTGAAATCTACACTAAAAGACAGAGTAACGGCTAGAACCGACTCCCAACTATCTCTAACGGCTAGAAAACTGTCAAACCGCCATCAGAGATGTTTCTTCAAGTATAAAAAGGTCTTCCAACAATTAGAAAAACACCTTTGAGAAAAGTTAGAGAGATTTGAACCATATAAGAGCTGAATAACTAGAAAATCTCTCTTGTACCCTACTGCACCTTAACGCCCATTCTTTCTACTTGTATTATGCACTCAACCTTGTACCATTTAGATCAACTTGTGATCATATGTACTTTCTTTTACTTTTTTTCTTGTATTTTTAGAGTGAGGAAGTCACTCTAAGGGGTTATTCAAGCTTGGGATAGCTTGATTGTTATAGGTTGTGCTTGAGCCTTGGAAAAATCACTTTGGGTTTTATTTTAGCCCGTGAAAAACTAGAGTGAAAGGTTTTGGCTGAGCCTTGTAAAAGCCATTGTAAAGCTTGGTGAAAACTTGTGAATTTTATCGGTTACTAGTGGATTTGTTGGGAAAATCCTTGGTTGGATAATCAAGGTAGTGGATGTAGGTCTTAGACCGAACCACTCTAAATTGCTATGCATTGTCTACTTTGTTTTTATTTTCTTTGTGCTGGAAATTAGTTCCTCATCTTGTTAAGAGCCGATTTGTGCTATTCACCCCCCTTTAGCACATATTATTGGGACCAACAAGTGGTATCAGAGCAAGTTCCCTGTTATTAAGGCTTAACATCCTTTGGGAGGATGCAAATGGCTCAACTAAAATCAATAGTGGCTAAGGGATAATCAACAAATAGACCACCTTTGTTTGATGGCTCTAATTACCCTTATTGAAGCACTAGTGTCAAGCCCAGCTCTACAATATGTTTATTATGCCATTCCTACATAAGAATGCATGTTTGCTGACTTGGGTACCTTGGAAATTGTTAAGGACGGTATTGTACCAAATGGTATAATTAAGTTGAATTAAGCCTCAAACTAGTCCAAATAGAGATTTTAAGATGAAATTAAGAATTTTAAAACCCCAGAATGACTTAAAATGGTGATTTGGAGTTCGAGGACCGATTTGGAGTCAAATTGGAATTTTCATGACCTAGGGGCAAAATGGTCATTTTGCTACCTGAGGTTAAGATGTGAGTGTTGGATGAAATTTTTGACTAAGATTGATCATTTGGAGTATAATTTGAGTTTGAGAAATGAATAATTTTAATTTCTGTGTTTTTTTGAGGATAAGGGCAAAATAGTCATTTTGCCACCCTAGGGGCAAAATTGTAATTTTACACCACCCAACACTTGTCCAGCATATGGATTTTACCCAATATTATCATGGATAATTGAAGGATTTTATGTGGTGGAGAAAGAAAGCTTAATAGTTAAGAATTTAAAAATGGACCAATGGTAAGGTGACAAGTGTCAAGCTTTTATTTCTTTATTATTTTCCTTATATTAGCACAAAACCAGCCCATTTCTCATTCTTATGGCCTGACAAAGCAAGAACAAGGGAAGAAAAGGAAGAACAAAACCCTAGGTGGAAAAATTCAAGGGAAAAGTGAAAATTCAAGGAAACAAGTGAAAAAAAATGTAAGATTTTTCAATTAAACTTGAGATCTCTCTTTCTTAAGCATTTTTCTTATTTTCCATGGTTGAATCACAAGATATCATGAAGGACAGTGTGCTGATCAAACCCTAGGAGAGAGAATTTGATGATGATTTAGATAGATTTTTAAGATATATGGATGTTTTTAGTTGTTTATGGTGTTAAGTGTAAGAATTAAGCTTGAAATTCACATATTCCTCATGAGTTCATCATTGGCTGAATCTTCCTTGTAGAGTGTTGATGGTGGATTTGATTTTATTTCAAGTGAATTGGTTAGGAAATGATGAATTATGGTGAGAAAATCAAGTAGGAAAAATCATAGTGTTGATGCACTCACCATGGCCGAAATTGTCAAGAAGAAATGTGAGGGTGGTTTTGCTAAATTTTATGTTATTTGACTTGTGTTTGGTGATTTGAAGTATTGGGAGAGAAATGAAATTATTTGGAGTTGAATTAGACGTATTGGCCAATTAATCGGGTGATAGATCGAGTTAGGCCAACACCGCATGTAGACGATAATCCGAACAATTCGCGTTCCATATCATGCATTCATATAGAGTTTAGATTAGTTTTATAATGGTTTAGCACCATTGTGGTAAATTGCTTGATTTTGCATTATGTCTAGGTGGTGAATCCTCCGAAAAAAGGCAAAGAAATTGCACCCCGAGGATCAATAGTCGGAGTACTTCAAAATTCAAACTCCTGATATAGTGAGTAACCTTATCATCACCTTGATTATCTGAAGTGAATTTTAATTCGTTTTTGTGATTTTATGAAAATGAGTTTAAATGGTAAATCTTTATGTTTTAAAAGCAAAATGTGATTAAATGAAATGATTTTATAAAATTGTCTTGAAATTGAATGATGGTTTTGGAAAATAGAGTAATTGGAGACTAATTGCTATGTTGTAAATTATGGTTTGAATTGAATGGCTTATGATAATGTGGGCATGAGTGGCTGGATTTGGTAAATGTGCTGAAAATGTATGAACTATTGATTTCCCTTGAGAGGTTGTAAAATAAAATAATTGCCATGTCATGTTGTGGAATTTTATTGAATTGGTGGGTTATAATTGGTCGTTGCAGTGGACGGGTTTTCGTGGACCAGCCTATTAGAGGGGCACGGTAACCCTATTATATTCATACCTCAGTATGAGAGGTGCGGTTGGATAACTCCTGAGGTTAACACTTAAGAGTTCACTTCACGCCAAACCACCACGTGAGGGTGAACTCAGCCAACACCAAGGAACGGCTAAGTTTTCAAAATAAAGACATGATTTATGCATACATAACTTTCTAACAGCCTTGGTGGACTCGGTTGGGATAACCCTCAACCAAGGTATCCTTGATAACTGAGTATGAGAATGATTTTGGCACGAGCCAAAGTTTTAAGAAATTCATAAGCCATGTTGATTACTCGATTTATATGAATTGATTTTATTTGGTTGAAATGAGTTGAAAGGTGATGAATTACAATATGATGATCTATTTTTATCTGTC
This sequence comes from Theobroma cacao, assembly GCF_053813885.1. NCBI lineage: Eukaryota > Viridiplantae > Streptophyta > Magnoliopsida > Malvales > Malvaceae > Theobroma > Theobroma cacao. The sequence continues at coordinate 28,406,134 of NC_142639.1, read as the reverse complement.
TCCATTTGCTCAGCTTTAGATATTTTAGATGGTATTTGTTTACTCACTGGGATTATATAATCTCATCACCCTCATTTCCACCCATTTCAGGCTCAGGATAGTCGGTAGATAGCTTACTTTGTTGAGGGCTACAGTTGGACTTGCATCCTCAAAAACTGTAGGTTTACCGCTTTTGATACTTTTGGTCGTTCATGGGCCCATGTGTCACTGTAAATTAAATTTTATACTTTGGTTATCTATATTACAGTATGTATGAATTTATTTAGCTTTTATGCTACAAAAATTATTTACAGGTAACTCTATAAATATTGTTTTATGAGAAAAATAAAATATTTTATTGAATATTTTTATTATATTCAAATAGTTATAATTTCACTTTAAATGAATGTTTTAGATATCTAAACTTATTTTTAATTATGAATTATGTGTTTTATACTTGCATACTACATTTTTAGCTGGTTTCGAGATTTTCGAGAAAAAATGACCAAAATGCCCCTGTGAGAAAAAAATTCTTTTTCTATTGTTTTGATTTGGAAATAGTTTATAATCTCTCAAAACATGATACTTAACAACTGTTGCTCATAGGGGAGGTGCAAAAACTGATATTAAAGCCTTGCGAGGTTTCGGTTGGCATTTCGAGCAATGAATGTCTATCGGGACGTTGCGACGGTTGTCACGGGCTCGAGGGGAGTACCGGGTCGTGACAACTAGGATGTCAATCTATGTTACAGTTATAAACTATGAAATGTGGGACGTCATAACAATTGGACCCTTTATGCCCTTAACTGTAAATGTGGTGACAAATGAGTTGATGCCCAAGCCAAGGTCTGAAGGGACCGAGGCTGAAACTAAGAAAGTTCAAATAAATTTTAAGGCCATCAACACATTACATTGTGCATTGACCCCCACTAAATTTAACAAATTGTCAAGTTGTACAATAGCTAAACAAGTGTGGGAGAAACTTAGAATAATTTATGAAGGGGTTTCTCAAGTAAAGGAGTCCAAAATTGCCCTCTTAACACATAACTATGAAATGTTCAAAATGGAGCCTGGTGAAGACATTACCAGCATGTTAGATAGGTTTACAAACATCATAAATAAATTTAGTCAACTAGGCAAGCCTATCCCTGAACATGAATTAGTAAAAAGACTGCTTAGGAGTCTACCAAAAAATTAGAAGCCTAAAGTGATTGCAATCTGAGAGGCAAAAAATCTAAATGTTATCACCTTAGATGAGATTTGTGGCTTTCTCCTAACTCATGAGCTGGAGCTTAAAGAGGAAGAAGAAGAAGATAAGAGGGAAGCAAAGGAAAAGAAAAAGAGCATTGCACTTAAAGCCAGCATCCTTGAAGAAGAGCTGGAAGAGTTGTCATGTGATGATGATGAAGAGTTAGCTGTGGTTGCATGAAAATTCAAAAAGATTATGGGCAGAAGAAATCGAAGATTGGGCCGAAGAGGGTTTAGAAAAGATCAAGGTGCTTCATGGAAAATCAGAGACAAAAATGACTCCAACAAAAAGGAGGAGCTGATCTGCTACGAATGCAAGAAACCTGGTCACTTCAAGTCCGAATGTCCATTTCTGAAAGATGAGACTCCAAAGAAAAATAAGAAATCCAAGAAAGTAATGGTGGCTGCTACATGGTCGGACAGTGACACATCAAGCTCTGAAGCTGAAGATGAAAAATCTGAGGAAAGAGCAAACATTTGTTTGATGGCACAAGACGATAAAACTGAGGTATCTTCATCCCCTTGTGACATCTCCATTGATGATTTACAAGATGAGTATGACAGCCTTTATGATGAATTTGAAAAACTTTTTTCAAAATACAAAACATTAAAGAAAAAGGCTGCATCTATTGAAAATGATTTGGAAAAGATGAGACAAGAGTTCAATTCTGTTTTTGAGCAAAGAAATATTTTACAAATTGAGTTAGAACACTCAAAAACAGATTTTGAAGTTTTAAAATTAGAGCTAGATAATAAGTCTGATGTTGTGCAAAAATTACTTGATGAAAACATAGCTCTCAAATGTTTGAAAAATGAATCTTAAAAAAGATATGCATACCACAATAAAAATTCAGCTAATGCATTACCTAGGTGCTATAATTGTGGTAAACATGATCATTTATCATATGATTATTTTAAGAAAAGAAATGTGTAGAAAATCAAAAAAATTTGGGTTCCTAAAGAATCCTATATTGCAACTAACACTCAAGGACCCATCAAAGTATGGGTATCTATAAAGAAAAACTGAAATTTTGGTTTGTAGGTTGAGCTGCACTTAAAGGAGACATGTTCAAGAGCTCAACTCAAGATGAAGCAGCCTTAATACATGGACAGTGGCTGCTCACGAAATATAACTGGAGATAAAATGTTATTTGCTCAGCTGGACAAAAGAAAGGGAGGTACCATATCCTTTGGTGATGATTCAAAAGGTAGAATTCATGGTATTGGTACGGTTGGTAAGAACTTCCAAACTCAAATTAATCATGTGTTGCTAGTAAAGGGTCTAAAGCATAACTTATTGAGTATTAGTCAATTGTGTGACAAAGGATTTAAAGTATGTTTTGATGCAAACAAGTGTGAAATAATAGATATAGGTACAAACAAAGTCTCATTTATAGGAAATAGATTGAAAAATATGTATGTTGTCTTTCTTGAAGATCTTGAAATAAATAGTGAAATATATCTTGTTGCAAATGCTAAAAATGACAGCTGGTTATGGCATAAGAGATTAAGACATGTAAGCTTGCATACTTTGTAAAAATTGATTAGAAAAAACTTAGTTGTTGGGCTACCAGATTTAAAATTTGAAAATGAGAATATATGTGATGCTTGCCAACTAGGAAAACAAGTTAGAGCATCCTTTAAGACTAAGAAGATAGTGTCAACATCTAGACCTCTTGAATTGTTACATATTGATCTATTTGGTCTAATAAGCACAACTAGTTTAGGAGGAAAATCTTATGGCTTTGTGATAGTTGATGACTACTCTAGATATACTTGGGTTTATTTTCTTGCTCATAGGAATGATGCTCTATTAGTTTTCACAAGTCATTGTAGGAAAGTAGAGAATGAAAACAGATTAGCCATAGTTAGCATAAGGAGTGATCATGGAAGAGAATTTGAAAATGATGAATTTAAGGAATTTTGCAACAAAAAGGGGTTGGATCACAATTTCTCTACACCTAGAACACCTCGTAAAATGGAGTTGTAGAGAGGAAAAACCGAACCTTGAAAGAAATGGCTAGGACTATGCTATGTGAGAATAACCTACCGAAATATTTTTAGGTAGAGGCAGTGAACACAGCAGCTTATATACTTAATAGAGTCTCAATAAGACCAATGATATCTAAGACACCATATGAACTTTACAAGGGTAGGAAACCAAATATTTCTCACCTTAGGAGTTTTGGTTGTAAATGTTTTGCATTGAACAATGGAAAACAACACCTATGAAAGTTTGATGCAAAAAGTGTTAAGGCAATATTTCTAGGAAATGCATTAAACTCCAAAGCTTATAGAGTTTTCAACAAAAGGACCCTAAGCATTGAAGAATCAATCCATGTAGTTTTTGATGAGTCAAATACTTTTCAAAATGAAATCCATGTTGATGATGATGATGTTGAAATCTTAGAAAAACAAATGGAAGAAATGAGCTTATAAAACAATAAGAAAAATGAAGAAAGCTCATCTAGAAGAGAAAATGAAACTCCACTTCTAGAAGATTTGCAAAGAATAGAAAATCATCATAATGACATTCCAAGAAGTTGGAGATTTGTAAGGGACCATTCACAAGTGATATTTCTTAAGGAGTTAGAACTAGGAAAGTGTCACGACCCAAATTTCGGGCCATGACCGGCGTATGGGCCCAATGGACGTAGTCCACTAAGCCCAAGCAAGCCTAATAGTCCGACGTGTTCATCATTCCATCATAAACTACTAAGTCATTTTTCAAAACTTAGAATCAAAATAGTAATAGACATTGCCAACTCATATTGGCATTTCTCATTTATTATATACATACATTGTCTACAACATGTATTCCTATAATGTACATTAGGTTCGCCTATACATCTCAAAAGAAGACTTGACTTCCAGCGGAAGGACTCGGATGTATGTACAGCTACTGAATGTCGAGACACCTACCAAAAGATGGACACAGGTTTACAAGGATACCTCATCCTAGTTACCGGCTGCCTCGTGATCTGAAAACATGAATTTGAAATGGTGAGTATAAACCCAGTGAGTGAACAAGGAAGGGAACAAGCAACAACAAAGGAAAATTTAAAATCATGATGCACTAGTTTCAAAACAATGCAATTTATTTCTATTCTTATTGAAAACCCCTCATCAAGCCCTTAAGTGATTAATCATTTGAAAATCATGAACCCATACATAGCGAATCATTTGGAGAATGAAAGCTTCAATATTGCACAAGCAAGTCAAATACAACAACGAATCTTCGCTGCAGCGACGTTGGAATTTAGTTATTAACTGAACGAGGGTTTCTCACTAAACCTCCTCATTTTAAACTTAACTCTTTTAATCCTTAATGTTGGAAGTCCATACTCCCATATGGTAGCAAATAAGTGAAAGATATGGCATCAATTGGACAAGATAAGAAACCAAAACAGAAAGATTTTCGCTACAGCGAGATTGAATCTCACTGTAGCAAAATTTTTAGCCAGAAACAGAATGTTTCTCGCTGCAGCGAGAAGCTTCAGTGTCATTCTCGCTGCAGCGAAAATGCATCCTCGCTGCAGCGAGTTTTCGGCCAGTGTACCCCTCCAAATCCGAGAGTTTCTCGCTGCAGCGAAATACAGGGCATCAATGCAAAATTTACCTTTCTCCCAAAGGAATTACTACCCTGCCAAAAGGTCCAAACCAACATGAAAACACATAACAATTTCTCAAGGTTTAACATGTCAAGTTTCACATGCATTACAACCATAACCCATTATCCATCAATTTTCTATAACACACATATTTACACACACACACACACACACACATATATAAATATATATATATACATATATACCCATCATCATCATCATCACCAGCTCATGCGCACTCCCTACTTGCACATGGTTGGGTCATCACCGGGTTATGCGCACTCCCTACTCGCACATAATCGGGTCATCCTCGGCTTATGCGCACTCCCTACTCACACATAGCCGAGTCAATATAATTACACAACATTATACTCAAGCATATATGTATATCAACATAATGCAACCACATAGAAATTCATAATAATCACATTTCATAACATAAACCTTTTCTCAAAAGCTTGTTCCCAAGGCATTCATTTTCATGATAAATTGTATAAAATCATTCAAACACTTTGTCAAATCCATCATATTCCCAAAATCAGTTTTGAAGGTAGTCCACTCACCAATTGATTGTAGAACCTTTAGTTGACTCAAATTCCCCTTATGATCCAATTAGAATGATGGTGCTTCCTTAAAAACCTAGGATCACATTAACATAAACAATAGATTAATTTACACACTATGAACTTTAAAAGCTATCTCTTAGCTAGTTTTCAATTGCCACTTTAAATGGCTATCTATGTTCACTATCTTAATCTCTAAAAAGTAATTAACATACTAAACAATAAAATAGCTCATAAATCACAATTACTAGCCATTTTCTGCAGCTAAAATCAAACTTGGTGCATCACTCACCCTAGGGTTCCTTTGTAGTTGGATTCTCTTCCAATAGCTTCCAAATCAATGGAGTGATTCTCTCTTTCTCTCTCTAGAACACCCAGCTAGTGACAGAAAGTATGAAAACAAGATATTTCAAGGTTTTTGAAGTGAGAAGATGAAATAGCACAAGGGTTTATGGAAGGGTGCACCAAAAGCATGAAAATTGGAGCTACAGAGAGAAAGTTGTGGAAGTTTGAAAATCAAGCTTCCATGGAGTTTGAAGAAACGTGAGAGAGGAGAAGGGAAGAAGAAGACAGCTGCTGGAAATTTCAAAAAGCTGCTGGAATTTCAAGATATTATAGGCCAATTTTATCCATTCTCATAGAATTACCAAATTGCCCTTCCACCAATTAACTTATTCTCCTCCAATCTTTTATGCAATCTTTTTGCTCTTTTAACACTGGGACAATATCCATAATGGTCTAAACATGCTCAAGTTCATAAAAACTTAAAATTTTAACTCGAGGTGAAAAATGACCATTTTACCCCTATTATGAAAATTGTTGAAACTTCTAGTTTTCTTCGTGTTTTCATCAGCACACATCATTTATACTGTCCTATGCCTATTTAGGCCTTAAAATATCTTAAAACTTTCTTCTGGAAGCTTATTAGAGAAAATGATGAAACTACCCCTAGCCCATATTATTACATCCATACTTAGTTACAAGCCTATAGAAGTTGGGGTATCACAGAAAGCAACAAGAGAAGCATGTGAATTTTCAACATTCATATCTCAAATTGAGCCTAAAAACTTTGAAGAAGCTAAAAATGAGGAAAGTTGGATAATGGCCATGAAAGAGGAACTTGACCAATTCAAAAGAAATCATGTATGGTCACTTGTACCTAGACCTTCAAATCACCCTATTGTTGGCACAAAATGGGTGTTTAGAAATAAGGTAGATGAGCAAGGAAATGTAGTTAGAAATAAAGCTAGGTTAATAGCCCAAGGATACAACTAAGAGGAAGGAATAGACTATGATGAAACCTTTGCACCGGTTGCTAGAATTGAAGCCATAAGGTTATTGTTAGCTTTTGCATGCTTCATGAATTTCCAATTGTTCCAAATGGATGTAAAAAGTGCATTTTTAAATGGATTCATTCAAGATTAAGTATATGTTGAACAACCACCAGGTTTTGAAGACTTTGAAAAACCAAATCATGTTTTCAAACTCCACAAAGCCTTGTATGGATTAAAACAAGCTCCTAAAGCTTGGTATGAGAGGCTTTCAAAATTTCTGGTTGAAAAAGGTTATGATAGAGGCAGCATTGATACTACATTTTTTACTAAAAGATGTTTAAATGATTTAATTGTTGTGCAAATATATGTGGATGACATTGTATTTGGTGCAACTAATGATGTTTTATGCAAGAACTTTGCAAAAGAAATGCAGGGTGAATTTGAGATGAGCATGATGGGAGAATTGAAGTACTTTCTTGGTCTTTAAATCAAGCAAAGTGAAGAAAGAATCTTCATCAACCAAGAAAAGTACACTCAAGATATGCTCAAAAAGTTTGATATGTTGAAGCTAAAACCAATCTCCACACCAATGAGTCCATTCACAAGACTTGATCTTGATGAAAAAGGAAAGAATGTAGATCAAAAGCTATATAGAGGTATGATCGGTTCACTACTTTACTTAATAGTAAGTAGACCAGATATTCAGTTTAGTGTGTGTTTGTGTGCTAGATTTCAGTCACAACCTAAAGAATCACACCTAACAGCTATTAAGAGAATTTTTAGATACCTCTTAGAAACTCAAACTCTAGGCATATGGTATTATAGAAAATCAACCTTTAGCCTAGTTGGATATTCGGATTCTGATTTTGCAAGCAGCAAAACTGATAGGAAAAGCACTAGTGGAACATGTCAATTTATAGGTAGTATGCTAGTGTCATGGTCCAGCAAAAAGCAAACCTCAGTGGCTTTATCTACAGTACAAGCAAAGTATGTATCATTAGGTACTTACTGTCTCCAAATATTGTGGATTAAACAACAATTAGAGGACTATGGATTATCAATGCATAACATACCAATATACTGTGACAATAAAAGTGCAATTAATATTTCAAAGAATCATGTGCAGCACTCTAGAGCAAAACATATTGAAATTAGACATTATTTTGTTAGAGACCATGTATTGAAAAATGATGTTAAAATTGAATTTGAGAATACTTTGCATCAACTAGCTGATATTTTTACTAAACCATTGAATGAAGATAGATTATGTGAAATTAGAAGAAATCTAGGTATGCTTAATCAGCAAGAATTATGAGAAAATCTTTGGCTCGTGCACATGAAACAGAATGCATTTGGTCGACTAAGATGAATTTTAGTCAAATAAGAGTGTTATGATAGAATTAAATAATAAGACTCAGTCAATAAAATAAGAAAGGAATAAAATAATATAAAAAATGTGTGTACCAGGTGATAAAGAAGTAATACTGCCTAAAGTGAATAACCAAAATTTAGAGGAAGTTTTGAAATTTTGAGCAAATAGAATAGGGCAATATTTAAAGGGGAGGCGAACAGTTTTTGGGAATTAACTGTTGACAACTTCTCATTCTCTTTCCCCTGAAACTCGAGCCTCTGAAATTGAAACCCATCTCTTCACATTTTCCTCTGAAATCGATTCAAATCCTTTCCATTTAGATAGAACCTCAATTAGAAAAATCTTTGATTCAAAATGGGAAAAACCTCACAAAGTAAAGAAATAATTGAAAAAAAGAAAGGCAAGAGACCATTGGAAAAAGGGCCTGAAGCGGAAATACTTAAGAAGAAACAGAAAATCATGTTTGCTTCAATGAAAGAGATATCGGAGAAACTGAAAGAAAAGAAGCAGAAAACAAAAAAGAACAAAGATAAGGAATCCACATTCAAGAAAGGTACCAGTTCTTCCTCTTCTAAGTTCAGAAATAGGATGCATGAACTGAGGTTCAAAAAAATTGAGAATGCACCTATAACTTGTGGCAAATATATTGACTAGAAGAGTTTTGATGAGAACTTAGAAATATAGACAAGTTTATCCGACTATTTTAATAAACTGAAACTGAAAGGATATAGCACTTTTAAGAATAGATCTTATAGTGCAAGTCTGGTAAAAGAGTTCTATTCCAACAATGCTTTAGAAGAAAAAGAATTAGAGGATTTTGATGATTATGTCAAAAATGGACTAAATGTGTATTTGAATGGGAAAGAATTTGTTGTCATTGCTGATGATTTAGGTAACTTATTGAAAATTGAGAGTGAAGAAGGTGAGTATGAGTTTCTAGAAAAATACGTTCCCTCATCATTATGGGAAATTATCATTAAGAGAAAGGAAAACTATTCTTTAAAGAGTAATTCAAGTCTGATAATCAGCCCCCTAATTAGGATTCTACACTATTTTGTTGCAGCTAACATCCAGGGCAAAAATAGAAGTTTAAGTTACATCAGCCTTCAGGATCTTTGGCTGATGGAACATGCCTTAATGGGGTTGCTCTGAATATAGGCAGGTTCATGATAGAAAAGATGAGAGGAGCTTGCAAACTTGATAAAGTTAACTTGCCTTATGGAAATGTCATAACACCCCTTGTACAGAAAAGGGGAGTTTAGGCCAAGAGGTATGAAATAGACATGGTGAAGACCAGAGATCAAGCCATTTACTATGGTAGCTTGATCAAAATGGGATACAAGTTGGATGGTGAGAAATTCACTATAACACCCAAAGTCTCTACTATACCAGCACCAATTGAGGCATCATCCTCTCAATTCTCTAGTGAAATGATTTTTAATCTTTTAATGAGGATAGATGGTAAGCTCACTGATCAAGGAATGAGATTACAGAAGATTGAGAAAAGGATAGGTGAATTTGAGAATGAACTGAAAAGAAAGGAGAAAGTGCCTTCAGAACCTACTACCGTAGACTCAACTGAAACTCCAAGTGTTGCACCAGCACAGTAAGGTGTTGAAAGCTCAACCTTGCAAGCAAAAGGGTCTTCTGCTCATGGTGCAAGTCATGGCATTCAAGCAAAAGATTCTCATCCTGGTGTGGAGCAACCAACTAAGGCACCATCTTCTAAACACCAGAGCAAGGACAAATCTGATCAAGGGATAGAAATGACAACTTTCGAGGATGAACATGTTTATGAGAAACACTAGCCCTCCCTCCTAATAGAGAAGAGATATCCATCATGGAAATCTTTAGTCAAATAGTAAGGGAAGAACAAGCTGAGAAACAAGCTGCAATGGAAACTACCAAGGCAAAAACTAGTAAAAGGAAGTTAACTAAAAAGCAAGATGCACCTGCACCAGTTTCTAAAGGAAAAGCGATATCTGGCAAAGAGAAACAAAAAGTCACTACAGCCTCACAAGAGAAAGAAGCCACTGCACACCGCAGATAAAGAAGAAAACTATGGCCACCAAGACATCCTTTTTCAAGAGAAAAAAGTCTTCCAAGTTGGCAAAGAAATCTAGACCAATTCTAGTTTCTTCACCTTAGGATCCAATCAATGTCTTTGACAAGTCTTCACCAGAATCTTCCCCTAAAAAATCATCACCTCTACGAGGACCCTTTCCTTTTCCTCTAAATCCTTTTTATAGCATTGAATCCTCATCCTCTAACACCTCAGATGACTAGAAATACCTTAGTTTGATGCTGACAAAAAAGGGGAGTAGAATAGGATGGCAAGAACTAGGAAAGCAAGAAGAAGGACTAGGGAAGCAGGAAGTAGGAACAGAAAATAATTAAAAAAATTTTAGGGTGGAGGAACTAGGACTTTAGAGGATAGAAAGACAGTCTAGGGGCAGTTTCGAAACACTTTTTAAATTTGTTGCTATTTGTGCCATGGTGGTACTTGAACACTTAAAATTCTAATCTTGTTGTTTATATGGTAGTGTGAGAAATGAATGCTGACATGTCTATGATGTTTGACTACTGAAAATTGAAGTTTGCTGATATTTTGCTATCCTTGTTATTTTAACTGCTGATGACAAAAATCTGCTGCTACATTAATATTGAGATTATATGCTGTTGACAGACTCTACTGAATTTTCTATGAAAATCTATCAACATTCATTGCTGTGAATCACCTCAAAATTATGCACATATGTATACTCTAAATGTACAATGTCATTTTTTGTATAACAAGAATAAAATTTACTGGAATAAAGTAAACAAAAAATGTACACCCTAAGGGAAAGCATATGCTTAGGGGGAGCAATCCTCATTTTCTGTAGAAACTAAAATAAGTAAAAAGACACTATGCGGTTAATCAAGGAATGTTTTGTCATCATTAAAAAAGGGGAGATTGTTTGCTCCATTAGTTTTTGATGGCAATAAAACATTCCCATTCATTTGTGTCTAATGCCTTTACTTAAGTGTGCAGGAAAATTAATGTATGAAATTAATAAATCAATCCTTCAAAGTGTATATTAAAAGAAAAAGAGAGATAAAAATAATGAGACATGACTGATTAACAAGGCGGAAGCTCATTAGTTGAATAAAGAAGAATGTTGGTTGGCCAAGATTCAAATTAGAGAAATGGTGGGCTGAAGAGTTTGAGAAATAGAGACAACTTAGTCAAACAAGAATTAGTAAGTCGACTTAGTGGTTATTGCCAGAGACAGGAAGCGAAAAACAGAGACAACTTAGTCAGCTAAGATATCAGGTAGTCGACTAAGAGCATTTTGCCTGCAAGTTTGAAATCTGCACTAAAAGACAGAGTAACGGCTAGAACCTACGCCCAACTATCTCCAACGGTTAGAAAACTGTCAAACCGCCATCAGAGATGTTTCTTCAAGTATAAAAGGGTCTTCCAACAGTTAGAAAAACACCTTTGAGAAGAGTTAGAGAGATTTGAACCACATAAGAGCTAAAAAACCAGCAAATCTCTCTTGTACCCTGCTGCACCTTAATGCCTACCCTTTCTACTTGTATTCTGCACTCAACCTTGTACCATTAGATCAACTTGTGATCATAGGTACTTTCTTTTACTTATTTTCTTGTATTCTTAGAGTGAGGAAGTCACTCTAAGGGGTTATTCAAGCTTGGGATAGCTTGATTGTTATAGGTTGTGGTTGAGCCTTGGAAAAACCATTTTGGGTTTTAGTTTAGCCCGTGAAAAACTAGAGTAAAAGGTTTTAGTTGAGCCATGTAAAAGCCATTGTAAAGCTTGATAAAAGCTTGTGTATTTCATCGGTTATTAGTGGATTTGTTGGGAAAATCCTTGGTTGGATAAGCAAGGTAGTGGATGTAGGTCTTGGACCGAACCACTCTAAATTACTGTGCATTGTCTACTTTGTTTTTATTTTCTTTGTGCTGAAAATTAGTTATTCATATTGTCAAGAGCCGATTTTTGCTATTCACCCCCCTTTAGCACATATTATTGAGACCAACAATGTTTTGAAGGACTATTAGAATGCAAGTATGGGTCAAGCAACCATAAAGGTAAAGACAAATGATGTTTTAAGTGTACTTGAGGAATCTTGAGGAAATGGGTATTGTTGTGTAATTGACATTTTAAGTGGCATATTGTGAGAAATTGTGGTTGTTATGGAAAGGATGGTTGAACTTGATAAATATCCTTAGAAAAGATTAATATTTTTGTTAGAGTCATAAACAAGTTACTGGTAATCATAATTTAAAGAATTACTCAAGCAAGGGATAAAAGTAACTTTGGTAAAAATTGTGTCAAGATAAGTTAAGTTGAATAAAGATTCGTGATTGAATGAAAAAATGAAGTATAAATGATGAACGCTAAAGATATTGAATTGGGATTGTTGCTAGGAAGTGCAACAATAAAGGTAGCGTACTGTGGTGGTGTGTCGGGGGAAATAACGAGTGATTGGCAAGCAAGAATAGCTAGATATGCCTCCGAACAAATAGCGATGTAATATCCTGCTATCGTAAGGTGAGTGAACTTGCATTTCAAAATGTTTTGGGAAGTGCCTATATGTTTAAATAAATCATTTGAAAGTTTTCATTTGTTTTTGTTTTAAAAAAAATATACTTGAGGAACAAGCCCTTGATGAAATGTTTCTATCTTGTGAAATGTGCAATATGAATAGTTCATGCGTTATCACATTACATTGATATGTATACTATGCTTTGGATGCTTCTTTTGTGTGATAATAATGACCCAGCTATGTGCGGTGTGGGAGTGCACATGAGCTGATGATGACCTAGTTATGTGCGGTGTGGGAGTGCACATGAGCTGATGATGACCTAGCTATGTGTGGTGTGGGAGTGCACATGAGTTGATGATGACCCGGCTATATACGAGTAGGAAGTGCACATGAGCTGATGATGACCCAACTATGTGCGGTGTGGGAGTGCACATGAGTTGATGATGACCCGGCTATGTATGAGTAAAGAGTGCACATGAGCTGAGTGTGGCGGGATGGTATGCATGATGATGTATGTATATATATGTTATAGAAAGTTTATGAAAATTTTTGTGTATGTGTTGTATGTTGGCATTGTTAATTGCTCCCAAATTACTTTTCATTTCAGCAAGAAAATGGCTTTTTGATGTAACAAGACCCCTTCAACTAAATTGCTCTGTTTCTCATCGCAAAGAGATTCATTTTGCTGCAGCAAGAAACTCTCGGGTAGGCAACCTTAATCCATACTCTGAATTTTGATGTAGCAAGAATGAATCTTGTCGCAACGAGAAACTCTCTGATTTGGTTCAAAAACCTGTGCTCTGAATTTCACTGCAACAAGAATGCCTCTTCGCTGCAGTGAGAATCCTTCGATCATGTTTACCTTGTTTATATCCTGGTATAGTTTTCACTCATTTATCTTCATGGTTGATCTTGGGTTTTTCAACACTAAGAGATGACTAATCAAAGTTTTGAAATAAGGGGTTGTAGCAAGAAATTAAGTTAAAGTGCATGATTTTAGCAAAACTACATCATGATTTTAAAACTTTCTGTATCATAAGCTTGTTCCCTTCTTATGTTCACTCACTAGGTTTATACTCATATTTTTAAACTTCATGTTTTCAGATTCGGAGGCAATTGAGACCTAGATTGAGTGTCCACATATGCTCGTCTTCTTGGTAGATACTATGGCATCTCAGTAGCAGTACTTTCACTTAAAGTCACTTCGCTGACAGTTGAGAGTCTTTTGTTTGTATACACGTATATGTAATGTAAACTACTAGGAGTCATGTTATATATGAAGTATGTATATGTTGGATTGTTGATGATGCCCTTATGAGATGGCAATGAATGATAGTACTTTGAGATAATACAAATATGAATATTCGGTTGCTATAAAATATTATTGAAACATTCATCGTTGAGAATTACAACACATGGTTTAAAAGATGATGGATGGAATGAGGAGCAGGATCTCATAAAGAGGCTTGCTTGGGCCCAGTGGGCTATGCCCACTGGGCCCATGCGCAGGTCATAGTCTTGGATTTGGGCTGTGACAAAGGTGGTATTAGAGCCCTAGGTTTAGTTGGGTCTTAGGAATCCTTGTGTCAGTTAGCGGAGTTGTCAGAGTTAATGTAGAGTCTTGTTTATGGTTTGTGACTGCATAACAAGTCATAGACAGGAGGCTATATGAACTTCTATTCTTAGTACCCTACCCTTTTCACTAACATTACATAAAGGTCATAAGTAGTCCCATTGTCCAGGTTTGAGATGCCACCCAAGACATGAGCTGTTGTTGGAAAGATTTTAAGCAAATGCTCCCAATGAAAGGTTAATGTAATGATATATCCCTCCGACTAAGGATGGAGGAAGGTGGAGCTAGACTGATAGGTCCATAATAATTTATTCATTTGTTGGAGTTATAATTTGAACCTATAGTTGTCAATGGGAAGAAAATTAAGGGACTATGGATTGTATTTAAGGTCAATATAAATGAGCACATGTGATAATGATAGTAAGGAGAACGTATGATAATGGTAATGAGAGCCATACCTTGATTGGAATGAATAGTGATTGTTGTGACCCACTTGAGGTTTATAAATCTAAGTATTGAGGAAGGTCTAAACCAATGTTTATGTGCACGAAGGTAAGTGCACTATGTTAATTGAGCTTGACATGCCCCTATAAAAAGGGTGTGGGCTTTTGAAATATTTTATAAGCATATAAGTGTCGAATATGTGTATAGCAGCTCAAATGGAGCTAGTTTTGATTTCAATTAAGTGATTGCGAAATCCCAAGGTTTGATTTGAATTATTATGCGTTATACTTATAATTACATGAATTAGCCAAGGGTGAAAAATCAATGATTATTATGATTGATACGTTGTCATCAACTGAAAGGTTAGTAAACGAATTTGCCTTAAGGAGGAGCTTGAACTTTGTTACGCTTAACGTGAGGCCAAAGGATTAAAGGACTAGTTGTGGATTTGATAGCTTAAAGTTAAATGACTGAGAAACTAGTCTAAATGCCATATGGAGTTCTATATTTGAGTTTGATATACGAATTGCTTTAACGATCAATTTAAAGGTTTATTGGGTTTAGTATGCAATCTATGATAAAGATGATCAGTTTTGAATGTGATCTTCCCAGAGGTAAAGGATTTGGGAAATATCAATTTTTGGATAAGTTCTAAGAGGGAGCTTCTGCATCCTAAGCTTAGGAAATTTTGATCTTATGACCGTAAAGGCGAGATGCAACAATTGAGTGAAATGGCCATCTTATGAATGTAATTGATTAAGGATTGGTGAGTAAAGTTAAGATCTTAACATTAAGTGGTGTACAACTTGATGTTTATGTATTTAAGAGTTATTTGGAAACAATTGTCTAGCCAAGTTGCATTAAAATGTTATGGTAAAGATATATGAATGTTGGTAGTGAAATATGCCCAAGGACGATTTTGGCATACCGCAAAAGGTGAAATAGGTATGTTGAAATCAATGTTCCAATTGTGTACTTGTGATAGAAAGTTAGATTTGCTAATTGTGATATAGACTCAGAGGGAAGCCACACGGTTGAGAATGATTAGTGTCGTAGCCTTAAAGGTGGCAGAATCCATTTAATAAAGTAAATTCCAGCAGCTGCAACGTCACAGCGCTGACTGCCCAACACTATCACGTTAAGAACACCTTATAGCTAGAAGGCACGAGCAAATTGTGAATGGCATGAAGATGAAACTCACAAGTTGAAGTATGGTTATGGGTCTTGATGTTGAGCTTTATTAATTGGAGTTTTAAGAGCGTTGGGAAAGTGTTTATATGAGTGAATTGAAAAGTTTCTTTATTGCCTTATATATTGGCATGTGAGTAAAAGAAAAGTTAAAGACTTCTTGAGACGGCTACATTGAGATAAATTACCACGTGAAGCATTAAGATGAATAATATGTTGACTAAAGTCCAACCCTAAGAAATAAAGAGGACAAGAGATTAAGCCTTGTTAAAGGCTAAGGAAAGTGAGTGAAGAGTTAGATGAATATATGAGATATGGATAAGGGATGTTAATACCAAGTGATGAAAGTGTGAATGAAGGATTACAATGGTGGTATAGCAAATGAGTTTATCTAGAATATCGTTATGAGAATTTGCAATTCTTGTCTTGACTCAATTAAATGAAAAGGGTTAGTAACAACACAAGGCCAATTGTGTGGCACACTAGAAACCTATGAAGATAAATTGGGGATTGAATAGACGAATATGTATTTATATATCTTGAAGAATAAGTTCATGTCTATAGAACGATATGCTCAGGATGTTAAAGAGCAAATAAGAGACTACGCGTTTCAAGAATTCACAAACATCTTTGAGAAGGAATTACCAATCATACACGACAAGTATAAAATGTGGGATTTTTGAAACTTGCTGAGGAGCCTAATGGCTAAGTCATGGGTTAAGTGATCACATGTGGTGAGACATAAGTTTAAGATAAGTATCCCTAAGAAAATACTCAAGAGGAGTTCTGCTATGAATCTTGTGAAAGTAAGCAATAAGTTATGTGATTATAAAGGGGAAGTCGTAAGCTGAAAGTGATATTCGTATTGACATTGAAAAGTACTTAAGGAGGACCTTGTTTCAAGTCTTGTAGTTTCAAGTACAAACTGCAGATTGGTCCAAAGAGAATGATGTCACATTAGTATGGAAGAATAGAACAAAGGATGATTGAAGAATATCTAGATAATGAAGTCTGATAATGAAAACTTCATAGTGTAGTATGGAAATTGGAATTCGGAAATACTTGAGGCATGCACGATTCGAATGAGTCTAAGTTTTAAGTGACTCATTAAAGTCGAAATGCAACAAGGATATAATATATATGTTAGAGGTATGAAGAATAATTGAGAAATAAGGATGACTTTTAGGGATTGTGGTATTGCGTAAGATGCAATGATCCAATCAAGATAAACCTTTGAAAGATCAATGAGATTATAAAGCATATACGGATACTAGATTGCAATTTAATGAAAATGACATTTAGCCAGTGAGATGTGATTAATGACATTATGATGCAAGGATATATATAGTAAAATGATACTTAAACATATAATTGGAAATGATAAGAAAGGAGTATAGGCATGTAAATGATGTGAAGTTATGCATAAGCATAATGAGAATTCATATGGATTACATAAAGGATAACTTATGGTAAACGCAAGTGGAATGGTGATTTAAACATATAAAAAGGTAATCTGAAATTGATTATACCTAGTGATCGTACATTAGACATGAGAATGTTGACATTTAAATGTGCGTGTATATACACATGTGTGGGGTTGATGATATGCCCAACTAAAGTGAAGAATTGTTCTTAGTGGTTCGAGATTTGAACTCAATACATTTGATGAGTTGTATAAATGGTACAACGATAAGAAATCCTATCAGAAGTTGAGCTATGTTGACATAAGAAAATTTGGGAAATAGTCAAGGAAATGATATCAAGGAAATGTAATCTATAGCGTGGTTAAGTCATACAAGATGGACTAATATGATTAAGAAGATTGAAGCTGCATAAATGTAAGGTAAACATGAAGTGTGTGGGAATAATTGAAGCCATTAACCTCCCCCAACGTTGAGGATACGTACACGAATGGATATGGCATGTTTATAAGCTACATAATAGTGTAGGGGGTAAGAGGAATGAAAGAATGTCGAGAAGTTTGATAAGGAAGGAAGTAATAAGATGGTGATTAGGTATACGTAAGCAAGTATAAACCATGATCGAAATCGGTATGATTAAGATGGAGTTTTGGCTCAAATTTAATAAAAGATGATAACAGACATAAGTGAGATATTCTAGTCGAATTAGAGGTAAACAAGGTGAATGAATGACTAGAGGTTTGACAAGAATAGAAATAAAGATATGTTTGAGCTTAGTGATGGAATTAAAGGCATACTTGGGATCTTAATGATAAGAAAGAACAATATTGAAAGGTACCTGGTTCTAACTCACAGAGAATAATAGATATAAGTTATGTACCTTAACCTTGTAAAGTGCTCTAGTCGAATGGAAGGTAGTGAAGTGCATAAATCAAAATTCCCTACGAAGAAGGAAATGGAATATGATCATTGAGTGAGATTAACAACTCAACGTTGAGGAGAATTTGAAGACAAATTCTATTTAAGTGGGGGAGACTTTAATACCCCGTACTTTGACATGGTGGTTAATGAAGCTTGTTGAATGCCAAATGAGGTTAATTATAATGTTTAAAGGTGAGGAAAGGTGAAAATAGTATTTTAAGAAAAAATATTTCGCATGCGAGGGAATAACAATAAAATAATAATATTTTTATCGAGGAAGAATTTACGAGATAAAAAGTGATTTGGAAGTGAATTGAGGCACAATAAGGTATTTTGGGTACCAAGGAGATAAATGGAAAATTTTGAAATAAAATAATATTAAAATATTAATATTTTATTCAATGTCAAAATTTTTCATGAAGTAGGAGTATACAGTTAATCTAAGTGGGAGAGAGGAAGAACAAGGAAATTTCAGAGAAAAATGAAGCTAGTGGGGCCCACGTGTTATTAAATAAAACTAACGCGAGAAAAAATATATATTTTAAATATTATGAAGACACCACGTTGGAGTATAAGCTTTATATTTCTTTTGTACATGTGTAAAAGAAGATAATAGAAGGAAATTGGAGTTAAAAAAGTGTTGGGAGGACTAAATTAAAAGGGAAGAAACTTGGAGGGTAAACGGTAATTTTACGTAAAGTTTGGTCAAAGCTTCCAAAAGAAGCTTTGACTCTCATCTTTATCAGCCATGACCGTCCTTATCTCCTCTAGCAAGATATTTTCTTCTTCTTCTTGAAGCTTCTAATGCCATTTTCATTTCAAGTTCATGAAAATCAAATTTTGTCATGTGATTTCCCTTATTTCTTTTCATTTCCTTTCTTTTCTTACTTCTTTTTTCTCCAAACTTCTTGGGCACTAAACTTGCAGCTTCTAACCCTAATTTTCAGTACATCTAAACTCTAGGAGAAGAAGAAAGAAAAAGAAAGAAAGGAAGAAAAGCTTGGTTTTGTAATTCAAGCAAGCTAAGGTAAGGATTTTTGTGTTTTAAGCTCATGGTTGGTTAAATCTTTGGAGAAATAATGTGTGAATCATTTTGGCAGCTTGATGATTAATGTTTTGAAGGAATATTGAAGTGCCAGTACGGGTCAAGCAACCATAAAGGTAAAGACAAATGAAGTTTTAAGTGTAGTTGAGGAATCTTGAGGAAATGGGTATTGTTGTGTAGTTAACATTTTAAGTGGCATTGTCAAGCCCAGCTCGACAATATGTTTATTATGTCATTCTTACATAAGAATGCATGTTTGCTTACTTGGGTACTTCGAAAATCGTTAAAGGACAGTATTGTACCAAATGGTACAATTAAGTTGAATTAAGTCTCGAACTAGTCCAAATAGAGATTTTAAGATGAAATTAAGAATTTTAAAACCTTAGAATGACTTAAAATGGTGATTCGGAGTTCAAAGACCGATTTGGAGTCAAATTGGAATTTTCATGACCTAGGGGCAGAATAATCATTTTACCATCCGAGGTTAAAATTGGAATGTTGGAAGAAGTTTTAGATCAAGATTGACTATTTAGAACATAATTTGAGTTTGAGAAGTGAAAAATTTTAATTTCGACATTTTTTTTAGCGTAGGGGTAAAATAGTCATTTTGCCACCCTAGGGGCAAAATTGTAATTTTACATCACCCAACACTTGTCCAGCACATGGATTTTACCCAATATTATTATGGATAATTGAAGGATTTTATGTGGTGGAGAAAGAAAGCTTAATAGTTAAGAATTTAAAAATGGACTAATGGAATGGTGACAAGTGTCAAGCTTTTATTTCTTTATTATTTTCCTTATAAATTAGCACAAAATCAGCCCATTTCTCTTCATATGGCCGGCCAAAGCAAGAACAAAGGAAGAAAAGAAAGAACAAGAACCCTAAGGTGAAAATTCAAGAGAAAATTGGTGGATTTCAAGTAATCAAGCAATCAAAGGTAAAATTTCTTGATTTTGACTTGTGATCTACCTTTCCCATGCATTATTTTGCATTTTCCATGGTTGAATCACATGATTTCATGATGGGTATCTTGCTGGCTGAACACTTAGAGAGAGGTTTTGATGCTTGATTTGGTTAGATTTCAATGTATTTTAGTGTTTTTAGTTGATTGGTGATGTGTAGCATAAAAATCAAGCAAGAAAAATTCATGTTCTTCCATCACCCATCATTGGCCGAATTCTCCATGTGGAATATTGAGGATGATTTTGATTTTATTTCAAGTGATTTGGTTAGGAATTAGTGATTTATGATGTGAAAATCAAGTAGGAAAAATTATAGTGTTGATGCACCAACCATGGCCGAATTTTCCAAGAAAAAATGTGAGGATGATTTTACCATATTTCAAGTTATTTAACTTGTGTTTGATGGTTTAGAGAATTGGAAGAAAAATGGAGTTAATTGGAGTTAAATTGGACATATTGACCAATAAATCGGGTAATATATTGAATTAGGCCAATACCATTTTATTTAGGTACACAATTGAATTTGTGTAGAACACCGTGTTTAGACGATAATCTGAACAATTTACATCCCATTTCATGCATTAGTATAGAGCCTGAATTAGTTTTATAACAATTTAGCACAAATGTAGTAAATGGCTTATTGTGCATTATGTCTAGGTGATGAGCATTTTGGCAAAAGTAAAGAGATAGTACATGAGGATCAAGAATCGGAGTACTCGGAATTCGACTCCTAAAATAGTGAGTAACCTTACTATCGTCTTAATTATCTAAAGTGGTTTTATCCGATTTTGTGATTTTATGGAAAATGAGTTTAATTGGTAAATCTTTATGTTTTATAAGCAAAATGAGATTAAATGAAAATGATTTTATAAAATTGTCTTGAGATTGAATGATGGTTTTGAAAATAGAGTAATTGGAGACTGTTTTCATGTGTTGTAAATTCATGGTTTGAATAGAATGGCTTATGACAATATTTGCATGACTGGCTAAATTGGTAAATGTGCTGAAAATATATGAACTGTGTATTTAGCCTCGAGAGGCTGGATTGTGATATAATTGCCATGTCATGTGGTTGAGATTTTATTGAATTGGTGGGTTTAGCTTGCTGCAGTGGGCGGGTTCCATGGACCAGCCTATTAGAGGGGCACGATAACCCTGTTATATTCTTACCTCGATCGGAGAGGCGTGTAAGGTAACTCCTGAGGTACACTTTTAGAGTTTACTTCACGCCAAACCACCACATGAGGGTGAACTCAGCCAACGCCAAGGAACGACTATGTTTTCAAAATAAAAATATGTTTATGTGTATACGAAATTTTTAACAGCCTTGACGGACTCGGTTGGGATAGCCCTCGGCCAAGGTATCCCTGATAACTGAGAATAAGAATGATTTTGGTACGAGCCAAAGCTTTTAAAAACTTCATAAGCCATGTTGATTACTCGATTTATATGAATTGATTTTATTCAGTTGAAAGGTGATGAATTACAGTATGATAAACTATTTTATCTGTCTCCATTTACTCAAATTTAGATATTTTAGATGGTATTTGTTTACTCACTGGATTATATAATTTCACCACCCTCCTTTCCAGCCCTTTCAGGCTCAGGATAGTCGGTAGATAGCTCACTTTGTTGAAGGCTACAATTGGACTTACATCCTCAAAAACTATAGGTTTACTACTTTTAATACTTTTAGTCGTTCGTGGTCCCACATGTCACTGTAAATTAAATTTTATACTTTGGCTATCTGTATTACAGTATGTATGAATTTATTGAGCTTTATGCTATAAAAATTATTTACCGGTAACTCTATAAATATTGTTTTATAAGAAAATAGAATATTTTATTGAATATTTCTATTATATTCAAATAGTTATAATTTCAATTTAAATGAATGTTTTAGATATCTAAACTTATTTTTATTATGAAATATGTGTTTTTCCACTCACATACTACATTTTTAGCTGGTTTCGAAATTTTTGAGAAAATGACCAAAATACCCCTGTGAGAAAAAATTTATTTTTCTATTGTTTTGAGTTGAAAATAGTTTATAATCTCTCAAAACATGATACTTAACAATTGTTGCTCACAGGGGAGGTGCAAAAATCGATATTAAAGCCTTGTGAGGTTCCGGTTGGCATTCCGGGCAAAGAATGTCTATCAGGACATCACGACGATTGTCACGAGCTCGAGGGGAGTACCAGGTCGTGACAGGAATATTGTGAGAAATTGTGGTTGTTGTGGAAAGGATGGTTGAACTTGATAAATACCCTTAGAAAAGATTAATATATGTGTTAGAGTCATAAACAAATTGCCAGTAATCATAATTTAAAGAATTACGCAAGCAAGGGATAAAAGCAACTTTGGAAAAAATTGTGTCAAGATAAGTTAAGTTGAATAAGGATTCATGATTGAATGAAAAAGGGAAGTATAAATGATGAACGCTAAAGATATTGAATTGGGATTGTTGCTAGGAAGTGTAACAGTAAAGGTAGAGTATTGTGGTGGTGTGACGGGGGAAATAACGAGCGACTGGCATGTAGGAATAGCTAGATATGCCTCCGAAAAAATAGCGATATAATATCCAACTATCATAAGGTGAGTGAACTTGCATTTCAAAATGTTTTGGGAAGTGCCTATATGTTTAAATAAATCATTTGAAAGTTTCATTTGTTTTTGCTTTTTTAAAAAATATACTTGGGGAACAAGCCCTTGATGAAATGTTTCTATCTTGTGAAACATGCAATATGAATAGTTCATGCGTTATCACATTATATTGATATGTATATTATGCTTTGGATGCTCCTTTTGTGTGATAATAATGACCTAGCTATGTGCGATGTGGGAGTGCATATGGGCTAATGATGACCCGGCTGTGTGCGATGTGGGAGTACACATGAGTTGATGATGACCCGGCTATGTGCGAATAGGGAGTGCACATGAGCTGATGATGACCCAACTATGTGAGGTGTGGGAGTGCACATGAGCTGATGATGACCCAGCTATGTGCGAATAGGGAGTGCACATGAGTTGAGTGTGGTGGGATAGTATGCATGATGATGTATGTATATATATATATGTTATAGAAAGTTTATGAAAATATTTGTGTATGTGTTGTATGTTGGCATTGTTAATTGCTCCCAAATTGTTTTTCATTTCAGCAAGAAATGGCTTTTTGATGTAACAAGACCCTTTCAACTAAATTGCTTTATTTCTCACCGCAGCGAGATTTATTTTGCTACAGCGAGAAACTCTCGGGTAGGCAGTCTTAATCCATGCTTTGAATTTCGCTACAACGAGAATGAATCTTGCTGCAATGAGAAACTCTCGGGTTTGGTTCAGAAACTTGTGCTCTTAATTTCACTGTAGCAAGAATGCCTCTTTGCTGCAGCGAGAATCCTTCGGTCACGTTTACCTTGTTTATATCCTGCTCTAGTTTTCACTCAGTTATCTTCATGGTTGATCTTGGGTTTTTCAACATTAAGAGATGACTAATCAAATTTTTGAAATAAAGGGTTCTAACAAGAAATTAAGTTAAAGTGCATGGTTTTAGCAAAACTACATCATGATTTTAAAACTTTCCATATCATAAGCTTGTTCCCTCTTATGTTCTCTCACTGGGTTTATACTCACGTTTTTAAACTTCATGTTTTCAGATTTGAAGGCAGTGGGGGCCCAGATTGAGTGTCCACGTATGTTCATCTTCTTGATAGGTACTATGGCATCTCAGTAACGATACCTTCACTTAAAGTCACTCCGTTGACGGTTGAGAGTCTTTTGTCTGTGTGCACGTATATGTAATGTAAACTACTATGAGTCATGTTATAAATGAAGTATGTATATGTTGGATTGATGATGATGCCCTTATGAGATGGCAATGAATGATAGTACTTTGAGATAATACAAATATGAATATTTGGTTGTTATAAAATATTACTAAAACATTCATCGTTGAGAATTACAACATATGGTTTAAAAGATGATGGATGGATGAGGAACAATATCTCATAAAGAGGCTTGCTTAGGCCTAGTGGGCTATGCCCATTGAGCCCATGTCCCGGTCATGGCCCGAGATTTAGGCTGTGACAAAGGGCATATTCATATATAGGTTAAAAATTGTTGAAAATGTTAAATTTGATGCTTATTATGCTTAAACATTGTTTAAATGCTTATTGTACATTTTATAAGTCATATTCACGCATCATGATGAAAATTGAACATGTTTGAGCATATTAGAGATATGATTCTTTAAATGAGCATTTTAACTTTTTAACACTTGTGAACAATGAGCAATCAAAGTCAAAATTTGAGTTCACATGTTTTTCTTGAAGAATCTTTGATCATACATGTCCAAAGTGATGTTCTAAACATGGTTTAAATGAAATTCTAAATTATTCTCACACAAATCCATGTTTTGATATCATTGTACCTTGGAACATTGCGTGTTTTTGCATTTTTTTTCTAGCTCTTCAATGTGCAAGGATCAAGCATAGTCAACTCCTAAGCATAGCTAGTCGACTACTGGAGAACAAAATACAAACAATGTTGTTGGAATAACAAAAAGTTGACCCCCAGGGATATGTAGTCGACTCTTGAGTGCTTTAAAGCCCCAATGGATAAGTTTTGAGTTCTAAAATGTCTTCTTACTTCACTTCTTGTCCCTTGCAATATTTTCCTCCATGAATTTCTTTTTGCAAAGATGATTCTTGGCTTTTAAAAACATGCATTATGAATATTCTCATGATCATTTGGTGCAAACACAAGTTCTTGAAATTGTAAAACTTGTTGAAAAATGGGAATACTTTCATGTATGCTTGAATTTGGTTATTCCAAACATGGCACTTACACTAATCTTATAAATTCTCATGTGTTTACAGTGACAAAGATTGAAATATGAGAAATTGTTCATAAATGCTTTAATTTCTTGAATTTATTATTTCTTATATGCTTACATTGAAAAATCATTTCTTGAGAATTGCAATGTTCAAATGCGTAGTCTAGCAACAATTCTTGAAATACACTTTATGTTTGTGCTTAAATGAATGTTTCAAGATTGATTTCTCGATTATGCATATGAATTTCATTAGGATGAACTCATTAAACTAAATGAAAGATATTTTTGGTTCATTTATTATTTTGGTCAAGTCATATGCTTACATAACATTTAATCTTGCTTGACCTTAATGATTTAAATCTAAAACTTGACTTGAGCTATGCATTTGAATCTGAATTTAAATTGTCAAGTTTGATCATGGCATATATTGTGAGTTGACATAGTTGAAATTTATTTTGAATATGCAATTAATTGTTAACTATGTCTTCGTTGAACCTTAATTCTTACATGATCTAAAGATTCTATGTGCATCAAACTTTAACTTATAGGTTACCATGATTAACTCGACATATCAAATGAAATATGGCCTATAGCTTAAGTTAGCAATGAATGCCTAATGTGCTTTGATTAAATATCACTTTCTTGAATCTTAACAATTGGTATTCATTGATGATTGAATGTTCACTTTGAACATATTCATGAGTTGAGTGCTTTATTTTTCAATATTCTATAACAATTGATATCACTCATGAATCTTAAATTATTGAGTAATAGCATGTACCTTGAACTTCAATGGTTGCATACTTTTGAATAGTTATACGTCTATATTGAATTTATGCTTGCATTTTGATAAACAAAATTGGAATCATGATTAATGAAGATAGCCATTTTATTTCTTGTAATCATGCTTGTGCTTACTTGATCATAACTCTCATACATGATTGCAATAAATGCAAAATGCTTCGGTAATACTTCGTTAATAATGATATTATCTTGATGTGAAAATTCTCTTTGAATTGCTAGTATCATACATGATTTGGAGAATATTTATTGGGATGCTTGCTAAATGAATAAAGTTGATGATTAAAAGTGATAAATGATGATTTGTTTTAATATGGAATTTTTCCTTGAGTTGCCATTTTCATATCAATTGGAGAATTCTTTGAAAAATGCTTGGTTGATATTGCTTGGTAATGCTACATGATGCTTAGTAATATTTGAGAACGATACTTGATGATTAATGATACCTTGGACATGCAAAGAAACTACTTTATAAATATCTTGAAAAATATGAGTATTTGATACAGATGTTGAACATCTATTTAAATGCTCATACTCTTTTAGTTTCATGAATACTTGAGTACTAAGGAAATAAATTAATATCCATTTGAATGCTCATTTATTCTAGCTTCATAAGTTCTCTCCTAATATTTGATCTATTAAAGATCTCTAACAATTTGTGTTCAGTTTATGATTTCTTAAGGGGGAGTCAATCATTTTCATTGATATCATAAGCAATTAAGATCTTCAACAATAAGGTTTGGTGAAAATTCAACATTGGTGTTCTTCGCTACCAATAACATCTTTCTAAACACCAAAATTGATATTGTGCCTTATATTGCTTATCACTTAAACTTGAATGTTGAAATGCATAGTTGGTATCAAGCCTTAAGTTCTCTTAATTAGTATCTAGCTTTACAATTAGCATCAAGCTTTATAAATGTCTCTTCTTACTTGAGTTTTAAATTGATCATATCTTTCTTATATGTTTTGAACCTCGAAGTTGATACGCTTGGAATGCTTAATGATAAAAGAAGTCTTTACTAGTGCTTGACCAATTGATATAATGAGCTTTAAAATGATTCCATCTCCCATAATTAATATGATGCTTTTACAAAAAATGAGATTTTATTTATATCTATCAATTGGTATATTGAGCTTTAACACTTGGTATTGGAGTTGAAATATGGCTTACGTGCTTATTGAACGTCTTTATATGATTATCTTTCTTGAACTTCATAATTGTTATGTCCACATTTCGCTTATAGATATATATACATGTGGCATTCTTATTGATGATTCTCTTGATGAATTAATACCTGAATGTGTTTAATGGCTATATTTCTTAATAACTTGGTTGAGGATATTAAGTGCATATATATGATGACTTGGTGGCTTGATGGTTAAATATTCATGGTCTTAATGCTTATATTCTATGATTTTTGCTAACCATTATTGCTTGAGCTTAAGTATTTAATGCTCACACTTTTTAACCTTTTTGATCTAGCGAAAAGAGGAAGAAGGTTTATGAGCAAATTTAATTTTATACATATGTTGAGGGAGAGAATTTAAAATCATTTCAAATGCAAATTATGCTCATAGTTTTGTCATATCAAAAAAAGGGAGATTATTAGCTTTAAAATTATTATAGTTTTGATTGTGACAAATGATCAAATTTGTTTGAACATTATTTGAGTGATCCTTGACAAGTTCTTGAAATGATTTAACTCCTATACATTTGTTCTTATATAGTTACAAGCTTGACTTTTTAAGTTATTGAACTATATCTATAAGCTTGTATGACTTAGGTGTATGAGTGCTTATGATTCCCATTCATTAAAGTACGATTTAAAGATTAAAGGAAAATCTAGATGCACTCATTAAAAGAGAGTTTTGGATATCTTTTTTAATGATGACAAAAAAAGAGAGAACGGAGATTCAGTTAAATGGAGTTTGATAGGTCTTTATGTTTAATTTATGTGTGTGATGCTTAGTTATGGTTTTGTTGAATATGATGTGCTAGTTATTATGGACATTCAATATATCTTGCTTAGCTATTGTGGATATTGTATATCTTGTTTAAAAACCATAAATAATATAAATATTTTATTACAGATCTTTAAAGAAAACTAGATCCATTAACTAAGAGGGAGCAATCCTCATTATGCATAAAGATTTGAAGCATTTATATTGAACATAAACATTGCACTCTTAATCTAGGAGTGTTTTGTCATCATTAAAAATAAGAGGGAAGGAATGTTGACTCCATGTGTTTTTTATGATAAAAAAACATTCTCATTCATTGGTGTCTAATTATATTATTTAAATGTGCAAGAGAAAATTTAAATTCATTAATATATTTGGTATTTGAAAGCAAGTTAAGATGCCTATTCAGTTGCAAGATAGGTTAATTGGTTAAACAAACAAAGAAGAAAGAGCTTTAATGAAAACAGATTAATCTTAATTGATTAACAAAAATACTTAATCAATTAAAGCAATACTAGGCATTACACTAAGAACGAACAAAAAGGTCTTAACCGGTTAACACAAGGTTTAATCAGTTAAGCGGGTGCTGGATGCAAAACAAAAACCTTTTAATCAGTTAAAGAAAAAGAGTTAACTGGTTAAAGGTTAAAGTTAAAGTTTCAATATGTGCCAAAATTCAAATTCAAAATATTGATGATCGTCTAAGGTGCCAAACCAAGATATTTAAAGTTGAAGAATTCTTAATTGGTTGGAACCCCTTTTAATCAGTTAAAGATGAATGGAGAAAAACTTCAATTAGTTAAAGGGAGCATTAATCGGTTGAAAGGATGCTAGCCAAAAATAGTGCTTGAAAAAAAAAAGTTATTCATCAGTTAAAGTTACTGTTAATTGGTTAACATAGAGAAGCAATGTGCAAGTTAAAGAAGGCTTTATCGATTAGAACTTGCCTTTAACCAGCAAATGAAGGACTATCTGTACATTTGAACTTAAGCACAAAAGGACAAAATAATGATCAAAAGTGGCTAGTTTCTGTCTCAAACGGCTAGAAGTGATTTTTCAAATATTTAAAACCTCTCCAACAGTAAAAAAAAAATGATATAAAAAAGCCATCAAAAGTGATTTTGAGCTTGGAAAATGAAAAACCTTCTCTTTACACTTGTATTTCACTCTCATCTTTTGAAAAAGTATTTGAGCTTAACATTGTACATCTTAGATCAGCTAGGTGATCAATTGTAATACCCCGCACCCTTGTTGGACACAAATAAGACCTTATTGATCAAACGAATGATTATTTGATGTGAATTGGCGTGTTAAAGAGCGACAAAGGATGAAAAGAACGTTCAAGAATAAAATGCTTAGCGTGTGCAGAAATAATAATTACATAATAATATTTTCGTTGGAGAGGAATTAGTAAGCTAAAGGATGATTCGGAAGTAAACCGAGATGTAATGATGTGTTTCGGGATCAAAAAAGGCAAGTGAAAATTTTTGAAATAAAATAATATTTTATTTAATAAAATAATATTAAAATATTAATATTATATATGTTGTCGGAATTAGTCATGAAAAATGAAATATGACTAATTTAAGTGGGGGAGAAGAAGTAAAGAAGAATTTTGAAGGAAAACAACGATAATTGTGTCAGCGTGATTTTATTAAATTGAGCTAACACGGGTAAGTAAATATTTAAATATTATGATGACACGTGTTGAAATGTGATCTCGATATTTGGATTATACACGTGTAAGAAAAGAAAGATAGAAGGAAATTAGAATTTTTACACGTGTCGGAAGAATTAATTTTAAAATATGAAAATTTGAGGGAGGCGTGTTAAATAAAATGAAGTTAAGGCATAATATGTAAATTTTATCGTTTTGAAGAAATAAAAATAAAATGAAAATAAAATGGATGATAAAATAATGAAAAAAAGATGTTGAAAAGTCAAACAATATTTTTATATGTACATGAGTGGCCACATGAGTCAAGAATGGAACGAGGACAAAAACAAAAGAAAGAAAAGATTGTGGCGAATGGAAAAGGTGCACAAGTTTTTTTTTTTTTACTTTCAATTTCAATCCCATGTGAGTAAAAACAAGCAAGACAAAAATAAAAGCAAAAGAAAGGAAGAAAGACAAAAAGCAAAGAAAACAAAAGAGAAGAATGTAGAAATGATGGTGGGGCCGGCCATGTGAGATGAAAGAAATGAAAAAGAGATAAAAGAGAAAAAGGAGAGGAAGTCGGTTGAGAGTGGGAGAAGAGAAATAAAGGAAAGAAAGAACCGTGGGAGAGGAAGAGAAAAGATAATGGTTTTGCTGCACTTTGAGAAAGGAAAAAGAGAGCTTTTGCTACAATTTTTGGAGGAAGAAGAAAGCTGAAAATTTGTGAGGTAAGAAGCTGATTTTTGCTGCACTTTGAGAGAGAAAATTCGATGCTTTTTAGAGGGATTTTGGTGCTGAAAATTCAAGGTTTTTGATGCTGAATTTTGAGGTTATGTTGCTGGAAATTTTTAAAGGTTTTTGCTACCATTGAAGGACAACTTTGGTTGCTGAAAATTTGAGCTGTTTGCTGCCAATTTGTGCAGAAAAATTGGAGCTGTTTACTGGTAGTTTGTGCAAGAAATTTGGACAGCTTTGTGCTACCAAAATTGAGAAGTTTTGTTGCTGGAAATTTGAGCTGAAAATCTGCTGATTGTAAAGCAAAAAATGGCAGCAAAAAGGGTGAGAAAATGAGGCTTTTGGTGACCGGTTTTGAGAGGAAAGGAAGAGAGGAAGCCACGGTGGTGAAGAGAGGAAGCCATGGTGGTGAAGGGAGTGACGGGCTAGAAAAAAAAAGAAGAAGAAACGTGGAAGAGAGAAAAAGAAAGAAAAAGAAATAGAAAATAAAAATAAATGGGCTTAACCCAAATAGGAAAAATGGAGAAGCCCATGAAGAAAGCCCAATGGTAAGTTAATGTTATATTTTAAGGTTTATAGGTAGTTTAATATTGTGCATATTTTGGATGAAAAATATGCAAGTTGCTTAAAGAATTTTTAATTAAGTTGCTACCCATACAAATGTGTGATTAAGTATACTGAGTTCAAATTGTTGCTAGGAAAGTTTGTCGTGGAGGCGTGCTAAATGAAGTATGTGACCGACAAATAGGAATAACTATATACGCGTACGAATCAATAGTGAAGTAATATCCCACTATTATGAGGTGAGTAGGGGGTTTCAATTTTAAAAATAACATATATATATACATGTACGTATATTTTACTTGAAGTGCAAAATTTATGGAAAGCATGCGTTGATAGAATTTTAAGGAATTATGCGTGTAAGTTATTTTTAGAAATCATTTGGAATATATATATATATTATACGTAAAGTGTTTTAAACCGGGAAACAAGCTTTTTGAAAAGATTTACATCAAAGGAAATTGTGCCTTATTGTTTGTGTGATGTGCATTCATGAAATTTATTACATATTCACCATGCTATTTTGATACAAAATATCATGCAAATATTTACAATGAACATTTTATGAAAAGAGAGTTTTAAAGTGATGTGGGGATCGATATCTTGAGAAAGATTTAAAATATCCCCTTGAAGATCGAATTTGAATTCTTTTAAAAGGTGATTTTATTTTAACCAAAAAATTCAAGAGTAATTGGAGACTGCTACTTGTTGTGTTATAAATTGTATTTTGAATCGAATGGCTTATGATAATGTGGGCATGATTGGCTAGATTGGTAAATGTGTTGAAAATGTATAAATTGTTCTTTGCCTTGATAGGCTAGGTTGTAAAATAATTGCCAAGTCATGCTATTGCAAATTTTATTGTATGGTGGGTTTATCTTGCTACAGTGGGCGGGTTCGGTGGACCAGCTTATTATAGGGGTACAGTAACCCCGTTATATTCTTACCTCGATTGGAGAGGCGTGTAGGGTAACTCTCGAGGTACAACTTTAGAGTTCACTTCACGCCAAACCACCATGTGAGGGTGAACTCAGCCAACGCCAAGGAACGGTTATGTTTTCAAAAAAATATATGATTTATGCGTACATGACTTTTTAACAGCCTTGGCAGATTCGGTTGGGATAGCCCCAGGCTAAGGTATCCCTGACAACTGAGTATGAGAATGATTTTGGCACAAGCCAAGATTTTAAGAAAGTCATAAGCCATGTTGTTTATTTTTGACAAAAATGTAATGGTTTTATATGAGTGGAAATAAGTTTTAATATTATGAATTATATTTCTCTACATGGTGAAAATGGAATTAAACGGTTTTTCGCAACTCCCCTATTTGTTTATCTGTGAAATGAATCTATAATTCCTTGCATATGGGGCGAGTTATGATTTGTGCATGATTTTACATATTATTTGGTTTCACGGGAGCTTGCTAAATTTTATTGATTTGATTCGAAAATGATTATTAATATATTTTGATGCGAAAAATTTTATTCCCTCGATTATTTATACTTTATAAGAAATTCTTGATTTCTATATAAGGCACAAACCCTAGTTTGAAACGAGTTGCTTTTATAATCTTGCATTTTTATATTCAACTGATCTACCGTTTGCTTGTTTCCCATCTACGCTCTATTCGCTGAGTCGATGATTATCACTGAGTCTATGAGACTCACACCCCTTTATTTTCCCTTTTGCAGATAGGGATCAGCCTAGCGTATAGTCAGTGACGCGTTCGGTCCACCGTGAGTAGGTCAAGGCATCTCCTAGCAATTTATTCCGAGTCACTCCGTTGTTAGAGGTCAAGTCATAGTATTTTATTTATTAAGTTGTAAATGAATTCTAAATTTTTATACAAGCATTAATTTGGAGATTATAGATTTAATGCATATACTTACGAATAAAAGGAAAAAGTTTGTATTGATTTTTATATTTATGGTTCAATTTAGTATATGAAAGTATCAATATTATGTGGTGATTGAATGTAGTGGATTAACGAGCAAATTCTAGACAAGCTTGTTCGAGACTTGGCGGGTCTTTTCCAGAAGTCTTGAACGTCAGCAGCGATCGGGGAGAGGTCGTTGCATCAATTGTACTTCATCTTTTCTCGATTTCTTATTTACTTATAGTGTGAAAGATACTCTAAGGGGTAGATCAAGCTTGGGTTAGCTTGGTTGTTGTTGTAGGTTCTAACTTAGCCTTAGAAAAGTTAGTTTTGGGTTTTGGTTGATCTCGGGAAAAACCATTGTTAAAGATTATGGCTAAACCTATGAAAAGCCATTGTAAAAGCTAAGTGCAAGCTTGGGAATTCCACTGATTTTAGTGAATTGGTTTAAAAATCCTTGATTGGGAGATATAGGTAATGGATGTAGGTCAAAGGGACTGAATCACTATATATCATTGTGCTTTGTCTACTTTTTTTTATTTTCCTTTTATTCTTAACTCTTAAATTACTCCTCCAACAAACTTTAAACGTCCATTATCAAACTCCCTCAATTAGCTCTTAACTTGGAAAGCATTTTCGTGTTATTCCAAAAATGCTATTCACCCCCTTCTAACATTCTTTTTGGGACTAACAAGGCAAAGGAAAAATATTTTCCTAATTGTAAAACAACAAATTAAAATAAATCTATTTCCTAATGCAAGTATAAACAATAAATAATAATGCAAAAATTAAAAAGAGACACAAAAGATTTATAGTGGTTCGATGTTTTTGAAGCCTACATCCACTCTTTTGGTAACTAAGGAATTTCAATCCATGAATAAGGATTCTTGCTTTTAATGGGATGCGATAATCCTCACACAATCCAAAAAGGGATTCTTGCTTTTTAATGAGAAGCGATAACCCTTACACAATCCATAATGAATTCTTGATTTTTAATGGAATCAAGCGGTAACCCTTACAACAGCTTTTTACAAGATCAAGTGATAACCCTTACACAATCCGTAAAGGGATTCTTGCATTTTAAATAGGGAGCGATAACCCTTACAAGTTAGCTTTTTAAGGTTAAGCTAAAACCTTTACAACTCTATGTGCATAAAAGAGCAATAACAATGATTTGCCTCACAAAGGCTAAATGCTGGAGATTTTAGATTGGTTGTAGTGAGAGAAGAATTTCAACTTGATTGAAGTAAGGATTCAACTTTGCAAGCTTAGTGGAAGACTAAAAAGATGGTAGAGAGAGAAGATCAGCTTTTGGGTAGTCTTTCTAGGGTTCAAAGCTTTGGTTTAGGTATTCTCTTACTTCAAAATGCCTTAAATGCGTCTATTTATAGTTGAGGCAAAGTTTGGAGTCGTTAGAAAGAAGTTTGAATCAAATTTGGCCATTGTTGAAGCTTGAAAGTCGACTACAACACTCGTAGGGTTGACTATGTTCTTTAAATTTCTCAATTAGGGCTTCTATAGTTGAGTATAATCTTTTTGTAGTCAATCATGTCACGACCAGGTACTCCCTTCGAGCCTGTGACAACCTCCGCGATGTCTCGATAGACATTCATTACCAAAATGTCAACCGAAACCTCGCAAGGCTATTGCATCAATTTTACGTCTCCCCCGTGAGCAACAGTTACTAAATATCATGTTTTAAGGGAATATAAACTATTTTTAAATAAAAAATAAACAAAAGTAATTTCTGCCACACAGGGTTATTTTGGTCATTTTTATCAAAAAATTTTGAAACTTGATGAAAATACAGCATATGATCGAAAAATATACATTTCTTATTAAAAAATAATTTTAGTAATCTAAATCATCCATTTAAAATGAAATTTTGGCTAATCAACCTAAATAAAAATATTAAATAAAATATTTTATTTTTTTATAAAACAATATTTATAGAATCCTGCATAAACAATTTTTGTAGTGTAAGAGCAAAATAAATTCATATATATAATAGCACACTAAACCAGGTATACGAAAATATTCTACAATGACATGTGGGCCCTAAAAAATCGTAAATATACAAGACTGTAGACCTTCGATTTCTAAGGATGCAAATCCAAAAGCAACCCTCAACAAAATCGGTTGTCTACAGACTGTCCTGAGTCTGAAATGGGTAAAAAGAAAGGTGAGTTTTTACAAACCCAGTGAGTAAGCAAAATTCATCTATAACATCTAAAGTCGAGTAAATGGAGACAGTTAAATCATCCCATCATAATATAGTTCATAACATTCAAAACTCATTTCAATTTCTATAAAACAATTACATTTCATCAAAATAATCAACAAGGCTTATGATTCTCTTAAAAACTTGGCTTGTGCCAAAACTCATACTCGGTGACACCTTGGCTCGGGCATCCAACCGAGTCTGCTAAGGATGTTAAAACGACATATACCCATAAAACATGTTTTTACTTTTAAAATATAGTCATTCCTTGGCGTTGGCTGAGTTTCATCCTCACGTGGTGGTTCGACGTGAAGTGAACTCTAAACTTACCATAGGAGATACCCTCTGCGCCTCTCATACTAAGGTAAAATATAACGGGGTTTACCGTGCCCCTCTAATAGGCTGGTCCACGAAAACTCGCCCACTACAGTAAGCTAATCAAATAACCCACTAAATCAATAAACATTTTGACAGCATGACATGGCTAATATGATATTATCCAACCTGTCAAGGTTAAACTAAAAACAGTTCATATAATCCACAAACCACAAATCCAGCCATTCATGCCATCACATTGTCATAAGCCATCAATCAAACCACATATATATATATATATATATATATATATATATATATATATATAACACAAGTATTTAATCTCCACTTACTCAATTTCCAAAATCATCATTGAATTGCAAAACAATTTATAAAGCTCATTCATTTAACCATCACTTAACTTGTAAAACATAAAAATCTATGGTTTAAGTTCATTATTCTTTAAAATCATAAAAAAACGAATATAAACTACTTTAGATAGTTAAGATGAACATTTGATTACTCACAATAGCAGGAGTTTGGAGTACTCTTATTCTTGGTCCTTGGGCATAATATCTTTACCCTTATCAGAGGGCTCACCACCTATACATAATACATGACACGTAATTCAATATATTTGTGCCAAACTGTTATAAAACTATTTCAGACTCTATATGAATGCATGACATTGAATGAAAATTGTCTAAATAATCACTTAAAGACGGTGTTTTACGTGGGTTCAATTATGATCGGACTGAATTGGCATTCAACCTAACTCACACTATGCCTTGTTTAATTAGCCAAAACATCCAATTCAACTCCAAATATCTTCATTACACTTCTAATATTCCAAATACACCAAAGTACCTCAATGAGCTTAATTGTGACTTAATTCACCGTAATCGAAATTCATTCCGATTTCGATATTCGATGCCATAAATCATCAATTACGAGCTAATTAACATGAAATACAACAAAATCCATCATCAACATGTCACCTAATAAATTCAGCCAAAGAGGGTTATTGAAGGGCATGTGATTTTCTTGCTTGTTTTTCCTTCCAAGCATCACAAAATGACTAAAAACACTAGGATATTATGAAATCTAGCAAAATTCATCACCACAACTTCTCTCTCTAGATTTGGCCAGCAAAGGTTCCCTCTTGAAAACTTGAATTTCAGCCATGGAGAATGAAAAAGAATGCATGGGAAAGGTAGATCACAAGCTAAAATTAAAAAATCTTACCTTTACTTGCTTGATTCCTTGAAATCCAACAATTTCTTTTGAATATTTCCTTTCTAGGGTTTGTTCTTCTCTTTTTCTCTTTGTTCCCTTGCTTGGCCGGCCATAAGAGTGTGAATGTGAGGGTTTTAAGTGAGTTTATATAGGTAATTAAAATAATATTAAAGCTTGACACTTGTCACCTTTTAATTGGTCCATGTTTAAAAACTTAATAATTAAGCATTTCATTCCCACCACATATAATCTCACTTAAAAAGAATAATAAGTGAAATTCATGGGTTTGACAAGTGTCATGGTGGTGTAAAATTCCAAAATTTCCAATTTCGTCCTCATGGAACTTAAAATGACAATTTTGCCCCTATGTTCGAAAAAATGTCGAAATTGAAAATTTTTACTTCTCAAATTCAAATAATGCTCTAATTAATCAAATTTAGTCAAAATATCATCTAACATTCCAATTTTGCCCTTGAGTGGCAAAATGACTATTTTGCCCCTACGTTATCAAAATTCCCGAATTAACTCCAAATCAATCCTCGAATTTTGAATCATTATATTAAGACATTCTAAGATTCAATAACTCTCAAATACATCATAAAATCTTTATTTGGCCTAGTTCGAGGCTTTAATCAACTTAATTGTACCATTAGGTACAATACCAACTTTTAACGATTTTTCGATACATTCACTTATGCAAACATTCTATCAAGCACATGAATGACATGAAAAGTATATAATAGAGTAAGGCTTGACAAATCAACTTCCAAAGAATATGCATTTTTCAAATCTGGCCTTCTATAGTCGACTATGCTTCTTGTATAGTCGATTATAGTTGTGTTATCTTGACTTTTTATGGCTTTTAACTTGTCAAGGTCGACTATTCCTCTTCTATAGTTAACTATGGCTGTGTAATCTTGACTTTTCTTGCCTTTTGACTTGTTAAGGTCAACTATGCTTCCTCTGTAGCTATGTAATCTTCAAGCTTTACACTCTTTGAGCCTTCAGATTGACTTGAGCTTCTCTAGGATCAACTCTTGGCTTGTGTCTTGAGGTTTCCTCAGCTTTTCGATGCTTCTTTCTAGTTATGTCCTCTTTGCCTTGTACCTATATTCAAATAATATTTTAAGGCATATTTGCTCTTGCATTTGTAGCTAAATATGCATTGTTTACAAGCTTATAAGGTGTTTCCTAGTGATGCGTGACTTTCTAAACAAATATTTAACCTTAGGGAACTGAAAATGTATTTGAGGCAATTCCAAATACTTGACATTAAGTTCAAAAAACATGTGATTTTTGTCAAATCAAAATATAATGTAACTCAAGCCTAACAAGTGCATTGATGTCCCCTTAAATCTTAAATGTGGACGACAATCATCTTTAAAGAACATACACTACAAGAAAACAAGAAATTTTCAATAGATTTTTTTTTGTCCAAATAATTCATCTTTAATTGTAGACTTTTATCAACAAAATTTCAATGAATTTCTTATCAAAATGATTATCTAATTTCTAGTAGTATTATCGACAAATTTCTAACAATATTTCAACAAAATAAATTCTGTCGAAAATCTGTTGGTAATATACCTCATGTTGTAACACCAATAGATTTGCCACAAAATATTTTGTTATGAAAAAATTTTAAAAAAATTGAATTATAATGGAATATTTTCTATATTGAAAAAATTTTGTCGATGTTATTACTCATTAACAACAAATTTTCAACCAATTATCAACAAAAATTTGTGTCAATCATTTTTCTTTCTCCTTCTAATAGCCGAAACAACACAATTTTGGCAAATATATAAGCAGTATCCTTAAACCATAACTATATAAATTCTTTTTCCCTCATTTTCTCTCATCTCCTTCTTTCACTAAACTTAGTTGCCTTATTCTTGCTCTCTCTAAACCCAAAATCCAACATTGTTTATCATCGATCATCATTAACCCCCATATGTCACCAACCATTGACACCTAAAAAATAACTTTTCCTTATCTTGTCAACTTATTCTACCTTTTAATCAATTTATTTTTCCGTAAACCCTCATTTTGTTTCCTTCTTTTTCTCTTTTTTCTTTCAACAAAAAACCTATATATAGCCACCGGTTGTCAAGTTTTGATATTTTGGTTAACTGATGATTTCAAACTCTTTCCTTCTCTTTTCCTCTCCCTCTCTCTGTCCTTTCTCTCTCCTGCTTCTTTCAAGAAGCATTATTTTGGTTTCAGATTTAGCAGTATATGATGATTGCGAATTTAAGATTAAAGACGATGGTTATTACTTTTACTAGATAATGTTTTTTTTTTATGGTCCAACAAATTATGCAATGGGATTGTATATTCTTGAACCAAAAAGAAAAATGCTAAACTTAAATGTTAAGGAAACAAATTTTGATAGTCCAAATCAATTTTACATATGGTGTTGTAGACTTGGTCATATCAATGAAAGAAAGAATCACAGAGTTTCATAAAGAAATATACTTAAATCCATTTCATTATGAATCATATGACCAAAGGTCAAGAAACAAAAGTTTGAGAGCATCTCAAAGTTAGAACATCAGTTTTGATGAGGCAATCAAATTACAAACAAAATTTGGATGAACCCTATGTGTATAAGAAAGTTAGTGGGAGCACGATCATACTTTGGTTCACTATATAGATGATATACTACTCATTAGGAATAATGTAGTTGCAATATCATCAATAAAGATTTGGTTATCTACTTCACTATGAAGAATCTTGGTGAAGTATCCTATAAACTCAAGATAAAATTGTATAGAGATCGAAAGAAAAAACTGTTGGGATTGTCCCAAGCAAATTATATTTACAAGATATTGACTAAGTTTAGAATGCATAATTTTAAGAAAATGTTTTTTAACCCTTTAGACATGGAATTTATCTCTCTAAGAGAATGTCTCTTTAATCACAAGAGGAAAGAAAGAAGATGAAAAACTATCCTTATGTGTCAATAGTAGGAAGTCTTACATTTGCCATGCTATTGAAATAATTCAATCGAATTAAGCATTATTGTTTAGTGTTTGGTGGAGAAGATTTACTGTTAACAAGCTACACAGATTCAGATTTCAATTAGATGTGGATGATA
The DNA here is from genome assembly GCF_053813885.1 of Theobroma cacao. Lineage (NCBI taxonomy): Eukaryota > Viridiplantae > Streptophyta > Magnoliopsida > Malvales > Malvaceae > Theobroma > Theobroma cacao. The sequence goes on along the minus strand of NC_142639.1, from coordinate 28,366,676 downwards.
GAAAATTAGCAGTTAGCTTTGTTTTTCACTTTGGGAAAAGAGCAATAACTTATAGAAGTTGTAAGCAAGATGCTACTATGGATTCCACCACTAAAGCAAAGTATGTCGTTGTAAGTGAAACTATGAAGGAAGCTGCATGGATTTCGAAATTTGAACAAAAAGGTGGCGTTGTTCCCTCTATAAATTTTCTTGTTATTTTTTATTGCAATAACAGTGGAGAAGTAGCAAACGCTATGGAGCCAAGAACTCACCCAAAAAAAAAGAAAACGCAGAGCATAGATTCCACTTGATTCATGACATTATATATAAAAGGGATGTTACAATAGCAAAGATTGCTTCAATTGAAATGTGGAACATCTTTTGGAGCCAAAAGCCTACCAGAAAATGAAACAGAAAGCATAGATTCCACTTGAATGATATTATACATAGAGAGGATGTTACAATAGCAAAGATTGTTTCAACTGAGAATGTAGCAAATCCATTGATTATGTATGATTGGTTTTAAGCACAAATGGGAAATTGTTAGACATATGCCTTTAAAAACAAATTTTATTATTTATTTATTAGATAAATAAATTGATATGTTAATTATTGTTTCACATATAATATATTCTAATGGATATTCTATTCATTTATGATATATATAATATGATCATAAATTATTTGGTGACATTGTAGAAAAGCTATTTTGATGGTTAATGAAATATTAATCGAAAAGTTATAGTTCTCAAGTTCTTTGTTTACCAAAATTATTCTAGGGTATAAATGTGACAAAATGTTTAAAGCCTATACTTGTTATGCCTATATCAAAAACAGAATGTTTTAACTCTACCATACGAGTAGTGACCTTAAAACAAACAAGTATGTGTAGTGTATGAAATGCATGCATTGAACAAGATCTAATTAAAAGAGTATCATATGAGCGTGTTAATGTCAGAAATAAAGGGAGCTTGATTACAATTTATTAATTGTCCTTAAACTTGAGGGATCAATATATTTTTTTAAGAATCTATATGACTTTAATGTTACCAATAAATGATACTGAATTTAAAGGCTATACCCTTATACTGAATTTAAAGGCTATACCCTTATACGTTAGGTTATGTACGTGAAAAATAAATTATATTGGATGCTTAATAAATGATTCACGATTATCTATTGTGAAAGATATTCAAGCGATTTTGAAAGATTGTTGGACTCAAGAAATTCAATCAGTATGTTTTCCAAAATTGTTTTAGAATTATATGAAATATATTAATATTAAATATTAAATATTTTTAAAAAAAATATTTTTCAAAGTCCAACAAGAATGAAATTCATAAATTGATATTATATGTAATTATTCACAAAATCTATGAGAAATATGGTGTGGTGAAAGAACTGATTAGTAAAAATTATCAATGAAAAATTATAATGAAAGATACTTCATTGATAATTTTTTTTTCCTCTACAAAGGTCCATTATTAAAATTAGTGGGTAAATAACATTTGTTTAATGAATTTAAGAAATTAAAATAATTAAATTAAATTAAAAAAATTTGAAATGAAAATATTAATCATGAGATGATTGGACTTGAACCGATAGCTGTGTGCACATTCTTTTGCTTGAGTTTTCCATAAATCTTGTTGAATCTGTAATATGCAAGAGTTAATACTTAGTTGACCATCAAAATTACTTAACAATCAGTTTTAAAACGTTTGAAAAATGAAAAAAAATTAATCATTTTAGAAACAAGACATTTGATTCGCATTTGAAATATCTTTATTATCTTCATCTTCAATCAATAATTTCTTTTTTCTTGGCAGTAAGACTTACTTTTCCTGTTTTATTCATTTTATCTGTTTTGTTCGGCTTAAAAGTAGGCAAGGCCTAAGCAAGATACATACTATTTTCAGTATGGACTTGAACTCTTACTATTTTCTATAATATGTACTTTTTGGTTTTTAAAGCTCTTAAATTCTTAATAGGTTGACTTACAAGCATAAAGTTATTTACCCTTTTTCTCTTTATGGACCGGGCTGTAAGTTTTTACCCTAGCCCAATTTTAAATCTTTCCCAGCCTATTGAGATGTAAGATGATAACGTCTAAATATTGCATCTACCCTCTTAAAGTATAAGATTAGGAGCAAAATTTCATATAAGAGCCTATTCACATCCTGCATGTACATGTGCCCAAAAACCACGGTCCAGGCTTCAATAGGTCTTGCTTTTGTATTTAATACTTGCTATCCAAATATATAGTCAATTCACATATCAAGGATGCCGAGTATAACAGCCGCATACCAAGTTGTATACTCTTTCTGCGTACACCTTTTCATCACTATAAAAATGTATGCAATTGAGACACCATTGTCAATGATCCAATCTCAATTCTGTAAGCCTAGGTCAATTACAACAGTTATATTATAAACAAAATGATATATACCCCCTCTACTCAATATGCCTCCAAGGAAACCTTCTAAAGAATACACTAACATGTTCTGGTAAGAATCACGGTAAAAAGGAGATGAAAATTAAAAAGTGAAGAAAAGAAAAGGATATTCTAGAATATTACCAAAAATAAAATAGCGAAACAATGGTTGGTTCCTTCATCGGTAATGTCTTTTCTTAGACCCAACACGCTTGTAAAATTGAACCACCAGAAAACAACAAAGAGCCACCTCCGCTATTATTAACATCTTCAAATCTAGATTCATCAAGGCCCAAGTTAGTGTTCATATTTTCTTTTAAACAGAAGAGAAAAAATCACATAAACAAATGTATGCACCCCAAATGACATTTACAAGTCCAACAGAAAGATGACAAAATGATAAAGGTTCTAAACCTTGACAAAGTTTTGGGAATTAATTAGCACATCTCTAGTTCATGTCACATCTACATTGGACTCTTCTCACCATCAAAATACAAGTTGAAGCTAGAGATCTCAATTACACCTGTCCCTAATTGGCAACCCACCTTCAGGAGGTGTATGAAGGGATGGGAGAGGTTACCCCTCACCGCACTGCCATGCCATGCCCACCCCATCTCGGATATTTGTATTCTGTATTAAATATGCATTATACTTTTCAAGATTTGAACTTGTGGATTAATAAATGTTTAAAGTCAATATACCATATTAGTTAATATTCGTAATTGATAAATCTTTTTCAGTACAGCATATTTTTTAATTTACTGTAATTTAATTCTTATTTAATTACATTATTTAGGGTCAAATGTAAAAATTCAAATCATAAATTTCACGTGTTAGTATAGCAGTTTAGAACTTCAAATATTAGTTTGAATGTTTATTCAAATGTTAGTTTAAATGATGAGTGTTGTTGATCGGGGGAGGGGGTATCCATAGGGGCAAGGATGAGGGAGGGGAATGAAGGGTAGGGGCAGGTACAGGGAGTGCATTCCCCCCGTATCTACCTCGCTGCCATTCCCTAATTGAAGCTTAACTTCTTCAAACAAGAAATAAAACTCAAAAACAAACTGAAACACACACTTGAAGTGAGATTTTCAAGTCTAACAAATAGATGATGACCATTTCAATTTCACGAATTATTTTCAATACCTGCAAGCGTCTGAATCAGATCTTCCAAATTAATTCCAATAATCTTTTGCTTCACTTCAGTAGAGTGCAGATTACTTGTAGAAATATAATTTTCAGATTTGTACTCGACATTACCACCCATGATGCATGTGTTGGGACACATGATGCCACCATCATACTCATCACTTCCGTCACAGCAGTCTGAAAGATGACGCATTTATTTAACAAACAATCAAAATAAGGCAAATCATACAGACTAGTGTATCAGTCTCAGAACAAAAGAATTTAAGAATTAGTACTAGTAGTAAAAAAGTGTCAACATCATTAGAGCATTCATTTGGAGACTTGTTTTTAGTTGTAGAGTTGGTCCTTAAAACAAATAAAAATTTAAGAATGAGTCACAAAAAGGCATGCAAAGATGCAATCCTAGTTGTTCCTGCTAAACCAATAATTTAATTCAAAGTATTAAAAATTAGGTTGAAGTTTGAATTTGGTCCTTTCATCTCAATTTGATAGTTTGACTCTTTATCCCAATTTCAATGAATTTAGTCCTACACTTTTAATGAAAGTCAATTTAAGGACGCTTGATAATAGTGTTAATCTTATACTTTTAACTTGGATGACGGGTCATTTGCTGATGACCTAGCATGCTGAAGAGAATTAATCTTTTGACTTTGCAAAGCATATCAGTCTCAAAAAATCACATTTTATTTTAATTAAATAATAATTGATATTTTTAAATTCTAAAAAAATAGTATTTTATATTAAAAAAAAAAGTTTTTTTTCGTAGATAAAGAATCAGGTCAACATGTCAAATTATCAACTAAAAAAAGCCACACGACCAAATTTAACCACAGAAGTTTAACATCGTTACTTTAATTCCTCAATTGACTTTTGGCAAAAGTATAGAGGTTAAATTCATTAAAATTGGAGTACAAGGACCTAATCCTTAGAATTGAAATAACCTAAAAATTGTTACAATAACATCCACCACCATGGAACCCAAAAGAACCACTCCAATTATCAGAATCACTAGCTATCCCATTCCATGAAAAATGAAACATTTCCTGGAACATTGTTAGTTTCTAGCCTGAACTATCTATCCATGTTTACAAAAGAATTACTGCAACCTTAACCAGTTGTAAGATCATAAAGAAGATCAAAAACGTTCAAATAATACTGACCACAGAAACGATCATTGACACGAGAAGAAAAAATGAATTGAGGCATACTTCCTACGTTCCTACAGTAAAATTTGCCTGCTGGGCAAGCTGAAGTCCCTGCACAAACAAAAAAGGGGGGCCAAGGGACTCATGAAATCAGTAACAAAAAGTAATGAAAAATAATATTTATTTCTAATGTTCAAATCAATCTTTGCAGAAAAGAGATATCAAATGTACTTCCCTATTGATAAAACGCACATAATTAAGTAATTAAATTGATGCAACCAATATCATTAGAAAGCATAATTTGAGACGGTGTACCCAACTCCAGCACCAAAAACTGATGAAGATACCAAATTTTAGTGCAAAGGTAAAACGTTTGGTACACCAGTCACAAGAAAGATTGACTCAAATCATGATGAACACAAGAAACGGTAAATTTCAATAAGCTAGGTTATACAGTAGTTAAGACAAACACACGAGGATAACTTTCTGCTCCATTGAAAAGAGAGACAGCAACAACAACAACTAATGGAAACACTTCTAACAGAAGAGGGTTATGTACCCACAGTTTCAGAGAAACTAGATACATATTTAAATAGGTTCCCTAACCTCTTGTGTATCAGTAGCTTGGCTGTTGACCTTGATCCTACTAGCAACTCATCTTTGAAATGTAAGCTTTCCACAGTTATGATCCCTATTTTCTCTTGTTTGAGCAGATATGGTAGTTAATGATATTTCATCAATTAGCACTTAAAAGCTCTCATAAAACCCAAACTATCGAAAACTAAAGTAATCAGGATAGGATCGTCAAGGTGCAATCTGCTTTACCATACAACCAATTATCAAAAAATCTGCTAACTAAATTGCATTAAGCCATCAAAAAAAGACCACGGCAGCACAAATTACAAAACAAGCAATTGCAGTTTAAGTTGGAGATGGAATCAAAGCCTAGCAACTCAGATAAACAGTAAAAAGAATCTTTCTCCAAACTTTAATCCAAGCATTTGGATTGTGAATTGTGACAGATAAGAGCAATACCGGGCTCATCGGTGCCGTCAATGCAGTCACAGAAGTTGTCGTTTAGGCGGTCTCTGTTGAATGATTTGGACCCATCCTTACACTTGATAACCTCCGCAGCGAAATACTTCTCATCTATTTATAAATTAAGAGGAAAAAAAAAACTGATGAATATATTGAGTTGTGAGTAACTAGGTATGGAAATTGGGAATTGGAATACCTAGGGGGTGGATACCGAGGGGAAGAGATTTAGACGGAACAGAAGAAACAACAAGGAAAAAGGAGACAACAACACAAACGGAGAAGCAGTGTTTCAAACTAACACATGATGTCTCCATGAAAACACTTCTGGATATCCTTCAATACCATTCCTTGTTTCCTCTCACACCGTAATGAGGCTTTTGGTTTAGCCTTCAATCGCCCCTTCAGCTTGGACTTGACCCAAGAGTCAATGGGTCTTTTGTTGTTTTTTTTTTTTTAAGACTAAAAATATTGAATACTATTATGAAATAAATTTTAAAAGAACAACCATAAAAAAAATATTTAGATAGAATAAAAAGATTTTATTTAAATGTGTATTTATAAATAAAGTGAATGGACTTATTTATAAATTAATAACTTTTTATTTATATTGAATTTACAATATGAAAATAACACTAAGAAATTAGATAGATTAAATCTTAATATTCATCCAATCTAAATTACATCCAAATCTAGATATACATGGTATAAATAGATATTCACAAAAATATTCATAACACTTCATTATTATTTTGATGCATAACCAATTAAATTTTGATGCTTTGTGTGGATCAGATAAATATCCTACATTTACATTTGAATAATATAAGCCTATATCTATTGTTCATCGAAGATATCGAAGTATATGTTTAATTTTTTCCAATATCTTAGAGTTAGAGAAAAACTATTAAATCATGTATTGCTACCAATATACATTAATGTTTCAATTGCAATAAGATACGGTACTTCAGGATCAAAAAGTTTTTTATTATCCTCACGAGGTTAGTAAAGGTCTTTTTTTACATCTGGTGACCTTACAACTATTGGTGAACTCAATGGACATACTTTGTTCATATAGAATTATTTTAGCCTTTTTGCTGTATAATTTGATTGACGGATAAAATTTTATTTGTCAAGTATTCAATCTAAAAAATCAAATAAAACTTTGTTTTCCAAAGTCTTTCATCTCCAATTCTCTCTTTAAGTAATCCATGGCTTTTGATAGCTCTTTAAGAGTTTCAATAATATTCAAGTCATCAACATAAATAGCAATTATCACAAATTCATATTTGAATCTTTTTATAAAAACACATGAGCATATGGGATCATTTTATAACTTTTTTTCAACAAATATTCACTAAAACGATTATACCACATGCGTTCGGATTGTTTAATCCATATAAAGATTTAATTTAATTTGATCGAAAAAATTTCTCAAGAATTCAAATTTTGTGCTTCAAGCAACTTAAATCCTTCATGGATTTTCATATAAATATCGATATCAAGTGACCCATATAAATAGGTTGTAGCTACATTCATCAGATACATTTTAATCTTCTCATATATTTTCAGACTAATTATTATAAACTTGTAATTGCATCCACCACAGAGAATATATCTCTTCATACTCAATATCAAATCTTTGGGTAAAACCTTGTGCTACAAGTCGTGTTTTATATCTCATAATCTCATTTTTCTAATTTCGTAGTTGTACAAATACCCATTTATATTTCATTGGTTTTACACCATTTTGATGTACAGATTACAAGTCCAAAAACTTTACGTTTTGCAATTGAATTCAATTCCACTTTGATTGCATCTTTCCACATTGGCCAATCATTTCAAAAGCAAATGCATGGGAGTTTTAACATGAATAATTTAAGTGCAAAGCTCATTCAAGCAATTTTAATCATTTTTGTATTTCTAAACTATAATCAATTTAAAGCTAATAAAACTAACACCAACTTTTCTAATAGCACCTATCCAAAAGTAATCCATTGTTAATACCTTGTTCTTGAGGCAAAACCTTCATCAATAACAATCCTTTCACTAACTTCACTACTTAATCTAATCCAATGATCAGTGGCTAAATCTAACCTAACTAATAATTCATACTTCAACTAGCTAGGGATCTAACCAAATTTATCTTAGTGAGCTTGAAAGTACCCAAAACCACTCAAAAACCTTTATTTTTGAGAGTGAAATGAATCTTTAATGAGATATAAATTCTTGAAATCAAAATCCAAAGTTTAGATGTTTAAAATGAGGAAACATTATCTCTAGAAGCCTTTAGAATCAAAATTTAAACTTGAGTACAAATTTCAAATACTTGAAAATGCTTGCAAATGATGGGAGTGAGTCGAGAGAAAAGAAAGGTTGAGACTAGAGAGAGAAAGTGTTTTTGTTGTTTTGAAAAAAATTTAGGGTTTTAGGGTTTTAAAATATTAAGGAAAAGTCTATCTTACCCTTATTTTTTCAATTTAAGATGGAGGTATCAATACTTTTGGAGTAAGTATCGATACTTTTGTTCTATATTTGAAAGTATCGATAGTTGTTCATCAAGTATCAAAACTTCATTCATCAAATGCATTTTTGGGCTGCAAGTATCAATACCTTATGAACAGGTACATATACTTTTGGTACAGAATGTAGTTTTCAAGACTAGAACCAAGGCATTTGACCCTCTCTAAGTCCCACATTTTAGATAAACTCATTTGGCAACCAAAATACACATTTCTATGTTGTACATGTTCGAAAATATTATTAGAAATCACAAATTTACATGCTCACCAAGCTAAGTTACTATTTTAACATTTATTAATATTTGGGGTTTCACACCACTATAGCAAAAATCAACCTCTCTCTATCTAACTCTCTTAGCACTTAGTAAAAAGAATTTTCATAGGAAAAAAAATATAGAGCATAGAACATCTTTCATCAAGAACAACAAACAAAGAGAAAAATGGTATGATGGGTTGTCGCAAGATAGTGTTTTTTGATTAGGTTTATGGGCTCCATAATAAAAACAAGGTTGATGAGTCAACTTAAATCTTGGAGAAATTAACCAAAAAGCTTAATAAGTTTTTGGTTTCATATTATTTTTGAGTTTATTTTCATTTTATAAAATCACTGGAAATTGGAAAGAGAAAGAATGGAGAAAATGTATCAAATTAAGGTCTAATGTTAATAAGTTAAAGCAACATTGAAATCAAGTGTTGGACCAACAAGTTAATGGAGTATATGCTATTAGCTGGTGGTCTAAAGTCTCTAAAAGCAAATTAGTTGATCAATTAATTGATTAATGTGACTAAATTTATGGCAATATGAGTTATCGATGAACTTTGATTAATCGTTAACAAATTTGAATTTTTTCAACATTTGAAATTGGCTTTTCATTCTTAAAGACTGTAATATTTGGGAAGAAATATATTCATTCATGAATAGGTGTCCAATACACCATTTGAAGCCTATAAAATATACTCTCTAAGAGCCCTAACAACAACAAACAACAATCAATCATTCTAAAATACTTTCATCTTTCATTTTTCATCTTGCTTTCAATATTTTGAGTCAGGTTCAATTGTCTTCAAGAGAATCTCATAAATTCAATCTTTGATTCTCTATTTTATAGACATGGTATCCTAGAGATAAGGTTACCAAGAGTTCATCTACATCCTAGTGGATAAACTATTACCTTAAGAAAGCCTTCTGAAAGTGTCTTGCTTAAATGCACACATGCATGCACACAGAGACAGTCCAATAACTTTAAAGACATAAAGCGAAATATTCAAATGATACTCTTTTTTTTTTATTGAAATTAAGAAAAAAAATTTATTCGCATTTTGAGATGTAAAATTTCTAATTAAACTTTTATCATCAAGTTCTTCTAATATTTTATTTTAATTGATAATATAGTCAGTCCATTTAATCTTTCTTGAAATATTTTTGATCTTCGAGTGTCACTTTATAAATATATAAAAATAAAAATTTAAAATTGTTTTGAAATAAATATTTTTAAAAATGAGAGTATTTATTTTTAAATATTTTTAACTTTTAAATTTATTTAATAATAAGATGATAATATTTGATTAAATGATAATGAATTAAATTTATACACTAATACTGCATCAAATACAAACTTTTTTAGAAACAATTATTTTTTACATGGGACAAATATGACAATAAGTAATTCTTTCCTCTGAGAAGACGTTGAGAATTTTAATTATTTGGACTTTTAAATGGGAAATGAGAGAATTAATAAGGATGTGAAAGAGAAAGTAAATAGATATTTATTAAATCTAAGAGAATAGATAAATATTTTAATAATTATTTTAAATTTTATATATTTTTAATATAATTAATAATATTATTATTATAAAATTAAGAAACCTATGAAAATTTGAAATTAAAGCCACTGCTTTGGTGGCTTTACCCTTGAGCCGGCATTGCATGTACACACATTCACAAACACAAACATGCACACACACACACACATAAGGTATCTATCTTCCTTTATAATGAATCATAATGAATGAATTCTGGGAATCATCACTCGAATGCAATCAAGGCCAATTTTTGAGGAAGTATTCGACTGCTAAAGGACAAATTAAGAGATCAAACCAAAAAGGAAATATTCAACTTTAACTCAGTCGAAGATATATAAATAAGAACTTCAATCACATCTGCATGCATGGCATGCTAAATTTAATTTACTTTCCAACGGTACAGTCTTCTCGAATCCAAGAAATTAAGACCTATAGTATGTTATCCCATCTTGTGCTTTCCAGTGCCTTGCCATTGATATGACCTACATCTGAAGGAAAGAACAAAAGAGGAATCTAAATTATAAATGAATTTGGGTTCCAACTTTCCTAATTAATTAGTTTAGTCTAGTGTCTAGACCATTCCGATTACCTAGAATTTTTCTCGGAATATTTAAAGATTGGGAAATTAATTTGGGGGTGCTACTATCATGGAGAAAACCTTTGTATGGAAATATTAGTTGATACATATAATTATAGCTAGGCAGATAGGTATATGGAATATTGTAAGCTTGGTCATGAAAGATTATGAAAGTAATTGTGTTTCTAATACAGCTATAAAATGGAGAGAACACAACTAAAATCCTAGAAATTAAACGACAGGATGAAGTGGGGTACTCGTACTTTTCCTCTGGAAATGAGATGTTGGCAAATTTAAGTTACCTGAAGCGTAGTATTGCAGTGGAACAAGGGTAGTAGCATTGTGGATGCCTTTTTCTTGCACTGCAGGTTTGTCTGACTGTGAGGGGTAGCCGTATGTGGTGAAATGAACAAGAGAATCTCCATGATCGTAGCGCAATGCAGCATTGTTAAAAGCTCCTTTAACATCAATTCTCTTATTACTATTGTTATTCCATTCTGCAACAGCAGGAGGCATTTTGAACGCAGCAGCAGCAGCAGCAGCGGCCTCATCACCTCGCCCTTGCACTTGCAGGAGCATCATCTGGTTTTGGCTTTTATACAACGTGAGCTCTTCATAAATTTTCCTATACTCTCCGTAAGGCCCTAACACCGGATCCTTTTGCCTACAAAATGCCTCCCAAATCAATGAATCAGCAACCCTTTTTCGATCTTCTTGAGTATTGGCATTGCGCACTATTTTTGTTGCATTGCTAACACCGAAAACTTTGTGCACCGCCTGAAATTCTCGACTCCTATCCGCTGGAAAATAAGGTGCCAGAATGCAATTTTCATCGCATTTCTTCCTTTGATGCTTGCATGCAGCGCATGCTGGATGTACTCCTGCTGCTGCCACACCGTTATTATTATTCCTTTGCATCCTAATTGTTTAAGATGATCGATTAATACGAAAGTAAACTATTAACAAACACTACTAGCTAGTCAAACTTTTACATATGTTATCATCATCAACCTCACAATAAACTAACTTCAATACGTGTGTATATAGATATATAACATTCAGGAGGAAATTAAATCAAGAAAAAATTATCTAAAGACTTGTGAACATTAAATTAATTAAGGAGAATGAGGAAGACATCCAGGTAATGTACAAACCTTGTATAAAGTTGTTTTGGAAGGGAATGAAAAGTGAATGTGTGCATAAATAATATGGAGGGGAAGAGGATGGGGCAACAACCCAAGTGTTTGTCTAAGGTGCACGTAAAGATTGTCTAATTGAAAAACAATTGAGTTCTGGGGAAGAGTTTATTAGAGTTTAGGTGACTCATATGAAGAATAGGAGTTAATTTAATTAAGAAGCTGGATATAACTATATAAACAATACAAGTTGTTTTAAAAGGAAAGAATAATTCTAGACTTTTTTTTCATTTTTTTATAGGAAAAACAAATCTAAAATACTTTTCGATTACGTTTTATTTGATTGATATTCTTATATTTTCCTTAATCTTTTTTTTTAAAAAAATTAATTGAAAACAAAATGTAAAAAATTAGTACGTGAGGGATATATATAGTATCGGACTTGAATATTAATTAGTAGGCGGTACACAAGGGATGAGGGGAAACATACAAATCATACGATTATAGTGAGCGGCAAAACTTTGTTATAGAAACCTCTCTTTTTCACCCTTCAAAGGGTAATGTTTTGCCTATTCTTAAACCTCATTAGCAAGGCTTTGAATCACATAGTCAATTATGAGAACGATACTCACAGATCTTATAATGACCACAATAGGTTACATTTCAACATCATAAATCATATTTATATATAAATCACTTCTATTGATGCCTTGATCAATTGTGATGGGACTCCATCCCTTAAATGAAAGTAAGCACATCATAAAACATGTTAAGTCAATATAGTGGAGAGAGAGAGAGAAAGAGAGAATTTTATATAAGAGGGTATATGGTGATGCCCATATTTAAAGGAGTGAGAGATTCTCTTAAATGAAATGTGCTGGCAAGTTTTAGCTGGCCTTGTATTAGAGATGCAAGTTAGGGAGACAGTTATTGATTTTTCTTGAAGATAATTATTAAGCATTGGCCTAGCTTAGACTTTGAGCTTTGATCACCTAATACTTCACAACTGCAAGGTTCAAACAAAACCATGCATTGAAACCAAATTCACACTATCACTACTACTTCAACACCATGTTTGGTTTACTTTAGTGCTTATTTCATTTCCGGATTATTTCTGGTGAACAAATACATTATGGTTCAACTTTAGGTCAAAGAATGATCATTCTCAAGAATAGGCATTTCTTTTACGTGAAAATTTTTTTCACCTTAAAATATAAGGTGTTTTTGAAAATAGCCTTTTAGATAATTTTAACTGTTTTTAGCTAAGAGATGAGATTTTAGGAGAAAAATGCCCTTAATGAGACCTCTTCATTGACGCGCACTCTCGTTCACCTGCATATTGGGGAAAACAAATCTGCACAAAATTTGTTCCCTTTAATTTTGTGTAAAACATCCCTTTTTTTTTTTTTGAGAAGCTTGTGCAAAACAAAATCATGTTGCAGGAGATGGTTTTTCTGATATTCCGGACATCTTTGTAAACAAAAATGTCGTGCATATTACACGACAGGTTTATTGAACAATCTTTTGATTGAAGGTTAAGGATAGGAAAGGGTTTGAACCAGTTTACAATTATTACACGGTAAGTCAGTGAGTGAATGTTGATTTTTTTTGTGGGTTTAGTGATTTGAATGCCATATTGATGGAGAATGTGGTTTAGTGTTTTGTTGTTAAATGTGCATTACTGTATTCCTTTAAAAAGGTGTTTCAGATAGTACGAAAAGTTTGATATTAAACAAAACGAGGAACCGATTGTGATGAATCCAAAGCTTTGAGAATGATGTGAAACAAAAAATCCCGGATACGGTGGTGAATCGAAAGGAGGAAAATGTGAATCCAAAGCACGAACTGGTCGTGCTACAATAGACCATATGTGACACGGCTATGACACGGTAGGGTTTAGAGTTTGTGAAATGCCATGGTGGGAATGTGTGACATGACATGGTGAGAATATGTGACACAGTTGAGACACGATAGGGTTTAGAGTTTGTGACATGCCATGGAGGGAATATGTAACATAGCAGGGTTAGAATATGTGACACGATATAGAGGGAATATGTGAGAGTACATGGTGAGAATGTGTGACACGCTAGTGTGAGAATGTGACATGCCATGGTGAGAATGTGTGACATAACATGGTGAGCACATGTGACACGGTTGTGACACTACAGGGTTTAGAGTTTGTGACATGCCATGGTGGGATTGTGACATAACATGGTGAGAATTTGTGACACAACATGGTGAGAATTTGCGACACGACATGTTGAAATCGTGTGAGATGACATGGTGAGAATTTGTGACATAATAGGGTTTAGAGTTTATGACATGCCATGGTGGGAATGTGTGACACAGCATCGTGAGACTCTGTGACACGACATGTTGAAATCGTGTGAGACAGCATGGTGAGAATCTATGACACGGCATGGTGAGAATTTATGACATGCCATGACTCGAAATAGCAAAAAAAAAAAATGCTGACAAATAAGAAGGAAACCATTTGAAATTCCACGACTTGCATATTAGCGGTTGAGGTGTTTAAAAGACCTTCGCATTTTGTTATTATATTTGCAACATTCACAAATGTCTGTGTTTAAGGAAGTAAGAGAGTTTGATCCATTCGTCATTCGCAAATGGACTAGAGTGTTCAACTTCATTCTATGCAAACTTAACAACATCACGCAACAATGTCAGTTCTTAGTGAAGAGGTCAGTCAGTCACCAATTAAAACTTACTTCTATTTGGTAATTTTTTCCTGGGTTGCTGTGATATGTTTGTGTTTTTGCATTTGTTTTAATTGTTTATCCTTGGTTTTATGGTTCTGGGTAAATTGTGGAGAGAACTACAACATTTTTGCTATCATGGTTTATGGTCGTGTAGTGGCTTAATCGATTTAGGGTTTTTAGCTTTTGTATGGGGTTTAAAGGGTAAACCGCATAATCCTTAGCATGTCACCACATTGGGTATTTTAAGGTAGTTCATGTAATGAATTGGTAATTATAGTTGGCGTGTCACTACATGGCAGGGTTGGCGTGTCACAACACGATATGATTAGCGTGTCATGACATGGCTCAACGTTGGTGTTATTGGTCCCTATAATATGTGCTAGAGAGGGTGTGAATAGCACAATTTGGCTCTTGACAAGATTGAAAACTAATTTCAGAACTTAAGAAAACAAAAACAGTGTATAAAATGCACAGCAATTTAGAGTGATTCGGTTCAAGACCTACATCCATTATCTTGATTATCCAACCAAGGATTTTCTCACAAACGCACTAACAACTGGTGAAATTCACAAGCTTTCACCAAGCTTTTACAATGGCTTTTACCAGGCTCAGCCACAACCTTTTACACTAGTTTTTCACGGGCTCAACTAAAACCCAAAGTGGTTTTCAAAGGCTCAACCACAACCTTTAACAATCAAGCTATCCCAAGCTTGAACAACCCCTTAGAGTGACTCCCTCACTCTAAGAATACAAGAGAAGTAGTAAAAAAAGTACCTATGATTACTGGATGATCTGATTGGTACAAGATTGAGTGCTAAATACAAATACAAAGAGTAGGCGTTTAAGTGCAGTGAAGCTTTTCTGGTTTTTCTACTTTCTATAGCTCAAATCTCATTCAAGGCTTCTCAAAAACTTATTTCTAATTGTTGGAAGACCCTTTTATACTTGGAGATTCAACTTTGATGGCAGTTTGGAAGTTTATATCCGTTGAAAACAGTTGAGAATGAGTTCTAGCCGTTAATCTGTCTTGTACTGCTTTAGTTCAAATTGCAGACAGAGAGCTCTTAGTCAACTAACTTGGTTGACTAAGTTGGTTCTATTTCTAGTTTGCAGATTCTAGTAGAGAGCACTTAGTCGACTGACTTGATTGACTAAATTGATTCTGTTTCTCAAACTCTTCAGCCTGTCATTTCTCTAATTTGAAATTTGGTCAACTAATGTTCTTCCTTATTTCACCAATAAGCTTCCTCCTTGTTATTCAGTTGCATCTTGTTAATTTTATCCCTCTTTTTCTATCAAAAATACTCTTTGAAGAGTTAATAAATTAATTTAATATATTAATTTCCTGCACACTCAAGTAAACGTATTAGACACAAATAAATGGGAATGTTTTATTATCATCAAAAACTAATGGAGCCAACAATCTCCCCCTTTTTGATGATGACAAAACACTCTTTGATTAACAACATAGTGTCATTTTAATTCTTTTTAGTTTTCTGCACAAATTGAGGATTGCTCCCCCTAAGTATAAGCTCCCCCTTAGTATGTGCATATTTTGCTTATTTTATTTTATCCAATTTTATTCTCATCATATACAAAATGATATTGTATATTTAGAGTATACATATGTTCAGAAACATAGAGTAATTTGCAGCAAGTAAGTATTAGCAAATCATCATTAAGCTTTCAGTTTTAAGTATTGACAGATTTTCATAACTGTTCCAACAGCTATCAACAGTTTATTGATTTCATATTTTGTTCACATCATTAATGTTTCAATTTATATACTATTCATACCATCCATATCTATTTTCAAACAGAAATTATCCACAATGCCATAACAAAAATCATTTATCAGCATGTAAATCAATATCAACATAGCACCAGCAGATTTTATTCATGACATTAAAATACCAAAATAGCAAAATATCAGCAGACTTCAATTTTTAGCAATTAAGCAACATAGTCATATCAACATTCATTTTTCACATACAACAACATAAATAACAGAATTAAAACTGAGTGTTTAAGTGCCACCATGGCACAAATAACAATTAATCAACAAGTATTCCGAAACTACCCTTGGACTATTTTTGCTTCCTATCTCTTATTTTTCTAAGTTCATTCACCTTTGATTCTGTCTTCTTTCCTTTCCTAGGTTCCTTCCTGGTTCCTCTACCCTAACATTGTTTTTAAATTTATTCTTCTGGTTCCTAGTTCTTGCACCCATTCTATTCTACTCCTTCTTTTTGTCAGCATCAAAGGGAAGGGCTTCTATTCATTTGATGTGTCAAAGGGTGAGGATTTAATGTTGTAGAAAGGGTTAAGAGGAAAAGGAGAGGGCTCCTGAAGAGGTGATGACTATCTTGGGGAAAGTTCTGGGGAGGACTTGTTTGAGACAGGGATTGGAGAGGAGGCTGAAACTGGTTTGGATTTCTCTGCCAACCTGGAAGACTTTCTTCTCTTGAGAAAAGCTGTCTTGGTTGCCATTGTCTTCCTACCTTTGATTGGTAGTTTTGCCTCAATTGGTGGAGCTGCAGTGGCTTTGGTTTGGCTTTCCCTGTTTTTGTCTTTACTTTGGTAGTTGATGTAGATTTCTTTCCTTTTCCTACACCTTCACCATCATTTTGAGTTTCTGTCTTGGCAGTTTCTTTTTCAACTTGTCCCTCCTTAACCATTTGATGGAAGATATCCATGATGGAAACTTCCTTTGAATTTGGAGGAAAGGCTTAGTGTTTCTCTGTCTCTGAATCATTTTTGCTTTGAGGTTTAGAGGAGGTTGTCTTAGTTGGTTGATCAACCTCTTTGGGAGAGTCTTCAGTCTGTAGAGTAGGACTGGAAGATTTGTAGGTACAACCTTCAGCCTGAATGCCAGAACTTCCAACATGAGGAGCTGATTTCTCTACTGACTTAGCTGAACTTTCATCACCTTGTTGTGCAGGTGTAGTGCTGGATGTGGCAGAACTATCTGCGACCACAGGTTCAGATGGCATGTTTTCCTTCTCCTTCAGTTTGTTTTCCAGCTCAGTGATTTTATCTTCCATTTTCTATAGCTCCACTCCTTGGTAAGTCAGCTTACCATCAATCCTCATGAGTAGATTAAAAATCACTTCATTTGAAAATCTGGAGGGAGCTTCTTCAGGTTGAGCAGGTAGATTGTGTTCTTTTCTTGGGCCAATTTTAGAGGTTTTAATGAACTTTTCTCCATCGAGCACATACCCCATTTTAACCAATCTACCATATTGAATAGCTCGATCTCTGGTTTTTACTAGGTCCATATCATACCTCTTTGCCTATATTCCTTTCTTTTGCACAAGGGATGTAATCACATTCCCATACGGCAGATTTACCTTATCAAGTCTGCAGGCACTTCTCATTTTCTCAATCATAAATCTTCCCAAATTCAGAGACACACCATTGAAAGCATGCTCCATCAGCCAAAGGTCCTGGAGGCTGATGTAGCTAAGGCTTTCACTTCTGCCTTGTATATTTGCTGCTATGAAATAGTGTAGAATTCTGATATGAGGGCTGGTTATCAAACCAGAATTACTTTTTGAAGAATATTTTTCTTTTTTTCTAGTGATGATATCCCACAATAAGGACAGATCATATTTTTCAGCCAGTTCAAATCCACCTTCTTCATACTCTATTTTCAACAGGTTCCTTAAATCCTCAGTAGTCATAACAAACTCTTTTCCATTCAGATAAACATTCAAACCATCTTCTACATAATCATCAGAATCTATTAATTCCTTTCCTTTCAAAGCAATTCCAAAATAAAACTCTTTGACCAGACTTGGACTATAAGACCTATTTTTAAAGATGCTATAGCCTTTTAGTTTTAGTTCATCAAAGTACTCAAATAGACTGGTTTGGATTTCTACATTTCCCTTAAAACTCTTTCAACCAATGAATTTTCCACAAGAGATTAGTGCATTCTCGATATTTTTGAATTTATACTCATGCAACTTATTCCTAAATTTTGAAGAAGAAGAACTAGTACCTTTGTGGAGTGAGGGCTCTGTTTCTCTCTTCTTGCTAGTTTTTTGCTTCTTTTCTCTAAGTTTCTCAGATATATCTTTCACTGAACCAGGCATGATTTTCAATTTCTTCTTCACACTCTCAGTTCCTGTTTCTTCCTCCATTGGCCTTTTCCCTTTCTTCTTTTCTGATATCTCTTTGCTCTGAGATGTTCTAGCCAGGTTGGTTGCAGAAATTTCTGAGGGTTTGAGTTAGTTTCAGAGGCAAACAGGGAGATTTAGGTTTTTGTTTTTACAGCAATGGGTTTTAGGGGAGAGAAGAGGAGAGGTAGTCAGCAATTATTGCAAAAAAAAAACTCCTCACATTCTTTTAAGTACTGCCTTATTTTATTTCTTTATAATTTCAAATTTTCCTCTAAAATTTGGTTATATACCTTTGACAGTTTTTCTTCATTCTTTTTGCACCCGGTAAACACATATTTTTACCACATTTTACTCTACTTTCTCTATACTCACTAAGTCTTATTATTTAAGACTGTCAGACCACTCTTAGTTGATTGAGAAATCCTTAGTCGAATGAAAGCATTCTGTTTTCTTGAGAAAGCCAAAGGTTTTCTTATAATTCCTTCAAATTAATCATTCCTAAATTTCTTCTAATCTCACAGAATCTATCTTCACTCAAAGGTTAAGTAAAAATATCTGCTAATTGATGTAAACTATTCACAAATTCTATCTTAACATCATTTTTCATCACATGGTTTCTAATAAAATGGTGTCTAATTTTAATGTGCTTTGTCCTAGAGTGCTGCACAGGATTTTTTAATATATTGATTGCACTTGTGTTATCACAGTATATCGGTACATTATGCATAGTTATTCCATAGTCTTTTAATTGTTGCTTGATCCAAAGGATTTGTGCACAGCAGCTACCTAATGATACATATTCAACCTCTGCTGTAGACAGTGCCATTGAGTTTTGCTTTTTGCTAGACCAAGACACAAACATCCTTCCTAAAAATTGACATGTTCCACTAGTGCTTTTCCTATCAGTTCTGTTGCTATCAAAGTCAGCATCTAAATATTCAACTAAGCTAAGAGTTGAGTTTCTAGAGTACCATATTCCTAGCTCTTGAGTGTCCATGAGGTATCTAAAAATTCTCTTACCAGCTGTTAGGTGTGATTCTTTAGGCTGTGACTGAAATCTAGCACACAACACTAAACTGAATATTTGGTCTACTTGCTGTTAAGTAGAGAAGAGAGCCGATCATACCTCTATTGAGCTTTTGATCTACATCCTTACCTTTTTCATCTAAGTCGAGTTTGGTGGATGGACTCATTGGTGTGGAAAATGATTTCAACTTTAGCATATTGAATTTCTTGAGCATATCATGAGTATATCTTTCTTGGTTGATGAAGATTCCTTATTTACTTTGTTTGATTTGAAGACCAAGGAAGTACTTCAACTCTCCCATCATGCTCATCTCAAATTCACCCTGCATTTTCTTTACAAAGTTCTTGCATAAAGCTTCATTAGTTGCACCAAATACAATATCATCCACATATATTTGCACAATAATTAAATCATTTAGATATCTCTTAATGAATAATGTAGTATCGATGCCGCCTCTATCATACCCTTTCTCAACTAGAAATTTTGAAAGCCTTTCATACTAAGCTCTAGGAGCTTGTTTCAATCCATACAAGGCTTTATGAAGTTTGAAAACATGATCAGATTTTTCAAAGTCTTCAAAACCAGGTGGTTGTTCTACATATACTTCCTCTTGAATTAATCCATTTAAGAATACACTTTTGACATCCATTTGATACAATTTAAAATTCATGAAACATGCAAAAGCTAGCAATAACCTTACAGCTTCAATCCTAGCAACCAGAGTAAAAGTTTCATCATAATTTATTCCTTCTTCTTGGTTGTATCCTTTTGCTATCAACCTAGCTTTATTTCTAACTACATTTCCTTGCTCATCTACCTTATTTCTAAATACCCATTTTGTACCAACAATAGGGTGATTTGAAGGTCTAGGTACTAATGACCATACATGGCTCCTTGTGAATTGATCAAGTTCTTCTTGCATGGCCATTATCCAACTTTCCTTTTTTTCAGCTTCTTCAAAGTTTTTAGGTTCAATTTGAGATATAAAAGCTGAAAACTCACATGTTTCTCTAGTTATTTTCCTAGTTTTAACTCCTTGTGAAATCTCACCAATTATTTGATCTTGTGGGTGATCTCTCACAAATCTCCAACTCCTTGGTAGATCATCATGCTGATTTTCTGCTTTTCGCAGATTTTCTAGAGGTGGAGTTTCATTTTCTCTTCTAGGTGAGCTTTCTTCATTATTTTTGTTGTTTTCTAAGCTCATTTCCTCCATTTGTTTTTCTAGGACTTCTACATCATGATCATCATCATGAACTTCTTTTTGCAATGCATTTAACTCATCAAAAACTACATGAATTTATTCTTCAATGGGTCAAGGTCCTTTTGTTAAAAACTCTATAGGCTTTTGAGTTTAATGCATATCCTAAAAATATTGCTTTATCACTCTTTGCATCAAACTTTCCTAGAGGTTGTTTTCCATTGCTCAATATAAAAGCATTTACAACCAAAACTCCTAAGGTGAGAAATATTTTGTTTCCTACCTTTATAAAGTTCATATGGAGTCTTTGAAATCAAGGGCCTTATTGAGACTCTATTAAGAATATAAGTTGCTGTATTTACTGCCTCAGCCCAAAGATATTTAGGTAGGTTGTTCTCACATAGCATGGTCCTAGCGATTTCTTTTAAGGTTTGGTTTTTCCTCTCTACAACGCCATTTTGCTAGGGTGCTCTAGGTGCAGAAAAATTGTGATCCAACCTTTTTTCATTTCAAAACTTTTCAAATTCTCCTCCATGATCATTCCTTATGTTAACTATGGCTAATCCTTTTTCAATTTCTACTTTCTTACAATGACTTAAGAATGCTTGTAGAGCATGATCTTATGAGCAAGAAAATACACCCAAGTATGTCTAGAATAGTCATCAACTATTACAAAGCCATAAGATTTTCCTTCTAAGCTAGTTGTGCTTATTGGACCAAATAGATCAATATGAAGCAATTCAAGAGGTCTAGATGTTGACACAATTTTTTTAGACTTGAAGGATGTCTTAACTTGTTTTCCTAGTTGGCAAGCATCACATATCCTATCATTTTCAAATTTTAACTCAGGTAGTCCAGCACAAGATTTTTCTTAATTAATTTTGACGTAGTATGCATGGTCACATGTCCTAATCTCCTATGCCATAGCCAACTATCATTTTCAGCATTTGCAACAAGACATACTTCACTATTTACTTCAAGATCTTCAAGAAAAATTACATACATATTCTTCAATCTATTTTCTATAAATGAGATTTTATTTGTACTCATATCTATCACTTCACACTTAGTTGAATCAAAGCACACTCTAAATCCTTTATCACATAATTGACTAATACTTAGTAAATTATGCTTTAAGCCTTTAACCAATAACACATGACTAATTTGAGTTTGGGAATTCTTAGTAACCGTACCTATACCATGTATTCTTCCTTTTGAATCATCTCCAAAAGATACGGTTCCTTCCTTCTTCTTATCTAGCTAAGCAAACAATATTTCATGTCCTGTCATGTGCCGTGAACAGCCACTGTCCAAGTACCAAGGCTGTTTCTTCTTGAGTTGAGCTTTTGAACATGTCTCCTTTAAGTTCAGCTCAACCTACAAAACAAAATTTCAATTTTTCTTTATAGGTACCCATACTTTGATGGGTCCTTGAGTGTTAGTTACAACAAAGGATCCTTTAGGAACCTAGATTTTCTTAACTTTCTGCACTGTTCTTTTCTTGAAACACTCATATGATAAATGGCCATATTTACCACAATTATAACATCTAGGTAATGCTTTAGCTGAATTTTTACTGTGGTATACATCTCTTTTTGAAGATTCATTTTTCAAACATTTAAGAGTTGTATTTTCATCAAGAGTTATTTGTAAAGCTTAAGGCTTGTTTTTTTAACTCTTGTTTTAAAACCTCAAAGTCTAATTTGAGTGTTCTAACTCAATTTGCAAAATATTTCTTTGCTCCAAAATAGAAGTGAATTCTTGTTTGATTTGTTCCAAATCATTTTCAAGTAATGCAACCTTTTTCTTTAATGATTTGTATTTTGAAAAAAGTTTTTCAAATTCATCATACATGCACTCATACTCATCTTGTAAATCATCATAAGAATTAATACAGGGGGATGAAGGTACCTCTGTTTCATCCTCTTGTGCCATTAAATAGATGTTTGCTATTTCCTCAGATTTTTCATCATCAGTTTCAGAGCTTGATATGTCACTGTCCGACCATGCAGCAGCCACTATTGTTTTCTTGGATTTCTTATTTTTCTTGGGGGTTTCATATTTTAGCAATGGACACTCGGACTTGAAGTGACCAAGTTTCTTGCATTCGTAGCAAATCATCTCCTCCCTTTTGTTGGAGTCATTTTTGTTCCTTATTTTCCATGAAGCACCTTGGTCTTTCCTGAAACCTCTTCTAGTTAGCCTTCGATTTCTTCTACTCATTAGATTTCTGAATTTTCTTGCAACTAGAGCTAATTCTTCATCGTCATCACAGGAAAGTTCTTACAGCTCTTCTTCAAGGATGCTGGCTTTAAGTGCAATGCTCTTTTTCTTTTCCTTTGCTTTCTTTCGATCTTCTTCTTCTTTTTCCTTAAACTTCAGCTCATGAGTAAGAAGAGAACCACAAATCTCATTGAGTGTGATGATGTTCAAATCTTTAGCCTCTCTAATGGCAGTCACTTTTGGCTTCCAAGATTTTGGTAGGCATCTAA
This sequence comes from Theobroma cacao, assembly GCF_053813885.1. Classification (NCBI taxonomy): domain Eukaryota; kingdom Viridiplantae; phylum Streptophyta; class Magnoliopsida; order Malvales; family Malvaceae; genus Theobroma; species Theobroma cacao. The sequence goes on along the minus strand of NC_142639.1, from coordinate 28,343,335 downwards.
GTAGTCTCTTAACTAATTCATATTCAGGGATAGGCTTGCCTAGTTGACTTAATTTATTTGTGATGTTTGTAAACCTATCAAATATGCTCGTGATGTCTTCACCAGGTTCCATTTTGAACATTTCATAACTATGTGTTAAGAGAGCAATTTTGGACTCCTTTACTTGAGAAGTCCTTTCATGGATTATTCTAAGTTTTTTCCACACTTGTTTAGCTGTTGTATAGCTTGAGACTTTGTTAAATTCAATGGGGATCAAGGCACAATGTAATGTGTTGATGGCCTTAAAGTTTATTTGAACTTTCTTAGTTTCAACCTCAGTCCATTCAGACCTTGGCTTGGACATCAACTCATTTGTCACTACATTTACAGTTTAGGGCATAAAGGGTCCATTAGTTATGACATCCCACATTTCATAGTCTATAGTTCTAATGTAAATTGACATTCTAGTGCTCCAATAAGGGTAATTAAAGCCATCAAACAAAGGTGGTCTGTTTGTTCATTGTCCCTCAGCCACTATTAATTTTTGTTGAGCCATTTGGATCCTCCTAAAGGATGTTAAGCCTTAATAGCACGGAACTTGCTCTGATACCAATTGTTGGTCCCTATAATATGTGCTAGAGAGGGGTAAATAGCACAATTTGGCTCTTGACAAGATTGGAAACTAATTTCAGAACTTAAGAAAATAAAAATAGAGAATAAAATGCACAACAATTTAGAGTGGTTCGATCTAAGACCTACATCCACTACCTTGATTATCCAACTAAGGATTTTCTCACAAACTCACTAACAACCGGTGAAATTCATAAGCTTCCACCAAGCTTTTACAATGGCTTGTACCAGGCTCAGCCACAACCTTTTACACTAGTTTTTCACGGGCTCAACTAAAACCTAAAGTGGTTTTCCAAGGCTCAACCACAACCTTTAACAATTAAGCTATCCCAAGCTTGAACAAGCCCTTAGAGTGACTCCCTCACTCCAAGAATATAAGAGAAGTAGTAAAAAAAAATACCTATGATCACTAGATGATCTGATTGGTATAAGATTGAGTGCTAAATACAAATGCAAAGAGTAGGCATTTAAGTGCAGTGATGCTTTTCTGGTTTTTCTACTTTCTATAGCTCAAATCTCATTCAAGGCTTCTCAAAAACTTGTTTCTAATTATTGGAAGACCCTTTATACTTTGAGATTCAACTCTGATGGCAATTTGGTAGTTTATATCAGTTGGAAACAGGTGAGAATGAGTTCCAACCGTTAATCTGACTTGTAGTGCTCTGGTTCAAATTGTAGACAGAGAGCTCTTAGTCGATTAACTTGGTTGACTAAGTTGGTTTTGTTTCTGGTTTGCAGATTTTGTCAGAGAGCACTTAGTCGACTGACTTGGTTGACTAAATTGATTCTGTTTCTCAAACTCTTCAGCCCGTCATTTCTCCAATTTGAAATTTGGTCAACCAATGTTCTTCCTTGTTTCACCAATAAGCTTCCTCCTTATTATACAGTTACATCTTGTTAATTTTATCCTTCTTTTTCTATCAAAAAGACTCTTTGAAGAGTTAATAAATTATTTCATATATTAATTTTCTGCACACTCAAGTAAAGGTATTAAACACAAATAAATGAGAGTGTTTTAATATCATCAAAAACTAATAGAGCCAACAAGCGTGTAATAACATTTGACTTGGTATGCTTAATGTGTAACAACACTTTACTTGGTATGCATAACGTGTAACAACATTTAACTTGGTATGCATAGCGTGTAACAACATTTAACTTGGTATACATAGTGTGTAACAACATTTATTTCTTTTTTCAATCTACCGTGTTGTACATTATGGCTTAACTGTTTGTTGGTCTATCTCACAAATGCATGTGTGCTATGTTTTGCAGATGCAGTTGAGAGAGTATGATAACCTTGACACTTTGCTTGTTGTGTCGAGGGAGAAATGGGCGTTCAAGGTCTTCATTAACACCCACTGTAAGTGATCACAACTACATTACATCAACAAGATTCTCCAAGAGAAAGGGGAGTACGATGTAGTCAAGTGTATATGCTTCGGAATGTTACTGGATGTATATCCACAAGGTTACTTTTATGCTGGTCTCCTGCAAAACATCATGATTCATCAAATCACTAAGACAAAGTTTGTTGGTCCCTATAATATGTGCTAGAGGGGGGGTGAATAGCACAATTTGGCTCTTAACAATATTGGAAACTAATTTTCAGAACTTAAGAAAATAAAAACAAAGTATAAGATGCACAGCAATTTAAAGTGGTTCGGTCCAAGACCTACATCCACTACCTTGATTGTCCAACCAAGGATTTTCTCACAAATTCACTAAGAACTGGTGAAATTCACAAGTTTTCACCAAGCTTTACAATGGCTTGTACCAGGCTCATCCAAAACCTTTTACACTAGTTTTTCATGGGCTCAACTAAAACCCAAAGTGGTTTTCCAAGGTTCAACCATAACCTATAACAATCAAGCTATCCCAAGCTTGAACAACCCCTTAGAGTGACTTCCTCACTCTAAGAATACAAGAAAAGTAGTAAAAGAAAGTGCCTATGATCACTGGTTGATTTGATTGGTACAAGATTAAGTGCAAAATACAAATGCAAAGAGTGGGCGTTTAAGTGCAGACAAGTGCAGCGAAGATTTTCTGGTTTTTCAACTCTCTATAGCTTAAATCTCATTCAAGGCTTCTTAAAACTTGTTTCTAATTGTTGGAAGACCCTTTTATACTTGGAGATGTAACTCTGATGGCAGTTTGGCAGTTTATGGCCGTTGGAAACAGTTGAGGATGAGTTATAGCCTTTAATCTGTCTTGTAGTTCTTTGGTTCAAATTGCAGACAGAGAGCTCTTAGTCGACTAAGTTGATTCTGTTTCTGGTTTGCAGATCTTGGCAGAGAGCACTTAGTCGACTGACTTGGTTGACTAAGTTGGTTCTTTTTCTCAAACTCTTCAGCCCGTCATTCCTCCAATTTGAAACTTGGTCAACCAATATTCTTCCTTGTTTCACCAATAAGCTTCCTCCTTGTTAGATAGTTACATCTTGTTATTTTTATTCCTCTTTTTCTTTTGATATACTCTTTGAGAAGTTAAATGATTAATTTCATATATTAATTCTCCTGCACACTCAAGTAAAGATATTAGACACATATAAATGGGAATTTTTCATTATCATAAAAAACTAATGGAGCCAATAATCTTCCCCTTTTTGATGATGAAAAAATATTCCTTGATTGACAGCATAGTATCCTTTTAGTCTTTTTAGTTTTCTGCAGAAAATGAGGACTGCTCCCGCTAAGTATATGCTCCCCCTTAGTGTGTGCATATTTTGCTTACTTTATTCCAGCAAATTTTATTCTTGTCATATAAAGAGAATGACATTGTACACTTAGATTATATATGTGTATAAACATGTGCAGAAATCTGGAATGATTTACAACAATGAATGTTGACAGATTTTTCATAAAGAATTTAGCAGAGTTCTGTCAATCACCATACAGTCATCAGATTTTATCTATTCCCTTCATGATTCAATGGACATTCTATACACAACATCTATATCTTTTTATAAACAAAAGTTATTCTCAATGCCACATTGAAAATAATTTATTAGCTTGTAAATCAATATCAGCATAGCATCAACAGATTTTATTCATGACAGTAAAAATACCAAGATAACAAAATATCAGCAGACTTCAATTTGTAGTAGTTAAACAACATAGACATTACAGCATTCACTTTTCACACACAACCATATAAACAACATAATTAAACTTAAGTGTTCAACTGCCACCATGGCACAAACAGTAGTTAATAAAAGAGTATTTCGAAATTGCCCTTAGACAATATTGCTTCCTATCTCCTATTTTTCTAAGTTCCTGCTCTTGATTCTGCTTTCTTTTCTTTCCTAAGTTCTTGGTTCCTTCACCATAATATTTTTTTTAAAAATACATTCTCTGGTTCTTGCATCCATTCTACTCTCATTTTTTGTCAACATCAAAGGAAGGGGCTTCTATTCATCTGATGTGTAAGAGGGTGAGGATTTAGTGCCATAGAAAGGGTTTAGAGGAAAAGGAGAGGGCTCTCGAAGAGGTGAATGTTCTGGTGAGGACTTGTTTGAGATAGGGATTGGATTATAAGGAGAAGAGGCTGAAATTGGTCTGGATTTCTCTACCAACCTAGAAGACTTTCTTCTTTTGAGAAAAACTGTCTTGGTGGCCATAGTCTTCTTTCCTTTGGTTGGTGGTTTTGCCTTAGTTGGTGGTGCTGCAGTAGCTTTTTCTTTCCCAGATTTTGCCTTTACTCTGGCAGCTGATGCAAGTTTGTTTCCCTTTTCCTACATCTCCACCATCTTTTTGAGTTTTTGTCCTGGTAGTGTCTTTTTCAGCTTGTCCCTTCTTAACCATTTGGTGGAAGACATCCATAATGGAAACTTCCTTTGAATTTGGAGGAGAAGCCTGGTGTTTCTCTGTCTATGAACCAACCACTTCAATCCCTTGTTCTGATTCATTTTTGCTTTAAAGTTCAAGAGAGGGTGTCTTGGCTGGCTGATCATCCCCTTGGTGAGAGTCTTTAGTTTGCAAAATAAGATTGACAAATTTGTAGGTGGAACCTTCAGCTTGAATACCAAAACTTCCAACATGAGGAGCAGATTTTTCTGATGACTTAGCTAAACCTTCAGCACCTTGCTGTGCTTGTGCAGTGCTAGATGTTTCAGAGTTGTCTGCAGCCACAGGTTCAGATGGAATGTTTTCCTTCTTCTTCAGCTTGTTTTCCAACTCAGTGATTCTCTCTTTAATTTTTTGTAGCTTTTTTCCTTGGTCAGTCAGCTTTCCATCAATCCTTATGAGCAAGTTGAAAATTACTTCATTTAAGAATCTATAAGAGGCTCCTTCAAGTTGAGCAGGTAGGCTGTGTTCTTTTCTTAGACCAGTCTTGGGAGTCTTAATAAACCTTTCTCCATCGAGCACATACCCCATTTTAAACAAGCTACCATAATAAATATCTTGATCTTTGGTTTTTACGAAGTCCACATCATACCGCTTTGCCCATATGCCCTTCTTGTGTACAAGGGATGTAATTACATTCCCATACGGCAGGTTAACCTTATCAAGTTTGCAGGCACTTCTCATTTTTTCAATCATATATCTTCCCAGATTTAGAGATACCCTATTAAAGGCATGTTCCATCAGCCAAAGGTCCTAGAGGCTGATGTAGCTAAGACTTCCACTTCTACCTTGTATATTTGCTGCTATAAAATAATGTAAAATCCTAATATGAGGACTGATTATCAGTCCAAAATTACTCTTTGAGGAATATTTTTCCTTCCTCCTAGTGATGATCTCCCACATTGAGGACGGATCATATTTTTCAAGCAGCTTAAATTCACCTTCTTTACATTCTATTTTCAGCAAGCTTCCTAAATATTCAGTAGTCACAATAAATTCTTTTCCATTTAGATAAACATTCAAACCATCTTCATCATAGTCATCAGAATCTATTAATTCCTTTCCTTTCAAAGCAATACCAGAATAGAATTCTTTAACCAGACTTGGACTATAAGACCTATTCTTAAAGGTGTTGTAACCTTTTAGTTTCAGTTCATCAAAGTACTCAGATAAACTAGTTTGGATTTCTACATTTTCCTCAAAACTTTTCTAATCAATAAATTTTCCATAAGAGATTGGTGCATTCTCGATATTCTTGAACCTATATTCATGCAACTTATTCCTGAACTTTGAAGAAGAAGAACTAGTACCTTTATAGAGTGAGGGTTCTGTATCTTTCTTCTTCTCAGTGTTCTGCTTTTTTTCTCTTAGTTTCTCAGATATTTCTTTCACTAAACCAGGCATGATTTTCAGTTTCTTCTTCAAACTTTTCATTCTTGTTCTTTCCTCCATTAGCCTTTTCCCTTTCTTCTTTTCTGATATCTCTTTACTTTGAGATGTTCTTGCCATTTTAATTCTAGAAATTTTTAATGGTTAGGGTTTAAGTCAGTTTCAGAGGCAAACAGGAAGTTTTGGGTTTTTATTTTTATAACAACGGGTTCAGGGGAGAGAAAAGGAGAGGTTGTCAGCAGTTATTTCTAAAAAAAACTGCTCATCTTCCCTTAAGTGCAACCCTACTTTAATTCTTTATAATTTCAAAATTCCCTCTAAAATTTTGGTTATTTACCTTTGGCAGTATTTCTTCTTTCTTTTTGCACCCGATAAACTAAATTTTTACCTCATTTTACTTCTCTTTCTCTAAACTAACTGAGTCTTATTATTTAATGTTGTCAGACCTCTCTTAGTTGACTAAGATTTCCTTAGTCGACTGAATGCACTCTGTTTTCTATATGAGAGCCAAAGGCTTTCCTATAATTTCTTCACACTAATCATTCCAAAATTTCTTCTAATCTCACAGAATCTATCTTTACTCAGAGGTTTGGTAAAAATGTCTGCTAATTGATGTAAAGTATTCACAAATTCTATCTTAATATCATTTTTCACTACATGGTCTCTAATAAAATGGTGTCTAATTTCAATGTGCTTTGTCCTAGAGTGCTGCACAGGTTTTTTTCATATATTTATTGCACTTGTGTTATCACAGTATATTGGTACATTATGCATAGTTATTCCATAGTCGTTTAATTGTTGCTTGATCCAAAGAATTTAGGCACAGCAGCTACCTAGTGACACATACTCTGCTTCGACTGTTGACAAAGCTACTGAATTTTGCTTCTTGCTAGACCAAGACACAAGCATGCTTCCTAAAAATTGGCATGTTCACTAGTGCTTTTCCTATCAGTTTTGCTGCTAGCAAAATTAACATCTGAATATCCAACTAAGCTAAAAATTGAGTCTTCAGAGTACCATATTTCTAGTCCTTGAGTGTCTATGAGGTATCTAAAAATTCTCTTAACAGTTGTTAAGTGTGTTTCTTTAGGTTGTGACTGAAATCTAGCACGCAAGCACACACTAAACTGAATATCCGGTCTACTTGTTGTTAAGTAGAGAAGAGAGCCGATCATACTTCTATAGAGCTTTTGATCTACATCTTTACCTTTTTCATCTAAGTCGAGTTTGGTGGATGGACTCATTGGTGTGGAAATTGATTTCAGCTTTAGCATATCTAATTTCTTGAGCATATCTTGAGTGTATCTTTCTTGGTTAATGAAGATTCCTTCCTTACTTTATTTAATTTGGAGACCAAGGAAGTACCTCAACTCTTCCATCATGCTCATCTCAAATTCACCCTGCATTTCCTTAGTAAAGTTCTTGCATAATGCCTCACTAGTTGCACCAAATAAAATGTCATTCACATATATTTGCACAACAATTAAATCATTTAGATATCTCTTAATAAACAATGTAGTATCGATGCTGCCTCTATCATACCCTTTTTTAACTAGAAATTTTGAAAGCCTCTCATACCAAGCTATAGGAGCTTGTTTCAATCCATACAAGGCTTTATGAAGTTTGAAAACATGATCAGATTTTTCAAAGTCTTCAAAACTAGGTGATTGTTCTACATATACTTCCTCTTGAATTAATCCATTTAAGAATGCACTTTTTACATCCATTTGGAACAATTTAAAATTCATGAAACATGCAAAAGCTAGCAACAACCTTATGGCTTCAATCCTAGCAACGGGAGCAAAGGTTTCATCATAATCTATTCCTTCCTATTGGTTGTATCCTTTTGCAACCAGCCTAGCTTTATTTTTAACTATATTTCCTTGCTCATCTACTTTATTTCTAAATAGCCATTTTGTACCAACAATAGGGTGATTTGAACGTCTAGGTACCAATGACCATACATGACTCTTTGTGAATTGATCAAGTTCTTCTTGCATGGCCATTATCCAACTTTCTTCTTTTTCAGCTTCTTCAAAGTTTTTAGGTTCAATTTGAGATGTAAAAGTTGAAAACTCACAAGTTTCTCTAGTTGCTTTCCTAGTTTTAACTCATTGTGAAATGTCACCTATTATTTGGTCTTGTGGGTGATCTTTGACAAATCTCCAACTCCTTAGTAGATCATCATGCTGATTTTTTGCTCTTTGCAGATTTTCTAAAGGTGGAGTTTCATTTTCTCTTCTAGGTGAGCTTTCTTCATTGTTTTTGTTGTTTTCTAAGCTCATTTCCTCCATTTGTTTTTCTAGGACTTCTACATCATCATCATCATCATAAACTTCTTTTTGTAAAGCATTTGACTTATCAAAAACTACATGGATTAATTCTTCAATGGTTAAGGTCTTTTTGTTAAAAACTCTATAAGCCTTTGAGTTTAATGCATATCCTAAAAATATTGCTTCATCACTCTTTGCATCAAATTTCCCTAGAGGCTGTTTTCCATTGTTCAATATAAAGCACTTACAACCAAAACTCCTAAGGTGAGAAATATTTGGTTTCCTACCCTTGTAAAGTTCATATGGAGTTTTTGAAATCAAGGGTCTTATTGAGACTCTATTAAGAATATAAGCTGCTATATTTACTGCCTCAGCCCAAAGATATTTAGGTTGGTTATTCTCACACAGCATGGCCCTAGCCATTTCTTTTAAAGTTTGGTTTTTCCTCTCTACGACTCTATTTTGCTGGGGTGTTCTAGGTGTAGAAAAATTGTGATCCCCCTTTTCATTATAAAATTTTTCAAACTCATCATTTTTAAATTCTCCTTCATAATCACTCCTTATGCTAACTATGGCTAGTTCTTTTTCATTTTCTACTTTCTTACAATGACTTATGAATGCTTGTAGAGCATCATTCTTATGAGCAAGAAAATACACCTAGGTATATCTAGAATAGTCATCAACTATTACAAAGCCATCAAATTTTCCTCCTAAGCTAGTTGTGCTTATTGGACCAAATAGATCAATGTGTAACAATTCAAGAGGTCTAGATGTTGACACCATCTTCTTGGTCTTAAAGGATGTTCTAACTTGTTTTCCTAGTTGGCAAGCATCACATATCTTACAATTTTCAAATTTTAACTCCGGCAGTCCAGCAACAAGATTTTTCTTAATTAAGTTTGACATAGTATGCATGCTCACATATCCTAATCTCCTATGCCATAGCCAACTATCATTTTCAGTATTTGCAACAAGACATACCTCACTATTTACTTCAAGATCTTCAAGAAAAACTACATACATATTTTTTAATCTTTTTCCTATAAATGAGATTTCATTCGTACTCATATCTATCACTTCACATTTAGTTGAATCAAAACATACTTTAAATCCTTTATGACATAATTGACAAAGACTTAGTAAATTGTGCTATAATCCTTTAACCAACAACACATGACTGATTTGAGTTTGGGAATTCTTACCAACTGTACCTATACCATGGATTCTGCCTTTTGAATCATCTCCAAAGGATAAGGTTCCTCTCTTTCTCTTATCTAGTTGAGCAAACAGCATTTCATGTCTTGTCATGTGTCGTGAACAGCCACTGTCCATGTACTAAGGTTGTTTCTTCTTAAGTTAAGCTCTTGAACATGTCTCCTTTAAGTCCAGCTCAACTTACAAAACATAATTTCTATTTTTCTTTATAGGTACCCATACTATGATGGGTCCTTGAGTGTTAGTTGCAACAAAGGATCCCTTAGGAGCCCAGATTTTCTTAACTTTTTGCATTTTTCTTTTCTTAAAACAATCATATGATAAATGACCATGTTTACCATAATTATAACATCTAGGTAATGCTTTAGCTGAATTTTTATTGTGGTTTACATATCTTTTTGAAGATTCATTTTTCAAACATTTAAGAGTTGTGTTTTCATCAAGAATTATTTGCAAAGCTTCAAACTTGTTTTTCAGCTCTTGTTTTAAAGCCTCAAAGTCTGTTTTTGAGTGTTCTAACTCAACTTGCAAAATATTTCTTTGCTCAAAAATAGAAGTAAATTCTTGTTTGATTTGTTCCAAATCATTTTCAAGGAATGCAGCCTTTTTCTTTAATGATTTGTATTTTGAAAAAAGCTTTTCAAATTCATCATAAAGGCACTCATACTTATCTTGTAAATCATCATAAGAATTAATGCAAGGGGATGAGGATACCTCTGTTTCATCCTCTTGTGCCATTAAACAGATGTTTGTTATTTTCTCAGATTTTTCATCATCAGTTTCAGAGCTTGATGTGTCACTGTTCGACCATGCAGCTGCCACCATTGCTTTCTTGGATTTCTTATTTTTCTTGGGAGTTTCATCTTTTAGCAATGGACACTCGGACTTGAAGTGACCAGGTTTCTTGCATTCGTAGCAGATCATCTCTTTTTTTTTTGTTGGAGTCATTTTTGTTCCTTATTTTCCATGAAGCACCTTGGTCTTTCCTGAAACCTCTTCTAGCTAGCCTTCGATTTCTTCTGCTCATTAGCTTTTTGAATTTTCTTGCAACCAAAGCCAATTCTTCATCATCATCATAAGAAAGCTCTTCCAGCTCTTCTTCAAAGATGCTGGCTTTAAGTGCAATACTCTTTTTCTTTTCCTTTGCTTCCCTTCGATCTTCTTCTTCTTCTTCCTTAAGCTCCAGCTCATGAGTAAGAAGAGAACCTCAAATCTCATCAAGTGTGATGATGTTCAAATCTTTAGCCTCTCTAATGGCAGTCACTTTAGGCTTCTAATTTTTTGGTAGACTCCTAAGCAGTCTCTTAACTAATTCATGTTCAGGGATAAGCTTGCCTAGCTGACTCAATTTATTTGTGATGTTTGTAAACCTATTAAACATGCTGGTGATGTCTTCACCAGGCTCCATTTTGAACATTTCATACCTATGTGTTAGGAGAGCAATTTTGGACTCATTTACTTGAAAAGTCCCTTCATGGATTATTCTAAGGCTTAACAAGCCTCTCCACATACTTCTTCGCGTGTTAAGCCTTACCATACAAGCATTCCAATCCCCACTGAACTCTCATCTCACCAATTATGTCCTTAGGTCTCAATGCTACTCCATTAGCCTGAAGTTTGTGTGACATAAGTTCTCCAATTATCTTCGCACTCACGGTTCAAAATTGCCTTTGCAAACCATTGACAGTACATGTGTGTACTTTGTGAAAAGTCTGAACTTGCCAATATTCTCCTTTAGGTAACTTCATTGCACGCACACCGATCTTGCATGCCTTGTCCTTTTAACCAACCTCAAAACGACTTTTACATGACCTTTTTACTCTTATCTCAAATTGTTCTTTTAGAGCCAACATGTTCAAAGCTCGTTTTAACTCAACCTTCGAGGAAAACATTTTTCCTTTGTATAAGAGATCATTAACACATGTCGACTCCTTAATAGTATTTGTTTAGAAGGATTACCTTTTTGCATTTGGAATTAGCCATCTACAAGATATCCCTACATTTTCCCTTTCTTGATAATTGTCATCGAGCAATGTCACAGGCAAATGAATCCTGTTCTCACCAGTGATGTGTTAATTGTATATGGGGTCATCACACTGAACATCTCCTACATCAACACCTCCAACAAGTTCCGTTTCACCTTCAACATTATTGCAAATTAGAATGTCACTGTCATAAAGCCAATCATCGTCTAAACTGTCATCATGCCATTCATCAATCCCGTCATATGAATTGTCATCAAATCTATTTTCACTTGCAAAGAACAAATTTTTATTTCCCTCATCAGATGCAGTATTATCCTCGAGTGTTGCAGTGTTGTCCTCAAGTGTTGCAGTCTCATTTGAAAATAACATTACACCCTCAACAGTTTCACCCAATCGTTGCATTTGTAGGACAGAAGCAAATAATTGGTTCGATGCACATATTGATCGAAATCATGCAACCAACTGTTTTGTGAATGTCGCGCATCTATTGGGTTGCACAAACTCTTGTGCATACGTTAATTGCCATTGTTGTGGGTTATAAATCAAATGCTGTGATATATGTAAAGCACTATAAATTTCATTTTGATTGAGCTGATTACCATGTTGTACAGCTTCTTCTTATGACATAACATTTGTATGGTGTTCCTTAATGGTGACATACACAGTCGAAATATTCCTCTATTCTAGCAGAATCAACATCCTCGTTGTCCTTGATAATTGGATGTGATAGCTCTTCGGGGTGTACTGATCAATGCATGTAACTCAATCTTGTGAATTTTTTAGTTTACCTCAACAACATCTTCAACCAGCTTCATCAAGCTCACAAACAACAAATCACTCCTAACCCCCTACATTCGTGACTCACCACCCTTGTAAATGCCATCCACCCACTGACCACCATGTCTTATCACAAGTCGCACAATTGGAACCCCACTGAAATTTTGAAAACAAAAAATTTGTCAGTTATTTTACACATTACATGCTGTGTTCTAAAATTTGTCAGTCATGTTGTTACATGCCATGTTCAAAAAATGTTACACACCATGTTTACAACATGTTACACGCCATGTTCAATAAAAATGTTACACTCTATGTGCTAACACATGTTTTTTCAATATATTTTTTACACGCCATGTGCAGTAAAGATGCACGACGTGTAACAACTCTGAGCAATATTTCTAATCCATGTTCTAATTTACACAAAAAGTTTCAAAAATTAATGTGTTGCAGCAATAAACCCAATAACATACCTTGATGTCATCTCTGCTCTAGGGTTTGTTTATTGACGATGATATGGCTAGATGCCGACAGATAGACCACAGCACGATGATGATGGTGCTCAACAGAGAGTTGACAGAGCTGATACAGTTCAAAGAGATGAGAGAGTTGAGCGAATTGAAACAGCTCAACATTTATTTCTATTTCTCTATGACGGGAGGAAGATATAAAGAGATTAATTTGTCAAGATGTTTTTAAAGGCATTTTGGTCTACTCATGCTTGTTTTCGGGTAAAAACAGATAACTTTATATGGGTAACTATTTCTGAAATCACCTTATTAGAAGGGTTATTTCTCACAATTTTCTCTTTCTTGTACTCCTTGAATTATTAATATCGAACCCTTCAGTATTAGTTATTCTACAGGATATTTTTTATTTTGTTTTTATTTCATTTCATGAATCAAATATGTCATAAGAATTACAAAATTTTACCTTAACAAGATTAAGGTCAAATTCGAAATCAAATTTTGAATTCGATCCTTATAGTATACTAAAATGTCGAATTTATTTTCTATTCTCTTATTTCATAAAATTGATTATTTATACTTTGAAAACTTTTCAATTTAAAGATAATAATTAACTTTGTTATGACCATTTGTTAAGTATGATGATGTGGAATTACTGATTCTTTGGGTGTTATTCTTTTAGTTTTTTTTTTTAATTTTTTACTAAAAGATGACATGGATTATGTGGCATCATGCAAAATTGGGAGGAAAATCCAAAATTTGACCCAAAAATGTGAAAGAAAAGAAACAAAAATTAAATGAAGAAAACCTAGAGAATTTGGAGACAATGAGAGAAGAGAATTAAAGGAAAAAAAGAAAGAATATGAGAGAATAAGTTGCATGGCTAGGTGCATAAGGAGAAGGGACGAGAACTAGTGTAACCAATGCTGGTAGCTTCAATTGATTCCAACCAATTTGAACAAATAGAAAAAAAAAAGGCGAAGAAAGGAAACAAAAAAAAAATGATTTGTTCTTCTTGCCTTTTATTTCTTTTTAAAACTATTTTTTTCCTTTCTCTTGTTCAAACATGATTGTTTTTATTTTTCAAGAAATTTAGTTGTTAGATTTATTTGTTAGAAATTAACATTACGTCACTACAACAAAATAGACTTTTTTTTTACAGAATTTTTCGTAAGGAATAGTCAAGTTTCAATTGAAAATGCTTTTTTTGGACGAAATTTTCTGTTGAAAATTCTGTCTTTGAAAATGTTGTCGGAAGTACTTTTCATCGAAAATCCATCAGAACTCTGTTGGAGAATTCTGATAGAATTTTCGTTGAAAATATACATAAATCCATTAGAAAAAGGCTACATTTCGATATATTATCTTTCACAAAACCTGTCAAAAAACACAAAAATTCCAATAAAAGTTTTCATTGGAACGTCTATTGGAAATTATCGATGGATTTCCAACGAAATTTTCTATTGGAAATTACAGACAGATTTTCAACGAAATTTTTCATTGGAAATTACCAACATAATTTTCTATTAAAATTTACCAACAGATTTTCTATTGGAAATTTGCAACGGATTTTCCTTTGGAAATCAATGCCAATGAAATTTTCTTTTGGAAAATCTGTTGTTAATTTCCAATGGATTTTTTCTTTGAAAATGCTCTACTAATAGAAAATTCCATAAAAATCTCCAAAAACGTAAATTTTTTTATTAAAATAATCATAATTAGAAATTAATAAAAATAATTTACGTAGTTTACAATTAACATGCAATTAAAATACTTAATTCAAAGTTGAGTTGGCAGAATTAAAAATCATTACAAACACTCAATATGCAAATATAAAATTAAAGTTAAATGTGTTATTGTATGCCATATTAAAAAAAGTATCCAAGTCAAATTCGAAAAATAGGCTATTATAATGAAATGTCACCTTACTCATCAGAATTTAAACTTGAAGTACTCACATGGCCTTTTTTTCGAACGTTTCTTTGTCATCATTGCTTCCATAGTTGCCATAAATTCATTCATGGCTCCAAAATGTTGCATCATTGCTCACGCATCTGACTCATGTCATTTGATAGATTTTCCACTTTTTCTTCCAACCTAATGTCAAGGTCGGTGCAAGGTCTACCTACTGGCTCAGATGTTGTTCCATCATTAAGTCTAGTTGTAGTAGGCTTTCGAGAATTGAACCCATGCACGTGAGTGCATGTAGTCATCATCCTTCCAATTGTTTCAATCTAAGCATGCAGATTAAATTCTGACTGTAAGGATGGATTTTCACTGTACTTTTATGATAATGCAACGATATATGTTTCCTACAAATAAAAAAAAGTAAAAAGAATTAGTATATAATTTTATTGTTAACTTTAGAGTAAAAATCAATCAATTTTTTATGTACACTAATAGTTTTAGACTTATTGTTTATGAAATCATCATGACCCCTTAAACGTCTATAGGTGCGGTTGAATACTTCCACAAAGCTAACATCTCGATTCATCTCATTTGCCTGCATTCATTTACAACTAAACTCAATCATAATGTGTATATTTACATAACATGTAAAACATATTAAAATATTGGAAGTAGTATATAAAGCACAACAAATAAATATTAATTCATGCCATCTGTCAAGCCCAGCTCTACAATATGTTTATTATGCCATTCTTACATAAGAATGCATGTTTGCTTACTTGGGTACCTCGAAAATCGTTAAAGGACGACAATGTACCAAATGGTACAATTAAGTTGAATTAAGCCTCGAACTAGTCCAAATAGAGATTTTAAGATGAAATTGAGAATTTTAAAACCTCAGAATGACTTAAAATGGTGATTTGGAGTTTGAGGATCGATTTGGAGTCAAATTGAAATTTTCATGACCTAGGGGCAAAATGGTCATTTTGCCACCCGAGGTTAAAATTGGAATGTTGAAAGAAGTTTTTGATCAAGATTGACTATTGAGAACATAATTTGAGTTTGAAAAGTGAAAAATTTTAATTTCGACATTTTTCTGAGCATAGGGGTAAAATAGTCATGTTACCACCCCAAGGGCAAAATTATAATTTTACACCACCCAACACTTGTCCAGCACATGGATTTTACCCAATATTATCATGGATAATTAAGGAAATTTAAGTGGTAGAGAGAGATTGCTTAATGGCTAAGTCTGACACATGGACCAATGGAATGGTGACATGTGTCAAAATCTCAACCATTTATTATTTTCCTTATAAATTAGCACAAAATCAGCCTATTTCTCTTCATATGGCCTGCCAAAGCAAGAACAAAGGAAGAAAAGAAGAACAAAAACCCTAGGTGGAAAAATTCAAGGGAAAAGTGTGAAAATTCAAGGAAACAAGTGACAAAAGGTAAGATTTTTTAATTCTAGCTTATGATCTACCTTTCCCATACATTCTTTTGCATTTTCCATGGTTGAATCACATGATTTCATGATGGGTATCTTGCTGGCTGAACACTTAGAGAGAGGTTTTGATGCTTGATTTGGTTAGATTTTAAGATATTTTAGTGTTTTAGTTAGTTAGTGATGTGTAGCATGAAAAGCCAACAAGAAAAATTCATGTTCTCCCATCACCCATCATTGGCCAAATTCTCCATGTAGAATATTGATGATGATTTTAATTTTATTTCAAGTGATTTGGTTAGGAATTAGTGATTTATGGTGTGAGAATCAAGTAGGAAAAATTATAATGTTGAGGCACCCACCATGGCCGAATTTTCCAAGAGAAAATGTGAGGATGATTTTGCCATATTTCAAGTTATTTAATTTGTGTTTGATGATTTGGAGCATTGGGAGAAAAATGGAATTATTTGGAGTTGAATTGGACGTATTGGAAAATTAATCGAGTGATAGATAGAATTAGACCAATACCGTTTAATTTAGGTACACAATTGAATTTGTGTAGAACATCGTGTTAGACAATAATCTGAACAATTTGCATCCCATTTCAACATTAGTATAAAGCTTGAATTGGTTTTATAACAATTTAGCACAATGTAGTAAATGGCTTTTTGTGCATTATGTCTAGGTGGTGAGCATTTTGGCAAAAGTAAAGAGATAGTACCCGAGGATCAACAATCGGAGTACTTGGAATTCGACTCCCGAAATAGTGAGTAACCTTATCATCATCTTAATTATCTAAAGTATGTTTTATTCGATTTTTTGAATTTTATGGAAAATGAATTAAATGATTAATTTTTCGGTTTTATAAACCAAATGTGATTTAATGAAATGATTTCATAAAATTGTTTTAAAATTGAATGATGGTTTGAAAATAGAGTAATTAGAGACTGTTTTTGTGTGTTGTGAATTCATGATTCCAATTGATTGGCTTATGGCAATATTGGCATGAATGGTTGATTTGATAAATGTGTTGGAAATGTATAACTTGTTGATTTGCCTTGAAAGGTTGTGAAATAAAATAAAATAATTGCCATGTTATGCTATTGCAAATTTTATTGTATGGTGGGTTTAGCTTGTTGCAGTGGGCGGGTTTTTTGTGGACCAGCCTATTAGAGGGGTACGGAATCTCGTTATATTTTACCTCGGTTGGAGAGGTGAGTAGGGTAACTCCCGAGGTATAACTTTTAGAGTTCATTTCACGCCAAACCACCACGTGAGGGTGAACTCAGCCAATGCCAAGGAACGGCTATGTTTTCAAAATAAAAACATGATTTATGCGTACATAACTTTTTAACAGCTTTGGCGAACTCGGTTGGGATAGCCCTTGATCAAGGTATCCCTGATAACTGGGTATGAGAATGATTTTAGCACGAGCCAAAGTTTTAAGAAATTCATAAGCCATGTTGATTACTCGATTTATATGAATTGATTTTATTTGGTTGAAACTTGTTGAAAGGTGATGAATTACAATATGTTAAACTATTTTATCTGTCTCTATTTACTCGGCTTTAGATATTTTAGATGGTATTTGTTTACTCACTGTAATTATATAATATCACCACCCTCCTTTCCACCCATTTCAGGCTCAGAATAGGCTGTAGATAGCTGATTTCATTGAGACTACCATTGGATTTGCATCCTCCAAACTGTAGGTTCACAGTCTTCTTTACTTTTAGTTATTCGGGAGCCCACTGGTTATTGTAAATTAAATTAAATACTCTGGCTTACTATATTATAGTATTTATGAATTTATTTTGCTTTTACATTGCTACAAAAAAAATTATTTACATATAACTCTAAAAATATTGTTTTATAAGAAAATTAAATATTTTATTGAATATTTCTTTTATTTTTTATTATATCCAAATAATCATAATTTCATTTGAAATGAAGGTTTTAGATGTTTAAACTTATTTTTTATTATGAATTATGTGTTTTGTACTTGCATATTACATTTTTAGTGGATTTCGAGATTTTTGAGGAAAAATGACCAAAATGCCCCTGTGAGAAAAAAATTGTTTTTCTATTGTTTTGATTGGAAATAGTTTATAATCTCTCAAAACATAATTTTAGTGACTAATACTCACAGGGAAAACAAGAAAAACTTATGTTAAGCTTTGCGAGGTTTCGATTGACATTCCGGATAATAAATGTCTATTGAGACGTTGCGGCGGTTGTCACGGGCTCGATGGGAGTTCTGATTGACACCATCCTTTTTTGCATGAACAAGGAATGGAGCTGAACTATCGGTGTGCTTTGTAATGAGTCTTTCTTTTTACATTAAACGATTCCTCCTTGCTTGTTTCGATTTGTTTTTCCATTCTTTTCTACCCTATACTGTATCGATAAAGGCATCCCAAACTTCATTTGTGATCCATTTCCTTGACATGCCTTTGCAATCCATGATGTTTTTTGTGTTGCTTTTTTCTTTACTTGTGTCATCTCTTCTGAAAGCATGTCTCTCAGTCGATCAGAACAAATTTTATTCCATATTTGTCGAACCAAAAGATCTTCATTTGAAGCCTAGACAATTTTTCCTATAATAAAATAATAGAGTAAATAAAAAATTCAATACATAATTAAACACAAGAAGTTATAATTTAATTGAATATTAAACATATACTTCAAATTTCTTAAACATGAATTCCTTAACATTATTAGGGATTTTCTTCCATGTCGACCATAAACTGTGGAAGTGATTTTTTATGATTCTTGTTATTGTTGTGGTGACCCTTGTTTCAAAAAAAGTACTGCCACAAGATAAAAGAAAATTATTGCTTAGTAACATATATAAGAGATACAATAATTTCATTACAATATAAGATAATATACCTATCTCCAAGAGGAGTTATACGCAATCTTTGAGCTGGATCTATAGGTGTATGTATTCCTACACCAAGCCCTCTACCCCTCAACTTGGAGGATGTACCATGTCCACTTACACCTAAATCAACAGATGTGTATCCATGAGAATCATGGGCAAATGTCACATTAATTAGTAGCTCTGTAGATGCATCAAATGAAGAAGGCGGCTTTGAGGGTAAATCATTGGCATACTGTCTTTGTGGATGAATGGATAGATTAGGAAATGCACCAACATTCGTAAGTGACAACATAGATCTAGAGGCATTTGGTGCTCGAGGTCTTGGTTTTGAATGCTTCCCTTTAACCATCATTCCTGCAATGTAACAAAATATTCATCATCAAAATATAAGAATTAAGACTATTCCCATTCATGTTTCCAATAAAAAATGTTAACAAAAACATGGAAGCCATGCTAAAGAAATTGAAACAAACTATCAAAATCATCATCAAATGAAAGAATCAAGGCTAATTCTCATACATGTTTACAATAAAAAATGTTAACAAAAACATGCCATTCTGACATACATTTAAATATTTTAAAATAGAAATAAATATAATAACATATCAAGATTTTTTAGTAATAATAATAATTAAGTTAAACAATTATGTTAGAAACGATACAAAACCAATAACATATATATATATATATATATATATATTTCTAACATCATTAATTGTTGCCAGAATAAGCAAATTCATGTTCTTCATGGACTACATTCCCATTGCTATCACTAAAAGTTTCTTCATCTTGGTCCTCAAGTTCTTCTCCATCTTCTTCCATGTCATCTTCTTTGTCCTCAATCAAGACATTAAACTCTTCATAATCACCACTTGTTAATACTATAGGGATATCAAGGTCCTCAGAAGGAGTAATATTAATTGAAATAGACACATCATTTTCTTGGTACACTTCTTTATTCAGATCAATTTCATTTTCTTTGTCTCCACTGATCGGTTTGGCTATGGATGGTAGGCTCAAAATAAGTAGCGGAAAGAAAATTAAAACTTTATAGGTAAACAACAAAAACATGCCTCCACCCATGGATCACCTTGGTGATATTTAACACATAAAAGCACAAAATAAATTATTGTTTAAAAAGTTACCTTGCCAAGTAATTTCGTAATCACAATGGCACTTTCCGAAGCAATCCCACGAACACCACAAGGACCAAAAACCCTAGCCAATCAAGTGCTTGGCCTCCAATGGTAGTACACACAATTGCATTGAACCTTCAACAAAGGAAGAAGTTTTTAACTATACTTTGTGCTAGCAAAGAGGACAACAATTGCCCTTTTCTTTTTTTTCACAATCTTAGCCGAACCTTTCTTCAAAATTGCTTCATAAGCAATTTTCTCTTTCACACAAAGGGAGTGGTGGCAAAGAAAGAAAACGTTTTTCTTTTTCTGACAAAAACTACATTTTCTTCAATTGTGAAAAACTCTCATATAGAAAATAGTTAAAAGGTGACTTATATAGTTAGGTTAAAATAACTTCAATTTTACAATTAAGCCCTCAATATTATAACACATTATAATATTGGGCCTATTACTTAATTAAATTCTTTTAATTAAGTCTTTGGAAATTAAAATCAAAATTAATTTCCTTTATATTTTACAGTCAAGGCCTTATAGTTATAACTATTTATAATTATGCCAAAAACTTAATTAAACTCTTTTAATTAAGTTTGTAGAAGTTAATTACCTAGCATGTGATTTAAGTCTAACTTAAATCGTCACTCTCCCAATTTAATTCAAATGCAATCATTGTGTGTGACCCATTAGGTTCCCAACATGTTGGCAATGGAATTGATTAATGGCTTAATTGATTAATATAAATTTCAATCAATTAGTTTATAATCAATTCCATAAACCAAGATTGGCATCTAACAATGCATCATGGCCACCCAATTTTTGGGATAGTCAAAGGGTTATTTGATAACCTTTCAGTGTACAGTCTATCAGTGTAATTCATTCCCTCAACATATATCCCGCAGATGATAAGAGCTTGGTACAATGTCTACTCTTTTTTACCTCCATATTTGTTCCTGCAATTATAACATTAGCTTTATAGAGAGTTATGAAACCTTTTTCATAATCTCCATGTCGCCTTGGCCAAGGACTTCAATAAGCTAATATAAACCAAGAACTGATAGGATATGTCTTCTAAAACACTTGAGGTGATGATTCCTATCTTGACCACTCATTTGCCTTCACATACTTCATACTATACCCAAAAGCATCCTGTTTTGGCAGCCTTGGTTAGGCACCCGTTAGGATGAAATCAAAGTATAGCACTCCACACATAAGACAACATGGTGTCTCAAGTCTAGGGAGTATTTACACAACTGACACATGAGAAGTGTTGCATAGACACTAGAGTGTATAACCAAATGCACTTCTCATGGCGGGTCATGTTCAGTGAACTTGCTTTCTTAAGCAAGCACCTATATTCTAGTTCCAAGTATCTCTATACTTCAATCTATGAGATCAATTGCTTACTTCTAAAGTAAGGAACATAGAATATACCAGTCTCTAAGCATCATTAATGTCCAGTCTCAATGATACATTGACCAGGAACATTTTTGAGATTATGCTTTGATGCATAGGAATCTCATAACTGCAACCCATTACAGTTTCCTTGCAAGGCATATTAATCTCATGGACTTCATCTAATTAGACTTATAACTCATTATAATTGATGTCTTATTGATGAAGGAAAACCTTTAATCATTCAACATTAATGATACTGTTGCATGATTAGAATCAAACCTTAACCAATCACAATTGGCTACAGGGCTCATCCCAACATCCACTACATGGAAATTGGAATCTACTCCTAGCTTTTCTTTTAAATATAGCCCACCAATCATGTTGATCTCTTTTGGTTGACGGATAACTATTATAGTAAACTTAGTGAGTGTGTACAGCTAAAACGAATGGTTCATTTGTAGCAAGCATCGAGTTGTGTTTAATTTCAGTAAAACCATGAAAGGGGTTTGCCCTAACACCCTTTTCATTATCAAACCAATGACACGTAAATAGCACAACTCTATTTTTAATACCAAAATATTCCAACTTGATTATATCCACCAAGATACCATAAAAGTCACGTTCATAATTGTTGTAAAAACTCCCTTTGACACATACCCCACTATTCATTGTCTTATGATTTTGCCCATAATATAAGGTGTGGAGCTTGAAACCATTTACGAAGTATCCTTTGTAACACCTTGTCATATGTCTTGGACTAGGAGAAATTTCAAGTATATGTGGGTTAGTTTCATCCCTATGTTCTACAACCTACCAAAATGTAATACAAGAGCATCAATTGTTAATGCACATCAGTAATGCCTATTTATTATTAAGTGGCAACTTATAGATTACACATAAACTTACATATTCTTATAACCACTGTGCAAATCTTGCTTCACGTATTTTCTCCAATTCATCTTCTGATACATGGATAACATCACTTTTCACCATTTCATCTAATATCCTAACATTACATCAACATTACAAATCAAGATTATCTTATATCAATCATTTAGGTTAAGGTATAATGGTATTTACTTAATAATTGGAAGCATCTCCTTACAATTCGTTAAAACATATAATTTGGTAGCATATAAAGCATCTTCGTCTAAAAATCAAGATTTACCTAGTTGACTAAAAGCTCTCCTAGGATGAGTGAAAATTGAAAGACGACCGTTAAAGTCCATGTCTCCTTACATCATCATTATCTGTCACTCGATTTAATCTTGTCCGCACAGTAGGTTCAAAATACAAAGAGCAAAACGAGGAGACTTCCTCAATAACATATGCTCGCATATGTTTCCCAACGAAGGCTTAATTTTCACTTTTTTCTTCAAATTATGCAAAAACCTAAACATCAAAATATTCATAAAATTTAATAAGTACCTTAAACTCTTCTAATGAAATAGTTGAAATCTAATAATAGATATAGTACCTTTCAAATGGATACATCCATCGATACTGGATAGGTCCACCAACCTTAGCCTCGTAAGTTAGGTGAATCGACAAATGCTCCATAGAGTAAAAAAAACTAAGAGGAAAGATTTTTTCTAATTTGTAGATAATTTCAATAATTCTTCCTTTCAAAGCTTTCATGTGATCTATAGCTATTTCGGTTGAGTATAAATCTCTAAAAAAATGATATATCTCAGCAATTGCATCCTAAATTAAGTTAAGCGCCATATCACGAAAGGTAATTGAAAGCAATCGCTGCAAACAAAATGACAATCATGACTCTTCATCCCATAAAATTTGCATTCGATCTCATTAACACACTGAGATGTTCGATGCAAAACCATCAAGTAATATCAATTGTTTCACCCAATCACAAACAAATTTTTGAAAACAACTTGAACAGAAGATTCCTGGTTTTAGTCAAAGGTAATTGAAACCACATTTTGTTCCAATGGGGATATCAGGAAATGAATTCAACCATGATAACATCAAGAACTTAGAAACCTAGTGTTGTTACATCGAGAGCAAGGACATCTAATCTTATTCTCCCGCATATGTAGGGTTAGAAGATGCAAAATGAATAAATTCTTGAACTCCATTCATAAATCCATCCTTCATGAAGCCATTAGGAGTTAATCATTGATACATCCAAGATCCATCTCTTTCCATTTTGTAGTCCTAATATTGTTTTCACAGAAACAATTGCAAATAAAAACCAAAATCGTAATTAGTGCAAACTTGTGAAGAGACCAACCATGCATTCAACATTAATAAATATATGTAAAATGTTATATACATCTATATATTATTGCCTTTTGGATTTGATCTATAAATTAAAAATTAAATTAATACTCGTTTCCATGTTGTGTTTGGATATGGGCTGCCTTTTGATATTTCATGACTAAATCTAGGTAATTTCCAACACTGTTACATTATTTTTCTTAATATTTTTTTATCCTTTTACCAACCCTTTTAAAGCACTTTTATAATGGCATCAAACACTATGCAAAATGATGGAAAAGCACCAACTATATCACTTTAATAACTTATTATAACAAAAAATAGTTTATAATTGTTTCAATGCTATATGGTTTATCAATTACTTACAACTCCCAACGCAACATCGTTGAAGGCAGTGTGGTACTCAAAACTTGGAGTTGGAAGCTCAAGAGTGGGATAAGCAAAAAGTAAGAAGAAGCTCAGTGTAACCTAAAAAGATGTAACTGAAATAGCAAGAGTAAGCATAAATTAAATTTAGAAACTATATATTACAATTAAACATTCAAAACTACGGCATAAAAGTGGGTGACTCATAGAGAAATAATAATAATAACGTTATCAAATGAATATCTTATGTTAACAAAATGCTTTTAAATTACAACACAAATCTTATTTTCATGAAAAATGTGGATTTTTAATCATTGAACTAAGTGTGACTTTACTTCCTTGCTCATCACTTCCTTCAAATATTTTCTTTCATAAACATCTAACTTATATTCAAACTTTACAAATGCAACTGATATTTCTCTACTATAAATATCATGCACCTATTCTATGCATAGTCATAATTTTGTTTTAGTATTTTCAATTCAAAGATTATTGAATACACAATCAAGCATATAAATATATATATGTATTTATATGTATATACACATATAGTCATTACTTTGTTCAAATAGTGGACTATATAGAAGATTATCTATATCTTTCAGCATAAAATTTCACCGTTGGTGCATAAGATAATAATATATTATTAGTATTAGCAAATCATTTCGAAGTTAATAATAATTACCTAGTCTACTTAAAGTAAATAAGAAATTGGACAAAATGATTTAATTAATTTATTACAAGAGCAATAATTTTTTTATACAAAAACTAGAAGCTAAATTTCTTATTACTAAACTTAATTTTGATAAAAGGAAAATAAATTTTTCTACATTGGTCTATAAATGATGCTTACCAAAACAAATAATCAAAGTGCAAATAAAGACATTTAAAAAATGAAGAATAAATGAAAAGAGTTGTTTCTACTTAGTCCATTCAACTTCATTTTACTATAAACTAAAGTATTTAATAGCCATATAACATTCACCATATGAAAGCACCTAACGGACAATTTAAAAATGGCCATCTAATATGCTTTGTATTTGGTATTGGTGTAACAGAAAATTAAAATATTCCAATCATAAGATACAGAGTAGATGGATAGGTGTGGAAAGGTTCATCTTTACCAAAGGAAATGTACACAAAATAGCTTTTAAAATAGATATTTATTATTCCATAGTAAGTAGTAATGTTTATTATTAACTATTAAAATGTTATTAATTAAATAGTAATATTTTATATAAAACATTTATTATGAAAGTAATAAAAAAGTATGGTCATTATATTATAATGAAAATATAAATATAATAATATTTATTATCAAGATAGTAAAAATATTTCTATATTAATATTTCTAAATGTGTTCTTGAAATAAAATAAAATTACATGAAAATAATTATTTATTAAACACAAGTCTAGTTAGAGGGAAAGTTTGTTTTGTGTATTTGATTAGTCTGAAGATTTGTATCTTATTTTGTAAAGTGAAAGATAATTTCCATGTTTTCATATTTACTTTGCGTTGACTATCAAATGATCCTATTTTTGGGCAACCAAGTATTAGAAAAAGGGAAAATCAATATGTAAAAACCAATTTTTACAAAACAAACAAACTAGCCTTGATTACAGGATAATTACATCCAAGTTGACCTCACGCCTAATACTTACCAATTTCTACAACTTAGTTGCGTTACATACAAATGTTTAACTTGCTAGGCAAATGAATGAATGATTGGATTCACAAAATGCCTTGTTTATGTCCAAAACTATGTCAAAAATTCCATGCTTAAATAGTTTTAAAATTTTCGATTATCATTCTCTGTTAAGAATATGAAATTAAGTTTTAATTTCACTATTTCAGAGTCAATGCAATGAAAGTTATCATCTTTACAAGAAGAAGAGGTTAGTATAGGATGATTGGCTCATAATGGAAATAAGTTTAAGTTCACTCAGGAAAATGCCTTTAAAATAATATAAAATTGTAAGTCACCTAAAAGAAGTGTAGCTTAGATATGATTGGGAAAATTCTCCACTAATAACAACCCAAAATTGCTATAGTCTAGAATTGTAGAGAAACGAAAAGGAACTTGTTTGTCTCTTCTTATTTAATAAGATTTCTTTAAATTACTAGAGCATGACAATCACAACATCTACAACTTTATAAAAAATAGCAACGCTTTCCCAAGGGAAAAAGAGAGAGAGAGAGAGAGGCAAATTCTGATTCCTAATGGTCCAACCACACTCCAAACTAGCTCAATTTACAAACTTTAATTAAATTATCTTTCAACCAGTTACTAAACTACAATCAAAAGACATATTAAAAACTAGCAGAAAACTGAGTATTAGAAATATGTTCTCAAATTTTGTAGATAAACTTATGGTTGTAATAACTGCTTATTCAACTCTAGTTTTGTCACAATCCGAAACTCTCATCGGGCCCATGACAACCGTCGCGACGTCCCAATAGGCACTCATAACTAGAAATGTCGATCGGAACCCTGCAAAGCTTAGCATCAACTCTCGCATCTCCCCAGTGAGCGACAATTATTAAATCTCGCAATTCAAGAAATCATAAGTCGTTTCCAAACCAAAACAATAAAATATTATTTTTTGACTCACAGGGGCATTTTCATCATTTTTCTTCGAAAATACCGAAACTCGCCAAAAACATAGTGTAAAAGCTAAATATGTTCATACATACTTTAAATTAGATAACTGAAGTATAAAATTACTTTTACAGTGACATGTGGGCCCCTAACTAACCAATAAGGTGCAAGTCTGTGAGCCTACAATTTTGTCGATGCAAGGCTAATTGAAGTCCTTGATGCAATCGGCTATCTACCGACTATCCCGAGCCTGAAATGTGGAGAATTGAGGGTGGTGAGATTATAAAATCTCAGTGAGTAAACAGATACCATCTAAACCATCTAAAGTCGAGTAAATGGAGACAGATAAAACAATTTAACATATTGAAATTCATCACCTTTCATCTTGTTTCAACCAAATAAAATTAATTCATATAAATCGAGTAATTAACATGGCTTATGAATTTCTTAAAACTTGGCTCATGCCAAAAATTATTCTCATACTCAGTTATCAAGGATACCTTGGCGGAGGGCTATCCCGAACCGAGTCCGCCAAGGGTATTAAAAAGTTATATACTCGTAAATCATGTTTTTTTTTAGAAAACACAGCTATTCCTTGGCGTTGGCTGAGTTCCCCCTCGCATGGTGGTTTAGCGTGAAGTGAACTCTAAGGTCATACCTCGGGAGTTTCCCTACTTGCCTCTCCAACCGAGGTAAAATATATCGGGATTTCGTGCCCCTCTAATAGGCTGGTCCACAGAAAATCTGCCCCCTGTAGTAGGTTAAATCCACCATACAATAAAATTTTGACAGCATGATATGACTAATATAATATTATCCAGCCTGTAAATGTAAAACAAAACAATTCATACAGTTCACCAAAAACACAACCCAGCCAGTCATGCCAACACATTAACATAAGCCATCAATTCAAATCATAAATTTACAACACATCAAGGGTCTCCAATTACTCTATTTTCAAAATCGTTATTTCGTTTCAAGACAATTTATAAAATCTTTTCATTTAAACACATTTTGTTTATAAACATAAAGGTTTACCATTTAAACCCATTTTCCATAAAATCATAAAATCGGATAAAAATCACTTTAGATAATTAAGACGATAGTAAGGTTACTCACAATGTCTAGAGTGCGAATTTTCGAAGTACTCTGACTACTGGTCCTCGGTGCAATTTCCTTACCTTTATCGAAGGACTCACCACCTTGACATAGTACAAAATCGAGAAACTTACTACTGTGGTACTAAATTGAAATTAAACTAATTTAGACTACTAATGCATGATATGGAATGCAAAATGCACTGGTAACCATCTAATCCTCAGTATTGGCTTAATTCGTCTTATCACCCGATTAATTGGCCAATGCGTCCAATTTAGCTACAAATTGCTCCATTTCTTTTCCAATACCTTAATTCACCAAACACAAGTCAATTGACCTAAAATTTGGTAAAACCATATTCACTTTTCTTCTTAAAATTTTTGGTCAATAATGTTGCATTAATACCGTGATTTTTCCTACTAAATTTTCTCACCATTATTTATCATTTTCTAAGCCATTTCTCTTGAAATTATAACAATCCATCACCCACACACATCAAGGAAGATTCGGCCAATGAAGATTCATGGGGAAAATGGATTCTTTTTTTGTTGTTTTGTTTCTAGACATGGTAAACTAACTAAAAACACTAACATAACTTAGAATCAAATCAATCTAGCATCATTCTCTCTCCATACCCATTCCGACCAGCCATGAATTCATCATGAAAACATGTAATTTAACCATGGAAAATGAGGAGAAATGCATGAGAAAGGTAGATCACAAGTCAAAATCAAGAAATTTTACCTTTTGTCACTTGTTTCCTTAAATTTCCCACACTTTTCTCTTGAAATTCTTCACCTAGGGTTTTTGTTTTTCTTTTCTCCCTTTGTTCTTCTTTGTTCTTGGTTTGGCCGTCCATATGAAAGAAAATAGGCTGATTTTATACTTATTTTAAAGCTAAATAAATAATGGCTATAAACTTAACACATGTCACCACATTATTGGTCCATTTGTAATTTCTTAACTATTAAGCTTTCTTTCTCCACCACTTAAATTCCTTCAATTATCCATGATAATATTGGATAAAATCCATGTGCTGGACAAGTGTCGGGTGGTGTAAAATTACAATTTTTCCCTTGAGGTGGCAAAATGACTATTTTACCCCTATACTCAAAAAATGTTGGAATTAAAAATTTTCACTTCTCAAACTCAAATTATGTTCTAAATAGTCAATCTTGATCAATTTTAGTCAAAAATTTCATCCAACACTCACATCTTAACCTCATGTGGCAAAATGACCATTTTGCCCCTAGGTCATGAAAATTCCAATTTGACTCCAAATAGGTCCTTGAACTCCGAATCACCATTTAAAATCATTCCTGGACTGTAAAATTTTCAATTTCACCCTAAAATCTCTATTTGATCTAGTTCTAGGCTTACAACAACTTTGTTATACCTTTAAGTACAATACCGACTTTTGTAAATTTTTTAGAACTATCCTAGCATGCAAACATGTTATCCATCACATGTATGTCATGACAGGTATTTTATAAGGTCAGGCTTTACAAGTTTACTAGGACTTGTACATTCGGATGTATGTGGTTCTATGAATACTAGTGCTAAAGGAGGATACTTCTACTTCATCACCTTCACAGATGACCGTTCATGTTATGGTTATGTATATTTGATGAAATATAAATCTAAATCCTTTGACAAATTCAAAGAATATAGAGTGGAGGTTGAGAAACAAACTAGAAAGAATATTCTCACTCTTAAATTTGATCAAGAAGGAGCATATCTATCACGACTCAAATCCCAGGCCATGACCCGCGCATAAACCCAATAGGCGTAGCCCATTAGACCCAAGCAAGCCTCTTTACGATATCCTGTTCCTCATTCCATCCATCATCTTTAAACCTATGTGTTGTAATTCTCGACGATGAATGTTTCAGTAATATTTTATAGCAACTGAATATTCATATTTGTATTACCTTAAAGTACTGTCATTCATTGCCATCTCATAAGGGCATCATTATCAATCCAACATATACATACTTCATTTATAACATGACTCTTAGTAGTTTACATTGCATATGCGTGTGCACGGACAAAAGACTCTCAACTCTCAATAGAGTGACTTTAAGTGAAGGTACCGCTACTGAGATGCCATAGTACCTACCAAGAAGACGAGCATACGTGGACACTCGATCTAGGTCCCAACTACCTCCGAATTTGAAAACATGAAGTTTAAAAATAGTGAGTATAAACCCAGTGAGTGAACATAGGAAGGGAACAAGCAACGATAAGAAAAGTTGATAATCATGATGCACTTATTTGAAAACAATGCAACTTAGTTCAAGTTCTTATTAAAATCCCTCCATTAAACCCCTGGTTATTAAATCATTTAATGATGAAGGAACCATATTTAGTATGAAATTAGAAAGAGAAGAAATTTCTAGCAATTATCCAAGCAAGGCAGTATAAACAGAATGTTTCTCATTGTAATAAAATCAATTTGTAAATACACGGCAAATTTTCAAGATTCATTATGTGCATCTCACCCAACTCATGTGCATCCCACCACATCGTGCACATAGCCGGAAATCCCATCTCACCCAACTCATGTGCATCCCACCACATCGTGCACATAGCCAGACATCCCATCCATCTCCCTCACCACCGTCATCAGCGGCAAGTGCACACTCACCCCGCACATGCACGGTTGCATTTGTCACACAATGGTACCATTTATGACATAGTATATATATATATATATCAACATTATACAAAAACATATGGATTCATCATTTTACCCATTTCACTTTTCACAACATCAAACATTTTATCAAAGGCTTGTTCGTAGAAAATTTTAAAGCAAAAACCGATGAAATTTCCAAATGATTCATCGAAACACGTAAACATTTCCCCAAAACATTTTGAACTGCAAGTTCACTCACCTTATGATAGAGGGATATTACATCGCTATTTGTTTGGAGGCGTATCTAGCTATTTTATTTGCCAGTCGCTCGTTATTCCCTCCGGCACGCCACCACCATGCACTATCTTTACTTTTGTACTTCCTAGCAACAATCCAAATTCAATATCTTTAGTGTACCTCATTTCTACTTCTCTTTTTCCTTCAATCATGAATCCTCATAGAACTAACTTATATCTTGACACATTCTTTACCAAAGTGGCCTTTATCTTTACTTGCATAATTCTTTAGATTATGGATATCGGCAACTTATTTATGACTCTAGCACATATATAAATCTTGTCTAAGGATATTTATCAAGTTTATCCATCATTTCCACAACAATTATCTAACATATAGCAGCAGCTATAAATTTACTTCCATCAACATTTTCTAAGGCTACATGTACCACCATCCTCGTTTACATGTTGCCACCAAGCATAACATTAATATTCATTCATGCACACCAACATGCATAACCTTTTAAACCTTTCCTAACAACACATATCTACACACCAAACTTCCAATCAATATAATTGCCTTCCAACCATACCTATGACATCACAATAACACTACATATGCATGTAATCATTCTCACCATACTAGACCAATCATAAGCTTCAAATTGTAGCATTAAGCTTACCACTTGGTTTTAGCTTAAATTTCACCCAACGAAATTTATAATTTCCTCACACCCATGGTCACCATAGCTGCCACAAAAAGATTCACACATCATTTTTCTAAGAATTTAACCAACCATAAGTTTAAAAACACAAAATCCTTACCTTAGCTTGCTTGAATTACAAAACCAAGCTTTTCTTCCTTTTCTCTTTTTTCTCTTTTCTCCTTGTAAGGTTTATATGTGCTAGAAATTAGGGTGTAAAAGTTTAGGTTTAGTGCCCAAGAAGTTTAGAGAAGAAAGAAGTAAGAAAAGAAAGGAAATAAGAAGAAAACAAGGAAAAGAAATTGAAAAACTCCATTTTCATGGTGGTAAAGGTGAATATGGCGTTGGGTGGGGAGGAAGAAAAAAAGAAGTTGCTGGAAGCTGCTGGAAGCTATTGGAAAATGATATTTATAGCCAAAGCTTATCCAATTTTTCATGCAATTACAATAATGCCCTTAACAAGGTGCCTTATCTTACTCTTATCCTTTGTGCAATCTTTTTATTCTTTAGAGACTGAGAAAAGGTCCAAAATCCTCTAAAAAGGTCCCTTGAATAACCTCCCAAAAGCCCTAGCTTCCAAAGTCCCATAAACTTGTTATTGGTGGAAATTACAGTCAGGGTCGCGGCACTAAGTTTCCAGTGCTGCAGCTCTCAAGGTTCTGTCCAACTATGTTCTTTTGGTGCAGTACTTTCACTTCAATAAGATTTTGACCACCTTCTTGTTAGAACTGAGCAAAGTGGTAAACATCAAAGTTGTAGTCCTACCTGTTAGATTTCTAATGTTTTAAAAATCATATCATTTGGACTTGTGTAGTGGGAGATATACTTGAAAAACTAAAACATATGCAGATAGAGCAACAGTCCATTGTGCACCTTTCTTCAACAATTGAAATTATTTTTGATCCTACTCCTATAAAAACATAAAATAAATATAAATAACATTAAACTAGCATTGTTAGCCACCATATCAAGGTATGGGGTACTATAGTCTCCCCCACTTAAAATAAATACGTCCTCGAATTCAAATCGACGTAGGGTGAACAATCAAAGTTCTAAAATTCTTTTACATCACTTTCATTGGCCATTTGTAACATAAGATCTTGGTTTATGCCTCATATCAACTTCCAATCTTTATAGAAAACTCGACAATATCATGATATATAATTATGTGTACTACTCTTGTTGGATCAAAACAATATCATTCTTCATCTTATGAAGAGAATTCAAATATGTTGTTAATTCTGGCCACACCTCAATCAAATCATCCTTAAATCATCAGTTATGCATGTTTACTTAACCATCCACAATTTCTTTACCTTGATCCTTTATCAAACCTTCCAACATTCAAGCATTTATTCCACCATTGACTATGGGTCTAAATCATCAACTAACCTCTATTCCATTTTACATACTTCCATACAAATTCCATTTAAGCATTTCATGATACATAAGGATCAAACACACTTTATTCATTTCATATATATTCAATATCATGGGTAATTCAAATCTGGTACCCGTTAGTAACCATATTCTTAAAAAAAAAACAAAACTTTAGTACTTTTATGATCGAGCGCTCACTAGATAAATCTTAACTTATACCACGAAGCATTTCAATAAATCATGACATTCACATACATCCTTATGATCTTTACTAATCTCTTTAATCAATAACTCAACCTCTCAAGGTTAATGTTGCTCAAAATTTTTCTTTAAAGTTCTTTTCCAAGTCTTATCTTGATTAATAACCGTTTCTACATTTCCAATATCATAGCTAGTTCGTTCATCATCAATCACATACAACATATCTAACTTGAAATTCCTTAAATTTACTCCAATCGTCAGATCTCATGGCCTTATTTATTTATTTTTTCAATCTAAAGATGAAATTAAACATTTATCTTTCCTTAAGTGCACTTTAAGATCAAGGAATCAGTTACTAAGACCTTTTCGAAATTAACTTTTTTAAGCCTTTTTACCTTAGAAAATTAAATCCATAATCCTCCATTTTGAATCATGGGCTTTATGCCAATCAAGGCAGATTTTACACTTTTCTTACACAAATTCAAATGCACAACCTTCATGTATAAGCTATAAATTTTTCCCCAAATCTCCATAAGTCAAAACTTCATATTGAAGCTATGTAGTACTAATACATTCTATTCCTTTAGTCTTTAGGGAATGAAATCCGTGGCATACTTCTCTATTTGTGTACTTTATGATAACCTAACAATTTCTAGCTTACAATTAAGCTAGTTCATATGCCAAGCCTCTCAGGCTATATCCAAAAGCACCAAGTTTGATCATGATATAATAAAACTTTATGAACTCATACCAAAAGTATAAACACCTACCTTTAGGCTAACAGAATTATAATCAACTTATTCACTGCTAAAATCAGTGATAAATTATCTTAATCATTGTCTAGCACTATAACCATTAGTAGAATATCATCATCGAATCAAATTATAACCAACTCGTATGAGCTTTTGTACCAATATGCAACATATATATCCATACATATATATTTCCAAAAATTTTAACTTCGAGTACCCTTAGGCATATCAAGCTCAATTAGCCATCTGTAAAACCAAAATAACCAACAATCAAGTTTAGAATCATTTCTTCTTATAGTTGGTTAGATCATGCTCATCATTTGTGGTGAATACATAAAGCTGATTTCAATATTCCATTCTCATACAAGAGTCAACCATTATAGTATTCCCAAACACCACATGTTTTATAGTCGATTTTGTTAGCCAAAATTCATATTGTAGGATTCCAATTCTAAGTCATGTCTCATTACCAAATCTTTACTTGTATATGAGTACTTGAATTCTCAAATCATCATCTCTTTTCTAAGTAGATCTCTACAATTCCCATAGTGTATTTCTATTCCCTCACCAGCAGTAGCATCATTTAATCAAATCGTATTACTCTCGTTCTCTAAACATTTGAAACATATTTCAACCTTTGCCTACCCTTATCAAGCACTTTCCCTTAATAATTACTCAAAATGAATTGAAATTTATGGGGGAAGCAGGTGTCACAATTTATGCCTTACATCTACAAGTATATCGAGATCGCAACCTCATTAGGTCTATATAATGGTAAGATAATCATTGCCTTAGACCAACATTTCTAAACATCCTTATATTTGCAACATATTTTTATACTTATGTGACATATCAGTCACGAGCCCCAACTTGACTATATAGACATTTGCTCTTTGAGCTTTAATTTTTCTCGTTGTGAAAAATTTCTCGAAATACATCATCAGGGTGTTCACAAAGTAGATACAAGTCCGTAACTTATAGTCCAATGCTTGAAGCAGTGAATACAATCTCATCGTTAGAGTTCTATCCTTATCTACCAATCATAGCTCCCATCATTTATCTTACTTTTCATTCACTATTTCCTTATCCTTTAACAAGGCTTAGTTTCTTGTCTCTTTTATTTCTTAGGACTTGACTTTAGTCTGCATAATGTTTATCTTAATACTTCACATGGTAATTTATCTCAAGAACTCTCTAACTCCCCTTTTTTCTTACATACCCTTATATAAGGCAATAAAGAACCTTTTCAATTCATTTATATAAATACATTCTAAAACCTTACAACTCCAATCAACAAAGCTGAACATCAAGTCTACTGTCCATAATTCAGCTTACAAATCCGTCTCCATGCCACTCACATCTTGTTCTTGCTTCCTAGCATAAGATGTCCCTAGCTCTACGACGCTGGGTGGTCAGCACTGTGGCTCTACAGCCATTGGAAATTTACTTTATCAAAACAACTCCTCAAACTCGTAAATTACAACCCCAAGTATATGTCCACATATTGATAACCTTTATATATTTCATGATCATGAAAACTACAATTTGTAAAACTAACTTTCTATCATACGTACGATATCAGAACATTAATTTCAACATCTATTTCACCCTTTTTGTGGTATGCCAAAATTGTTGGTAAGGCATATTTCACTACTAACAATCTTATTCCTTTACCGTAACATTTAGTGCAACTTTGCTTAAAGCACTTGTCTCCAAATAACTCTTAAATACATAAATATCAAATTGTACACCACTTAGTGTTAAAATCTTGATTTTCTTATCAATCCTTAACCAATTACATTTATAAAATAGACAATTCACTTAGTTGTCACATCTCGCTCTTGCGGCCATAAGATCAAAATTGTTCTAAACTTAGGATGTAGAAACTCCCTCTTAGAGTATATCCAAAAATCAATATTTCTAAGTCCCTTACCTTTGAAGAAATCAAATTCATAACTAATCATTTGCACCATAGTTTGCATACTAATCCAACTAGACTCTTAAATTGATCCTTTAAAGCAATTCGTATATCCAGCTCAAATTTAAAACTCCATAAGGCATTTAGACTAGAATTAATTTTCTTAAGTCATTTAACTTTAAACTACCACATTCACCACTAGTCCTTTAATTCATTGGCTTCGTACTAAGCATAGCAAAATTTAAGTTCATCCTTAGAGCATATTTGCTTTCTAACCTTTTACTTATTGGCCACACATCAAATACAATCCATAGTCATCTAATTTTTTCTTCCCATTAACAACCATGGGTTCAAATCATAACTCCACCAAATGAATAAATTATTACAGATTGAACAGTCCAGCTCCACCCTTTTCCATCCTAATCGGAGGGATATATCATTACATTGACCTTGTGTTAGAAGCATTTGCTTTTAGATCTCTCTAACATTGGCTAGTGTCCCGAGTGGCATCTCAAACCTAGACAATGGCACCACTTATGACCTTTATGTAAAGTTAGTGAAAAGGGTAGGTTACTAAGAATAGGAGTTGATATAGCCTCTTGTTTATGACTTGTGTTGCAGTCACAAGCCATAAACAATACTCTACATTAACTCCGACAACTCCGCTGACTAACACGAGAATCCATAGGACTCGACTAAACCTAAAGCTCTGATACCACCTTTGTCATGACCCAAATCTCGCGCCATGACCGGTGCATGGACCCAATAAGCGTAGCCCATTAGGCCCAAACAAGCCTCTTTATGAGATCTTGTTCCTCATTCCATCCATCATCTTTAAACCTATGTGTTGTAGTTCTCGACGATGAATGTTTCAGTAATATTTTATAGCAACTGAATATTCATATTTGTATTACCTCAAAGTACTGTCATTCATTACCATCTCATAAGGGCATCATTATCAATCCAACATATACATACTTCATTTATAACATGACTCTTAGTAGTTTACATTACATATGCGTGTGCACGGACAAAAGACTCTCAACTGTCAACAGAGTGACTTTAAGTGAAGGTACCGCTATTGAGATGCCATAGTACCTACCAAGAAGACGAGCATACGTGGACACTCGATCTAGGTCCCAACTACCTTCAAATCTGAAAACATGAAGTTTAAAAACAGTGAGTATAAACCCAGTGAGTGAACATAGGAAGGAAACAAGCAAAGATAAGAAAAGTTGATAATCATGATGCACTTCTTTGAAAACAATGCAACTTAGTTCAAGTTCTTATTAAAATCCCTCTTTTAAACCCCTGGTTATTAAATCATTTAATGATGAAGGAACCATATTTAGTATGAAATTAGAAAGAGAGGAAATTTCCAGCAATTATCCAAGCAAGGCAGTATAAACAAAATGTTTCTCGTTGCAATAAAATCAATTTACAAATAAACCAGCAAATTTTCAAGATTCATTATGCGCATCTCACCTAGCTCATGTGCATCCTACCACATCGTGCACATAGCCGGACATCCCATCTCACCCAGCTCATGTGCATCCCACCACATTGTGCACATAGCCAAACATTCCATCTCACCCAGCTCATGTGCATCCCACCACATCGTGCACATAGCCAGACATCCCATCTCACCCAGCTAATGTGCATCCCACCACATCGTGTGCATAGTTGGACATCCCATCCATCTCCCTCACCATCTCATCACAGGGCAAGTGCACACTCACCCCGCACATGCACGGTTGCATTTGTCACACAATGGTACCATATATGACATAGTATATATATATATATATATATCAACATTATACAAAAACATATGGATTCATCCTTTTACACATTTCACTTTTCACAACATCAAACATTTTATCAAGGGCTTGTTCCTAGGAAATTTTAAAGCAAAACCGATGAAATTTCCAAGTGATTCATTGAAACACGTAAACATCCCCAAAACATTTTGAAATGCAAGTTCACTCACCTTATGATAGCGGGATATTACATCGCTATTTGTTCAGAGGCGTATCTAGCTATTCTACTTGCCAGTCGCTCGTTATTCCCTCTAACACGCCACCACCATGCACTATCCTTACTTTTGTACTTCCTAACAACAATCCAAATTCAATATCTTTAGTGTACCTCATTTCTACTTCTCTTTTTCCTTCAATCATGAATCCTCATCGAACTAACTTATATCTTGATACATTCTTTACCAAAGTGGCCTTTATCTTTACTTGCGTAATTCTTTAGATTATGGATACTAGCAACTTATTTATGACTCTGGCATATATATAAATCTTGTCTAAAGATATTTATCAAGTTTATCCATCATTTCCACAACAATTACCTAACATATAGCAGCAACTCTAAATTTACTTCCATCAACATTTTCTAAGGCTACATGTACCACCATCCTCGTTTACATGTTGCCACCAAGCATAACATTAATATTCATTCATGCACACCCACATGCATAACCTTTTAAACCTTTCCTAACAACACATATCTACACACCAAACTTCCAATCAATATAATTGCCTTCCAACCATAACCATGACATCACAATAACACTACATATGCACGTAATCATTCTCACCATACTAGACTAATCATAAGCTTCAAATTCTAGCATTAAGCTTACCACTTGGTTTTAGCTTGAATTTCACCTAATGAAATTCATAATTTCCACACACCCATGGTCACCATAGTTGCCACAAAATGATTCACACATCATTTTTCCAAGAATTTAACCAACCATAAGCTTAAAAACACAAAATCCTTACCTTAGCTTGCTTGAATTACAAAACCAAGCTTTTCTTCCTTTTTCTCTTTTTTTCTCTCTTCTCCTCCTAGGGTTTATATGTGCTGGAAATTGGGGTTTGAAACTTTAGGTTTAGTGCCCAAGAAGTTTAGAGAAGAAAGAAGTAAGAAAAGAAAGGAAATAAGAAGAAAACAAGGAAAAGAAATTGAAAAACTCCATTTTCATGGTGGTAAAGGTGAATATGGCATTGGGTGGGGAGGAAGAAAAAAAGAAGTTCTTGGAAGCTGCTGGAAAATGATATTTATAGCCAAAGCTTATCCAATTTTCATGCAATTACAATAATGCCCTTAACAAGGTGCCTTATCTTACTGTTATCCTTTGTGCAATCTTTTTATTCTTTTGACACTAAGAAAAGGTCTAAAATCCTCTAAAAAGGTCCCTTGAATAGCCTCCCAAAAGCCCTAGCTTCCAAAGTCCCTTAAACTTGTTATTGGTGGAAATTACAGTCAAGGTCGTGACACTAAGTTTCTAGCGTCGCGATGCTCAAGGTTCTGTCCAACTCTGTTCTTCTAGTGCAGTACTTTTACTTTGACAAATATTTTGACCACCTTCTCGTCAGAACAGAGCAAAGTGGTAAACATCAAAGTTGTATCCCTACCTTTTAGCTTTCTAATGGTTAAAAAATCATATCATTTGGACTTGTGTAGTGGGAGATATACTTGAAAAACCGAAACATATGCAAATAGAGCAATAGTCCATTGTGCACCTTTCTTCACCAATTAAAATTATTTTTGATCCTACTCCTATAAAAACATAAAATAAATATAAATAACATTAAACTAGCATTGTTAGCCACCATATCAAGGTATGGGGTACTACAATATCTTACCCAAGAGTTTCAAGACTATCTAAAAGAAAATGGGATTCTCGCATATTGGACTCCTCTAGGGACTCCAGGGCACAATGGGGTGTCTAAGAAAAGAAATTGAACATTATTGGACATGGTTCGATCCATGATGAGTCGTGTAGATCTTTGTATATCTTTCTAGGGATATGCCTTAGAAATTGTTGCTCATATACTGAACCAGGTTCTTACCAAATTAGTTGATAAGACACCATATGAGATATGGAGTAAGAAAAGGCCTAACTTGTCTTATGCCAAGATTTAGGGATGTACTGTTGTTGGCTCCATTAGTTTTTGATGATAATAAAACATTCCCATTTCATTTGTATCAAACATTTCTATTTAAGTGTGCAGGACAAAAAGTCATATGAAAATAATAAATCAACCTTTCAAATGTGTATATCAAAAATCATGAAAATGAAGAAAAATGATTGATCAACAAAAAGAAAGGTCTTTGGTTAAATAATGAAGAATGTTGGTTGACTAAAATTTAATTTGGAGAAATGGCGAGCTGAAGAATATTGAGAGATAGAACCAACTTAGTCGACCAAGATGTGAGTTAGTTGACTAAGAAGCTGCTTCTAGACAGAACTAACTTAGTCGACCAAGAAATGGGTTAGTCAACTAAGTGCACACTGCCACAACTGCTAGGCACAGGGAGTAGAAAATAGAAATGAGTTAGTCGACTAAGATACCGGTTAGTTGACTAAGAGCATTCTGCCTGTAAGTTTAAAATCTGCATTAAAAGACAGAATAACCGCTAGAACCGACTCCCAACTGTCTCCAACGGCTAGAAAATAGTCAAACTGCCATCAAAGATGTTTCTCCAAGCATAAAAGGGTCTTCCAATAGTTAGAAATAAGTTCTTGGAGGTTTTGGAATGGATTTGAGTCACAAAGAGCTGAAAAACCAAAAATCTCTTTTGCATCTCACTGCATTTAAATGGCCATCCTTTGTATTTGTAATCTACACTCAACCTTGTACCATTTAGATCAACTTGTGATCATAGGTACTTTCTTTTACTTCTCTTCTTGTATTCTTAGAGTGAGGAAGTCACTCTAAGTGTTTGTTTCAAGCTAGGTTTGCTTGAAAGTGTTAAGGTTCTAACTTAGCCTTAAAAGTTAGGTGTTGGGTTTTAGTTTAGCCCATGAAAAACTAGTGTAAAGGTTTTGGCTGAGCTTGGTAAAAGCCATTGTAAAGCATGGTGAAAGCTTGTTAATTTCACTGGTTTATAGTGGATTGTTTAGAAAATCCTTGGTTGGATAATCAAGGTAGTGGATGTAAGTCTTGGACCGAACCACTATAAATTCTGCTGTCTTTTTTACTCTGTTTTTGTTTCATTTTCTTTTCTTCATTTGTCTCGCCTTTATCTAGACTTTGAGACAATATTTGAAAGAGCCAAATTGTGCTATTCACCCCCCCTCTAGCACATATTATTGGGACTAATAACTGTTTATGTGAAGCGATAATGTCTAATAAGTTAGAAGCAAGATTAGACAAATGTAAATTTGTGGGATATCCTAAAGAAACACATGGATATTATTTCTATAATCCCACTGAGCAAATGGTGTTTGTCTCAAGGCATGCCACTTTCCTTGAGAAAGAGTTCTTAAATGAAAAGTCTAGTGGGAGTAAAGCTGTACTCGAAAAAGTTCGAGACCCACAAATTGGCATTCCCTTGGAACTTGAGCCTGAGATTGTGACATTTGATGTACAACCACAATCTCAAGAAGCACAACCACTCAAAAGGTCTAGTAGAATATGTCAAGCTCCAAAAAGATATGGATTTCTCTTGGAAAGGGATGCATTGCCCATAAATGATCAACCTACAACCTATGAGGAGGCGATGTTGGACATCGATTCTGAGAAATGACTAAAAGCCATGAAATTTGAAATGGATGCCATGGATACCAACCAAGTATAGACTTTGGTGGACCCATTTGAAGGGATAAAACCCATTGGGTGCAAATGGGTCTTTAAGAAAAAGACCAATGTAGATGGCAAGGTGCAAACCTTTAAAGCTAAACTGGTAGCAAAAAGTTATAAACAAAGACAAGGTAGTGACTTTGAAGAAACCTTTTCACCAGTTGCTATGTTTAAATCCATTAGGATTTTGCTTGCAATTGCTGCATACCATGATTATGAAATATGGCAAATGGATGTAAAAACTGCATTCCTTAATGGAAACTTCCAAGAGAAAGTGTACATGACACAACTTGAAGGTTTTATATCTAATGCTAATGCTAATAAGGTATGCAAGCTTTAAAAGTCCATTTATGGACTTAAGCAAGCTTCTCGGAGTTGGAACATCCGTTTGGATGAAGCTTTAAAAGGGTTTAACTTCATTAAAAATGAGGATGAACCATGTGTCTATAAAAAGGCTAGTGGGAGTGCCATAATTTTCCTAGTGCTCTATGTTGATGACATATTGCTCATAGGAAATGATATACCATTGCTGCAATCTACAAAAATTTGGTTGTCCAAACAATTCTCCATGAAGGATTTGGGACAGGCAACCTACATTTTAGAAATAAAGATCTATAGAGATAGATCTAAAAGGTTGCTAGGTCTCTTCTAATCCACATACATAGACAAGGTGCTAAAAAGGTTTAGCATGATGGAGTCCAAGAGGGGTAGTTGCCTATGCCGCAAGGCATCTATCTCTCCAAAGACATGTGTCTAAAGAATAAAAAAGAGAGAAATCGCATGGATAAGATCCCATATGCTTCAGCAATAAGAATTATCATGTATGCGATGCTTTGCACTAGACCAAATGTATCTTATGCTCTAAGTGTCACAAGTAGATACCGAGCTAATCTTGGTGAAGGTCACTTGATAGCTATGAAAAACATCCTAAAGTACTTACAAAAAACTAAGGATGAATTTCTAGTTTATGGAGGAAATGAACTCCAAGTTAGGGGTTATACGGATGCAAGCTTTCAAATTGACAAAGATGATAGCAAGTCACAAAGTGGATATGTGTTCACACTCAATGGAGGTGCAGTGAGCTAAAAGAGTTCCAAACAAGAGATGATTACGGATTCTACAACCGAAGTCGAATACATCTCTACATCTGAGGCAACGAAATAGGCAGTTTGGATTAAGAAGTTCATTACTGAACTAGATGTGGTTCCTAGCATTGTTGATCCTGTCATGATCCAAAACCTAGGCCATGATCGACACATGGGCCTAATGGGCATAGCCCACTAAGCCCAAGCAAGCCTATTTATGCAATTCTGATCATTAATCCTAACCATCATTTCTAAAACCACATATTGAACTTCTCAACTAAAAATATTTCAATAACATTTTATTATGTCAAAATAATGTCACTTGTTTGCCAACTCATGGTGGCATCAGTAATCAAATATACATAGTTGACTTATAACATGGATCCTAGCGGATTCCATTACATATACATGTTCACAAGTAAAAGACTCGTGACCATTAGCGAAGTGATCGTGGGTGAAGGTACAGCTACTGAGATGCCATAGTACCTACCAAGAGGACGAGCATACGTGGACACTCTATCTAGGTCCCAACTGCCTTCGAATCTGAAAACATGAAGTTTAAAAACGTGAGTATAAAACTCAGTGAGTGAACATAAGAAAGGAACAAGCAATCGATAGGAAAAATTTGGAAATCATGATGCACTTGTTTCAAAAACAATGCACTTGATTTAATTTCTTACTAAAAACCCCTCATTTCAAACCTTGATTAATACCCTCATAGTGTTTCACAAACCCATGATCAATCCATGAAGTTAAATGGCTGAAACGTATGTCAAAATCAAGCAAGGTAGCAAGCATGGCAGCAAGTTTCTCGCTGCAGTGAAATTCATTCTCGTTGCAGGGAGATTCGGGCGGCCAAAAGAGAAAGTCTCTCGCTGTAGTGAGAAACAATGTTAGTTTGCATATATTTTAGTTTTTCTAGCATATCTCTCGCTAAAGAAGTCCAATTGACCTATTTTTTGGATCATTAGAAAGATAAGAGATAGGAATACAATTTTTACGTTTACCACTTTTCTCAGTTCAAACGTGAAGGTGGTCAAAATCTTCACTGAAGTGAAAGCACTGCATCAGAACCCTAGAGTTTCTCGCTGCAGCGAAATTTCCTCGTTGCAATGAGATTCATTCTCGCTGCAGCAAAATTTCCTCGCTGCAATGAAAAACAGGGTTGGTTTATGCCCCCACCACCCGAGAGTTTCTCACTGCAATGAGAATGCATTCTCACTGCAGCGAGATTCAGGGTAAATGACCAATAAGGGGTTTTCACATGCCACAAAATCCATCCCTACCAAATTGCACATCAAAGTGAACACATTGACAATAATCAAGTTATCAACATTCAAAACAATCACATATTATAATCATAAACTTGCTATCACATATACATCTATAAACATATATCAACAAGTACACCACCCCACTTCATTCATCATCATAGCCAGGTCATCATCATCATCGGCTTATGCGCACTCCCTACTCGCACATAGTCGGGTCATCACCATCATCGGCTTATGCGCACTCCCTACTCGCACATAACCGAGTCAATATTATCACACAACATTATTCATCAATGCACAACATATATTCATATATATATATATATATACATACCAACATAATATAAGAGCACATGGATTCATCCTTTTGCACTTTTCACATTTTAGCAAGATCAAAACATTTATCAAACGCTTGTTCCCAAGCACCCATTTTTAATGAAAAGTTGGATAAAATCATGCAAATAATTCATCTCAACACAATTCTATTTTCCAAAATAATTTTGAAATGCAAGTTCACTTACCGGGATTGTTGAACCTCTAATCGACTCTAACTTCGATTATTACTTCACACAGACATGTGAGGCCTTGTTGGAACCTATCACTCATAATATAACTATCAAAAATATAACAGCCCATAAATCAAATATCT
The DNA here is from genome assembly GCF_053813885.1 of Theobroma cacao. Lineage (NCBI taxonomy): Eukaryota > Viridiplantae > Streptophyta > Magnoliopsida > Malvales > Malvaceae > Theobroma > Theobroma cacao. The sequence continues at coordinate 28,299,266 of NC_142639.1, read as the reverse complement.
AGCTATCTCTAACACCTTAAAATCAAATTCTAACTCATTTCTCACCTTGGTGGGTTTTTGTAGTTGAATTCCTTTACAAAAGCTTCCAAGCTACTATGGCAAGTCTCTTTTTCTCTCTCTAAAACTTTCAACTAGTGAGAGAAAGTGCTGAACAAAGACTTTTTGAGGGTTTTAAGGTGTAAAAGTGGAAAAGCATGAAAAACCCTATGAAGGAGTGGGCAAAAGCATGAAATTTAAAGTTTCCATGAGGGATTTATGGAGGATTCAAGGTTTTCCTCCCATGGAGAATGAAGAAAACGTGAAATGAAGAGAAAGGTTGGGCTAAAGAAGGAGAAGCTGCTGGAGCATAGATATTTATGCTTCAAGTAAATCAAAATTTCCACTAAAATTACCAAAATGCCCTTAACATGGTGGCTTTGTCTTCCTCCCATCCTTTGTGCAACCTTTTTGCTCTTTTGACACTGAAACAAAGTCCATAATAGTCTAAGGGTACTCGGGTTCATGAAACTTAAAAATTTATACTCGAGATGCAAAATGACCATTTTGCCCCTATCGTGGAAATTATCATTATTTTGATCTTCCTTATTTATTTACCATCATAAACATCATTCATTCATTCCTTAGGCCTATTTAGATCTTAATAGCATCAAAAAAACCCACTTGTAGGAGCTCACTAAGAGAAATTATGAAATTACCCCTAGTCTGCATTATCGCGTTTACTTCTAGTTACGTGTCTATAGGGGTTGAGATTTCACAGGTTCACTTCTGAATTACCCTTTTAACTCGGTACTTAACCTAAATTGTCATCCATAAACTTTATTAGCCACCGTATCAAAATACGAGGTACTACAGATCCAATACCTTTGTATTATGATAATAATGGAGCCATTACACAAGCAAATGAGCCAAGGTCTCATAAAAAATTTAAACATGTGTTGTGGCATTACCATGTGATCAGGGAAATCATTGGAAAAGAAGACATTTGCATAGAGCGTATACCCACTGAGGATAATATTACTGATCCTCTCACTAAAGCATTATCCCAATAGAAATATAATCATCATGTTGAGAACATTGGTATTAGATACATAGGCGATTGGCTTTAGTGCTAGTCGGAGATTATTAGAATAAGCCCTACAAGCCAATCTATGGTGGTATGGGAATTGCAATTTTGAGATAGTCATGTATGACATTTTGTTATTCATAATAACATCGAGGTAGTTCTTTATCCATAAGTTTGTGAATTGCTTACTTTTTGTACTTATGTAGATAAAGCCCATGGAGCTATATATGCCTTGCAAAGGAATTGTATTGAGATACAATTATGAAATCTTTATGCATCAAAGCATTGTTCCTAAAAGTTCCTGATCATTGTATTATTAAGACAAGGCATAAATAATGTTTAAAGATCAGCACATGTTATGTTCCTTACTTGTGAAGTAAGCAATCGCTCTCATAAATTAAAGTATAGAAATACTTGGAACTAGCATGTGGGTGCTTGCCATGGGAGAGCGAGTTCACTAAATATGAATCGTCATGAGAACTGCATTTGGTACCTCAATCAAGTGTCTATGCAATACTTCTCATGTGTCAGTTGTGAAACTACTTCTTAGACTTGAGACACCAAGTTGTCTTGTATGTCGAGTACTATGCTTTGATTTTATCCCTACAGGTGCCGAACCAAAGATGCCAAAATAGGATATTTTTGGGTATAGTATGAAGCATATGAAGGCAAATGAGTGGTCAAGATAGGAATCATCACCCCTAGTGATTTAATGGGAAATATCTCATTTGTTCTTGGTTGACATTAGCTTAATCAAATCCTTGGCTACGATGATTAGGAGATTATGAAATGAGTTTCATAGGTCTCTATAAAACTAATGATCTAACTGCAGGAACAAATATAGATGTCAATAAGAGTAGGCATTGCACTAAACTCTTATCATCTCCAAGATATATGATGAGAGAATGAATTATACTGAAAAACTATACACTGAAAGGTTGTCAAAGAATCCTTTGACTCTCCTCACAACTGGGTGGCCATGATGCATTGCTAGATGCCAATCATGGTCTATGGCATTGAATTAGCTAATTTAAAATTGAATATGATTCATTTAAATTAATTAATTAATAATATTATAATTCAATTCCATTGCCAACATGTTAGGAACCTAATGGGTCACACACAAAAGTTACAATTTGGATTAAATTAAGAGTGTGATGATTTAAGTTAGACTTAAATCAAATTCTAGGTTTTAACTACTAAGGACCTAATTAAAAGAGTTTAAATAGATATTGGTTAAAAATTATAATTGTTATAATATTAAGGGCTTATTTTGTAAATTTTAATAAGTTAAACCTAGATATAGATATCACATTATAGCCACTCTTTTATTAAGAGAGAAAAAACAAAAGAAAAAAAAATGTTTTTCTCTTGAGTGCCGCCACTCTTGAGAAGTTTTTTTTTTTTTGAAAACTTTTCCTTTGATTTTTTGCTAGAAATCAAAGAAGAAAAGAGGACAAATCGTTGTCCACTTACTAGCAGAAGCTCGTGTCATAAAGCTCTCTTCTTGAGAAAGATCCATTGCAATCATGTGTGCAACATTAGAGGCCAAGCGATTGAGTGGCTGGGATTCTTTCACACAAAAGGTGTTCACGTTTTATCACCAAAAGAAATCCATTTGATTACGATATCACTTGGAAAGATAAAACTTTTTTTTGATTTTATGTGGTGCTTAACTTTGCATTAAACAACCAAAGTGATCCACAAGTAGGAGGCAAAGTTTTTATTTTATTTCAATTTTGTTTATTTCGCTGCGTTGATGCTCTAATCATGTCGTTCCTATCATATTTTGATTTGAGTTGAAAGTTGTGAATTTTCTCTCCAATGTCTTTGAAAAGTCTTTTCGATTTTAGGATCAAAAGGAACAATTTCCAAGCTTCCCACTTTTCGTATACAATGACCAAAAGTACATGAAATAAAGAAAAACAAAGCTTGAAGTAAGACTAGTTTGCTTGGTATTAATATTAGCAAGAAGTAAGAAAACAATTCTTCGACAACGGTGTCAAAAACTTGTTATATTTCTCCACGCAAGTGTACATATCGCAACAAGTAATATATAGGTAAATAGAGTATCAAATCCTGCAGGGAATTGCACTAATTTAAGCAAAGTACTAAAATTGTAGCAAACTAATTTTATCCAAGTAATCAAAATTAGAAAATTAATTGAAAGCAAAATTGAACTAACAAACTAAAACTAATAGTTGTAAGGCAAAAGTTACTAGAAAAACAATTGATTAAAAGCTTAGGATTATGATATCACTCAACGTTTCATTTGAATCCTCTTTCTCTCTCTAAACTTACTTCAATGAATTGAGTTGCTAACCTAGAGCCTCAAGTTATTTATTAGTCTTTGTCTAGGTGCTTATAAAAATATCTCTCCCAATTAATTTATTATATGTCTATGTAAATTCAACTGAAGATAGATTCATTAAGTTTGTGCTCTAATCTTGGCTACATGTGACACATAGGTATATGTCTATCCTATACGCAAATCAAATATCTAATCAACTAAGTGATTATGAACACATGCTATTCCATTCATGGCCTAATCTAAACTCCCATCGTCAAGTTATATTTAGATATTCAAATCAATCTAATTAGTGATCAAGCAATTAGAAACATTAAACACAAAATTGGAATAAATAACTCATATTCCATAGAAAATAAGCAAAAGAGAGACAAAGAATTCCAACTACATATTGAGTCCAATTATAATCCTCGAAAAAGTAAATTAGTTCAATATATCTACTAAAAACATCATCCAAAGAAAATTGATCATCAATTCAAGTTAAAGGAAGTAAGAGAAAAATAAAAGTAGAGAGAGAAATTAAGAGTTGGGAATTCTTGAATCTTTAATCTTCCTTGATTTTCCTTGCTTTCTTGCATGTTTGACGGCTTCTTTTTCTCCAAAGAACCCTAGCTTAATTGTATTTGAAATTGCTTTTAAAAACTTCCTCAAATAGACCCTCAAAACCCTAATATTTTTAAAACTTGGAAAAACTAAATGCCAAGATATCAGAGGCATCGCGACTTTGCTCCTTAGGCGTTGTGGTGCCTTGGCTTGGGTTAATGTATAGGGATGTCTTCTCTTATGCTGTCCCTACTGCACTACTTCATATTGTGACTTGATTTTCTCCTTCTTTTAGCCCGAACTGGGTAAAGTGGTAAACATAAAAGTTGTATCTTTGCCTCATATCTTTTTAGTAGTTTAGAAATCACATCATTCGAAGTTTTGTAGAGAGTGTTATGTTCGAAATACCAAGATATGTGCAATAAAAGTCTACACTTTATGAATGCCTAGCTTGACGATTTATTTCCCTTCATATCACACAACTACAAATTCAGCAAATTAATCAATAATAACTTATCTTAGGCAAATTAACATCAAATTGGGTTCAAAATTAGATTGAATCACCTAATTAACTAATTTAATTAAAATAAAATAAAACCTAACTAATTCCTATGCAATAGTACAAAAAGTAAGTTAAATTACTATCAAAACTAAATCCAAATAACTCTATATCATAGAGTTATCAATAAGTAAGATATCATTCCCAACAAGGATTGATAAAAATATGTAAGTAAAATGATAAAACCAATAATTTTATTTGAGAAATCGAATTTTGAGAAGATATGGTGAATTTAAATCTAGTAAAGATTAAACAAAAATGAGCAACTAATAAAATTTAACACAAATGCAAAATATTAAGAGAAATCCTATGAAAAGCAATGTTAGGAGTTCAATTTCACCTACACTTATATAGCCAAGAGAATAAACAAACAAGTTTCAAACGTTATAATTCATGATAAGGTATAATTCTCTAATGTCTTAATTATCTATATATCAGGTCTAATTAACTACCTCAAATTTTTTTAACTTCAAATATCCATATTTCGGGTTTATCCTAGACTAAATTAATTTAAGGTGCATTAGGTTTACAGAATCCTTGTTTTTTGTTAAGTCTTTCTATTTGATTACAACTTAAACTAACCACATCCTAAGATCCCTATTTGGTTACTCCTATTCAATTTATGGCATGTATGAGACATTTAAAGTTCAATTTATCATTCAAAAGTTCATCAAACACAGCTTCTCTATTCAATTACAGTTGTGTAATAGAATCCCAATCAAAATAAGAAAAAGCATGAAGATTAACTGAACATGCTCTTCATGAAAAATAAATATTCAAAACTTATTCCTAATGAAATTCTCAAGACATAGGTTCAACTACATCTTCCCTTAACAAATAAAAATCTACTCCATAATAAAATTCAATAAACACCAAAGAGTATTGGAAGACATTACCATAATTGATTACAATTGAGAAAAAGGAAAAAAGGAATAAATTTCTTTTTCTTGATGAAATAATTTTCAAAGCTCCTATTGCCTCTCTTTCTTCTTCTCTGAGCAACGATTAAGGCTCGCTCTTCTAACTCCCACCTCTTTTCTTTTGTTAGGTTTTTCTTTTAAATTTGGCTTTTTTTTCTCTTTTGGCAGTAGTTGTTAAATAAACAGCTCAAGTTGTTTATTGCCACAAGAACTCTATTCTAGCTAAAAGTTTTAATTTAAATTAACTTCAGACTTATGATAACTCTTTCAGATGATTACAGCATGAATAAATCCAACTTAATCACTTTAGCTCACAAGTCCTTGTGAAATTTAAATTCCCAACATGCACATGGTTTGACGTTTTTAAAATTTAAAACATCAAGCTCATCCGATTAGAAGTCCATTGTTCCCCAAATTCTATTTACACTGTCCAGCAACTTATGATGAATTTTTCTCCCTAATCTTGTTTGAACTAGCAAAAATGACAAAAATAAGAATTGTAATCTTGTTTCTTAGCTTTCCAATGCCTCTTGAAGCATATCATTTGGACTTCTAGAGCGAAAATTATGGGCTAATTACTGAAACAGGTCTGGATGCATGTCTTTTTCTGCAACAGAGGCTGAATGGCCCAAATATCCTTTTGAAAAATTAATGCTTGGTAAATATAATTAAGTCCAATACTTCTCCATCAACTTTGCCTAACTCTTACTCTTATTAGGCTCATATAAAATTTTTCTTAAATTGCCATGGTTGTTCCCTTTTTAACTCTGCAAGGAAAATCAATCAAATAAGTATCTAATTAACATTAAATAGATAAAATTATTCCATAAATCCTATAAAAATATGACTACACTTTAAATTGCCTAAGGTGGCTTATAATTTTAAGCTTTGTATTTGTTCTGCTTTTTCACTTTGAACACGAAATCGTGCAAAATAGTATTTTGATTTTTTATATAAATTCTATTATACATACATTCTATATGATTTCATGGTAGTGGGTTCTCTGATGTTCATTTGAGTAATTCGATATTTGTTTTGAGGCTTGCTTGGGTTAAGAAGGTCACTCCTATTGATACCTTTATGCCGATCATGGCCTTGAGCTTTAAGTTGTGACAAAGTTGGTATCCAAGCTCTCTGTTTGTCTAAGTTTTAGGTATTTTGTTTTGAGTCAGCAAAGTTCGGTTTTTGTGTCGTGTCTTGTTTTCAATTTGTGAACTATAGTACAACTCGTGAATAGGAGACTACATGGATTCCTTTTTTTGTTTAGAATATACCATTTTGTTCACCATATTGAGTTTAGTGTTTACTCTTGTCCAAGTTAGGATGCCACCTCAAACATGGGTAGGATGCTCCCATTGATTTTCCTCATACATAAGCAAAACCACAGTCTTCGTCTATTATGGGATGTGGTAGGCAAGGTAAGACTGTTAAACTTGCTAGCGATGAGCCACTTGTAATGGCTAGTGTTGAGGCACTTGTGGTGGAATTTGTTGATGCTCAATCTGAGGAGGTAAAAGATAAGATACCCACTAGAGAGTCAACTTTGATAGATGTGATAGCTAATCTACAAGAGGTTAGGGTCATGGAAATTATGGCCACTCGTATGGATGTCTTTCAACAACGAGTCGAAGGCCAACAGATAGTGTGTGCTACACATAGCTCGCAAGGTCAAGATGGCCAAAAGCAGTCATAGTCTGCTCAAGGAACTATGGAGGTTTCACTACTTGATTTTCGTAAGATGAAACCACTCTCATTTTTTAGGTCTGATGTGACAAAGAATGCCTAAATTTTCTTGGAAGAGATAAAGAAGATCTGCACTATTTTGGAATGTTCTAGTGTCTGATTAGTGGAGCTGATTGGCTTTAAGTTTAAGGATGTGGCTTATCAGTGGTATTAGTCTTTACATAGAGGCAGACTAGTTGGTGTAGACCCATTGACTTGAGAAGACTTTTATACTACTTTTTTGAGTCAATTTCGATCAGCCAATGAGCAAGTCACTGAGGCACATAAGTTTAAGGCATTAGTGCAGATGCCTAGCATGATATTGTCAAAGTACAACATTGAGTTTACGTAGTTATCCTGATATGCACTGTACCTTGTTTTTACTGAGGATATGAGGATTAAATGCTTTATGGATGGGTTGGTTAAGACATTGTTTAAGGGCAGTGCATCACAAACCTTTGGTACTTATGACTCTGCAGTGGATCGTGCTTAAAGGATTAAGACTAAAATCACGGAAAGGTGGGCAACTTGAGATAAAGTCAATAGAGTTAAGATTAAGAGCCATCAAGGATAATAAAGTATTAGCACCGGACATGCATCGTCCATAGGCCATCATAGAGTTGCTCAGTCACATAGTTCCGAGCAAAAGAGTGGTATAATTAGCTTGGGATCATGATGTGATAAGAAAGCATGCGTTGCATCTAGGCAGCTGGCCTCAAGATCTAACATTCAGTCAACCTCACTTTGCCCTACTTGTGGAAAGATTCACAAAGGAATGTGCAATAAGACTTTGCTTTGAGTATGGGCAGGCTGGACATATTAGAAAGGACTATCTTATGGCACCATGGTTTCAAAAGGGCTCATGCCCCATATCTTAAGTTGTATTACCACCACCTCTTGTTGTATCTTAGCATATTTGAGTAGTTGTAGAAGCTAAAGGTAGAGGTGCGAGTAACTATTCTTAAGATATAGCATCTAAGTCTATACACCAAGGAATAACTAGCAAAAGACAAGCCAGGGTTTATGCTTTGACACTTTATGATGCCCAAACGTCTAAGATTGTGGTTTCAAGTATACTTTTTATTTGTGGTGCTAAAGCATGTGTTCTATATGATCCTAGATCTATTAATTCCTTAGTGTCTCTATATTTTGCTTTGAAATTGGGTGTTAATTACACTATGATGAAATTTGAGTTTGTTGTGACTACTTCATTAAATGAGGTGTTTAAGTATAAATCATGTGTGATCTAGTAAAGGACAAAGACACACAAGCCACTTTGATTTTACTTGATATGTTAGACTTTGATGTGATTTTCGGTATTGATTGGCTATTTCCAAATTATGTTAGCATGGACTACCACCCTAAGTTGTCAGGTTTGATTACCAATGAGAGCCATCCTTTAGTATTCACAAAGATTATAGTTGTCACAACCCAATTCTCGGGCCATGACCGGCGCAAGGGCCCAATGGGCTCGGCCCACTAAGCCCAAGCAAGCTTATTTATATAATCTTATACATTAATCCACGTTTCTTTAAAATCCAAAATTTGTGGTGTTCAAATATAGTTCCTTTGAAAACAACTCACAAAAACCAATCATGCATTCATAATGGCATCATCAACCATTATATACATATATAGATTAACAAATGAATCTTAACATTTCACATCAAGTATTCATATACATATAATTGGACCTTGACCGTCAGCAAAGTGACTCTGGGCACGGATGCTAACATCTAATGTTATGGTAAACCTACCGAGCAATGGATAAGGAGGAGCACCTCGTCCTAGGATCCAATCACCTTTAACTCAGGAAGCCTAAAACATTAAGTTTAAAAATGTGAGTACAAACTCAGTGACTGAACATAAAAAGGGAACAAGCAAATGATACGAAGAGATTTTGACACCATGATGCACTTTAGTTACAAACAATGTAATTTAGTTTGATTTCTGGTAAAGCGTCTTAATTTAACCCTTGATTATTTAATTCCTTAGCATTGAAAATCCATGATAAACCATGAAGTTGAAAAGAATGAAAATTTCGGCAATGTCCACGTAAGACAAGCAAAACAGAAGGCTTCTAGCTGCAACGGAAAGGCATTCTTGCTGTAGTGAAAACAGAGTCAGTGCTCAGCTTTCCAAACCTGATACTTTCTCTTTACAGCAAGAATGCATTCTCGATGCAGCAAGAATGCATTCTCGATGCAGCAAGAATGCATTCTCGATGCAGCGAAAATAGAGCCAGATAAGGTTAGGGGAAATTTTCACTGTTATATAAATCCAATCCTATTGCAACGAAACTCCACCTATATGACAATAATCAAGTTTCAACAGTCAATGCAATCACATTAATTCCAAACCTCTATATATAGTAAATATATATAAGCATATACACCACCACCGCCTCACCTAGCTCATGTGCACTCCCACACCGCACATAGCTAGAGTCATTATGTGCATCCCCCCACATCGTGCACAGCTAATACCATCGTGTGCATCCCCCCACATCGTGCACAAGCAATATCATCATCCACACTCCCACACCCCGTCATCACCGGCATGTGCATCCCCCTACATCGTGCATATGCACAATTCTATTTATTACATAATATTAACTATCAATACACAACATATATATATATCAACATCATATAGGGGCACAAGGATTCATCATATTGTGTACTCACAACATGAAACGTTTTAATAAAGGCTTGTTCCCACGCATAATCTTTAAGGAAAAATCAAATAAAAATCATTTACATACTTCATCCAAATACCAATGCATTTTTCAAAACATTTTAAATGCAAGTTCACTCATCTTACGATAGCGGGATATTACATTGTTATTTGTTCATAAGCGTATCTAGCTATCCTACTTGCCAGTCGCTTGTTATTTCCTCCGGCACGCCACCACAGTACTCTAACTTTACCTTTGTATTTCCTAGCAACAATTCAAATGCAATACCTTTAGTGTACATCATTCCTACTTCTCTTTTTCCTTCAATCATGAATCCTTATTCAACTAACTTATATCTTGACACATTTTTACCAAAGTTGCCTTTATCCTTTACTTGCGTAATTCTTTAGATTATAGATACCGGCAACTTATTTATAACTCTAACACATATATTAATCTTGTCTAAAGATATTTATCAAGTTTAACCATCATTTCCACAACAATTACCTAGCATATGGCAGCAACTACAAATTTACTTCCATCAAGCACTTTCTAAGTTTACATGTAACATTATTCTCATTTACATGTTGCCACCAAGTATAACATCAATATCCATTCCTACGCACCAACATCCATAACCTTTTTAAGCTTTTCCTAACAACACATATATCCACACAATTCATTTCTTTTCCAAACTTCTAATTAATATAATTGCCTTCCAACCATACCCATGACTCCACAATAATACTGCATATTGCACACAATCATTCTCACCATAATAAACCAATCGTAGGATTCAAATTAGAGCATGAAGCTTACCACTTGGTTTTAGCTTGGATTTCGCCTAACAAAATTCATAATTCCCTCACACCCATGGCCACCATAGCTGCCACAAAATGATTCACTCATTATTTTTCCAAGGATTTAACCAACCATGATCTTAAAAACACAAAATCCTTACCTTATGTTTCTTGAATTACAAAACCAAGCTTTTTGTCTTCCTTTCTCTCTTTTTCCTTCTTCTTCTCCTAGGGTTTAAATGTGCTGGAAATTGGGGTTAGAAGTTATAACTTTGGTGCACAAGGAGTTGGGAGAAGGAAGAAGCAAGAAGAGAAAGGAAATGAAAAGGAAACAAGGAAAGAAAATGGAAGGAAATTAACTTCCCATGGGGGAGAATGAGAAGATGGCATTGGAAGCTTAAAGAATGAAGGAGAAAATATCTTGTTGGGAGGATAAGGATGGTTTGGCTGATAAAGATGAGAGTCAAACCTTCTTTTGGAAGCTTTGACTAAACTTTGTGCAAAATTACAATTTTAGCCTCCAAGTTTCTTCCCTTTTTTTAATTTGTCCTCCCAACACTCATTTAACTCCAATTTCCTTCTATTATCTTCTTCTACACATGTACAAATGAAGTATAAAGTTTGTACTCCAACGCAATGTCCCCATAATATTTAAAATATTTATTTACCTGCGCTATCTTTACTTAATAAAGACACATGGCCCCATTAACGTCATTCTTCTCCTAAATTTTTCTCATTCTTCTTCTCCCCCACTTAGATTGACCATATACTCCTCCTTCATGAAAAATTTTGACACTGAATAAAATATTAATATTAATATTATTTTATTAATAAAATATTATTTTATTCTAAAAATTTTCTCTTGTTTCCTCTTGTCTCCTTGGTACCCAAAATACTTTATTATGTCTCATTTCACTTCCGAATCACTTTTTATCTCATAAATTCTTCCTTGATAAAAATATTATTATTTTATTATTATTTTCTCACGTGCGAAATATTTTATCCCAAACTATTCCTTTCCTTTTTCATCACTTCTAAACATTATAATTACCCTCAATTAGCGTTCAATAAGCTTTATTAGTCACCATATCAAAGTACAAGGCATTACAGTAGTATTGCTTCAACCAATATGGTTTTCGCCATAACATCGAATGGATTGTTGCGACAAAGGTGTCATGGATTTTTGACAATTATTAGAGATACCCAAGTAGAGGTCAAAAGTGTGGCCGATGTGCCTATTGTCAGGGAGCTTTTTTATGTATTTCCAAAAGAGTTACCTAGTTTACCACCAAAATGAAAGTTGGAATTTTGTATAAATTTGCTACAAGATACCCAACCAATATACATTGCATTGTACCGTATGGCACCGGTTGAGCTTAAGGAGCTCAAAGATTAGTTAGAGAATTTGCTGGATAAGGGTTTTATACGACTTAGTGTGTCACCATGGGATGCACCAGTGTTATTCATGAGGGAAAAAAATGGATCATTTAGGTTGTGTATAATTTACAGACAACTCAATAAGGCAACGATAAAGAACAAATATCCTCTTCCAAGGATTGATGATTTGTTCGACCAGTTGCCAAGGGCTCAATATTTCTTCAAGATTGACCTTCGCTCAAGTTACCACTAATTAAGGATTAAGTAAAAAAATGTGGCAAAGATTGCCTTTTGAACTAGGTATGGACATTATGAGTTTTTGGTTATGTCCTTTGGTTTTAGGAATGCCCCAACAGCCTTAGTAGACATGATGAATTAGGTGTTCAAACCATATTTGGACAAGCTTATGGTGGTATTCATTGATGATATTTTGGTGAACTCAAAGAGTAAGAAGGAACACAAGTAACATTTGAGGATTGTACTTCAAGTGTTGAGAGAGCACCAATTATATGCCAAATTCTTCAAGTGTGAATTTTGGCTTAAGAGTGTTAGTTTCTTGGGTCATGTGGTTTCCACGGATGGAGTTATGGTGGACCCAAAGAATATTAAGGCCATAGAAAAATGGCCAAGGTCGACCTCTATGATGAAAATTTGTAGCTTTCTAGGTTAGGCTAGATATTATAGACGATTTGTCAAGGATTTTTCCAAACTTGTGGCACTTATGACTAGATTGACACAAAAGAATGTGAAGTTCAAATGGAATGAGGCTTATGAGGATAACTTTGGAAAGCTTAATGCTTGTCTTACTTCGACACTCATGCTTAGCTTATCACAAGGTGCAAGCGAGTATACGATTTATTGTGATGCCTTATGTGTTGGTTTGGTTGTGTTGTTGTAACATGGTAAAGTCATAGCTTATGCCTCTAAACAATTGCAAAGGCACAAGCAAAATTACCCTATGCATGATTTAGAGATGGCAGCTATCATGTTTACACTTAAGATTTGGAGACATTACCTTTATAAGGAGACATGTGAGATTTATACAGATCATAAGAGTCTTAAATACATCTTTGAGTAGAAAGATCTTTATCTAGGCAACATTGATGGATGGAGTTGTTTAAGGACTATGATTGTACCATCTTTTATCACCGCGGTAAGGCAAATGTGGTAACTGATGCTTTAAGCTGAAAATCTATGGGGAGTTTGGACCATATAACCATTTGTAGGAGATTTTTGGTGAGAGATATTCATGATCTCAGAGACATGGGACTATATTTTGAATTCAATAGGACTGATGCTTTATTAGCACATTTTCGAGTTAGGCTTATGCTAATTGATTGCATTAAGGAAGTCTAAGATAAAGATGAATGGGTGACCACGACCTTGGATGATGCCCAAGGGAAGAACGAGTAGTATTTTGTTAGAGGTTTTGATGGGTTACCTCATTATGGAACGAAGGCATATGTGCTGAATATGGATGGAGTCAAGAAGGTAATTCTTAAAGAGGCTCATTTGTCTGCTTATGTATTACATCTCGAAGCCACCAAGATGTACCATGATTTGAGAAAGGTATATTATGGGAAAGCTTGAAAAAGATGCAGTAGCGTTTATAGCTAAGTGTTTAGTATGCCAATAAGTTAAGGCAGAGCATCAAAGGCAACTAAGTTTACTACCACCTTTCCCCATACTCAATGGAAATGGGAGCACATATCTATGAATTTTGTAACAAGATTACCTAGCACTATTAAGGGTTAAGATTCCATTTGTGTTATAGTTGATAGATTGACTAAGTCCACACACTTTCTACTAATGATGACCACCTATGAAGCCACATAGTTTGCTAAACTGTACATTAAGGAGATTGTGTGATTGCATGGAATTCTAATTACCATAGTCTCAAGTAGAGGTACCTAATTTACCAATTGATTTTGGGGTAAATTCTAAGAAACTTTGGGAACCAAGCTTAATTTTAGCATTGCCTTTCATTCTTAGATCAATGGACAATTTGAGAAGACCATACAAACTTTGGAGGATATGTTATGGGCTTGTGTGGTTAATTTTGGAGTTATGTGGGATCAATACTTAACTTTGATAGAATATTTCCTACAATAACAACTATCAAGCTAGCATTGAGATGGCACCTTATGAGGCCTTGTATAAACGTAAGTGTATGTCATCTATTGCTTAGTTTAAGGTTGGTGAGCGGAAGCTACTTGGACTGAAAATGGTTCAAGAAGCCATCGACAAGTTATAATTGATTCAAGATAAGTTGTTGATAGCTTAGAGTCAATAAAAATCATATGCTAACCATAGACATCGAGATTTGGAGTTTGAGGTGGGTAACCACATATTCTTAAGGGTTTCACCTACTAAGGGGATCATGAGATTTGGCAGAAGGGCAAGTTGAGCCCAAGGTATATTAGACCTTTTAAGATCTTAAAGAGAGTTAGTGTAGTAGCTTATAAATTGGCACAACCCCTAGATCTTTCTAATATCCACCTGGTATTCCATGTGTTTAACTACATAAGTTGTTAAGTGTCTAACTACATAAGTAGTATCCATCCCACATGATTTGTTATGAAGAGATTTAATTAGTTGAAGACCTATTGTTTGAGGAGCTACTAATAGAGATCTTGGATAGACAAGTGAAATGACTTTACACTAAAAACATAGCTTAGGTGAAAGTCCTCTGACGCAACCACTCTAAAGAGGAGGTGACTTGGGAAGTTGAGGATGAGATACATGTGAAGTCCCCACACTTATCTCAAAGTTAAGGTAACTAACTTGTTGGTTTGAATTCGAGGATGAATTTTCTTAAGGGGGAGAGAACATGAAACCCCTAGTTTTAGTTACTTGGATAATTTAGGTAATTAACTTGGTGAGCTAAGGAAACGTGTTGACTAGCTTAAGTCCCTTAATTTCCAACCTTGAGAAAACCATTCACATAGTACTTAAGGGTTCTCATATGGACTATAATTGATTTAGAACTCAAAAAGGTCAAATTTTGCAAGTTGGAGGTCGAAGGGTCAGCCCTTGCCCTTGAATAGTCAACCTTAGGAATTTTTTCAAGCAAGGGCAACTTTCTGGACCAGGGTCGACTACCCCTTCAAAGTACTCAATCTTAAAGCAAAATCATAGCCATAGTCAACCCCTTACCTTACGTAGTCGACCCTAAAACCCAATAGTAGAAAAATAAAACCTAAAACCCTTAAAACCCAAACCTCATTCATTTCTTTCATTTCTCTTTTTTTTTCCACTCATTTTCTCTCAAATTTCTCAACTCTCAAGACCTTTAAACTCCATTATTAAATCTTGACCTTTAAGAACTAAAGGTAAAGATTTTTTAGTCTTAAATCTCTCTTAACCCTTGATAATTCTATTATATGGAGTTATTTTGACACTTTTTTGGGCTTAAGTAGCTAGATCTTTGAGATTTTAGTTTCGAATTTTAACACTTTAGATGTTTTTCCAATTTAAGTTGGACTGCATGTTAAGTAGTTACTTTAAGTTATTTCAATTTAATTCTACTTTATTTTTGCTTGAATTTAACATAAACATAGTTATTATTGATTTCTTTCATTACTTTTGTAAGATATTTAATGAAAAAGGTTCATTTTATGACTGCACAAGTATGGTTATGGCTTCAATCATACATGCTGAAATATTTCGAGGATAACATGAGCAACAGAAGTCTAATTGATGCGATTCTTGATCCATTGGAAAGCTAAGAGAATGGGTTACAACTTTCATGTTTACTAGTTTGGATCTGATCAAGGTGAAAATCACGTAAGAAGATGATGGATGGATACAATTCTACATAAGACAGCATGTTGACTGGAGGCTGCAACCTTAAGTTATTCAAGGCTGCATCGCTGAGGAAGTTAAGACTGCAACACTTGGAAGAGCATGGCCTCGACGCTAAATGAATGGAGTGCACCACACAAACTCCAAGGGCCAAAGTGCTATAACACTGAAAAAGTAGCGTCGCAATGTCATGAAGTACTCTCCTTCGCTTAAATATGTGATAGTCCTTGCAGTGCTTAAGTGAACACTTCCACTCAAGCCAGCCAATAACTAGTTATATTTGTTCATAAATCAACAATAGCAATAAATTAGACTACATCAAAATCATAGAGCATACCGAATGCCATATATGCAACCACTGGAACCAAATAAAAGAAAATGTTTTATTAATATGAAAATGAGTACAAAGGGACCAAGACAAGCCATTGTTAGGCCATAGAGGCAGTCTTAGATGATTCGCTACAACATACCTTGACCAGTAAGGTAGCCCAATAATCTGCTGACTGCTCACCCCTTATAAAGAGTTTACAAGATTTTTCAAGTATTTTACCAATAGCCAATACAATGCTTGAAATAAGGACATTCCTTTCCTACAAGGTCTTTTTCCATAAAGACTTAATAAGTATTTCTAAAAGTGTCACCACGAGCAGTTACAATGTTTGAAAGTGGGACATTTCCCTCATAAATACAAAAGAGTCAATATCTTATACAACTCTAAGTTGGCATAGTCTGAGACAAAGTTGGCTTATGACATCCTCCCCTAGTTCATCTATCGATGTCCTTATTGACTAGTTGGTTTGGAATTCTTCAATCTTTTGTTGGAAGGCACAGAGATCGACTTCTTTCTCCCAAGTGATCTCATTTGGCCCTAAACCTTCCAATCTCACCAAGTACTCTTGTGTCAGTTGTTGGTTGATTATTGTCATCCTCCCTGCTAGAATCTCCTTTACTCGATGCTATGATGATGGCTTGGTGCTGATAGTGGCTCTTGTGGCTCGACTCTTGCTTGCATTTGCTAAATCTGCATGGAACAACTTCATATTACTAATGTGAAACACGGGGTGTACCTTCATCCACTTGGGTGGATCAATCTTGTAGGAAGTCTTCCCCACCTTAGCCACGACTAGTACTAAACCTTCATACTTTCGTACTATTCTTCGATCTCTCTTCCTTAGGAATTGAAGTTGTTCGAGTACCAACTTCACCAGCACTAGGTCTCCCACCTTAAAGTTTTACTCTCTTAAACCTTTATCTACCTACTTTTTCATGCGGTTGGAGCCTTTCTCTAAATAAGCTCTAGAGATTTCAATGTTTTGTCTCCACTCCTTAGCAAAGTTGAACGCCCAAGGACTTTTTCCACTATATAATTCCACTAAGGCATGGGGAAGTCTAGGTTGCTGTTTAATGACAACCTCGAAAGGGGTTTTATTAGTGGTTAAGCTCTTATATGAATTGAAACATAATTGAGCGACAGCTAGTAGATTTGGCCAATTCTTCTAGTTCACCTATACAAAGTGTCATAGGTATTCTTCTAGCAACCCATTAAAACGTTTTGTCTAACCATCTATTTGTAGGTGATAACTGAAAGATATGTTAAGTTCTAACCCTAATAGCTTAAAAAGCTCTTTCCATAAAAAGCTTGTAAACCTTGGATCTCTGTCATTGATAATGCTTTTAGGAATACCTCAATATTTTGCTACATGTTTAAAAGTTGTACAAGCTGTTTTTTCTATTAAGCCAAATTTCTGCACTACAACGAATGTTGCATACTTGGAGAAACGGTCCACCACTACCAAGATTTTTGTCATATCTCCTACTTTAGGAAGTCTTACTATAAAGTCTAGAAAAATACTTTCCCAAGGTTTGGTCAGCACTGGTAGTGGTTCGAGCATTCCCGTTAGTTTTTGTTTGTCTACTTTGTCCTACTGGCAAATGAGGCACGTTTTCATATAATCCATCACATCTTTTCGTATATGAGGCTAATAATAACCTTGTTTCAGTAATGCAACGATCCGCTAACAACTTGGATGTCCTACCAGAGCAGTGTTGTGACATTCCCACATTAATTTCTGTTTAAACTCTCTCGTTCTTGAAATAAATATGTTTGGTCCTTTCGTTAGCAAGAGTCCATTTTCCCTCCAAATGTGGTTCGATTTTCCACTATCCACCAACTTCATAATGGCCATTGCTTGGGGATCTCGGTGCAAGATTTTCTCAATCAGATTAAGGATATTTGTGGTCACTTTGCTGGCTATCATTGGTGCGATCACCCTTAAAGTTGCAAATTCGACCATCCTGCTAAGGGCATATGCCACACGATTCGCTTTTTTAACTTTATGTTCGAAGGAGAAATCAAACGTAGCTAGGAACTCTTGCCATCTTGCCTGTTTAGCTGTAAGTTTCAGTTGTGTGAGGAAGTGACTTACGATTATGTTGTCGATCTTAACCACAAATTGTGATCCTAGCAAGTAATGTCGCCAAGACCATAAACAGTGAATCACTGCTAGTAGTTTTTTCTCCTATGCCATGTCTCTCCTCTTAGTTTCATTCAACTTTTGACTTTCGAATGCAATCGAGTGTCCTTCTTATGACAACACTCCTCTAAGGGCAAAGTCTGATGCATTTGTCTGTACCTTAAAGGGCTTTGCAATATCAAGGAGTGATAAAACAAGATCCGTCATCATCGTGTCTTTCAAATCTTCGAAAGCTTCTTGGCATTGCAACGTCCAACTCCACTTTTATCCCTTTTTCAGTAATTCTATCAATGTTACTATCCTTCTTGAATATCCTTCCATAAATCTCTGATAATAATTGACTAGCCCTAAAAAAATGAAGCTTAGTTGTATTCTTAGGGGTGGCCCACTCTTTGATTGCCTTCACCTTTTGCATGTCCATTCGGATGTGTCATTATTCAATTATGTGCTCAAGGAACTAAATTTGGGTTTGCGTGAATGCACATTTCTCCCTTTTCACATACAATTCGTTGTCACGTAACCTTTGAAAGACCAGCAGCAAGTGCCTTGATGCTTCTTTAAGGTTGAATTGTACACCAAGATATCATCCAAGTAGATTACCACGAATTTGTCCAGATAATCAAGGAACACTTGATTCATCAATGTGCAAAAGGTAGCAAGAGCATTGGTTAGTCCAAAAGGCATAACAAGAAATTCAAATGCACCATACCGCATTACGCAGGTGGTTTTTGGTTCATCTCCCTTAGCCACTCTTACTTGATGGTATTCCATTCTTAAATTTAATTTGGAGAAGTACTTTGCACCACATAGCTGGTCAAAGAGATCTGCTATAAGAGGGATAGGATATTTATTCTTAACTATGACTTTATTTAGAGCTCGGTAATCTATGCACAATCGTAAACTCCCACCCTGCTTCTTCTGAAATAGTACTAGGGCTTCAAAAGGTGCCTTTGATGGCTGGATAAATCTGGCTTGAATAAGCTTATTTAATTATTTTCCTTAGCTTTGCTAACTTTAAGAAAGCCATCTTGTATGGCTCTTTTGCAAGCGGCTAGACTGCTGGGAGTATTTCTATCTCGTGATGGACAGCTCGACGAGGTAATAAGACCCTAGGTAGTTGTTCTAGCATCATAACTTGAAATTTTTTCAAAACTAGTTTCACTTTTTCAGGTATTGACTTCATGTTATCTTCGCCTTTGTAGATGAGCATGGCCACGTAAAAAGGTTCACTTTTTTTATCCCTTTCTTAAACTGTATACTGATATAATCCTCTTTCCACTCTTGGGTAGAATTGTGGCTAATACCACACATGATTTTTCTCCAAAAAATTAGACAACTCGTAATAGGGAAAGGGATGGGTTGTGCTTTTGTCATAAAATCCAAGACCAATTCAAAATCAAAGTCATTTATAGTGGCTACAGTCATATTCACCTTCCCTTCCTAGGAGCCAATCTTAACTTTTATGTCTTTGGAGTTCCCCATAATAGCTGAAGCTAACGAGTTAATTACTTTCATCTACCCAAAATCTTTCTCAACTTTAATATCGCATCTCTTTTCCTATCTCGGGGTGATAAAGGTGTCTGAGGCCCCCATGTCTAGCATGGCTTTGGTTCTTTTCTTATTCAACAACACTTTTACATACATTAGACCTCGTTAGGGCTCCTTCTCCATCTTTTCTAATTGCGCTTGTAAGGCGCTAAGGAAAATGGAACCCATTCATGCTAGCTCTTCCTCGACTTCTTCGACTGTGGTGTAAGGTGGTGGTACCTCAACATTGGCAGCACATATTGCACTGAGAGCTGCTTGATAAGGATAATTAGCTACTCAATGTGGTTCTTTGCATAAGAAACACGATATCGGAGGTCATGGCTTGAAGTTCCATGGTTTGTTTATTCTCAATTAGGGTGAGTCTCTAGTAGATGGTCTCCTATCACCTTTCCCATTTGAGAGTTTACTGACTCTCAAAAATTTTACCCACTATTTGAGCTAGAGCTACTGGTCTTATATGAAAGGTCTTTTCTTTTGTTGGAGTTTTCACTATAATCGATAAGGTGCTTGGTAGCAACCATTGCCGAAGTCACATCTTATACCTTCTATTATTGTAACTCTGTCCTCACTCATGATTTCAAACCCTCAAGGAAATAGAACAATCTATCTTCTTTGGTCATATCCCTAATATCTAGAATTAAAGTAGAGAAGTTCCTCATGAACTCCCGTACTGATCCCATTTGTGACAACTCCTGCAACTTCCATCACGCCATATACTCAACATTCTCAAGGAAAAATTGATTCTTCAATTCTTGTTTGAGGTCACCCCAAGTGTTGATATGGCACTTACCATCAATGAATTTAAAACGCCACCATAACTTCGCGTCCTCAACAAGATATATTGAAGCCATCGCCACTTTGTCTTCCTCTGACTCTGTGCGCACAGCTCAGAAATACCATTCTATATCAAAAAGGAAGTTCTCCCACTCCTTAGCATCTATGGCCCCTTCATATTGCTTAGGCTTTAGCACTTTGGCCCTTTTACTTTGATCTTCGGAGTTTGCACTAGCATTACCTACGGCAATAACCAAAATATTTACCTAAGCCTTCAATTCTCCAATCTCGCCTTGGAGAGTGCTCAGCGCATCCCTAGTCTCATCACTCAAGGTATTAATCATCTCGGACAATTCTTGTTGGACTATCTCAATTTCATTTATCTGCTCGCATGGGACCATCTAAGCTTTTACTTCAACCACCGCGGTCTCTAGCTCATCAATCCTCTAACAGTCCTCTGGTGAACTTCGTATGGTCACCATGTTTACTCTTTAGCTCAGCACGTCTCACCCATGCTCTGATACCAACTTCACAAACCACGCTCCTTCACTTAAGTATGTGATAGTCTATACAGTGCTTGAGTGAACGCATCCATGCAAACTATCCAATAACTTGTTTATATTTGATCAAAAATCAACCATAGCAACAAATTAGACTAAAGCAATGCATATCGAAATCATAGGGTATATCGAATGCTATATATGCAACCATTGGAACCAAATAAGAGAAAATGTTTTATTAATAAGAAAATGAGTACAAAGGGACCAAGACATGCCATCTTCGGGCCATAGGGGTAACCTTAAATGATCACTACAAATATACCTTTACTAGTGAGATATCTCAACAATCCATCAACTGCTCAACCCTTATAAAGAGTTTATGAGATTTTACAAGTATTCTACCAATAGCCATTACAACGCTTGAAATAAAAATATTCTTTTCCTACAAGGTCTTTCCCCCTAATAACTTAATAAGTATTTCTAGAGGTGTCACCACGAGCTATTATAATGTTTGAAAGGAGGACATTTCCCTCATAAGAACAAAAGACTCAATCTCCTATACAATTCTAACTTGGCATAGTCCGAGACAAGGCTGAGTCATGACATATAGCACCACTGTCAAGGTAATCTCCTTTTATTATTTTGTTTTGCTGTTTTTTTATTACAAATAATGCATAATTATCATGAAAGCCCATGTACCCATGGATGGCTTGAAAGAGTTTGCTTTTCTTTGGGTTTTAACTAAATAAATGTTTTCTTTGTAGCTAATGGTTCATTTTTCTTAGTTTTTCTTTTTTTGTAACTTATGATTTTTTTTTCACTTTTTTTAGGTCTTATTATCTTATTTGTTTGGGTTTCTGAGTTTTTTGTTGATAGATCACTTCTTTTTTTTTTTACATGTCCATGTTTGAAGTAGTCATGGATTTTGTAAACCTTTTTTGGTGAGAAAATGTGGTTAGCGGATTTACAGTGGAGTGGAAAGAAATTTAAAGGGTGGTGGGAGAAAGGGAGAGCCTTTAGTGTCTTGCTGGCTTAGTTTGTTTGAGGTGTTGAGTCTTTTGACACCATCAATTAAGGTTGAAATTTTTAATTTTCTGTCTATGGATTGTTTATGGAATGCATGGTAAAAATTATATAAATAAATAATGAAATTTTTGTGCATAAAGATGAATCAACAATAATTTAATCAAATATTTCATTCATAATTATTGTTTTGTTGACTGCTTCAACATTTTGGTCACCCACTACAACAACGAAGATGCTCCCCTGCCAACCTTCAACAAGGACCAACAATAATTTATCTTATCTCTATTAGTGCAAATGGGGTTTAGATAGAATTCAAGGAACTGGCAAAGTTGACTTTAAGGTGAGCCTTTCAATAGACGCTATCTTTAAGACTTATTTCACCCCCACCAGTCAGTATGAAAAAAGCAATAATGCGAATAGCCTTAGGGATATAATGAAGCCAACGTCTAACTTCGTATTGCACTTTAAAAGAGTAGACCTCTAGATACACCCGAAGGTTTACAAAGTTGTTCGGCCTTAGAGCCTACTTTCTACAGCAAGTAGATTATAAGGAATTTGGACACTTTTGTAGTTGATTGTAACTTAAGTGTTTATGTTAATCGAACTCAACACTTTTTTTGCTCTTGATATTTCTGCAGTTTTTTTGTTTTTGATTTAATGTGTCAAAATGGTTAGCAACAAGCCCTTTATATAGGCTTGCAAGTATCTCTTCTTCAAGGACACAACTTTTCATTAAGGCACCATTTTGTCTAAAAGGCATCTTTACATTTTCCCAGACACAACTTTTGGATAAAGCTATTATTTCAATAATCAACTTATGAAAAGACAGCTATTCATTCAATAAAATATAATCTTTGAGTTATAATTTGAAACAATAACTTTTCATATTTAACTTTTGAGCTATGGTGTCTTTTCAATTTGTCTCATAACTTTTGGATGTCATTTTACCAAGAGACGTAACCGTTCACATGAAAACCTGCCTATAATCCAATAGACACACTATGTCAATTTATGTGACATAACCTTTAAGCAAAGATAGCTTTTCATTATGTGACATAACCTTTATTTTGAAAATACACCAACAATCCCTCACCATTTTCAAAATTTCCAAATACCAACAACTTTGGGAGCCTTGTGAATAAATGAAGGTATCCTGCAGATTTGAACCTTCACTCAGTGAGTGTGGTTGGTTATAGTCTGAATTGAGTGGTTGACCAAGTATTGAACCATCGATTCTTCATTTGACTAGTCCGGCCACTAAACACACATAAGTTTCCTTGCTCACTTTATATCTAGTTTTGTCAACACGTTTTATGGCCTTGTGTTTTGCATCCATTCATGAGTGCTATTAGAGTCAAGCCTTTAGCTCCTAGAAGTGGCCACACTTCCACTCACTTAGGTAGCTCCCATCGGAAGTACTCCGTAATTATAGTACTTCAACATATACATGTTATGGGTCTATTAAGAACTTTTGTTCAACCTTACCTTACACATTACAGGAACCAAGCACTATACACCTTGGGATGAAAATATAAATTAGTGCTTGCAATCATCCATGTGGTAGAATGGTCAGTACCCAAGACTTGCAAGTCGACCACAAGCATTGAGGTGAGCTCCCACCATTGGAGATTTAGTTGATAGGCTTGAGACCCATCCCTCTTGAGGTCTTTATTACCAAGTCCTTGTTTAGACCTTTAATAAACGAATCCGCTAAATTTTCATAAGACCTCACATAACTTATAGTGACTATACCATCACTAACTCTTTGTCTTACAATGCTATGTCAAAGTCCAATATATCGACTCTTTCCATTGTATGCTTGATTATGTGCCTTTGATACAGTTGCTTCATTGTCACAATGTATCAAGATTGGTGCCATTGGTTTAAGCCACAACGAAATTTCATAGAGTAAATCTCTCAACCATTCCGCTTCTTGGGTGGCAGATGCTAAAGCTATAAATTCAGCAGCCATAGTGGAGTCCACTTGATAAGATTGTTTCTTAAAACCCCAAGAAACAGCACCCCCACCAATTGTAAAAATCCAACCAATCATAGATGTATGATCCGTTCTATTTGAATTTCAACTAGCATTTGTATACCCTTATAAAACTGAAGGAAAACCTAAATAACAAATGCCATAATTCTTTGTACTCTTTAAGTATCTTAGAACTCTATGAATAGCATACCAACGTTTTTAACTTGGATTACTTGTAAATCGACTTAGCATCCCAACCACAAAACCAATATCTAGCATTGTACAAACCATGGCATACATTAGGCATCCAATCACCTTTGCATATTCAATTTGTGTTATTGGCTTATCTTTATTGGGTATTAGCTTTTGATTAGAATCATAAGGCGTAGTCATTGGCATACAATTTGATTTACCATACTTCATTACAATCTTTTCAATGTAATGAGATTGAGACACTGTTAGGCCATTATTGTCTCTCATTATTCTTATACCAAGAATAACATCCGCCATAACCATATATTACATGTCAAAATTCTGTGACAAGAATTTTTTTTTTGTGTTCTCCACTTGTTCTACATCAATTCCAAAGATTAACATGTCATCTACATATAAACAAATGATGACACCTCTACCATTATGGAACTTACTATAGACACATTTATCAGATTGACTAATTTTATAACCGTTAGCTAGCACAACTTCATCAAACTTTTGATGTCATTGTTTAGGTGCTTATTTTAATCCATACAAAAACTTTACAAGCTTACATACTTTCCTTTCTTAACCAGGAAAAACAAATCTTTCAAAGGTTCCATATACACCTCTTCATCTAACTCACCATTTAGGAATGCAGTTTTAACATCCATCTGGTGAATTACCATCTTATGTATAGATGCAAGTGCTATTAGCACTCTAATTGTAGCTATTCTTGCTACCAATGCATATGTATCAAAATAATCAACACCTTCCTTTTGTTTAAAGCCTTTTGCCACTAGGCTTGTTTTAAACTTTTCTACGATTCCATCAACTTTCATTTTCTTTTTGAAAATCCACTTAGAACCTATTAGCTTGGAACCTGGTAGAAGATCTACCAATTTCCACTTTTTATTTCCCATTATCAAGTCCATCTTATCTTGTATTACTTCTCTCCAAAATGAAGCATCTCGAGACTTCATTGCCTCCTCATAAGTTTGAGGATCACCTTCACCTTCTACATTAAAGTAGTAAGGTAAGTATTCACATGTTTCTTCCCTTGTACCTTCTACTAAGTACATGAGGAAATCAAATCCATATGTCTTTTCTACTTTAATTCTTTTACTTTTTGGAAACTCAATAGTTTTCTTGTCATTTTCTGAAAGTTTATTACCTTTTGTTACTAGTTCTTTAGGTCTTGGAATTGAATTGAACCTTGTTTCATCAAAGCGTCTCTTGATTCTATGACTGTATTAATGGAATATGAATCATTGGGCTTTATCACCATGAAACAATATGCTTTACTGTGTTCAGCATATCCTATAAATATACATTCAATTCCTCTTTCACCCAATTTCCTTTTCTGTGGTTCTGGAACTCTTACTATGGCTCGGCATCCCCAAACTCTTAAATAATTAAGGTTTGGCTTTCTTCCTTTCCATAGCTCATAAAGAGTAGTTTTGCTTCTTTTGTTTGGGATTCTATTAAGTATATGGCAAGCCGTTAATAAGGCTTCGCCAAGAATCTTTTTCCCAAACCTGAATTAAAAAGCAAAGAATTGACCATTTTCGTAAAAACTCGATTCTTACGTTCCGCTACACCATTTTGTTCTGGTGTATATAGAGCGATAATCTCATGAATAATACCAGTGGACTCAAAATACTTGGGATTATAATATTCATCTCCTCTATCACTTCATAAACATTTGATAAGCAATTCACAATACAATTCAATTTTTTTTTATAAATTCTACATTTCTCCATTGTTTCATCTTTAGTATGCAATAAGTAAACATAACAATATCTAGAAAAGTCATCTATAAATGTTACAAAGTATTTCGTTCCACCAATAGAAAGAGTACTATGCATGTCACAAACATCAAAATGTATTAATGCAAGTAATTTGAAGTTGCTTTCTACCTTAGGAAATGAGCTTCTTGTGATTTTAGTAACCATGCATGTCTTGCACATATCATTATTTACTTCAATGTTGGGTATTAATTCTGATTTAGCCATATCATGCATTCTTTTATAATGAACATGACCTAATATATTATACCATAAATTAGACATAATTGATTTACTATCGTGAACATTAAACGAGGCATCAATATAAGTAGAACTAGTAATATTCTTATTAATATTAAGTTTGAACATGTTTTCACAAAAATATCCACTTCCCACAAAATGTCCACCTTTTGTAAAGATGAATTGATCTACTTCAAATACTAATTTAAAGCCATACTTATTCAACAAACCACTTGACACAAGATTCTTTCTTACTTTCGGTACATAATAAGCATTGTTTAGTACAAGTATTTTTCAAAAAGTAAACATAAGTTCCACGATGCCTTTTCCTTTCACTTGTGTAGTGGAGGAATTTCCAATGTATAGCATGTTTCCATCATTAACTGCTTCCAAAGTTTTGAAGAAACTATTGCTGTTGCATACATGATTAGTTGCACCAATGTCAATCCACCATGCTTCATCATCTTGGAGAACATTGACCTCGAAAATCATAGCCACAAATTTGTTGTTGTTCACACCTTGTGTCTTATTTTTCAAAAGTTTACATTCCGCTTTAAAGTGTCCAAGTTTGTTACAATGGAAACATGGCCCCTTTTTGTTCCTTTTGAACTTATGACTTTTATCATTTATACCCACGAAATGTTTTCTTTTGTTATGTGAGACCGACTTGTTTGATGGTTTGTGTTCCATTATATAGACCTTTGAAGTCTCAAGATTCTTTTCATTAGAATCTTTTTCTTTTTTATCTTGCTTGACTTCTTCTTGTTTGCAATAATCTTCTTCTATTCAAAGATGATTACCAAGGTCCTCGAAAGACATATATTCTTTTTTATACTTTAGAGTTTTCTTAGTGTCTGTCCATGATGGGAGAAGTATGTCAATTATAAAAGACACAACAATAACCTTTTTCATATGAAGATCATATATGAATATAACAAAATCTTTATTTCCAACCAATATACGTTTTCCATGGATATTTAATACAATATCATGCATATCAAGTAAGGAAAGAAAACTTATCTTGTAATCTAATAAGAAAACATTTTGTCACATTCTGTGTCACCATCAAATCAAATCCATCTTTCGCTAATGAATAAAGTTGCCTCCCTTAAAGCGGTCTAGCTTGACGATGTTGGTAGCAATCTCTTTAAGTGAAGCCATTTTGAAGACCACGAAAATAAGTCTTTAAAATTATTAGTGCAAACGGGGTTTAGATGGAATTCAAGGAATCGGTAAAATTGACTTCAAGGTGAGCCTTTCAATAGACGCTATCTTTAAGACTTATTTCACCTCCACCACTCGATATGCAAAGGAGAATAATGCGAATAGTCTTAGGGATACAATGAAGCCAATGTCTAACTTCATACTGCACTTTACGAGAGTAGACTGCTAGATACACTTGAGGGTTTGCAAAGTTGTTTGGCCTTAAAGCCTACTTTCTGTAGTAAGTAGATTATAAGTGTCACAACCTGGTACACTTCTCGAGCCCGTGACAACTGCCGCGATATTCCGATAGACATTCATTACCCAGAATACCAACCGAAACCCTGCAAGGCTTTAATATCAGTTTTCTTGTCTCCCCTATGAGTATTAGTTATTAAAATCATGTTTTAAAGTGATATGAACCAATTTCAATTCAAAAACAGTCAAAGAGAAGTTTCAACTACACAGGGGTATTTTGGTCATTTTATTCAAAAATTTCAGAACCAGTTAAAAATGTAGTATGCGAGTGGAAAACACATATTTCATAATAAAAAATAAGTTTAGATATCTAAAACATTGATTTAAAGTGAAATTATAACTATTTGAATGTAATAAAAATATTCTATTTTATTATAAAATAATATTTATAGAGTTACCGATAAATAATTTTTGTAGCGTAAAAACTAAATAAATTCATACATACTATAATACAGATAACCAAAGCATAAGATTTAATTTACAGTGACACGTGGGCCCACGAACGACCAAAAGTATCAAAAGTGGTAAACCTGCAGTTTTTGAGGATGCAAGTCCAACTGTAGCCCTCAACGAAATGAGCCATTTACCGACTATCCTGAGCCTGAAATGGGTGAAAATGAGGGTGGTGAAATTATATAATCTCAGTGAGTAAACAAATAACATCTAAAATATCTAAAACTGAGTAAATAGAGATATAAAATATATTAGCATAAAAATGATTCACAGCATTACGAACTCATTTTAATAAGATAAAATAGATTCATTTCACCAAAATAAACAACGAGGCTTATGATTTCCTGAAAAGTTTGGCTCATGCCAAAATCATTCTCATACTCAGTTATTAAGGATGCCTTGGCCTAGGGCTATCCCAACCGAGTCCGCTAAGGCTGTTAAAAAAAATCATGTACGCATAACTCATGTTTTTATTTTGAAAACATAGCCGTTCCTTGGCGTTGGCTGAGTTCACCCTCACGTGGTGGTTTGACGTGAAGTGAACTCTAAAGTTGTACCTTGGGAGTTACCCTACGCGCCTCCCCAATCAAGGTAAGAATATAACGAAATTCCATGCCCTTCAAAAAGGCTGGTTCATAGAACCCGCCCACCGCAGCAAGCTAAACCCACCATACAATAAAATTTGCGATAGCATGACATGGCAATTATTTTATTTTACAGCCTCTCAAGGCAAATCAACAGTTTATACATTTTCAGCACATTTACCAATTCAACCATTCATGCCAATATTATCATAAGCCATTCAGTTCAAACCATGATTTATAACACAACAATTAGTCTCCAATTACTCCATTTTCAAAACCATCTTTTAATTTCAAGACAATTTTATAAAATCATTTCATTTAATCACATTTTGCTTATAAAACATAAAGATTTACCATTTGAACTCGTTTTCCATAAAATCACAAAAAAACCAATAAAAACTAATTTAGATAATTAAGACGATAATAAGGTTACTCACTATTTCGGAAGTCGAATTCCAAGTACTCCGATTCTTGATCCTCGGGTACTATTTCTTTACTTTTGCTAGAAAGCTCACCAACTAGACATAATGCACAATAAGCCATTTACTACATTTGTGCAAAACCGTTGTAAAACCAATTCAGGCTTTATACTAATGCATGAAATGGGATGTGAAATACTCGGGTAACTATCTAAATACGATGTTCAATATAAATTCAATTATGTACCTAAATAAAATGGTATTGGCCTAATTCGATCTATCACCCGATTAATTGGCCAATATGTCCAATTTAACTCCAATTAACTCCATTTTTCTTCCAATTCTCCAAACCATCAAACACAAATTAAATAACTTGAAATATGGCAAAATCATCCTCACATTTTCTCTTGGAAAATTCGGCCATGGAGGGTTCACTAACAATATAATTTTTCAAGCTTGATTCTTACACCATAAATCACTAATTCCTAACCAAATCACTTGAAATAAAATCAAAATCATCATCAATATTCCACATGGAGAATTCGGCCAATGAGGGTTATGGAAGAACATGAATTTTTCTTGCTTGATTTTCATGCTACACATCACCAATCAACTAAAAACACTAAAATATCTTAAAATCTAACCAAAACAACCATAAAAATCTCTCTCTAAGTGTTCGGCCAGCAAGAGACCCATCATGAAATCATGTGATTCAACCATGGAAAATAAGAAAAAATGCTTAAGAAAGAGAGATCTCAAGCTTAATGGAAAAAATCTTACCTTTTTTTCACTTGTTTCCTTGAATTTTCACACTTTTCCCTTGAATTTTTCCATCTAAGGTTTTGTTCTTCCTTTTTCTTGCTTCTCCTTGGTGAGGCCGACCATAATAAAGAGAAATGGGCTGGTTTTGTGCTAAGTTATAAGGAAAAGAATAAAGAAATAAAAGCTTGACACTTGTCACCTTACCATTGGTCCATTTTTAAATTCTTAACTATTAAGCTTTCTTTCTCCACCACATAAAATCCTTCAATTATCCATGATAATAATGGGTGAAATTCATGTGCTGGACAAGTGTTGGGTGGTGTAAAATTATAATTTTACCCTGGGGTGGCAAAATGACTATTTTACCCCTATGCTCGAAAAAATGCCGAAATTAAAATTCTTCACTTCTCAAACTCAAATTATACTACAAATGATCAATATTAGTCAAAAATTTCATCCAACACTCACATCTTAACCTCGGGTAGCAAAATGACCATTTGCCCCTAGGTCATGAAAATTCCAATTGGAGTCCAAATTGGTCCTTGAACTCCAAATCACCATTTTAAGTCATTCTGGGGTTTTAAAATTCTCAATTTCATCTTAAAATCTCTATTTGGACTAGTTCGAGGCTTAATTCAACTTAATTGTACTATTTGGTATAATACCGTCCTTTAACGATTTTCAAGGTACCCAAGTAAGCAAACATGCATTCTTATGTAAGAATGGCATAATAAACATATTTGTAGAGCTAGGCTTGACAATAAGGAATTTGGACACTTTTGTAGTTGATGGGAACTTAAGTGTTTATGTTAATAGAACACAACACTTTTCTTACTCTTGATATTTCTGTACTTGTTTTGTTTTTGATTTGATATGTTAAAATGGTTGGCAACAAGCCTTTTATATAGGCTTGCAAGTGTCTCTTCTTCAAGGACACAACCTTTTCATTAAGGCACCATTTTGTCTAAAAGGCATATTTACATTTTACTAGACATAACTTTTGGATAAAGCTATTGTTTCAATAATCAACTTATGAAAAAGATAACTATTCATTTAATAAAATATAATCTTTGAGTTATAATTTGAAACAATAACTTTTCATATTTAACTTTTGAGCTATGAGGTCTTTTCAATTTGTCTCATAACTTTTGGATATCATTTTACCAAAAGACATAACTGTTCACATGAAAACCTGCTTATAATCCAATAGACACACTATGCCAATTTATGTGACTTAACCTTTGAGCTAAAATAGCTTTTCATTATGTGACATAATCTTTGATTTTGAAAATACACCAACAATCTCTCTCTTCCTCCATACATATGTTGGGTATGCATGCATTTGTATATATGAAGCATCTATCAATGTATATTTAATCATTTTGATCTTATTGCAAAATTTGCTCTTTCTTTCCATTGTATATTTAATATTCTGCTTATTTGCATTTTAAAAGTTCTACTATGAGTGCGTATTCTTTGACTATTCATGCTATATAATTGCATTTAGCTCACAGTCTTTCTTCATGAAAAGTTGTTGTTTGTTTTGCCACTTGACACTTTCATAAGATGTTTTGTGAATGCAATATATTATATTTTACAAAATCTAGAATTTAAATTTAATATGATTTAGCATTGGCAACAACATGTTATGTTTTGACAGTAAACTCATTATTTTCTAGAGTTTTTGAAATTGTCTGTCTTTTTTTTCATCAGTTTTTCTCTTCATCGCTTTCTTTGTCATTTTCTTGGTCTTCTTCTTCTGTTTCTTTTTATTTTCTGAACTTATTTATTTTTAGAATCTCATCTCAAATTATTTTACTATATTTGTATGTTTTTACTTTAATTTTTTGTATATAACTAATTTTATATATATATTTAATTGTTCATCTTACTCTATTGTTAACAGGAGAAACAACATCGTTTTTAAATTCTATACTCATATAGATATATTCCACCACTGAATTTGGTTGCACTTTTGAAACAAATTTTGGAATTTTATGCAAGCCACCAACTTAGAAATATATACATTTGGTGGATTACAAAAGTTTGTATGTAAAACACTTTGGTAGGAGGTGATTACTATCATAAACCAATCAATTTAGTATAATTGCCTTCTTCTATGTTTATAATATGTTTAATTCAATATTATGCAAAGACTTTCAAGTTTAGGAAACAATTGTTCTTGCACATATTATGTTAATTACTATCAAACAAAAATTATACTCTATTGTTTCCCTTGCCTCCTCAGAACATGTAAGTGTCGAGCAATCCTCTAGTATTAATTAAAACCAGGGTTATAGTAAATTAGGTTATTTTATATATAATATAAAATATTTTATCATTTATATATTT
Source organism: Theobroma cacao (assembly GCF_053813885.1). NCBI lineage: Eukaryota > Viridiplantae > Streptophyta > Magnoliopsida > Malvales > Malvaceae > Theobroma > Theobroma cacao. Next base: position 28,266,946 of record NC_142639.1, on the reverse strand, counting down.
ATATTAGATTAGATTAAATAATGAAGGCGTGATATTAAATTAAGTTATTCAGGTAAATTATGCACGTAGAACTCTTTTTATTAGGGAATTTGTGTTTTTTTATATTTATATTATATTAAATTAATTTGTTTTTGCTAAAATATATTAGATTGATTATATCAATAGTAAAAGCTAAATTAAAAAACAAAAAGAATATTCAAAGGGTTTGCAGAAGGCCAAAAACTGCGGCAAGCAAGAGCAAGCTATCAAACTTAAACCCCGAAAGCCAAGAAAAACCCTTGGAACTGGACCCATTTCTGAGAGCAGAAAATGGCGGGTCCTTTGCTCCTCCGCTCTCTCTTCTCTGCCAGCAGTAGGAAATCTCTTTCCTCGCACTTGGTCCGACCGCCCTGCCTCTCCCGCGGATTCACCGCAGGGCCTGCGAGTGCCGCCGCCGCTGCCGCAACAGATCCGAAGGTATTTTTGGAGCCTAGTAGGCTACGGAATGTGGCGGTGATTGCGCACGTGGACCACGGGAAAACCACACTGATGGACCGGCTGCTGAGGCAGTGTGGAGCCGACATCCCCCACGAGCGAGCCATGGACTCCATCAGCCTTGAGCGTGAGCGTGGCATCACCATTGCGTCTAAGGTCTTCTCTTCTTCTTTACTCTTACATACTACAAATCATGAGATGGACTTTCTTCACATTAAGTAACATATATATTCAATTCTACAATGAAAAATTGCAGGTTACTAGTATTTCATGGAAAGAAAATGAGTTAAACATGGTTGATACGCCTGGACATGCTGATTTTGGTGGTGAGGTATGTTCACCTGAGCTGCAATTTACATATCTAGGTACAAAAAATAGCTTGTAGTAATTTAATTCTGGATCATACTTATCATCAACTACAGCCACTTTCTCTGTTTTCTATATGCTAATATTAATTATGCAAAAGTGATATACTGCAAAGCAACAACGTGGCGTTGACAATGCAAATAGTTGGCGTACACAATGATATATATGTTTTCATGTATTTTTACCATTTGCAAGTAAATTGCTTTCTGCACAATAAAGCCTGTAGTTTGAAAACTCTAATACAGTTTATTCATGGAAGAAACAGCATGCTAGTTTCAGTAAAAAAGGGTTGAATAATAATGAAATAGTCTATAAGTTATAAAGTTACTGTTATTAGTGATTATCAGTATGGTTTATTTTAAGGCCAAGACTTTGCACTTTTTTGATAATTAAAACATGCCATTTACCAGTTTTTGCTTAATTATATTGCTTAATCTTCAGGTTGAACGGGTTGTTGGCATGGTTGAAGGAGCAGTATTAGTTGTTGATGCTGGCGAGGGACCACTTGCACAGACAAAGTTTGTTCTTGCCAAAGCCTTGAATTATGGGCTGCGCCCTATTCTTCTGTTGAACAAAGTTGATCGACCTTCTGGTATAAGTTCAAGAATTATTTATGCTTCATTTTTTTTTTATTTTGGGAACTGAAATGATATTTCATGATTCTTTCAATTGCAAGAATGTATTCCTGTTGGTGAGAAATTACTTACTCTCTGGATTTTTCTTTAATACTTTTTTCTTGCAAATGAAAGAAGCTTTAATCCTTATGTCCCTGGTTGTTATTGATGCAGTATCGGAGGAGAGATGTGATGAAGTCGAGAGCCTAGTATTTGATCTTTTTGCAAATCTTGGTGCAACAGGTGAAGCAATATAGGAATGACAAAAGTTAGATGATTTTACTTTCTTTAAATGTGTTTGATATTAGCCTTATTCCTAATCTGGATAGTGGTATAATTTTAATATATTTTCACATGATTTCATCCTAGAGGAGCAGCTGGACTTTCCAGTCCTCTATGCTTCTGCTAAAGAAGGATGGGCATCTTCAACCTTCACGAAAGATCCTCCTGCTGATGTAAAGAATATGTCACAGTTGCTTGATGCCATTGTAAGGCATGTTCCTCCACCAAAAGCGAACCTTGATGCACCTTTCCAAATGCTGGTTGGTACTCAGTGCTGATAGTTGATTAAACATGTGTGTTTGTGTCTGCATAAGGAGAAAAGGAGGGGGGTTGGATAGCGTGCACCCCTCTAGGTGTTGTTCATTTGCACCTAGTTATTTTTCTGCTTTTCACATTTCTTTCATGCTATATTTTTTATGTGAACATCTAGAAAGATAATCAATAAAGTATTTCAGGTTTCCATGATGGAAAAAGACTACTATCTAGGGCGAATATTAACAGGGCGTGTTTCATCTGGAATCATTCATGTTGGTGATAGAATACATGGCTTACGAAGCAAAGAATCTGGTGTTGAGAAAATTGAAGAAGGAAAGGTTTGTATTTCTACATAGCCTGATTGGGATTGAAAGTAGAGGAAAAGTTTGACTTAAAATCATCATCTAGATAATATTTTTGAAATTACATTTTGTTGAGTTTTTTGTTTATCATTTATATGTTTTTGTGCTTCATGATGCTTATCTAAGTGTCCATTTACTACCTGAATCCTGGTCTGAAGTTTGGGATTAAAATATGCTGATATTTTTGGTTTCTATGATACATTACAAGAAGGAATTACTTTACGAAACTAAAACTAAATTTGATCTCTGATTTTATACTTTAATAGTGATTTTCTATGCTCTATTTTATTGATGCTGAACTTCACAGATTTTGCTGACCATTAGAAGTCCGCTTGGTGTTTTCTTCAACCTCTACTTTCATGAAGATAATGAGGAACAATTCTAGTACTAAATGTCATTCTGTAATCCATTTTGTAAGGGACAGATTACTATTAATCTGATAAGCAACAGCAATAGGGATCTTGAAGAGCATGCTTTCTTGGAGTATTTTTCATCAGATGTGTGGAATGCGTATGCATATTCGAAAGTTAATTTCACAATTAGCATTTAGAGTGCATTTGGATGAGGGGTTTTAAAAAGGGATTCTAAATTCCAAAAATAAAATGATCTATTTGGGAACTTAATAAGAATTTTAAACCTGTTTGGGTATTTGTTAAGGGTCTTTAAAAGCCAAATTTCCCAATCCAAATTTGGCCTAAATAGTCATTGTTAACAATTCTATCTTATCTATGCCCTTTTTGTTCGCTTCTTTTCTATCTCTCTTGTTCTGTCTCTGTTCTTGGATCAAGTAGACAATCATCACAACCTCCCTCAATATTCTCCTTTCATCCCAAGGTCAGTGCTGATAATGGTTGGCACCTCATCCCTTATTCTATCTCTCTGCAATCTTCTTTGTTTTTTTACCTGACTTTCTTTGATCTCTAGTTTCCAAACCTCAAGATCAACTTTAATGGCCATAAAAATTGTTGAATGGTGTGGATAGAAGGTTTGCTGGTATTTAGTTTGAGATGAATGGGCATAGTGTGATTTCATTTTCTGATTTTCAAAAGTTGGTGGTGCAATGGTTTGAGGTTGAAGCTATAATTGCCTTCTTTTTGAGGTTGGAAGGAAATGCAATTTCAAATTTCAAAATATTAATCTATACAACCCATTTTTAATTCCCCCAAAAAATTTTATTGTAGGATTTTAAATTCTGCAATAAAAAATTCTAAGAAATTTTGAAATACTCCACCCATAAACAATGTAAGTGAACTTTTAAGTGATGAGTTACTCTTTTTTTAGGCCAAAGTTCTCTGAAGTCTTTATAAGCTGATCCTCTTGTTCTAATCTTATAAGCAATAGTTTAATTTTGCATATTGACTGTGCAATCTTTGTCCTGTAGGTTGTGAAGCTAATGAAAAAGAAGGGTACAAACATGGTTCTTATTGATAGTGCAGGAGCTGGTGATATTATATCAATGGCTGGGATGGCTAGTCCATCAATTGGCCATACAGTGGCAAATACAGAGGTATGCTTTTATCATTGTGTTAAAGATAAGTTGAGTGCTTGTGTTGACTTTACTAGTTTTACTGTAAACCAGGAATGTTCAAGTTAGTCTTGTTAATCTTCTTGGGTAAGGCAAAATCTACCAAATGTGATCTATTTAAGTTGGCATGGGTCATTATATACAAAAAATTTTTTAAGTGCTTGTGATGGATGTAGGACATGACTCCTTGTTATATTCTTCAAAGTAGATTGTACCTACCTTCCATTTGGTGGCACCTGTCTGGGATTTAGGCCCACCAAATAACATTTAGGCTCTGTTTTGTAACAAGGAATATGATTTCCCTCACTTTTCAATGTTTGGTAAGCCAATAAAATTCAGTCAATTGAAAAGTTTTTTCCTGTCAATGAGAACTGTGGCTTAAAATTTGGAAATTGTCTTTTGTTTTTTTTTTTCCAAAAGATAATTTTCTGAAACCCACTCTGATGTAGCATGGAAGTAGAAAAGATATAAAGAAAAGCAAAACACTGAAAAAAAACTAGTGCAAGGGTAAAATTGATGTAAAATCGAAGTAGAAACAAAATAACTAGGGTTTATATTTGTAGGACCTTTGACAGAAATTAGTCCAATATCACATTGCAGCCTAATGTGTCTAAAGGACTATTTATACTATGTTTACAATAGCTTTTAATCGTAACTCTTGGATAAACATAAACCCCATCTAATTCTAGCTATTCAAACTCATTTAGAGATCACATGCTAGTCTCATGATCACATAATAAAATAAAAACATAATTACTAATAACTACAGTAAAACAGTAAACATAGAGGAAAACATATCAAGATAAACAATTAGATAAATTCTAGGATGCACCCACATCAATCTCCTCGAGTTGACAAAAGGCCCTCCTTATTAGTGAGAACTTGGGTAGCTTTAGCATAGACTTTTTCTGGATCAAACCTTTTCAATTCACATTCTGCAATCCAACTACTCTCTCTAGCTGGTTTACTGTTGTCCTCCATAATATGGTTGAAGTAAAGATCACTTGAGTACTGAACTTTTAGTTCTTCAAAACCAGTTACTTTGATTGCTCATTACAATTTCCACTGGCTTCCTAACTTTACTAAGAACATCTTTGATTTCAACAAGCGATGCATCACACTTCACCAAAATAACTTCTCAAATTTGGTAGTGCAAGAACCATTGCCTCTATCATATCAAAAGCTAAATCTATTGAATAGCTCTTTGTGCAGAATTTGGCCACTGAAAGTTGTCCCTTTTCAAGCATTTAGTGATTGGCTTCAGAATGCAATTGAAATACCTTATGAAACTCCCAGAAAACAATGGTAACCCATGAAAATTTTGACTTTGATTGATTTAGGTGCTGTCCATTCCCTAATGGGACACCCTTCTCCGGATATGGTTTCAATTTCTCCACCGAGACAATAAAATCCTAAAACACAACCTCATAGCTCAAGATTTTCTTTCTAATGTGAACTACTATAACTTGCCAAAGGTGGGTTAAGTGTTCTTCATTAGATATATTATAAATCAAGATGTCATCAAGATAAACATTCATCAAAAAGTTCAAGAAAAGCTTTAGTACCTTAGTCAGAACTTGTATGAATGTACCTAAAGCATTAGAGAGACCAAAAAGCATCATTAACCTTTCATAGAAGCCATCTGCTGTTTGTTGGGCGGTTTCTTCTCCTGTGCCAAAGTCTCGGTAAGCAACTCTTCAACCTGTTTTTGCATCTCAGCTTGCTGCAATGTGGGCATTCTATAAACTGGCATATTTGGTAATGAATCCCTCAGACCAAATCAATAGTATTGGTTGCTAATCATTATTGTTAAAACAGATGGTAATTCCTAGTGAGCACCTTAAACTCTTCTAACAACTGCTGAACTTCAAAAGGATGCTTTGGTAATTCACCCTTCAGGTCATGCTGCACAAACTCGCTAACTAATGCATAAACAATTCCACTTTGTCTACTCTCAAATTTAAATTTCTCCATTGATACAAGCTCTCCTTGAATCGGATTAACATCAACCTCATTGTCTTCATCATAATCATCATAAACTAGCTGTGATTCCTCATCTTTGTTATATTCATCATAAATTGTTTGTAATAATTACTCCTCGTAGCCTTCTTCACATTCTGCCTTAAAATTATTAGTACCAGAATTGTTTTGTACTCAGTAAGTTGCTATTTTCTTCCCTTGGAAGTCATCAACCTTTATCATAACTCTACACATTTTCAAGTTTAAATCATGTAATAACCGCTCTTCCAATTCACCATGGACAGCAAGATTTGCTGGTCCAGCATTATGTGAAGGGTTTTCATCCTCTCCCTATTCAATTTTATCCTCAAGACCACTATTAGCCAAAGGGTCATGGTCGCCTTCTGGATTCTCCATATGGGCTCCCATTGGTTTCTGTGATTGGAAAGCTTGCACAGCCGGCGGTAAATATTCAATCGTACCCCTCAACTCAACCAATTCTATGTGTTAGGCTTGATTTCCTCCTCGATGTCCGCTACCACGGTCAGTTATGGTTTATAAGCAATTTTCCATGTCCAGTGTACACTTCCCCAAAATCAAAACAATTTTCCAAGTTTATCATTGAAATACTATCTTTTGGTGGGACACTCTAGCTTTTTTGTCATTTAAAGGGTAAAGTTTGTAATGTAAGGAACAAAATATCCCATTTTTAAAATTTTGTGCCATTTGGAAAGTAGGCATTCAATTTAGAGGGGAAACTGTATGTTAGGAGATAAAAAGATATTCCAAAAAGAAAATAAAAAATAAAATATGTTCTTGTGAAATACATTAATTAGCGCGGAGTATCATAAATATATTTCTAATTATTGTTGAATTCACAATAAATGTAATATTCAATTAACATGAATGTAATATTATGTTATTTTGTGATCTAGTTGCAATGCGCGAGAAGATTTGCTAGTGTTCTTCTAAATTAGTAAATAACTAAATTTTGTAATGTAATTTGCTAGCTTTGTCTTTTTACATGATCTAATGATTTTTTTAAAAAAAGATTCTCATCCTTATGATATCACAAACCAAAATTGTAGATGCACTGCGAATTCGCAAAATGTGATCTTGAATAACTTAATTAGGGTTCATAAAAGCTGACTCAACTTGAATGATCCATCTGAACCCAAGCCAGCCCACTTTAATTTGATTTTAAAGGTCAAGACTCCCAATCCAAATAACCCAACCAAGACTTACAAAAACCTGTAATGACTTGAAACCAAAGTGACCTAAACCTGAAATGATCCGAACTTTAAGTGACTTGAAACAACACGAACTTGAAGTGACCCCATCTGAGAAAATGTGGCACTTAAGGCTTAATTGAAGGAGAACTCGTCATTTCAGATTTCACCAGTATTATTGAAATTTACTGTATTGTGGAACATTCATTTGGCCATCTCAATATGGTGGTTTTAGTCCTCTACCTTGATTTTAATGAATATATTCCTTAAACTTTTACTAAAAGTTGATTTTAGGATAATTGACAACGGTGTTAAAATTCTGCTTTTAACTTTGGCCACATGACTTTTTTGTTGATGATGTGGCATGCCAACCTGAATTTTTGGTCATGTGGCACACATTAACACAAAAAGACTTTATTTTTTATAAAATATACTAACCATTGTTTATTTTAGAATCTAAAACAATATTAATTATTATTTAATTAAAATAAAATATGATTTTTTATATTAACATGTACCATGTGATAAAAAAATTAATCCACCTCATCATGTTATGTCTTCACCAAAATGCCATGTCATCCAAGCTAGTAGTAAAATTTAACGCTGTTATCAATTGTTCTTAAATCAACTTTCAATGAAAGTGTGGGGATTTTCAATTGATGTAAAAGGACTAAAATCATTGAATTGGGATATTAGAGGGACCATATTCAAACTTCAATGTCATTTTAGCTGATGTTTACCTTTAATTACTGTGCTGATATAGGATTTTCAATTCATTGTGGATGGCTAATATTACTATACGTTTTTGGCCCCTCAGACATGAATGCCTATGTAATGGAATAGTTAAGATTCGTTACATGTTGCATATTACATTTAGCATCTCCATCTCATATAAAGTTTTGACAGCTTGGAGCTATATATAAATTGGATTGTGCTTATATTTTTTAGGTTATGACTGCATTACCAACCGTTGTGTTGGACCCTCCAACCATTTCCATGACTTTTGGTGTCAATGATTCTTCATTAGCAGGTCGTGATGGTACCCATGTAAGTTGTATCCTTGCTTGCTTACCTCATCAATAGGTAAATTTTGCTATATGTATTGGCTTGCTCGCCATGTCCTAATTTTAATATAACTTAGACGGTATTTGAACTTAAATACACAACCAGAGCAACTTTGTTTAGTCCAATAAAAATAGTATACAAAAGGAAAAAGAATTTGATGACCAAGTCATGACTGCAGATTCTCATGGCTAATTTATATATTCCTTTTTCTGTGGAAACTTATAGAAAATCATAATATAATGGAAAAGGGGATATCTTTTACAGAAATAGAAAAAAAGAGAAGGGGTCAACTCCCTCCACTTCGAAATTCATTTTATATGTATGTTACCGGGTGTTGGACTATATGATATTCTATTTGAGCTGTTAGAAATGAATGTTTAAAAATTCAGATACAGGGCTGAGCTTCATTTCTTTGTACTTTGCTATGCTGGATCTTTATGTTAGATGGCCACTTGAATCTTGTTCATCTGTTATGCAAGTTGAACTATTAGAAATGAATGTTTAAAAATTTTAGATCAGGGTTGGGCTTTATTTAACTCAGTACTTTATGGTTTGTTGTCTCTGATCTTTATGTTGAACGGCCTCTTGAAATCCATTTGCCAAACTTAAGTATGTCTATATGGTGCTTAGACTATGCTACAACTCATATCCAATCTACATGAGGTAATAGGGTGCTGATAAATTTCTGTAGTTGACTGGAGGAAAAATTGGTGATCGACTAATGGCTGAAGCTGAAACAAATCTGGCCATAAATGTGCTTCCAGGCTTGTCAGAATCTTATGAGGTTCAGGGGAGGGGAGAACTTCAGCTGGGTTTGTAATCCAACCTTAGGACTATGCTTTCATTTCTTTTACGATTTAATTATATAGCACATAATAAATTGCATCTTCTTTAACTTCAACATGTTGTTGGCTAATTTTCATGCTGAATGTAATTCTCTTACATGCATAACAGGGATCTTGATTGAGAATATGAGACGTGAAGGATTTGAGCTATCTGTTTCACCCCCGAAAGTCATGTGAGTTTTCTAGGATGCTTCAACTGAGGCCCTTTTTCTGTCAGTCTCTATTTCTGATAAAACATGAACTTGTTACCATAGTAGTAAGATAGTATCAGGGGCAAATGTCTGGATTTGGAAAGCATGTTCATTAACTTGCCTGTTTCACTTGAACATTGAGAAGCATTCTACAATCAGCAATAACAAAAGGATCAAAAATTTTGTAATCAAGGGAGTACATCCTGCATGTTTGGCTAGTCCTATTTAATTGTACTGTTTTCTAGTTGTAAAACCAAACTCAGTTGTCAACTGTTTTCTAATAGTTTGATTAATACTGTTGATCAGACCCTGAAGCCAGCTTTCTTATGGTTGTTCTGTTTGTAGATCTTATTGTGAATCTAAAAAGCTAAATACGGTTCATCATGATGGTAGCTATTGGCATTTATGACTTTAAATTTGAAGGTCCTGATATAAATTTGAACCAATGTCTTTTGTGGCAATTTTGAGTTTAACGTGAACATTCTTTGTGTAAAGTATGACCAGTTGACAGCCAAAACTGTTGTTGATCTATTCATAGAACTTATTGTGAATATGGAAAGCTAAATAAGGTTATCATGATGCTAGCTATTGACATTTGTGACATTGAAGTTTGAAGGTTCTGATACAAATTCATACTAATGCCTTTTGTAGCAATTTTGAGTTTAATGGGAACATTCTTTCTGTAAACATGCAACTGGTACCAGTTGACAGCCAAAACTATAAGAAACTAAGCTGAATGCATTATTTCTGCCTTAAATCCGTATCCTGGCTAGATGACTTTTCTGATTTATGTGGTCAATTTATTACCAATTATATGTATTTGGTTTTCATTTGCAAACTAATAGTTTTTTCTCTGGGAAATATTCTTGTCTTATATCAGGTATAAAACTGAGAATGGCCTAAAGCTTGAGCCAATTGAGGAAGTGACCATTGAGGTGAGAACTGCAGATTTAGGCATGAACTGGTTTTCCATTTCTTATATACTTTAGAACTCATTAATTTGTTACTACAGGTGAATGATGAGCACGTGGGGTTAGTTATGGAAGCTCTGTCTCATAGGCGAGCTGAGGTTGCTGACATGGGTCCTGTTGCTGGAAATGTTGGTAGAACTAGATTGTCATTAACTTGTCCATCAAGGTCAGTTTTCTTTTCTCTTGTGAACATTCTCTTTGGGCTGTGAAAAATGAATGTGTTTTTTTCTTACTTTTTTTTTTTTTTTTGGGGGGGGGGGGGGGGGGGGGAGGTGGGGTGACTTGGGGTGGGTCCAAAGGCATGATTTTCTTTTTTGGAAAATGAAATTCTTCTTCAACCCAGTACCTTTTGAATCATGATTTCTCCATGAAATGGGTACACGTATATTGCGTTTTGGTTTTTATTTTTTTGGCAGGGGTTTAGGGTACATTCCATGTCTAGTGCTTCTCTTCTTTGCAACCCAAAGTACATTCCATATCTAGTATTTTCAACTCTATTTCTTGTCACATATGTCATATTTAATTCCCACTTGCTAAATCCCTCAATACCCCAACTAAACCCTTATATTCTTTTCTGCCCAGAATCTTTGTCTACCTTTTCCTTCAGTATCAGCATTCTTTTGAGATAAAATCTCTATTGTTCCAATCCGAAGGCCTAACTAATTTCTAAACTCTCATTTTACTTCTGTCATAGCCCTAAACCAAAAGTTCTCTAACTTTTCAACTGTCTCCCCAAGTCGGCAGACTTCCCCAAATCTGCCCTATATTAACGTGAGAGTAAGATGGAAAAAAAAAAAAAAAAAGATTATTGAAAATAAAAGACTGAACATTTACAAATAATTGGAAAACCAAAATAAAGATGTTGCCATGTAAAGGCCTTTTCACCTTTGTGCTCATGGAATGGAATAAAAATCATAAACATTTTGACATACTGATAAAGTGACACCTATTTCTTTTACTGCCAAAGGCTAAAGAATAAAGCTTAGAATCACTCATGGTAATTAGAGCAGTATGTTATCTTTCATAATGCATCTTGTAATTTAATGTTTGGCCATTGGGGCTTTTGCCGTCAAGTCATGCACTCCCCATTTAAGAGAGTGCAGTATGAGATCTTGTGGTTAAATCTTTGTAACGAGCAACAGAAGATAATAAAGTACAGGCAGACTTGCAAAAGTTAATGCACTAGATGTGTCTTTTTTGGGATTTCTTGGTGGGATTAAGGGCATGTTGTTAAACTAATTTTACTAGGGCGGATATGGTTTAATTCAAGCATAGCTTATCTGATAAGGTGGTTTTAATTTAAAGAACGATTTTTCCTCTCTGGAAATTTGTGATTATTGAAGATGATGACAGTTTGAGGGTAGTTGAGCAGATTGTACCATATAACTCAATGGAAGCATATATAAGCTGAGATGACATGATTGTTCTTTCATAAAAATTCTATTAGGATGCAGTTTTGCTGGGCTTATTTTTTAGTGAGAATTGGGGGAAAAAATAACTTTACCTTTATTTTGTATGTCAGGGGCCTGGTTGGTTACAGAAGTGTGTTCAGCAGTGATACACGTGGAACTGGATTTATGCATCGTGCTTTTCTAAGTATTCATGTCCTGCTAGAGATACTTTTCTTTCCTTTTCTTTTGTTTTCTTTGTTGTTTCAATTGCATCTTGTTGTTATGTCATGATTCGCTGGAAATAGAATCTTTTTGTTGTCTGAAAATAGAGTTTCTATTCCCTGGTTTTGATCCACTAATGACAACATATTCAATGAGCTTGGCCTTTCTTTATTTATAGATTGTATGTACCATCTGTGCTGTAAAATATAAAATAAAAGATTTCAACCTGCATGTCATTGTTCGCATAAATGACTTTAACAAATCATATACATATTAGGAACATAACTGAATTTTGAGGTAGCTTATCTTAAGAAATGTGTGCGCTAGCTTGTTTCCAGCTGGATGTAGTAATATTTTCATTATTTTCTTTTTTGAATACTAATTGTCTCATTGATTTTAATTCTATACACTGGCAGTGGAATTTTAAACTCCAAAAGTAGGGTTAGATAGTTTTGGTATGTCCATTTAATAATAAATTGATTTGAATTTTCATAAATATATCCTGACGGGACACGTGTCAACCCTCTAACCTTGCTTGTGGAGTTTAAGAACTCTAACGCCAGTGAATATGATAATTTTCCTAATTTTATTCACATTTTCTACATCTGTGTTTTGCAGCATATGAAAAATTTCGAGGTCCTCTTGGAAATGTTAGGAAAGGAGTATTGGTATGTTTCCCTAATACCTTTTTTTGTGACTTAACTACCGTAAAGTTTTCTTCTAGTGTAGATAATTATTCTTTTGTTCTTGTGTAAAACACATAAAACCAAAAGCTTCTTTGAATGATGTTTCTTTTATTGGTAGGATGACTGCTGAAAGTAAGATTCAAGAGGCAGGCATTCTTTCATATGTTCAACATTTAAAATCTTTTATAGCATCATAGATTTTTTATCAGATGTTACTATATATCGAAGAACTTGTTCTGCAATATAATTTAAAATAGTTAGATTCAACATACTGGAATTAATAGTATAGTTTTGTACTACACTGGGGCACTGATGTAGCAGGCCTTGCTTACTTCTTGCTGTATTCTAGCTATAGAGTGCGGTGCTTGTAGGGACACCCTAGTATTAGCTTAATTTCCATTATGATCCATGTTCATTAGATTTGACTAAGTTTTATGCTGTTTGTCACTACCCTCCTCTTTTATTTAGGCTTGTTTATTTGTACTCTGGATTAGTTTGTGATTCTTTTAAGTTATACAATCTGCTGTTAAGGGGAACTACATATGCATAAACCTTCAGTAGACAAAGAAGCACTAGGGGTGTATTCAGTTTGGATATTGAGAAGCAAACAAACCAAACTGCCCTATTTGGGTTTTACATTTTACTAATCAAAACTGAACTGAATAAAGGAGAACAAATGAATAGTGTCTAACTAAAAATTTTAGGTTTTTTTTTTTTTTTTTGAAAGCTAGATTCTAGTTTGTTTTAGGTATTCGTCTTGGTTGTTCTACTTGACATATGAGCTTTCCCAACCTGAGCATCCATATCACTGAGGGCCATTATGTCTCAATATTTCTAGAAAAATATCAGTGGAATTGAAATCTTAGGAATATTCTTGCAAAAAATTACGGTTTATGTTAGAAATTGCAGGATGAAATGAAAAAGAAACCATATCTCGTTGGAGTTGGAAATATAATAGGCATATTATATATCATTTCTTAATAGTGGAAGAAGAATGGAGCAGAAAATCTGACATCGTGATAAGGACAAGCAGTCATTGGAAATAAATAGGCATATTATATAGCATTTGGCTTTCACTAGACCCTATTATAAGCATGAGAATACTTGTTTTTAAGATAATCTGACATATAATTACTGCTTTGAATATTTTATTCACCAAAATGTATATAATTGCTGCTGAACTATTGCCACCTTATGCATATTGTTTTTTCTAAACAGGTATCAATGGGTTATGGTACAATCACCGCTCATGCATTGATGAGTTTAGAAGCTCGTGGAACTCTTTTCGTGACTCCTGGGATGGAGGTTGTTTCCTTGTTGAGATTAATAATTTCACTACTTGCTTATTTGCCTCTGCATGCTTGTAATTCCTATAAGTTATTGCCCTTCCAATGCATGGTTTTTTCAAAATTCATGGCACTATTATGCAACTGGAGATAATTCTTTCCAGTCCCTCACCCTATCTAAACCAGAGTTGAACCCAGGAACTTGAATTTATTTTAGGAAGGTGATACCATTAGGCTACAAGCTCATTTCTGTATGCCCTGTGATAGGTCTATTCTAAATGAACTCTCATGGATTGTAACTTATGTCTACGTTAACAAGTCCATAGCACATATTACAATTAATAGTATGAGACACAACATTATGGCCAAACAATATATACCTTGGTGGTGATCCCATTTGTTTAAAAGTAGTACCGACCCTCATTTGATGCTATCAAAAGGCAGTGAGAAGAATTGAGGATGACATGACAGATTTGTCCCTATTTTCTTGTTTTTGTAATTCATAATATATATATATATATCGGTTCTTTGAGTAACTGTGACATTTTTTCAGCCAATTCATTAGTTAAATCTGGTTGCTTCTATCAGTGGTGGCAATTGGGCATATGTTGGGTCAGGTCAGGTGTGGATAATGAAATTTCATGTCATTTCAAATTTGGGTCACTTCAGGCTTGAGTCATATTTGGTTCAGGTCACTTCCAAGTTTCAAATATGGTTGGTTCATGTCTTTGACTTTTTAAAAAATTAATTCAAATTAAGTTGTGTTTAGGTCATTTTTAAAATGAAGTTTAAGAAAAGAAAAAAATATGTATTTTACTTAGTTTATGTTCCGGGTTTTGGGTTGATTCAGGTTTGGGTTGTGGACCCTTAGAGTTCAATCAGTTGGATTGGGTTCTGGTTGGGCAAATTGGGTAGTTCTTTTGTGTTTGGGTCACTTGTGCCAGCTCTACTTTAAAACACTAATTATTGTTTATTTGTTGGCTAACAGACATATGATGGCATGATTGTTGGTGAACATTCGCGCGATACAGATCTTGATGTAAGAAAAAATCTAGTTCCCTTGCAGCACGCCTTGTTTTGCATCTGGATGACTGACCTTTTTGCAATGGTTGCCTTATTGCAGGTAAATCCAGTTAGGACCAAAGAACTTACAAATGTTCGTGCTGCTTGCAAGGATGAAAACGTGAAACTATCTCCTCCGAGACTTGTATGTGATTGTCAACCATTTAAATTACTTTGTTTTATTTCCTCTAACTTTGTTTCATTTTTTATCTGTTGATTCTTGAGACACATCATGCTGCACTTTACTGAAATGAACCATGTTTTTTTTTTTTCTATCTGTGTGAAATTTCGGCTCTTCTTCCTTAGCATTTATAACACTTAAATAGTAAGGTGCTGGATTGCACCCAGATTGGTCAAGGTTATCATCAAAGTATCTTGATGGGTAATTTATATTTTTCACAAGCCCTTCAAAGTAATATTGTGAACACTTCTGTGTCAGTTTGACCTTAGTCAAATCAATCAAGCTACTTTACTGTGAAGATTTTAAGGATAAAACATTGAAATAGAACATTTTAAAATAATTTAGAACATGGTAAATTACACATCATTTGAGCTTTACATTTGACTTGTGACATTTGATGCACTTGTGTCCAGATGACTCTTGAAGAAGCCATCGGTTATGTTGCTTCTGATGAGCTTATAGAGGTAAGTAACTCTTGACATTGTACTTGCCATTTTGGATTAATAGTTGAATATTTCTCCAGTATTCTATTATGTAAGTTATTGAATTGTCAAGTCCTACAAATAATGATGACTGATGTGTATTCCTTTTGTGGAGTTTTCTGAGTTGTTACGAATACCAATTTCTTGCCAATACAATAGCAGAAAATATGCATTTTTTTGTGCCTTAATACATACGTTGTTGTTGCTAGTCATGTCCTTAGCTAAATAGGTTTGTATTTAAGTCTGAGATATCTTATCAAAAAAAAAAAAAAAAAGGTCTGAGATACCTGTGTGTGTTATACGATTGACATGCAGGTTACACCAAAGGCCATCCGATTGAGGAAGAGATATCTGGATGTCAACAAGCGCAAAGCCATGAGCAAAAGGCCAAAAGACTGAGCCTTTTCCTTAATACAATTTTGTAACTTTGTCAGTGTAGTGTAGTGTAGTGTACCAAAGTACACCCAATTCTTTAGTTGGCATTAATATGGTTCCATAATTTATTTATAGGATATCAACTATATGGTACTTTTGTTGACAATAAGGGGGCAAGGAGAGTCCATGTTTTTGTCTGTATAATTCCCAAGAAACAACAATTGCTATTATTTAAAGCAACCTGTCAAAATTTATATATATCAACATTATGTAGTAAAAACTTAATTGTACGGACTCAATTTATTTCGACGGGAACAACCGCCCTGACTTTGGAAAATTTTCCATAAAACAATCCTACAATTCTGCCCAGGGCCTTACGAAACCAGACTGTTTGGATTGGAAGAAGGGATACTTTTTGTTGACGAGTGATGATTACTGCCAATTTGTGAAACCACCAGAGTATGGAGGTCCCATCAAACTTGTTGAGACTACCTGAGCCAGCTTCTTCTCAATGGCTTGAGAGAAACTGCAGAGATGATGTTCTTTCTGTCCGACTTGGATGCTCTGGCATCAATGAAACAACAAAAATTTCAGGAGATTTAGTTGAAAGCAAAGCACTGAAATTCTTCTTGTGTGCCTCTGCCTGGTAAAAGCCATCTTGCTTGGGATTCAAAGCATGAATGCAAGGACGACGATAATCATCTTGCTTGGGATTCAAAGCACGACTGCGAGGACATTAAGTATAACATCACTTGAACCTTTGTCCAACTCACAATGCTTGTTATTTGTAAACCTGCACTGAGCCCAATGCCTAAACCCAAAATTGGACCCAAACCGCTGTTAGATTTTTAATGATTACATGCAGAAGCACCTGCTTCTGCCATTGACGGAAGACGCAAATGTAGCTGAAGAATGAAGAGAAAAAGGTTAAATTATGCCATTAGTTTTTGTACTTTATAAAAAATAACGTGGGTGGGTTTAGTCTCTATATAATAGTTTATGTAAATTGAGTCCA
Source organism: Theobroma cacao (assembly GCF_053813885.1). Taxonomy (NCBI): domain Eukaryota; kingdom Viridiplantae; phylum Streptophyta; class Magnoliopsida; order Malvales; family Malvaceae; genus Theobroma; species Theobroma cacao. Next base: position 28,250,108 of record NC_142639.1, on the reverse strand, counting down.
TGTACTGTTTTAATTTGTTAATTTCAATTCAAATCTTAATATTTTTACATTTCTACTATTAAATATGCTAATATGACATTTTGATCAAACTGACATGATACTAATTGAGATAGTGTGGTATTATCTTGCTAATGCTGTGTTAACTATATATTGACATGGCATTGACATGGCATTTATCATGCTAATGCGGTATTGATCGGCACTTGTTGACATGATCAAAAATTACTGATGTGACCACTAATGGATGATCCTAGAAATAGAAAACAATAAAATAAAAAAAATAGAAAGAAATAATTATGATTTTTATCTCATGATATCCAAAATAATTATACAAATAATATCAAAATAAAATTTTAAATTACTGGAATTGAGTTTGATAAATAATTAAAATTATAAGACAAAAACAGGTAGTACTTAGTTTGTTTTGATCAAACCATACAAGTGTAGTTATGAAAATGGTTAATCGAAATTTCAAACGGATCTATTAGTTTTCGAAATGAATACTTCATCCCAAAAATGTAAACACCAATAACATAAATTATGACAAAATTAAAATGTTCTTTTTTTTTCTTTATTAATTAAATAATTATTCTTATATTTAAAAAAATTGAAAAAATAAGGGAGCACTGGTCCCCACTTTGGGAGCACCAAAGCTGGTGCCCCCTCGCCCCCTCCCTTGGGAAACACTGATCAGTGCTCTCTATTTTTTATTTTTTTAAAAAAGATAATAATATTAATTTTAAATTAATAAAAATATATATAATAGTAATTTTTTAAATTAATAAAAAGTAAAATTGTCATTTTAATATTACTATGTCATTAAACTGACGGAAACACTAGTTGACTAATGGCTGAACCTATGTGTCTAGCGGAAGATATATTTTTGGAACAATATTCATTTCAAAAACTAATAGATCCACTCAAAATTTCGATTAAAACTTAAAAAGGTACAACTATTTTACCTTATGAAAATACTTACAAATCTTTGATTTTGTTTTCATATCAATGAGGAATAGGAATGGAAAAAGGGTAGTCTACCTTGCACCTTTTATATCTTAAACACACACTCTGCATGTTACAAGACATAATCTTTAAATAAAGATATTGTCATAATAATTATTTTATAAAAAGACAATCAATCATATCATAAGGCATAACTTTTAAAATTCAATATAAAAAGATAATTTTTCATATCAAAACTTTTGAGTAGTGTTTTTCAACTGTTTCATAATTTTTGGATTTAAAAATAATTTTTCAAATATCACTAACTTTTCACATTAAAAGATGATTTATAATCCAATAGTCATACTCTGTGACATAACCTTTTCAAGTAATTTGACTTTTCAATGGTCACAACTTTTTATATAAAAAAACATAACTTTTCATTCATAACTTTTTATATAAAGAGACACCATTTTTTATTTTTAAAATAGACCAACAATTTGTACATTACCTTGCAATTAGTAGAAATTGATTCTTGCTTCAATTATGAATGAAGGAGTACTATCTTTTTAAAAAAATAATTCTTATTAGTTAATGATAATAATAATAATTATTATTATAAAAAAAACAAAGAAAATTTAATATTAAAATCAAATGCTTAAAATAAAATAGGGTATCTCTACGACCAAATAACTAGCTTACATGACATACATTTACACATCCTTTTGTTATAGTTATTTTATTTTATTCCTTTTAAATGTTAATAATAAAATTATATATTTTATTAACAAAAAATAATTTAATTTATTTCCTCAATCGTTTTTAAATGAGTTGTCAATTGCGTGTTGTTATATAAAATTAAATTTATTTGGATTTGTTAAATAGATTTCGTAAATATTTCATATACATATTTAGATTTTCAATATATGAGTGTGTTCATTATGTACCGTTAAAAAATGTGAATACGAGTTGTCAACTGCCAAGCCTAATAATACATTAAATTAGCATTTAATAAAAAATGGCCCATTAATGGATAGCAAGCAAGCTCCGGTGTCAATAGCTAGATTTGAGTGGTTGGTCGTTGACTAGAGTTTGTGTTGTAGCACACTAGTAGAAGAGAGAAGCGAGAGAGAATGGAGCATCCATACGTGCCGAGAGATCTGCAACTGCCTGGATATGTCGCCATCTCCCTATCGCAGTCCACCATTCTCGGCGTCTTTGGTCTGGCTTCTCTGTTTGTCGTCTCGCTTGTGTGGATCGTCTCTGGTTTGGCCCCTCTTCTTACTTATTCTTCCTGATGCCTTTTATCACAATATCCATTGCTCTTGCTCTTTCACATGTTTGTCAAGTCCCAAAATACTAGTAGCGAATGTATATATTTGGGTTTACGTATGAGTTTGATACCAAGTGAAAAGGAGAGTCGCCTGACTTTGTAAATTTCCTTCTTATTGACACTAAGGCGCATCTTAATTTTATTAGCTAGTGATAATTGTTAACAATACATTGAAAAAGCCACAAGAACATGATGCTATCTGGATCTAGTAAGAGAAGAGACTGAAACTGTCTTGAAGCTTCCAAAACAGACATTGCTTTGGCTAAGTGGAACATCTTTTTGTGGTATTTTAGGAGAAACCCTGACCCAACCGGCCTGATGATGATTTTGATGGTTACTGATTAGACAATAAATGCATGTTAATTGTTCAGGAATGGCAAACTCGCTGTTTCATTTAGATATTGCTTTTTGTACCAGGGAGATTGCGCAAGGTATCTAACCTTGATAGATTCCTCATGTGCTGGTGGGCTTTCACTGGACTTACACATATGATTCTTGAAGGTTATTTTGCTTTCTCTCCTGAATTCTACAAAGACAAGGCAGGATTTTATCTTGCTGAAGTTTGTAAGTTCCTTTTCCCTTATTCTTTTTATGATAATAGCAATTCTCAACACTCACTCTAACCTGCCTGCTGGCCTTAACTGTACAATTTACTCACGATTAAAAGCTGGCAGGGAAAGAATACAGCAAAGGTGACTCAAGATATGCAGGGAGGGATGCCGCAATTGTTACTGTTGAAGGAATAACTGCAGTTCTGGAAGGTCCTACTAGCCTTCTAGCAGTGTAAGATTTGGCATTACAATACAGCCCGATACAAATACAGGATTCAAGTGTCAAGTTCAATTTAGCAATGCCTTTTATTCCCTTCTGCTTTTATTATTCTCATTGTAAAATGTTGTTGATTATTTGGCAGGTATGCTATAGCCAAAGGGAAGGGGTACAGCTACACACTCCAGTTTGCCATCTCCCTGGGACAGCTCTATGGAACTCTTGTATATTTCATAACGGCTTACTTGGATGGTGATAACTTTGCTGCTAGCCCATTTTATTATTATGCATACTATGTTTTGGCAAATTCCTTCTGGGTTCTGATACCCTCACTCATTGCTGTCCGGTGTTGGAAGAAAATTTCTCTGGCGGTGCAGGGCCAAAGCCAGAAGAAGAACAAGGTTCGCTGAGGTAGTCTGCAGAATATACTGTCTCTTTGCTTCACAATTAGCTTAATTTGTGCACTTGAGCAGGCAATGTTGAAATAATCTAAGCATTCCAGTTTAGAAAAGTGTCATTTTTTTCTTTTTTGGTTTGGTGTTTTCCATAAATGACTGGTAATTGCCTTTAATGGAATGCATACATTTCAGTATCAATCTTCTTCAATTTAATTTGTCACAATGTTGCTATTATATAACCTGCCTGAATGGACAGTTATTTTCTAGTGGAAGCAATCACCGGCTTACATGGCCAAAAATGATGCAGGAGGTCTGTTACTATAAGCTTTGACTATTATTGGTTCTTAGCTGGTGCATTGCATTTCATTATGCAATTTCAACTTCCTTCAGCTGCTTAATTGCTGCTATTTTAAATGTCATCTTCTTTGGAACTATATGAAGTTTGAAACGAGAAAGCTACACTCGTTCTTTGTAGCACAGCAAGCTATGTTCCTTTATCTTTTTCCTAGTCTTTCCTTTCTATTAGAGTTAATTTGTCATTTGGATACATGTTGGTGCCTGGATATTCTCCACTAAACTATTTCCTGAGAATATGGATCTGAAAATGGCAAACAACCCAGTGCTCTGCTTTGCCGCAAAGTAGCATGGCTTGACATGGGCCTTTTTTTTTTTTCCTCTTTTTAGTACTTTATTTATTTGTTTTCTTTCATTTCTGCTCTGGGGCATCTGGACCTCAGATGCTTCTTTGGTGCAAAGAGTTGATTCCGAACTTCTAAAGGATGAATCCATGATGGCCATCTTGGCCAAGAAAAAAGAACTCTGGTAAAAGAATTGATAGTCCATCTTCCTTCCCCCCAATCCCACCCCACCTTATTTTTTTTCAGTAGCCTTGAGGAAGTCCATCTTCCTTTCAAACATGTATGGCTGCTTGTTATTTGTAATTCTGTTCCTTCAACTCCGGTTAGAGCAATGTGCTCAAGTGCTTATCTATTGCAAGTTCTATGGCCTTCACTCAAATGGTGTCAGTGGCTTCTTTAATTTGTTTTTCTGTTCTATTAAATACAGAAAATTTTTCTCATAATTTAAAAGATCCACAGATATGTTGGCTTCAACTATGGCCTCTGGCACATATCTAAATGATGGATGATTCAGTCATCTTGAACCCTGCCAATGGTCGTTTTTCCATGGTGATGAACCTTTCTTTTTTGGTTGGATGGAGTAAGGTGGGCTGCTCAAGGCTGAGATGCGAAAGTACAAAAGAATTAACCTGTGTCTGATCATCGTTTTCTAGGACTACTTTTGGGGCCAGTTCAAAGGAGTGAATCTCTGGATTATACTGACCATTGAATTGACTAGGTTACAAAAAGAAAATTGCGTAATTCAATAGCGGTCTTCTATTGTGGTGGAGCCAGAGAAATAACGTGTCGCACCTGTTACTATTAGGCTGGTGGAGTACTTTAGTTGGGTCGGATGAAAGGTCTGTCAGGCGTACAGGGCTCTCTTTCTTTTGTGTGTGCCTTATGCTTTTGGTGACTTTGTCGTTGCCCCTGAACCTTCTTATATTATCTTCTCTTCTCACTTGCTTTCGTCCCAATACAAGACTAGATTTGGGTTCTGAAACTGAGCAATAAATAATATGGATTGGAGTTCTCTGGAGCTCAAAGTAATTTCCTGCAAAGATCTCAAGGCCTTCAATTTCTTCCAGAAACTCTCAGTCTACTCAGTCGTCTCTATTGTGAATGAACAAGCAAAGAAGAAAGAAGAGCAACACAAACGTCTGCAGCGTCAGAAAACATCTATCGACAGAGGAGGCAAGAACCCTGAATGGAATCATGTATTTCAGTTCGATCTCAAGAGCTTACCTTCAGAAGAAACTGATCGTCTTTTTCTCAAGTTTGATTTGCGTCATGAAGGTTTAGTTGGCAGAACCATCGGCGAAGTACGTGTTCCGTTAAAGGATTTGATAGAAGAATTCTGTGGAGTTGTGAGATTTGTGAGTTACCAGGTTCGAAACAGTGATGGGAAGCCTAACGGGGTACTGAATTTTTCCTATAAGTTGATTGGGGGAAGCAAAAACAGTGGCAATGCTTCTCCACAAGTTGACTCGTCATCTGAGAAGCAATTTTCCTCTGAAAAAGTGGTTTACCCCAAGGTGGAACTAGATAATCAGTCGAGATATGTTCATTATCCTTCCGTAGATGATGCTTGCAATCCTCAACGCCAGATTAGTTTCCCTTCTCCAGTATTGGAATGTCAAACACCGGGGTATTACAGTTGGAATTCAGCAATTCAGTTGCCAATGCAGGTTCCCCTGCCGCGGTTTGTACCCGGAACATACCTTCAATATTCAAGATCATCACCAGTGGCGCAGCCTTCTGAGACACATTGGTACAGAGTGGAGTCAACGTGCTACAGTAGCGGCCTGCAGAGGTTCAATGGGCTAGGGTAATCAGCAACGGATTGTTTGGCAGCGATGCCTGAAAGGTTGAGCCAGGCATGGAAGATCCAGCTCCCTGCCCTCAGCTTCCTAGACTACAAGGGTGGCAGGGCAAGTGAGCTACCGGTACAGGGTAGTGTAGTTACAGTGTCTGGGGAAGCACCATGTTGAAAGTTGAACATTCCATCAGTTTGATGGCTTCAGCTCCTTTTTGTTTAATGGTTTCTTGGGACAATATTTGTCTTGTTTTTCTCTTCCACAAAATTTAGATGTTATTATTAATATTGTGTCAGGAAAGAATTAGCTGGGACCTATTCTCAGCGCTTTGTAATATAGCGCCTAGGCTAGCCGCTTGTGGTTGTGGGTTAATGCTCTTGTTTTCAGATAGCAGAGAGAACTAATGTTGTAGCTGAAGATGCAATTGAAATTGCGAATGAATGAATGGATGAATTACAGTATCAAGCAAGAAATTGGAAGAGAGAGTCTAGAAAGTTTGTGGAAAGACTTGAGTTGTCCAGGTCAAGTCAATTCCAAGTTTTGAACGCAATGTACAAGTGGCGCTAGAAAGCCATGATCGCGTTGGCTGGAGGTGAGTGGAGGTTGGTATCACGACACCTCTTTTGGGTCCCATTGATTTCTTTGTTTTCAAACATTCACAAAGGAACGTCAAGGACTAGAATTTTTGTAAACCATGGCACCGGACAATTGAGTGGTCAATCTGCACGAGTTTGAAATTAGGGGAGGGGCCAACGAACCAAAGCAGTGGTGGTTGAGGAATCAAATGGCATTAAAATGGGTTTATTTTCCGAATATCTTCATCTAAAAGTCTTCTCAAAACATGTCGGAAGAAATTAGAATTCACAACATTTTCAACATCTCATTTTCTTTTCTTGTTTGGGAATTAAAATGGGGAAAATCTCATCAATTAAGCTGCCTTGAAATCCTTTTCATAGTGAAACATTTTAGCAAAGTATTTTGTTCTTCATAATTTTTAATTAGAGTATTTCTTGATGAAAATAGACCTTCGGGAGGAAATTTTATTTACTCAACTACTTTGCACTGAATGACCTATCTGTATATCTGGGTCAATTTCACCCAATCGGAATTTTAGATTTCTTCGGCTTTCTAAAAGAGCTATTGTTTGTAATTTTTCATTGAAAATTGAACTATATTCACTCCTATTTCTTGTTATGAATCTAAGTTCAATCACTCTTGGGAAAACCGGAGGTTCACTAAACTCTTACACGTTTAAATTTGGTTTTAGTTGGTTACAACTTCGGTTTTATCTCTTTTATGCATTCACTCCTATTTTCATTAGGATTTCTTATTTAATTTGATTTCTTTATTGTTTTTTATAGTGTAATTGTATGTCCTAAAATCCAATTGGTTAGCTGTATAGAGATACATTTTATTCTCTAAGCATTTACAATTAACAAAAGTCATTCTATATTTGCATAAGACTTGTAACTATCCATTGGATGAAATAAAGTCCATAGAATGTCATGTGCTTTTTCAAAAAGAATTATAAAGAGTTATAATTAAGAGATCCTTATTGGATCAAAGCATTATTTCTAAATTGTTCCTAGTTAATGTTATTCTCAAGAAAAATGGATATTGATAAGGAATGAAGATTGGCACATGATTATCTTCTCCACTTGTGAAGTGAGCAATTGATCTCATAAATCAAAGTATAAAGATACTTGAAATAACATGTGGGTTCTTCTTACAAGAACAAGTTTACTAGACATGACTCTTCATGAGAATTCCATTTGGTATTTTGCTTAATGTCTACGGAACAAATTCTCATGTGGGTGCTTCTTAAAAAATTAAGTTACCTTATGTGGAATGTTATTTTTTGATACTATCTAAAGTGTTCATAATCAAGGTTGCTCAAAAAGGGATGAATATCAAGTATATCATGAAACACATAAGAGCAAATCAATAATCAAAAGAGGATTCATCATGTTAAATGAGACTAAGGGGACTATTGCATTGTACCTTGATAAGTAATAACTCATGGAAGCCATAAGCCTAGGCAAGTAGAGATGTCGACAAAGGGTTTGTCCACTCTCTAATGATGAGTTGTCTTCTCTACTACATTCCTCTAACTTGTGATGCAATTTTATCTTTCTTCTGGGCTTAACTAGTAAAGTGATAAATATAAAAGTTGTAGCGCTATCTCTTAACTTTCCATTGACTTAAGAATCACGTCAATTGAACTTCTAGAATGAGAGTTATGCTCAAAATACTAGAGCATGTGCAAGAGAAGCACTTGGCCATTAATGCACTCTTCTTTAACAATTGAAGCCCTTTTCATTTGCATACCTACACAGCAACAAACTAATTCAATAATAACTAAACTAAAAGCAAATTATCATCAAACTAAAATAAAATGACTTAAATTAAATCAACCCAACATGATTTACTAAACTAAGACAAATACATAAAAATACCTAATTCCTAAACTAAATTTAAAAAACTTAGCTAATTTTATATTCAAAATGTAACAAAATAACTCTATAACATAGAGTTATAGAGTTATTAATTATAGTTTATATTTTCCAACATGTTAGGAACCTAAGAGGTCACACACATTAAATAATGTCAATTGACAATTCAAAAAGGAGCTAATTAAGTTCGACTTAATTGGAAGAATTTGAGAACTTCAGGGATTTAATTGAACAATTTAATTAGTCTTGAGGTAATTATGCAATTAGCATAAAAGTTATGCAAAGTCCTATAAAGATTATGATTAATTGCTTATAGTTATGAGGCTTATATTGCACATTGAGAGACATATAATAGCACGTCTAGCACTATAAGGCTACTACACTAAATCCACAAAACATAGAGAGAAAAGTGAGGAAAATGGAAAGAGTTGCAAACCCTGTGATTCCATATTCACCTATGTGTTACCAATTGACTCTCTTCTTTAGTCTAGCTTGCCTTTTCTTACTCCCATTAGTGTCAGTTGGTTCAATTCCTTGTTCTAAGTAAGGTTTGGACAATTGTTGTTTCAACCCCTAAAAATCAACAAAGAGGAAGAAGTCTTACAAATTGCACCTAAATTAGTGAAAAAGGCCATTAGAAGAGAAATTATAAAGTTTATTTATCTACCATGAAGGAAAAGAAGATTAGTGAAGCCTTTATTTCAAGTAAAATTAATGATTGAGTATTCGATATCTATTGTAAATATGGGATACCTAACACAACTCTCATTTATGTGATGATTTGTAGAGGCTAAAGAATAATAGATATAAAGGATGAGATCCTCCTAAAAATCACATAATAAAGAAAAGGTTGCTACATGAAGTTGTAGAAGACCATCATCTTTAGGATACAAACTACATAGTTTTAGGAACTAAGAGGTTGTTGTTTTTTCCCAATCGTTTTGAAACTTTATCTACATTTGGATGTTTTATGAAGTTTTCACTTTAAAATTTATAAGAATCATTATAATTTTTCTAAATTACATTTGGAGTTTTACGTATCTTATAAGCTCGAATTGAATATGCTCAATATTAAAGCAATCTACTAATGGACAATTGGTCAACTATAAACAAACACCAATTTTTTTTCAATGCTATGCAATATAGATTGGTATAATACTCCTAAATAAGGTTCCAACCAAATTAAGTTGACAAAATGTCATATAGGATATGAAAGGTACAAGATTGGACTTGTCACATTTTAATGGTTTGGTATTGCATAGCTTATATGAAGTGTGCATACCATTTGTGGTATATCCTCAAAATTCTATTAGATATCACTTTCCAAAAAGCATAGGTTGTTTGTCTCGAAACAAGCTATTTCCTAGAAGAAAGAGCTCTTACTAAGAAAAGGTAGTGGGAATAATACAGTGCTTGAAAGGTTAAATAGCCACAAAAGTGAAACCCCATGAACATTAAACTTGTGACTATTGAATTAAATGCACAACTAGAAACTTAATGTATTTATGACAACTCTAGATATCAAATAAGAAACATCAAGATTTAGATGAATAAGATTTCTATTGAACTAAGTATGTATTGCTCATAGAAGATGAGCTTACTAAATAATACGAAGCAAAGTTGGATGTTGATTCTAATAAATAGCAAGAAGCCAAGAAAGATCAATATGGATAGGAATGTATAGACATACCAAGTTTAAGTAATGACTAAAGATTATAAACAAAGACAAGATGGTGACTTGATAAAGCTTTTCTCCATAGCCATCCATTTGGATACTACTTGCCATTACATCATATGGTACATGAATATATATGATTGACACTGCAATTATATGCTTTATAAGCCAATTGATGATTGTGTAGAAATACATCTAGTATTTGAGCATTTGCTAAGACATTCTTTATTTCCAAAATGACTGCACATGTCAATTAAGTAAAATAAAGTCCACGAAAAACTGGATGCTTTGTAAAAAGTATTATAAAGGGTTATAATTATGAGAAACTTATTGTATCAAAGCATTATTTCTAAGTTGTTCCTGCTTGAAGTTTTATCAAGAAAAATGGATATTGATAAAACACAAAGACATTCACATGGTTATATTCCTCACTTATGAAGTGGCAATAAATCTCAAGATTGAAGTATCAATACTCTTGATTTGAGGTGTTCGATATATTTCATCCAAAAAGCTTTTATCTTCCAAGTATCGGTATCTTTTAAATAGAAAATCTTCAAAACCCATTTTTGTTTTAAAGGCATCAATACCTCCTTCATAGATAATGATACCTATTTCAAAATTTCCAAATTTTTTTTGCAACAGTCATTTCCTATGAGTTCCAACTTTAAAGTAAAACACATCAACAAGAATCCCTCGCATTATGACCTTGCTCAAAGCCTTTAAAAACCAAAAAACACTTATATATCTCAATTGAAGCAAAGTTTAACCCAAAATCATATCAAAATTTCCAATTCAAACTTAAATAAACATTTTATTCTAGTGAAATATGCTTAAGAAGTATTAAAATTAGCCCGAGGGATTTCCAACCCAAAGGATACTACCATCCCCCCTATCTAGGACAATACTAAGGTGCTAACCTTCAAGATCTACATAGTTCAGTGCATATAACCACTAACATCAATACAAGTCATGTGCTATCCTCCACAACACATCGCTAGCACCATTCATTTCAATTTTTGCTAGCTAGGGCAACTACAATGTGCACAATGACCAACGAATATTATTACTAGTTATAAATCCTTAACTCAAGTAGCTCCACTTAAAGCACTAAATCTCTTTTAGATCTCTTTGTGAGCTTATCACACATTATCATAACACATAGTTTCAAAACATGTGATTTCATCACATATCATCAATGAACATCATCTCATTTACACCATCATGTTAAGTCCATTTTCTATGCCTATCAACAATACCTTTAAATCATATTTAGAATTTAGCACAATTTAACCACAAAACTAAACATCAAAATTCAAAAAGCTTGTTCCAATGCACATTTTGAAATAATCATGTAATAATCATACTTAGAAACATCACATTAAAACATTTCATGCATTATCGTATCAAAACAATTTGAATGCAAAGTCCACTCACTACACAAATGCCACATCTTCAAAGCTTAATGCCAATTCAACAAGACTTCAATACTCAATGGGTATTGATGCTTCAATGGGACCTAAAACAAGTAAATAACACAATTAATTTCTCATAATTTTCTAAACCTAATTTCTTCCAGCATTGGATACCTATTATCTTAAACCAAGGTTTAGCTCATAAACCTCTTTCAAACTATAATTTATCACATAATTCACTTGTTCTCCAACTTATACTTACTTTAATGAGCTTATCTTAAGAAATCCAAATGGGAAATCCTAACACATGAGAGAAGAATGAAGTTTTTTAGATAGAGCAATTAATTTGAAAACCCGTAGTCTTAAAATCTTACCTTAATTGAGTTGGAACCTACAATTTGAGGTAAAATCTAGGAATTTGTAAGATGGTAGTGAAATGGGAGGAAGGAAATTTGCAAGTTAAGGTGACTGAAGAAAGGAAAGTGTGAAATGAGAGAAAAACGAGGTTTGGCCTATTAAGTGGCACCGTATATACCCCATGGTGAAATCCTTATTCTGCCTTTCTTTTAGTTTTTGCAAATCATGGTAAAAGTACCATACTTCTAATCCAGGTATCGATACTTTTCACATAAAATGTTATCTTACAATACTTTGGACTCTAGGTATCGATACATCTTCTTGAAGTATTAATAACTTTTACACATAATGCTTTCCAAGGCATTCTAGACTTCAAGTATCGATACTTTTGCAACAGAATGCATTTTTCCTGCCAAAACTTACCGCTTTTTGGTTTTATCTCCACCTCTTTTCCTTTGGACATACTTAGAGATTTTAAAACACGAGTTTCTCAATAAAATTTCATATTGGTTACTTCAAAATAAATATTTTATAAGCTCATCAAAAGAATTATCGATTCTACCCTTATAAGAAATAAGAAACTGAGGTCTCACAAATAAAAGACAAGCTTCTTGACTTGAGTTCCATTTCATATAGTACCTCAAGACCCATCTTTGAGGAGGAAAGATGGAGAGCTAGGTTCCTTATGAGGGATCAAGTTGTCTCTTTGAGTTCCTAAGTTCTGAGTGACAATATTTTTAACCTTTCTACCCGTTGACCAAAATTTCTTATGGTATACCCTCTCATAACCTTTGTGTTAGGATTGGCTTTGTAAACTAATTTTGAAGATCGGCCCATGCATAGCCTGTAGCATCCATGCCCTTGCCATTGCCTTACCATTGACATATTAGCATAGTTAATAGTTTTGTTTCAAGAAGCAACAATGCTATCATTTTTACTTGATTAGATACGAATTTATGAATATGAAAATTAAATCACTCAAAATTGGAATAGAGAGACTAAACTACACATTTTGAGCTCATACAAAAAGCTACCAAGTACTTAAATTGATTTTTGTGCATCACTCGGAAGGACGTACTGTTACACAATGTCATAATTTAGAATATTATTGTAAAATATCATTAATAATTTAAATTGCACTTATACAAAAGGTTTAGAAATAGAAATGTCTTAAGAGTTGGGCTATTCACCTAGGCTTTGAAGCCTAGTCCAATTCGAGTTAGGATTGAGCTGACTCATAATTTCTTGAGGTCGTGCTGTGCTGCATAACTTGACTATTTTAATTATTAATAAATAATATATTTTTGTATTATTTTAACTTAAAATCATGTTTTAAAATATTAATATGAAAATAACATATTTATAATTTTAATAATAAAATGATATATAAATATGGACAAGTCGTGTTTGGAGTTGATTTTTAAAAAATTAGACATAATTTGTAAACACCTCTATTAATTAGAAATAAGGTCAACTCAAGTTCAAACAACATAAGTTTTGAAAACAATCAAGTCTTTGTTGTTTTTTTTTTTTTTTGTTATTATAAAAATTGGGGTTCTCCGTATCCTCGACACCTCCAATTTCATTAGTTGTCGGGCTCCATTTCCCCTTGGGGGTAATACAAAATGGAGTAAAGAAACAAAAATATTTTGAGTTTGCTGCTGTGGCCAAAAATACTTATCATAAAGGATTTTGCAATCATCAAAACCAAAGATAAAAAGAGTACATTTGGTTTCCTTTCTGGTAATTTTTTAAATTTTATCATTTTCATCCTAATAATTATTATATGATATTCATAGTAGGAAATTAATTACTTGTGATGCCCGCCCTTATTTCAAATTCCCTCTCATCTAAGGTGGCCTCCAATTAGTAGAAAAAGTATTGTAAAAAAATTAAAAAAAAAAAAAAACACTTTGGAGAAAAGAAGAATACTATATCAACTTGTGAATTTATATATAGAAGTATGCTTTTTTAAAGTGACAACGAAAGGTCCCATTGCATTGTTTCAGATTGTTTCTTTCCCCTTTAAAGATTCCCAGAAACAACCAATATTTATGAAAATCAAGATAAGTTAAAGTAGCTAGGTGCACAATCCTCCCTGTTGCAGCGGTGGTTGGCATGTTCTTCACGCGGGCGGAGCCTACTCTCAGAATAACAACCCCCCCCCCCCTTCATCTAACTAAACCTGAAGAAGTAACTATTCATCATAAAATGAATCCATTCCCCATTTTACCATCGGTGTTTTCTTTGCTTGTGGGTTTCTTTTCAATACCTAACAGTAACTCCACCAGAAAAAGAAAATAAATAAATAAATAAAATACACGTAGAATGCTGAATTTCGCCAAATACTTTCAAATCTCACGATTCAAGAATGTCAAGTTCTCACAACAAGTTTTGAAACTCAAAACTTAGATCAAATATAGGTTTATAGTTTTTAACCCCATAAACAAATGAAAAGAAATCAATTTAATAACTCAACCTTCATTTTCTCTTCCCACCTTTCGACCCTCATTTGAATCACTCACAAAAAATCAAATATCGGTTTATGGTTTTGATTTTGAGCCGGAGTGCCAAAAATCAACAACAAATCTAAATCACTTTAAGAATGAAACCTTAATTTTGAGAGAGTTTTAACTTCTGTTTGGTTTAAAGATGAAACAAAGATAAAATTATTCTAAAAATATCGATACATCATTAAAGTAATAAAAAAATTAACGATTGACTAACAATAGGATTTATGTATCTAACGAAAGATATTATTTTTAAACAAACGGCCTCCAACTCAAAGGAAATACACAAAAGAAACCAAGTCATTCCAAATCAAACACTTCTCAACTGTACATAATTATGGTTACATTTTTGCATTGATTTTTTTTTTTGTTATTTGAATCCTAATTTTTTTATTTAAAAGTTATTAGTGTTTGTTACGACGTGCATGGTATGTGAAGCTTCTATTTTTATTCATTTAATTTTAAATGATAATTATCTATAAATACAAATGTTTTTGAAAGTGTAAGCTTGAACTATTATTAATGGGAATTTATAATATTAATAAAATATTAAATATGATTAGAATTAACAACTTTTGTAATAAAAGGCATTCAATGCAATTAGAATTTTTATTTTTAAATTAGATAAATCTTTAGCATTTAATAAAAAAATCGACATTTTAGATATATAATGAATAAATATGTCTATCTTTCTTAATAAAAATATTGTATCAGTATTTGTACTTCTATATATATTATAAATGTATGAAATATTCTTATATTCTTCTACCCTTTTGTTTACCAATATTTATTCATGTAATTTATAATTTTATCCCTAAATCTTTTTCTTTCCATCTTTCATACCAAACACCAAAAATAAAAAGAAAAAAAAAAACTTTTCTTCCTCTCCTTCACATTTTTTTCCTATTAAACATGAACATCTGTCCTTTTAAAAAAGAAGTAAGAATTATTAAATGAAACCCCCATCACTTGTCCAGGCTTTTAATTAACTTTCACGTTTCCACTGGGAATTTCTTTCATTATTTTGTTTCGGTATTACAACTGTGCATCCCCTGCAGCTTCGTGGTATGTAACTTTTTCTTTAGTGCCGAAATAAAGTAAAACTCGATCGAGAAAAGATAATTTCACCGTTGATGTAGCTCGCACCACGTGTTCGGGTTACATGAGATTGCTGTCCTGAGAAGTTCTCCTTTTTCTTTTCTACAGTGCTGCTTTGGACTCCAAAAGCCAATCAAAAGCAGGGGACTCGCCTTTCCACGTCTATGATATGACTCTATAAATCCATCAAATGCTAAGCTCGTCCTTAGATCTTATTGCATGCTCAGTTAAAGCACTTGCCAACCCAAATATTAGCAATGAAGAACAAGGCATCTGTTTTCTTGAAACAGGTCATGTCTTCGGTGTGGGTGAGTTCCATTTCCAGAGCCAAATCCCTGGCAGTGAAGGGCAAAATGAGTGCAGCCAAGGCCCGGCTTGTCATGTTCACTCTGATGAAGAGCAAGAAGGCGGTTTTGCTTACTGCTATCTCTAACAACATTCACGGACTCCTTGGCGACAAGGAAAGTGGCGAAGACCACCAAAGCAAAGCCATAGTTCCATACATTGATGCGGCAGCTAATTATTATGGAGAGGAGAACGAGGATGAGGATAAGTACCCTGATCTGACCCACTGTTTGTTTGATGAGGAGGAACTGGAGTTGGAGGCCGAAGCTCAGGGTGGGTCCATCATTGACATGGTGAGGAACTCCAAAGAGGAAGGAGAAGATTTCAGCTTGGAAGACGAGATTGATCACGTTGCAGACTTGTTCATAACCAGGTTTTACAAACAAATGCGCCTGCAAAAGCTCTTGTCTTTCAAGAGGCATCAAGAAATGCTGGAGAGAAGCATTTAGAGACTTGAAAGTTAGACACAATTTACTACTTTCACTATGTTTTTACTTTTACCTTTTTTTTTTTTTTTTTTTTCTGGCTAACCTTCTTCACTTTCCTTCCAATTTCTTTGCAATTCAATTTTAGTACAAATTAAGCTGCGACTTTATGTTTGTAAAATTTTCATGTGAAATAAAAAAATTGGCATGAACTTCAGTTACTCATACTCCCACCTTTGTTTGCACCAAAATAAAATACTTTCTATTGGTTTAAAATTAAAATGTTATAAAATTTTAGAAATTATGTATCTTGCTTTTGCTTTACAATTATTTATTGTCCTTAAATTTGTAAAAGTTAAAGAGAGCATCTAAAATTAGTAGTTTACTTAAGGGTATTATTACTAAAGTGTTTTTTTATTTTAATTTCTGGGAAAGTAAATATTATTTTATCTTAAAATAATAAATATGAATAGACACTCAATTTGAAAAAAACAATTATAGTTTCACATATTGATTACACAAAAGTAATAATTCAACGGTTACATTGCACATTTTGATAAAGTTTGAAGACCGGAATTAACGTATATTATTCCCAAAAAATTTATGTACGTCAAATGCAAAATAAATTTTTTACATCTTATATATTTGTTCAAGGTCGACCTTTGGGTAAAGCCACCCAAGTAAAGACTTTAGATCTCAAATATGGAGAGCTTCATAATTTTATAAAAATTATAACATAATTAATTATATTAAAAATATATAAAATTAATATAATTAATAAAATATTTACTTATTCTCTCATATCTAATAAATATATATTTTCTCTTATTTCCACATCCTATTAATTCTCAACTACTTATCTCATTTTTCATTAAAAATATATAAAAGTAAAAAATAATTAACAAAATGACATATTCTCTCACTTCTCTAATTATGTGCTTAATAAATCTCAACTTTTTATCACTTTGCAATTCCTACAATACTATTAATTCTCAATTATTTCTTCTATTTAAAAGGTCTTTTTTTAAAAATATATATAGAAGATGTAAAACCCAACCCTATAAACACATGTCATGACATACATGCACTGAGTAGCATGTTATTACACTAGGAAAGCCCCTAAGAATAGACGAAACTCGGTATTGTACCTAATAGTACACTTGAGTTGATTTAACCTCGAACTAGTTCAAATAAGAATCGTAGGATGAAATTTAATATTTTACAGTCCAAGAATGACTAAAAATGATTTTTCGGAGTTCGATGGTTCATTTGAGAAAAAATTAAAAATTTTGATGTTTAGGGGCAAAATCATCATTTTACCACCTAAGATAATAATTTGATCATGGAGTGAAATTTTTGACCAAGGTTAACTATTTGGAGTATAATTTAATGATAGGAAGTGAAAATTTTCAATTCCGGTAATTTTCGAAACATAGGGGCAAAACGATAATTTTGTCACCCCGGGGTAAAACAGTAATTTTCACCACCCAAAATTTGTGAAAATTATAGGATGTATTTATTTTTGGTATGAATAACTATAGTATTTTAAGTGGTGAAAAAATTGAAGTTTAAAAGACTTGAAATTTTAAAAACGGACCAATGGAAAAGTGATACATGGCACTTTTTAATGATTTAATATTATTTTAAAGGAAAATCAGCTCATTTACACCCCACATCAGGTGATGGTCGGCCATAAGGAGAAAATAAGAGAGAAAATAGAGAGGAAAGGAAGAAAAGAGAAAAACCAAAGGAAAACTAGAAAATTCAAAGGGGAATTCGCGGTTTTCGTCCGTTTACGAGTCTAACGGTAAGATTTTTCAACTTTAGCTTGATTTCTACCTTTCTTATGCCTTTATTTCCATTTAGCATGCTTGAGGAGAGAGATCAAAAAGTGATACCAAGGGCTGACCGAATTTCAAGGGGAACGATTTTGAAATTTTTATGTTTTGATTCTTAGTTAAATTGGTAGTTTTAATTAGTTAAATGTGTATAGAAATCAAATAGGGCAAGAAAGCATGAAATTCTCACAATACCCACCCTTGGCTGAATATTCAGTGATGTACAATGATGATGAACTGATTTTTATTCTAAGAGAAATGAAGAGAAAATGATGAAAAATGGTTAAATGTGATAGAAAAACAAAGTGGAAAATTAATCAAGTTAATGTCGCATTTTGACTGAATTTTTCAAGGAAGAAAGTGAGCTGATTTTGGTGATTTTAGAGAGTTATTGGCTGATATTTAATGGTTAGAAATGTTGGAGAGAAAATGAGACAAATTAGAGCTAAAATGGACCGCGTTAGCAATTTATCGGATAAAGTGTCAAAAATAGGTTAATACCGCGTTTAAGCCATTTTAGGCTATTGCATTTCATACCATGCATTAGTATTGGATTTAAGTCAATTATATAGTGATTTAGCATCAATGTGGTGAATTGTGCAATTTTTGCAATGTGTCTAAGAGGAGAGCCTTCCGGTAAAGGCAAGGAAGTCGTACCCAACGAACAGTGATCGGGGCACCTAGAAAGCATTTAATTTGTACAAACTGTGAGTAAACCTATTATTATTGTAAATTATCTAGAGTTTATTTTTAAATGCTCTTTATGTATTTTATGAAACGAAAATGAGATTAAAATGAGACTTTTGATGTTTTAGAAATAAATGTGACAAATAAATATATTGTGTTGATTATCTGAAATAAGAAACTTTTGATCATGAAATTGAGTAATTGGAGGCTGCCAATGGTCTTGAAAAATATATTTTCCTATGAATGGCTTATGATATATGAGTATATGTGGTTATATTTTATAATTGCATTGGGAATTTATGTAAGCTGTCTTTTACTATGCAGGCTGGATAAATAAATAAAAGTCACGTTATACTGTCGAAATTTTATTAAAATTGGTGGGTTTAGTCACTGCAGTGACGGATTTTCGTGGACTGCCTATTGGAGGTGTCAAACCCTATTTTATAAAATAATTACGACGTCATTTACATGCTCAATAGAATGGTTACATATTAGGAAGTTTGAGAAAATCGTTGAAAGACGATATTGTCCCTAATGGTATCATTAAGTCGATTAAGCCTCGAACTAGTTTAGATAGAAATTTTAAGGTGAAATTAAGAGTTTCATGGTCCAGGGATGACTTAAAATAGTGATTTTAAGTTCGAGGATCAATTTGGAGTCAAACCGAAATTTTTACTATCTAGGGGTAAAATGGTCATTTGCCACTTGAGGATAAAATGAAAATTTTTAGAAAAGATTTTTTTGGTCCATTTGACTTATTGGAGTATGATTTGAGGTTTAGAAGTAAAAAAGTTTAATTTCGGTGATTTCTAGAGTGTAGAGGCAAAATCGTAATTTTTCCAATCGCGGACAAAATTTGGGATTTTGAGAGAATTAGATCACATTTGACAAATTGGAGAATGGTATGAGTATAAGGGATGAAAAATATGTCTGGGCAATTTTTCAGTTTTTGGGGTAAAAATGTAATTTTTCACTTTACAGGGGTAAAAGTGTAATTTTTAAAAATTTGCTCCACCAAAACTTTGGAAAAGTCTAGAAATTTCATGGAAGACATGGATAAGTGAAGAGGATTGAGTGGTAGAAAAAGAAAGTCAAAAAGATGGCTAGAAAAAAATAAAATAATAAAATATTCAAAAGGTAAATAAAATAATAATATTTTATTAAGCCTATTAAAAGGCTTGAAAATTTCAGAATTCTTCATTGGGATGGTCAGCCAAAACCAGCAGGAGAGAGAGAGAAATAAGAACAAACCCTATAGTGAGAAAATTCAAAGAAAAAGTGTGATTTTTCAAGGAATCAAGTGTTTAAAGGTATGATTTTTCAAGCTTAGCTTAAGATTTATCATTTCCATGCATTTCCCATCATTTTCCATGGTTGAATGATGTGATTTGAGGATGAATTCAATTCTGAAAAAATGGGTTAGGAGAGAGAAAGTTGTTAGATTAATTTGATTTTGAACTATGTTAGTGTTTTAAGTTAATTTAGCATATTTAGAAACAAAACAACAAAAAAAGAATTCATTTTCCTCCATCACCATTATTGGCTGAATTTTCTAGGGGAATATTGGCTGATGATCTTGATGTTTATTTGAGAAATTATGATGAATAATGATGAATTATGAGTCTAGAAAAATAATGAGAATTTTCGGAGCAAAAATACGAATTTTTACCCACTAGGGGTATTTTCGTAATTTGCTATCGGGACTGATAATTTGCACCACACTGAGGAACATTAAGTCAATTTGGGTGAAATTGAGGTATAGAAATTGAAAAAAAATTAATTTGAGATTAAATTGGACGCGTTAGTAATTTAATCGGGTAATAGACCGAATTAGGTCAGCACCACATTTAAGCGGTAGTCGGATAAGTTGCATGTCATATCATGCATATATACCGAGCCTGAATTGATTTTATAATGGTCAAGTATTGATGTGGTGAATTATGTATTGTACATTGTGGATAGGTGGTGAGCAAATTGCACTGGTAAAAGTACAGAGATTGTGCTTGAAGACTGGGATTAGGAGTACATCGACTCCTAGAACTGTGAGTGGACAACTTATCGTCTTAAATATCTAGAGTTATTATACTTGTTTGATGCTTTTATTGAATGGTGAGTTTAAATTATAAAATATTATGTTTTCCAATTAAAATGTTTTTTAATAAAAATGAGATTTATACTGGTTTTAAAATCAAATATTGTTTTGAAAAAATTGAGTATATGGAGACTGTGTTGAAATTTATGATTTTATATGTTATTGAAATTGTGGCTTATGACACTATGGTAGCATGATAGCTAAATTTTTTTGGGTTGGCATGAAATATATGAATAGTTTTGGATTAGTCTCGGTAGACTGGATTACATTTTATTCGCCATATTATGCTACTGAAATTTTTATGGGTCTGGTGGTATATTAAACGGTCACTGTAGTGGTGGGGGTTTCCGTGGACTGCCTATGAGAGGGGCACGGTAACCCAATTATATATTTACCTCCGGGGGGAGATGTTGGATAAAGTATCTCCTTAGGTAAGATTTGAATGCACTTCACGGTCACTGCAATGGTGGGGGTTTCCGTGGACTGCCTATGAGAGGAGCACGGTAACTCAATTATATATTTACCTCCGGGGGGAGATGTTGGGTGAAGTATCTCTTGAGGTATGATTTGAGTGCACCTCACGTTCGGGCCACCACGTGAGAGTGAGACTCAGCCAACGCCAAGGAACGGCTGTGTGTCAGATATGAAAACATGTTTATGGGTATGGGTCATTGAACAGCCTTGGAGGTCTCAGTGGGATGCCTTAACGAAGGTACCCGCGAGAATGATTCTAGCAGGGGCCAAGTTTAAGAAATTCATAAGTTGGGAAATTTTGATGAAAATAAATTGTTTGGTATAGATTGAAACAAATTTTGCGTTATGAACATTATTGAGATATAATGTTTTTATGTTGTCTCAATCTACTCGGCTTTAGATGCTTTTGATGGTAATTGTTTACTCACTGAGATTATGTAATCATAATCTCACCCTTCTTCCTATCTATTTTTCTGGCTCAGGACAATTTGTTGATAGTTGATTAAGACGAGAATTAATCTCAGAGTTGCATCCTAGAAAGTAAGGGTTCGTAGCCCTACATCTTCTTAGTCAGTTGGGGGCCCATGTGTCACTGTAAAAGTAATTTTTTTCTTCAGTTATTTGATTTAAAGTATGTATGAATATATTTAACTTTTACACCATGTTTTTGGCGAGTTTCGGTATTTTCGAAAAAAATGACGAAAATGCCCTTGTGAGCCAAAAAGTAATATTTTATTATTTTGATTTGGAAATGACTTATGATTTTTTTGAAATGTGAGATTTAATAACTGTCGCTCACTGGGGAGATGCGAAAGTTGATACTAAGTCTTGCGGGGTTTCGATTGGCATTCGGGGTAATGAGTGCCTATCGGGACGTCGCGACGGTTGTCACGGGCTCGATAGGAGTTTCAGGTCGTGACAAGAGGGGTATGGTAAGCTCGGTTGCATAGTTACTCCGATTGTAGAGACAAGGAGGGTAACCCTGGGGGTAGTATTAGAGCTCACTTCACGTCGAACCCCCACGTGAATGTGTAACTCGGGCAACGCCAAGGAACGACTTGTTTTCAAAACTAACATGTGTTTAACATGTAAATATCTTAACAACTTTGGCAGACTCGGTTAGATGCCTCGGCCAAGGTATCTCTGAGGACTAATTTTTGGCTTGAGCCCTATTTCTAATAAAAGTCATAAGCCTTAACAACTGTTTTGGTAAATTACAAATATTTTATGGTTTAAGAAATAAATTGAAAACCTTATGAAATGGTTTGTGATTTGTTGTTTAAACTTGCCTCCATTTTACTGGCCTTTAAATATTTATAATAATGTCTGTTTACTCATTGGGATTGCAAAATCTCACCCACCTCCTTTCCAAATATTTCAGGTTTGTGGTAGCTTATAGATACCCGATTTTATCGAGGATTCCAGTTGACCCTTCTATCTCACAAACAATTGATTACTATCACCAACACTTGGTGTATTTATGGGCCACTTATCATTGTAATTATTATTGTACATTATAACTTTGTAAATTATTGTATGTATGAATTTATTTTACTTCCACGTTACAAAAGATTACTTACACGTGTTTCTATAAATATTGTTTTATATAAAAATGCTATATTTTAATCAATATTTTGAATAGTAATATTTGTCTATAAATCCTTTTAAAAATAAAAAATAAAAAATAAAATAATTTTTGTCTTTTGATTTACTTGAGTCGGAAACGACTGGTAATTGTTTAAAACGGAATGTTTAACAACGATTGCTCACAGGAAAGGCAAGAAATTGATACGTAAGACTTGCGAGGTTTCGATTGGCATTCCGGATAATAAGTGTCAATCAAGATGTCGCGGCGGTTGTCATGGACTCGAGAGAGCTTCCGGGTCGTGACAAAAGAGATGGATTTGCTTATGTTATGATTTCTTTTAAAGAAATTGCATGCAAAATAAACATAGAACTTAAATTCGTGATACATGCATCAGTCATAGCAAAAAACAATTTGATGAGAATGTTGATAATGAAATAACAAGATTTCTTAAAGAATTATTTAGAACTAATTACTTCTTATATATATTAGATCAAGTAATTTTTCATTTCAAAGTAGATTTGAACAATTTAAGATATATGAAAGTATTTTTGGTTTTTTATTTAGCGAGGTAAAAAAGTTGAAATTATAAGACGATAATAGTTTGATAAAATATTACCAAATCTGATATTGATGGTTTAGATTTATTTTTAGAATTAAAAATTTTAAAAAAATTATACAAATGGAAGATAACAGTCCAATACATATAGAATTATATAAAAAGATTCGATTCTTTTCCAAATGCATATATTGGTTTTAGAATAACGTTAACAATTCTAGTAAGTATTGCTTTAGAAGAAAAAAAATTTCAAAGTGAGAATTAATAAAATTTTATTTAAAATCAACAATGTCTCAAGAAAGATTAAATGGATTGATTATATTATTAATTGATAAAGAAACATTATAAAAGTTTAATTAAAAATTTTGCATCTCAAAAAGTTAGAAAAATAAAATTTTAATAAATTTTTTTCTTAATTTTAATAAAAATGTCTCATTTAAATATTTCGTTTTAAGTCTTTGAGGATATTTAACCGTCTTTGTATTTGTTCATGCTATTTGTCCCTCTAACGTAATAAAAATTCATTGATTAATTTTTAACATTATATTTATGAATAACTTAACCTGTCAAAAATTAAATCGTAGTTATTAGTTTTAGGTTTTATTTTTTTTAGAAAAAAAAAAGAAATATTATTCACAAATAAAATGGGGTGAAAGCCACCCCTAAATCCAGAGAAAGCTACATATAAGAAAAAGGATCCATAGCATCTCCATATCCATAAAATTCACCACAAAACGAGCTCAACCCCAACACCCCAAATAGGAAAAAGCAAACAAGCCAACCAGCTCAACACAGCCCCAACGAAAGCCAACGAACAACATAATATGGGGTAAACAGAAACTCTACCAAGGACACCATACAGGCATGTATCAACAGTAGCATTAATTCACAACAATACCCAACGGCAAATGATTCCCAACATCAATAAAGACTCTGTCACAGGAATCATTAAGCCACCCCAGTAAATATGCATGACAACTCACAGTACGCAGACCAGCAACAGAGATGACAGGGGAATAAGCCACAACAACGCCAACACCCCGGACTAATTGTCATTATCATTGTCACCATAAACCCACAAAAGTTCATCAGTTCTTTGAGCCCCAGCTTTAGCTAAGAATCAGCGAGTTCGTTTGCTAACCTTGGGATTTTACAAATGCACCAGTTATCAAGTCTGGAATTAAGAAAATCAATACGTGTAGTCACTGAGTTTAGCTTCAGGGAGCGTCATGAGGATTGAGCACCCATTTTACAATATTTAAAGAGTCAGCTTTCAAAGATTACCTTACAAGAAGTTCACCTTGAAGCGATGTAAACCTACATAGGTTTGCAAATGGCTTTGTATTCAGCAGTAAAAGGTTCAATAACTTTAAAAGTTTAAAGTCTCAAAATATTTAAACTAAGCTTTTTTTATTAAAATTAAGAAAAAAAATTTACTATTAATTGGAGATCATTAAATACATATTGCCGTTAGTTGATTGAAAATAAAAAAAAATTAAAAATTAATAGTATTGTAGGAATTAAAAAATAATAAAAAATAGAAATTTATTAGACACATAATTAGATAACTAAGAAAAGTGAGAGAATATGCCATTTTATTAATTATATTGACTTTTACATATTTTTAATGGAAAATGAGATCTTAGAAAATGGCATATTCTAACAAATATTACCAACCCCTTTCCCCTTCTAACAAATTTTTTTACAAGTTCATGCTAACATAGGGTACGCTGTGGGAGATGGGAAGAACTTACTGTTTTGGAGAGATGAATGGATTGAGGGAATTACTTTGGCCCATGCCTTTCCAAGAATCCATGCTTTGGCAGCCAATAAGCTTGGCAAGATTAAGGAGTTTGGACAATGGGAGGATGAAAAATGGGTTTAGAATGTAGAATTAAGAAGGCAGATGTTTGACTGGGAAGGTGAGCAGTGGGAGCAGTTTATGTTGGTGCTCAAGGATTTCTAATTAAGTAAGGAGCTCAAAGACGAGCTTGTTTGGAAATGCGAGGCAAGCGATAATTATTCTATAAAGTCTTTTTGTAAGTATGTCTTAACCATTAACCATGATTATGATGAGATTTGGAAATATGTTTGGGTTAGCCTTGCACCATTTAGAGTGGAGTCTTTTGTGTGGCAATTAGTCTAGGGTAAGGTGAAGGTTAAGGATGAATTAGTGAAAAGGGGTTTATAAGTCAATCGGACTCCACAGGGTGTTTTATGTGATAGGGCTAGGGAAACTTGTGATCATCTTTTTGTGGAATGTGTTGAGTCATGGAAGGTCTTGTCAGAGTGGTGTAAAAGCTGGGGTTGTGTTTGGGTGTCACCAGGGACGATTAAATAGCTGCTACTGGCATGGAATGGATGCCATGTGGGAGAGCTTGACAAAAGGATTTGGAATATGGATTTTTTTTCTATTGTTCGATCAATATGGAAGTGCAAGAATAAGATGGTGTTCGAAGGGAAACAGTGGAATGCAAACCAATGTTTTGAGCAAGTGAAAATCAGAGTTGCAACTTGAGTGAATGCAAAATGGCCAAAGGAGTTTCCTTTAGTTCTTGACTCGTATCGACAACCTCCAACGAAATGTCAACAACAAAAAATTGTCCAAAGCAGAAAAGGAGTGGTATGGGTGAAACCCCTTCGCAATTGTATGAAGTTAAACGTCGATGGTGCAGTAAGAGGAAGTCTTGGACCTGCAGGGATAGGAGGCATTTTGAGAGATCACCAGGGTGATGTTAAAATTATTTTTTCCAAATCAGTAGGAATATGAGATGCCAACCTTGCTGAGATACTAGTAGTAAGGGAAGCACTTGTGGTGTTCGTAGCATCAAGGTGGAAAGATCACTATAAGCTTATCATAGAAAGTGATTCTTGTGACGTAGTGAAGTGGGTTCAACATTCTGAAACGGCACCCTAGAGACTACGGAAGTGGCTGTTTCAAATTGAAAGGTTGAGAGAAAAACTTAATGATTGGAAAATTCAACATGTAAAGAGGGAAGGAAACTAGAGGGCTACTGCACTAGCAAAGGAAGGAGTTGATCTGTAGTCAGATTCCTTGCGTATTTTCTTGTAAGTGCTTGGGTTTAATGTCCTTGTTTCTGTTGGGTTATGGCTTTCTGGGTGGATGCTGGTTTAGTGGTGGGAGTCAATGAGCTTGGGTTTTGCTGGATTTGTGTGTTATGAATTGTTGGGATTTGGTTGAGAGTGGTTGTTTGGTGGTGATGACACTTGTGGTTTGGCTCTAGAATGATCTCGGATGAGTTAGGATGGTGTCAGTTTCAAGAAATGGATCTTGGGTTAATAGTTGCTGTAAATGATAGGGTAGGTGTTTTTGGCTCCTACATGGTGTTGAGCTGAACGGTGGACATGAGTTTTTGTTTTTGGTTTTTTGGGGACTTTTATGGGTTAGGCACCTTGATTTTTTGTGGTACTTGATTATTGGAGTTGGCAATGGTGTCTGTACAGGGTCTTCTGGGAAGGTTTAAGCTTTTTGTGACCTTCATGGCCATGTTTTTGTGTCCAAGGGCCTTTCATGCCCTTTGTTTTAATGAAAGTTTATGCTTTTCAAAAAAAAAAAAAGTTGAGAATTAATAAAATGTGAGAAGTTAGAGAAAATAGATATTTGTAAGGCACTTAATTTAAGAAATATTTTATTAATTATCTTAATTTTTGAATATTTTTAATATAATTAATTAGAATATTATAAAATTGTGTGTCATAAAGTAAGGGTTTTGGTGGCTTTATGGTGAAGCCGACCTTATAGCAGTTATAGCATCAAGATCATCCATTGGGGAAGAAAAGGTAATTAAGACACAACCTCGTTACTATCACAAAGCACACCACCAACCCCTTTAGCCACTGGTTATTATTCTTACGTGACGTTTGGTACTTTATAATGCAATATGATTATAGGTAATATAATTGCAAGTAATATAATTGTAGATAAGCTAACATTGCAGTATTTAGTATATAAGTAAAGTAATGATTAAAATGTAAAGAAGATAAATTTGCAGCGTTTGATTTATAAATATTTTGTTGGGAATGTAATGTCAATATTCAAAATTACCCATATTTATTAAAATGAATGTTTAAAATATTTATATTTTTTATTATTAATTTTTATATAATATTATCTCTGAAATATATTTTTAATGTTATATATTTTATTTTCATTTCTTAATATAATTCTATATTATATATTTTATTTTAATTTATTTTTCTTTTAAAAGACAATATAAATTTTATTGACAGTCATCATCCACTATCCAATAGAGAATGACTATTAAGAGTAACAAAGAGATATCTGTTGAAATTTATAAGTATAAAAAAATAAATTATAATATTACAAAGTGTCTTTAACAAAGGAATAAAATTGAAAGGTAAAAATGTTTTTAATAACATTACAGAGTGCAATGCAATCTGATTCTATTGACTTTGGATTGCAATCACATTACATCTATTGGTTGTAATGTAATTATTTTGCAATCTTATTTGCAATGTAATTTAATTAGGCACATTACAAAGAATGTGCTCTCACTTCCCTCATACCAAAAGCTATCTTAGATTATCCAATGAAATATTGTCATATCAAGAGAGCAAAATATATAGTACAGACAAATGTGTACAATCGAATATCATTACTTATTTCAAAATAGTATTAAATGAAACAATTCCATTACTATCATCATCTTAAATTGTTTTCTCAATTTTTATTTTTATGAAGATAATTTTCTTTTTATTTTTATGTATTTTATATTAAAACTTTTAAATTCTTTTATTGATGTTTTTGTTGCATAGCTTTTAATGTCAAAAAGTAACAAAAAATAAAAAAAATAAATTTTGAAATATAAAAGAGTAACATTATTAGGTGTTCAAAAAGGAAAATTGAACATAATTTTGAAAAATCTAGGCATAATATATATTAAAGCTTCTAAACTATTTAAAAAAATTCACATGAGCCTTTATAGTTTTAATGCTTTTAATCAAGTCCTTATATTTTTATTTTGAACTAAATCAGTTTTTTTTTTTTTACTTTTATTTTGAGTCAAATAAGCTTTTATAACTAATGATTGACTTAATTAAAATATCATTTGTTATTCTATGTCACGTGGTATGCTAATATATCATAATTGATAATAATGTGGTATACTTACATATCATAATTATTGATGACATAATATATTATTTTGACATGATAACATAATGACGTGCCATATGAATATAAAATAATAAGTGATATTTCGATTAATGACAATTAGTTAATCATTAGTTAAAAAGGCTTATTTAACTCAAAATAAAAATATAATGACTTAATTAAATGTAGTAAAAAAAAAAGAGTTTATTTGAATTCTTTTTAATAGTTTAGAAACTTTTTTGAATGTTATGTCAATTTTTTTTTAAAAAAAGAATAGATAAATCTTGCCAACTGCAAAAGCTTTTTAAAAATAAAAAACAACAATTAAATGGTAAAATCTTATTTCAAAAAATTGCCACCTATGAAACTTTTTTTAAAAATAAAAACAACAATTAAATTGTAAAATATGATTTAAAAAAACCAATTAGATCTACTCAAATTGATAAGTTGATTGATTCTTACTTAATCAGATTACTTGCATTTTGATTGATTCTTCCAACCATACCAACTATATGTCAATCTTCAATTGAATCGGATCAAACAAATGATTTTATTCAAATTTTATACTATTGAGTTTAACTTTTTTTTTTATCACATTTTTCACGTTTACTTTCTTTTATTAATAAATTATTAATAATTAAAATTTGAATAAACTTTCTTTCAAAACTTTTAATCAAAGTAGTTTTTAAATATATTTTTGCTAAAATTTATTTAATAAAAAATTTAAACTAATTAGGGTCAAATTGGAAAAAGTTTGACTATAAAAACTCAAAAGTAAGACAATATTAAAAATTATCTAGATTATGAACTATTACTTTCAATATATTTTATTTTTAACTTTAACTTTATTTCATTATTAGAAATATAATTGTTGATAAAATTATTATTATTATTATTATTATTATTATTTTAAGGAAGAGAATTCGAACTCATACTCTTTAAGTAGAGAGATCATATATTAATGAATTAACCAAATGCTTGGATACGGTAAAATCATTATTATTATTATTATTATTACCATATAATTATATTGATATTAACATATATTAAGCTTCATAGCAGTAAATATAATGTTTTCAAAAAAAAAAAATTATAATTAGTAATTTTATAAATTAAAATTATTTAAATAACAAAATTTTACTCTATGTAATTTAATATTAAAAACAGTAAAATTAAATTTTTTTTTCAAAAAGCTCCATGGAAGTGACCATAAAAATGAAATAAGGGAGCAATAATTAAACAATTATTAGTACTATTTTATATTTTCAAATTATTTCTTATTGTAACTAATTCTTTCAACTATTACAATTAATTAGTACAAATTTTATTACTTATCAAATTATTTGATGGGCTTATAAATTATGAGTAGAAATTATAATCACATTCATATTTAAATTAATAAGTTTTAATATATATATATATAATATTAACAAAAAAATCAATTAACATTTCAAATAAAATTAATATAAAATTAGACTAAACTCATTTACGGTGAGACTTTGACCTATCAAAGGCTGCAAGCCGAGCAGACCATTTAGAGGTGATTAAGTAGCGAGACGTTGGGCTGGGCCAAGTCGAAGTCTGGATAGGATAAGCAGTATGACGCGTACCCCATTTTGGCGCCAAACATTCCCGCCAAAATGGAGAGGGTTTTACCATAGTGTGCGTATTGGGTGCCCTGCGGAAAGAGAGACTCATTTTCCCTTTTCGTTTCTAATTCTGATACGGCTGAGTGGCCAAAGAAAATCGGGGAAGAATGGCGGGAGAAGATTCGGGGAATCCGCTGCCGTCGACGCCAGAATCGCCGACATCTGCGGGGTTTAACACGGATCAGTTGCCCCATGACAGCAGCCACTCATCGGACGAGGAAGAGGCGGCGGTGGATCCAGAGATAATAAGAGACGAGGTGGATGTGGTGGAGGAAGAGGAGGACGAAGGAGAAGATCTCTACAATGATAATTTCATGGATGATTATAGGAGGATGAATGAGCATGACCAGTACGAGTCGATGGGGTTGGATGACTCTCTGGAGGATGAGAGAGATTTGGATCAGATCATGCAGGATCGTAGGGCTGCGGAGTTGGAGCTTGAAGCCCGTGATGCTCGCCTCTCCAATCGCAAGCTCCCCCAGCTTCTCCATGACCAAGGTTGGTGTTTCAAATATAATATATATGTAAAAATTTCATTGCACTAAACGATATGTAGTAGAAATCATGTTCCTAGACTATTCTACCTATTTCATTTCCGAGCATGCTTTTTAGGCCTTTCAAAATTGTATCTAACTCTCCTATAATACCCATTTTAGGCCTTCTTGCTCCAATCAATACAATGCGTTTATGACTAGTTTAGCTAGCTCTCTGTCAGTTAAAACTTGAAAAGTTAACAGTAAGAAAAAACGAAGAGGGGTGCTTGTCAATACAAACAAGACTTTTCGAATCATATGAAGTGCTCCATGGCCTACCATTTTTCTGTTTCTGGTCTAACTTTTTCTCTCGTTGTATATAAAGTAGTTTGTATATGAAGTTGAAATGATGATTGCAGATACAGATGATGACAATTATAGGCCATCTAAGAGATCAAGAGCTGATTTCAGACCTCCAGCTGCACCAAGAAGCTATGATGACACTGATGGCATGCAGAGTTCACCAGGAAGGTCACAGCAAGGCCACTCAAGGGACGATGTGCCCATGACTGATCGTACTGATGATTACCCCTATGAGGTTCTGTCCTCTCCTCAACTTCAATCATTTGGCATTTCAAATTGCATCTAACTCTCCTCATTATATCCAGGATGAAGATGATGATCAAGTTGAGTTTGAGATGTACCGCGTCCAAGGAACATTGAGAGAGTGGGTTACTAGAGATGAAGTGCGTCGCTTCATTTTCAAGAAGTTCAGGGATTTCTTACTTACATATGTGAACCCAAAGAATGGACATGGGGACATTGAATATGTACGCCTCATAAATGAGATGGTGTCAGGTAAAGCATCAGTTCATCTTTAGCCTCAAGTTTCCAAAAGCTTAAATGCACAACAAAGTTTGATCAATATTAAAAATGACCGTTCCTTATTCTGTACGTGCTACATATGCTTTCCATGCCCACATCGTTAATTGTTTTACTTATTGACTTACTCTTTCTTCCATTTTGCAGCTAACAAGTGTAGCTTGGAGATTGATTACAAACAGTTCATTTATGTACACCCCAATATTGCAATCTGGCTGGCTGATGCCCCTCAATCTGTCCTGGAAGTTATGGAAGATGTTGCCCAAAGGGTGGTCTTTGATTTGCATCCAAACTACAAGAACATTCACCAAAAGATATATGTCCGCATTACAAACCTTCCAGTTTATGATCAGATTCGGAATATTAGGTAATGGGGAATATTCACTTTTGATCACAACATTGATAATTTTACTTTCTCTATAGCTTTAGTTTTACCTTTTCATTTGGTTATTTCCAGGCAAATCCATTTGAATACCATGGTTCGTATTGGAGGTGTTGTGACCAGACGCTCAGGGGTCTTTCCCCAGTTGCAACAGGTAAAATATGATTGCAATAAGTGTGGAGCAATTTTGGGACCATTCTTTCAAAATTCATATTCAGAGGTCAAAGTTGGTTCCTGCCCTGAATGCCAATCAAAAGGGCCATTCACTGTCAACATTGAGCAGGTGAAGTTCTTACTCTCTTTCTGTGTTCCTGCATTTGAATTCTGTATATTTTTTGTGGGAAAGAAAGAATTATAACTTAGATTCTTTTTTTGAGCTTCTATTTGTTATTCCAAATTAAAACACCCCCACCTAAACCACAAATAAGTTTTGATTAATCTTAGTAGAGGTGTTTATTTTATTTTAATAAATTTCCTGTCCCAATCAATATAGATTAAAAGTGTAATTTAAGATTTAGATTTTCATTGTATATTTTTCCTTGCTTTGTTGTAGACGGTATACAGGAACTACCAGAAACTCACACTCCAAGAAAGCCCAGGAATTGTGCCTGCAGGACGGCTTCCAAGATACAAGGAAATAATATTGCTCAATGATCTGATTGATTGTGCCCGTCCTGGGGAAGAAATTGTAGGATCCTCCTGATATAATTGCTTCGTACCTAATTCTTGTGATAGGAACACTAATTTTGTTTTCATCCCATGTCACTTTTTCCAGGAGGTTACAGGAATTTACACAAACAACTTTGACATGTCGTTGAACACAAAAAATGGATTTCCTGTCTTTGCCACTGTGGTTGAGGCAAACTATGTTACAAAGAAGCAGGATCTCTTTTCTGCCTACAAACTCACTCAGGAAGATAAGGAAGAGATTGAGAAGTTGGCTAAGGATCCACGGATCGGAGAAAAGGTTTGTTATTTTACAATATTTTTCTGTTTTTGTAAACTGTGGCCCTGTCATATAATTTTGCAATATCTATTTGGAATGCTTTTTTTTGGGCAATATCTATTTTGATTGCTTTAATGAGCTATTTTTCAGATTATCAAGTCCATTGCCCCATCAATCTATGGTCATGAAGACATAAAAACTGCAATAGCTCTTGCCATGTTTGGAGGCCAGGAGAAAAATGTAGAAGGGAAACATCGGCTTCGTGGAGACATAAATGTACTACTTCTAGGTGATCCAGGCACAGCAAAATCACAATTCCTTAAGTAAGAGCTCGCACGCTCGATTTTTAGGTGACTCCAATCCTTTAATAATGGACATGCATTTACAATTTGAAGGATTTTTTTCTAAGGTATGTTGAAAAGACTGGGCAGAGAGCTGTTTATACTACTGGCAAAGGAGCTTCTGCTGTAGGGCTCACAGCAGCAGTGCACAAGGATCCAGTCACTAGGGAGTGGACCCTTGAAGGAGGAGCCCTTGTTCTAGCTGACAAAGGGATTTGTCTTATTGATGAGTTTGATAAAATGAATGATCAAGATAGGTAAGGGAAGGCAAGCATAAACGTTGGCAATATGATTAGATAACTTGACAAACACCCTTCCACCTTTGCGTTTCTTTTCTTGTTTAGAGGGGAATTAATTGAGCAATAAAATCATTGAAACATCTGTTTATTCAGGGTGAGTATCCATGAAGCAATGGAGCAGCAAAGCATTAGCATATCAAAAGCTGGGATCGTTACTTCTCTCCAGGCTCGTTGCTCTGTCATTGCTGCAGCAAATCCAATTGGAGGAAGGTATGCAGTTGATGGTTTATATATATGATGTTGATTTGGTGAATGTCTTCATTGTAGAGTTTAGAACATCCTTCACTAGCCATGGATGCACCTAAAAGCAGATTTCTGAATCCGCTCTTAGGATTCATATTCTTGTGTACTTATCATCTTTGGCCATTCAAATGACAACCCACCCCCCAGCCTAGAACCCTTCTTTTTGGTTGTAATCTTTTTTCTCCCTGCAAATTTTTATCATATTTTAGTAAGGAATCTATTCTAAAAACTAATATTGTATGCTTGTTTATAGATATGATTCCTCAAAAACGTTTTCTCAAAATGTTGAGTTGACGGATCCCATCATTTCTCGTTTTGACATCCTGTGTGTTGTTA
The DNA here is from genome assembly GCF_053813885.1 of Theobroma cacao. Taxonomy (NCBI): domain Eukaryota; kingdom Viridiplantae; phylum Streptophyta; class Magnoliopsida; order Malvales; family Malvaceae; genus Theobroma; species Theobroma cacao. The sequence continues at coordinate 28,216,038 of NC_142639.1, read as the reverse complement.
AGGTTATTCTCTTCTTCCCTCAATATTAAATTTTTGTATTGGAAATTTCTGCTAGCTGATCTTAATAGTATAGGAACCTTGATTTCAAATGCAGGATGTTGTTGACCCTGTAATAGATGAGATGCTTGCAAAGTTTGTAGTTGACAGCCACTTCAGGTCACAACCTAAGGGTGCTAATATAGATGACAAAGCCTTCAGTGAATCCCAAGAAGAGACTGAAGTGTCTGCTAGACCAGATGAGGTTCATACTCAGGATCCTATCTACATTCTCTAAACTGCTTGTGATTTTGAGACCTTGTCCTAAAACTAATCAATATGGATTTTAATGTTTGCATTTCAGATACTTCCTCAAGAATTGTTAAGGAAATATGTAACATATGCCAAGTTGAATGTATTCCCGAGGTTCCATGATAAAGATATGGCTAAGCTTACGAAAGTTTATGCTGATCTGCGAAGAGAATCTTCTGTAAGATTCCTTTTCTCGTTTGCTAGAGTGGATTTGAAAATTTTTTTTACTTTGATGTTGCAATGATTCGTATTCATTTTGCCTGTGTAGCGTGGACAAGGAGTCCCGATAGCAGTGAGGCATATAGAATCAATGATCCGGATGTCTGAAGCACATGCCAGAATGCACCATAGGCCGCATGTCACAGAAGAAGATGTGGACATGGCTATTCGGGTTCTTCTTGAATCATTCATTTCAACACAGAAGTTTGGGGTACAAAAAGCCCTAAGAAAGGTATAGGAAGAGGTTCACATCCTCTTACGAAAGCTTTCTCCATAAGTTGCAAAATACCTCTATTAATATACCTTAGTGCAGTATGTTCATTATCTTACGAGGTTTTTACGCACAAAGATCGAGTATGCTATTTCTTTCTATTTTTTCATCTCTATTTTGAGTATAAATAAGATGTGACAGGTAGTATTCTCAAGGCCTGCATTTTCAAGCATGACACTTGTACGTTAATGTAGTTATTTTGATGATTTCTATAATTGCTAATTGATGTAGTTGGGCCTCCTCATGTATGTATTGACAAGTTCAGTACTGGTTGGTATAGTATTTTTAATTTATTGCAGTCTAAATTGATCTCTTCTTATTCTGTGGGTCAAGCTATGTCAAGCATATTTTTAGGCTTTCACTTATATTTGGGAGTCATATGCATCCATGGGCATTGCTCTACTGGGCATTTGCCAATACAATCTTTCATGTCCTTGAAAGCTCTCTTTAAGAGCTTCTTATATGATTCTTTACTGCTTTACTCAATTCTGTTTAAGCTGTATCTGAATTCAAACCATCAAATTGTCTTTTTATGTACTTCACTGAATTTGCTGATTGTTATTTTGGTACACATATCATATGAAAAGTCAGCAATTTATTTGTGACAGACTAGGCTGAGAGGAATCTAATGTGTTCAAACCTAAAAATTTGCTTATGCTTTTGTCTCCATATCTTTTTTTTTTTGAAACTTCTCGTCTCCATATCTCTCCTGGTATATATATACAATTGGTTGTTTCATTATTTCAAAGACAGTTCATTTGTCATGGAATAGGCTGAGAAGTATCTGATATGTATTTTGCAGAGCTTTAGGCAATACATAACCTTCAAGAAGGACTACCACGGACTGCTCCTTGTACTTCTTCGGGAGCTTGTGAATAATGCTATGCGCTTTGAAGAAATACTCTCTGGATCAACTTCAGGGCTTAGCTATGTTGATGTGCAAGTAGCAGATCTGCAAGCCAAGGTACTAAAACTTACAGGTTTTTCCCTAGTAATGGTGATGGACTTGTAGGCCTTTTGACCATATTTAAGTTTTGGATTTACTGAACTTTTGTGCAGGCTGAAGAATATGAAATCACGGATTTGGAGACCTTCTTTTCTAGCTCTGAATTTAAAGCCTATTACAAGTTGGATGAACAAAGGAGAGTTATTAGGCATCGCCTTGCAGATGATGACAAAGCATAGCTGTGGCATTGGATGGATAGGTCAGTCCTTATGGTTCTTAAGGTTAAAAGTTCCTAGGCAGCCGTTTCAGATGATATAGCTCCTGTGGTGCCACTGGGTGACAACTATGTGAATGGGAAGGCCAACCAAATTTTGCGATGATGCAAGTGATAAGGGCTGACGCTTCGCAAATCACAAACCTAAGATTGTGCAATTGTGAGCATTGTTGGCTAATATATTATATGGATGTTAGTTTCATTAGCAACGAAAATACCTTCAAAAATGATTCTGTCGACTTGGCACAATTTTTTTCGATGCCTAAATGCTGATTCTGTCTATTTTAATTTTTCATACGATAACGATAATTGTTATTTGATATAAAAGTCAAGGATTTTTTTATAAAAAAAATTATAAGTCAAGATAAAAATATTTTAAAAAATAATCCAAATGTCTCTCTGTATATCTTTTTAATTTAATAGTTTTGAAATTAATTTTCATTATCAATTAAGTAATAATTCCTATTTTTATAGAAAATCAGAAATCACAATTTTATTATTAAATTTAATCACAAGTTTTGGTAGTAAAATTTAAAGAATAATCAATAAGTTCATGTTCTAAAACTGAAATCAAGATTCTATAAGTACCGGGAGCATGATTGGATTCTTTTAAAACAGTAGTCTTATTGTGAGATAATTCCAAAACATAAGTTCTTATGGAAATTATTACCAAAGGTTGCACATGTTCTCAGCATAAGATCACCTCTCTTTCATTTACTTTGGGTTTTCTCTGAGCCCTTGCAACATATTGCAAATATGAAAAGTGTCAAAATCTACCCATCAAAAATTAGAAGGATCAATAGTCAAATTAGTTTTTGTATTAAGCACAATTAACATACCTTCTGGAGGTTAGTCTTTCCTCAAAGTTGTCAACTAATGATGACAATTCCTTTTCCAATGACCAGGCTTGTCATAATGAAAACAATTTCCTTCACTTTTTTTTCCTCTCAGTTCAATTTTCCATCCTTTTTCTTTTTAGAAACTTATAGCTATTAAACTTATTATTTTTGTTCTTGCCTTTAGCCTTGAACTTACAGCCACTTGCCTCTTCAATCAATATGACAGTACGCTTTTCCTTCTTTATCAAATTCTCCGCTACTTGCAACATATTGAGTAGCTTAGATGGTGTCACCACCATCTTATTCATGTAATAGTTCAAAACAAGCTGATTGAAGGATTTTGGTATGGAAAATAGGATGACATCAACCATTGTTTCAACATCCATCTCTACACCAAGCATCTCCGGTACATTAATGAATGAAATCATCATCGAGACATGTTCCCAAACTGGACTACTTTCCACCATTTTAGTGGACCTAAGGCCTTTTATAGCTGCTTGTTGTGCACTACGATTTTGTTCTCCAAACATCTCCTGCAAGTTATGAATTATATCCTTGGCGGTAGCTAGGCCTTGATACAGCTTTTGCAACACATTGGTCATTGAAGCTAATATGTAGCATTTAGCTATCTCATCTGCCTCATGCCACTTGTTTTGTTTTGTTTTTTTTTTTATAATTGGGGGAAGGGAGATTCAAACCCTGCTCTTTGGGCAGGGAGATTATGCACCAAGCAATGAGACAAATGCTCGGGTGCTGCCTCATGCCACTTGTTAAATGCATTCTTTTGTTCACCTGTGACATCAGTTTTATGAAGTTTAGGTGAATTTGTGGTTAACACATGAACTATTTTTTTCAATAGTGAGAACAATGATCAAATTTCTTTTCAAATCCACATAATTTGGACCTGACAATCGATTGCCATCCAAAATTTATGACAAGAGATTAAAGTTGGTCATTTTAGATCTGCACAATAGTGCAAAATTAAATTTTATATCAACATGTATAACACACGCACATATCTATCGAATTTAGGCATAAAATCTATGATGGTACCTCACTAGAACATTAATAATTCCTAAATTAAAATATAATAATTACATTCAAACTTCTAAGTGTATATAAGAAACCATATTCCTATATATACAATTAAAGTTTTAGTCTAACAATTACATATACCTTGAATGGAAAAGTCACTTTTACTCATCACAATTATCATCTCATATTTTATTTTATTTATTTTATTGTGGCTCTTGATATTTTTGAGCTTCCAAATATAACATGCTTGATGCTTTTTGGTCACCATGTTAAATATGGTTAAGTGTGACCATTGTCTAAGTGTATTATATGTACTCAAAAGATTATGCCTTCATTTTAGTTGACACTTAATTAAATCATACATACATCTATTTTCTCAAGAAATAAATTGAGCAAACTAATTAGACAAAATCCAGCTTATCATTTTGGCTTCATTGAACTCTAATTAATTAGAACCTTAATTTATTGAGAAGAAGAGGCCATAGATATTATTTTAATAAAATTATTGTTGGTGTATTTTCAAAATTAAAGGTTATGTCACATGATGAACAGCTATCATTAGCTCAAAAGTTATATCACGTAAAGTGACATAATGTGTCTATTAGATAATAGGTAGGTTTTCATGTGAATGGTTATGTCTCTTGAAAAATGATATCCAAAAGTTATGAGACATATTGAAAAGACACCATGGCTCAAAGTTAAATATGGAAAGTTATTGTTTCAAGGTATAACTATAAGCCCAGCCCTATAATATACTTGCCATGTCATTCATGTATTTGACAACATGCTTGCATACTTGAATACCTCGAAAATATCGTCAAAAGTCGATAGTGTACCTAGTGGTACAACTAAGTTGATTTAAGCCTCGAACTAGTTCAAATAAAGATTTTAAGATGCAATTGAGAGTTATTGAATCTTAGAATGACTTAATATGGTGATTCGGAGTTCGGGGATTGATTTGGAGTTAAATTGGAATTTTCATAATGTAGGGGTAAAATGGTCATTTTTCCACCCGAGGGCAAATTTGAGATGGTGGATGAAATTTTGATCAAGTTTGACTATTTGGAACATAATTTGAGCTTGAGAAGTGAATAATTTTAATTCCGATAATTTTTCGAACATAAGGGCAAAAAGGTCATTTCACGTGTCCACAAGGACGTAATTAGAATTTTTGAAATTTTACACCACCTTGACACTTGTCAAACCCATGAAATTCATTTTATACTTTGGATAATTGAGGGATTTTATGTGGTGGAGAAGAAATGCTTAATTATTAAGTTTTATGTATGGACCAATCACATGGTGACAAGTGTCAAGCTTTAATATAATTATATTTTCCTTTATAAACACAACTAAAACTCTCCCATCTCATATCTCTTGGCCGGCCAAGGCAAGAACAAAAGGCAAAAAGCATAGAACAAACCCTAGAGAAGAAAATCAAGAGAAAATTCATTGGATTTCAAGGAATTAAGCAAGTAAAGGTAAAATTTCTTAATTCTAGCTTGTGATTTACCTTTCCTATGCATTCTTTTTCAATTACCAAGGTTAAAATTCAAGATCTCATGAAGGATTCATGGCTGACCGAATTTAGGGAGAGAAGATTTGATGATTTATTTGGTTAGATTTCAAGGTATCTTAGTGTTTTTAGTTGTTTGGTGATGTTTAGCATGAAAAACAAGCAAGAAATTTCATGCCCCTCACCCACAGTCCTTGGCTGAAATTTTCAAGAGAGAAATTGGATAATCGACTTTGATGAATTTCATGCTGTTTAGGTGTTTTTAGTTGTTTTATGATATAAGGTGTAAAAATCAAGCATGAAAAATTACATGTTCTACACTAAACCTTCAATGGCCGAATCTTACAAGGAAGATATTGATGATGGACTTTTGTGATATTACATATTATTTAACTTGTAATTGATGACTTGGAGTGTTGGAAGTGGAATCAAGTTAATTGGAGTTGAATTGGATGTATTGGCCAATTAACCGGTGTATAGATCGAATTAGGCCAATACCATTTTATTTCGATACATAATTGAAGCTACGTAAAAACACCATATTTAGATAATAAACCGAACATTTCGCATCTCATTTCATGCATTCATATAGAGCCTAAATTAGTTTTATAACGGTTTAGTACAAATATAGTAAATTGCTTGTTGTGCATTATGTTTAGGTGGTGAAACTTCCGATAAGGGTAAGGATATTATACCCGAAGATTGAGACTAGGAGTACTTCGACTCCCGATATTGTGAGTAACCTTATTATTGTCTTAATTATCTAAAATAGTTTTTATTCGTTTTTGTGATTTTATAGAAAAATGAGTTTAAATGGTAAATCCTTATGTTTTATAAGTAAAATGTGATTAAATGAAATGAGTTTTATAAATCATTTTAAAATTGAATGATGATTTTAAAAATTGAGTAATTGGAGACTGTTTGATTGTGTTATAAATTTATGGTTTGAATTGAATGACTTATGGTGATATTGGCATGAATGGCTGAATTGAAAATTGTGTTGAAATTGTATGAACTGTTTGTTTTGTCTTAACAGGCTGGGTAGTAATATAATTGCCCTGTCATGCTGTCGAAACTTTTATTGATTTGGTGGGATATTGATTAGTCACTGTAGTGGTGGGTTTTTGTGGACCAACCTATTAGAGAGGGGCACGGTAAACCCAGTTATATTTTACCTTGGTACGAGAGGTGCGGAGGGTATCTCCTAAGGTAAAGCTTTAGAGTTCACTACACGCTAAACCACTACTTGAGGGTGAACTCAGCCAATGCCAAGGAACGACTATACTTTTAAACGTAAAACTGTGTTTTATGTGTATATAAACTTTTCTTCAATAGCCTTGGTGGACTCGGTTTGATGCCCCGACCAAGGTATCCCCGAGAATGAGTTTTGGCACGAGCCAAATTTTTAAGAAATTCATAAGCCATGTTGATTATTTGAGTGAAATGAAATTATTTTATTTAGTTGAAATGAGTTTGAAACGTTATGAATCATAGTACGATGAATTATTTTAAGTTGTCTCCATTTACTCGACTTTAGATATTTTAGATGCTGTTTGTTTACTCACTGAGTTTATATAAACTCACCACCCTCCTTTCCACTCATTCCAGGATCAGGACATTCCATAAATAGTTGATTACGTCGAGGGTTATTTGTCACGACCCAAATTCCGGGTCATGACCGGCGCATGGGTCCAATGGACGTAATCCACTAAACCCAGGCAAGCCTATTATTTATCTTACTTATGATTCTATTTATTATCACTAAGTCCTATTTCATGACTTTGAGTCAAAATAGTGATATACATTGCCAACTCGTACTGGCATTACTCTTTTAAAATTTACATTAAGTTCATCTATACATAACAAAATAATACTCGACCTCCAGCGGAGTGATTCGGATGGATATACAGCTACCGAATGCAGAGACACCTACCAAAAGATGTACACAGATCTACAAGGACACCTCGTCCTAATTATTGGCTACCTCGTGATCTGAAAACATGAATTTGAAAATGGTGAGTATAAACCCAGTGAGTGAACAAGGAAGGGAACAAGCAACAATTAGGAAAAATTTAAAATCATGATGCACTTGTTTTAAAACAATGCAATTTAGTTCATTCCTATTTAAGACCCCTCCAAACCCTAGAGTTTTTCGCTACATCGAGCATGAATTTCGATGCAGTGAAAACAAAGCAACAAGAGAAACATTTTTCCTCACTCAACAAAAAGCCATCCTGCTAAACTAATAAAATCAACCTAACATTCATGAAAATTCTCAAAGTACAATGTCTCAACTTTCATGCACATCACATCCATAAATCATTGTCCATCCATTTGCTATATCACACATATTTACATATGTATATATATATATATATATATATATATATATATATATATATATATATATATATATATATGTATATACCCATCATCATCATCTCACCAACCCATCATCATCACCAGCTCATCATCATCATCACCAGCTCATGCGCACTCCCTACTCGCACATGGCTGGGTCATCACCGGGTTATGCGCACTCCCTACTCGCACATAACCTGGTCATCCTCGTCTTATGCGCACTCCCTACTCGCACATAGTCGAGTCAACATAATTACACAACATTATATTCAAGTGTATATGTATATCAACATAATACAACCACATAGAAATCCATAATAACCACATTTCATAACATAAACTTTTTCTCGAAAGCTTGTTCCCAAGGCATTCATTTTCATAAAAAAAATTTATAAAATCATTCAAACACTTTGTTCAAAACAGTCATATTCCCAAAACAATTTTAATAGGCAGTCCACTCACAGGTGTCGAAAATTCGGATTCCGGGTGAACTCTGACTAATAGTCCTTAGGCGTAATTCCTTTGCCTTTTCTGGACGTCTCACCACCTTGACAAATAACAAAGTCGAGGAATTTACTATATTGTCCCTAAATTGATATAAATTAATTTTAATTACTAATGCTTGATATGTAAATGCAAAAATATGTCCGATTACCGTTTAATCACGGTATCGATTAAGTTCGACCGATCACCCGATTAATTAGCGATTGTGTCCAAATCACCTCCAAATTAATTCATTTCTCCTCTAATACCTTAATTTACCACATTCATTTAAATAAAGCCAAATTCAGCATTAGAACCCTCACAGTTCCTTATAGAAAAATTTGGTCATTTGGTGCACTAGCATCTAATTTTTTTCTACATAACCGTTTCACCTTAATTCATCATTTTCCATGCCATTTTCCTAGAAATAAAAACAATCCCCCATTGATATTCAGCCCTCATGGTTCGGCCAACAAGGAACCCTAGAGAAATTGAATATTTCTTTTGTGTTTTTGTTCATAACCATGCTTAACTATCCCTAAACACTAACATAGTCTAAAATCAAATTATTCCAACAACAATTCCTCTTCCATACCCATTTTTCAGAATTGAATTCATCATGATAACTCAATATTCAACCATGGAAATCAAGAACAAAAGCATGGGTAAGCTAGGTATCAAGGAGAATTAAAGAAATTTTAACTTACTTAGCTTGTTTCCTTGATTTCTTCACTTTTTCTTTGAATTTCCACCTAGGTTTTCTTGTTTTTCCTTTTGTTCTTCCTTTTTTCTTGTTGCTGGATGTCTAGGCCGAATATGGTGAGGGAATTGGGGATTTAATGGGCTGATTTCTATAGAAAATAATAAAATAATCAAGCATGCCATGTGTCACATGCTTATTGGCCCAATTTTTAACTTTTTGACTTTTTCTTCTTAATTTTAATACCACAAATATTCTGGTATTTATCCAATCCTACCACAATTAAAATCCCTTGGTCTTGACAAGTGCTGGGGCTAAAATTTTACTGATTTGCCCCCGAGACAAAAAAAATTACGATTTTGCCCTTATACTCCGAAATGTACCGGAATCTCATTATTTCTACTTTTCAATCTAAAATAACACTAATATTGATCAATATTAACCAAATGGGGCAAAAATTGTTTAAAAAATTTTCGTTTAGTCCTCTAGTGGCAAAATTACCATTTTGCCATTCTGCTCCATAAATACCGGGAATCACAATTTTTCACTACTAAACATCATTTTATACTCCAATAATCATAATTATATTTCATATAATTATTCTTGGTCAAATGTGATCAAATCTTGGCTAAAAATCTCCATTTTATCATCAAATGGTAAAATGATCGTTTTGTCCCTAATTGGTCAATTTTCTGATGGACTCCAAACTGGACCTTGAACTCCAAATCACTATTCTAAGCCATTCTGTTGGTTTTAAAATTTTCAAATTCCTCTTAGAATTTCTATTTGAACTAGTTCAAGGCTCGATTTAACTTAGTTGTACCACTCGATACAATACCGTCTTTTAATCGAGCTTGACAGGGTCTCACATTATTATTGGACTTGCCTCCTCAGAAATTATAGGTCCACAACTTTTGTTACCTTTGGTCATTCAGGGGCCTATACGTCATTGTAAATTAAATTACATACTCTGGTTATCTGTGTTACTGTATGTATGGATTTATTTTGCTTTTACGCTAAAAAAATTATTTACGCAGAGTTCTATAAATATTATTTTATAAGAAAATAAAATATTTTATTTAATATTTTTATTTTATTCCATTAGCTACAATTTCACCCTAAATGAATGTTTTAGACATAAAAACTTGTTTTTAGTTATGAAATGTGTATTTTCCCTATATGTTATATTTTTAGTAGGTTTCAAAATTTTTGAGAAAAATGACCAAAATGCCCTTGTGAGATAGAAAATATTTTTTTATAATTGTTTTGATTTGGAAATAGCTTATAATCTTTTAAATTATGATATTTAGTAATTATTGCTGACAGGGGAGGTGCGAAAACTGATATTAAGCCTTGCGAGGTTTCGGTTGGCATTTAGGGTAATGAATGTCTATCGGAACATCACTACTGTTTTCACGGGTTCGAGAAGAGTACTAGGTCGTGACAATTCGATTGGTATTAGAGCTTTTGGTTTTAAAGTTGTTTTAAAAATTACAGTGTCAATGTGGCCCTAAGTTAAGTTAGATTAGATTGAGTTGAATGCATACAATTGCATATAGAACCTAAAGTTGTCTAAATTCATTTTGTCTCTTCTTATAGATCATTATGCCTCCTCGACGTGAACACCCACCTCTCACCAGATCGGTTGGGAGGGGAAGAGGTCGTTCTCAACATCGTCAGCCAGATATTGTAGAGGGGGAATCTACTGTGTCCACTTTTTGGGCAACACCTTCTGCTGAGCAAACCGAGACTCCTCCACATCCTCCACATCCTCCACATCCTCCACCACCTACTGGTATTCCTGCCATGTCTCCCGAGGCAGTTTAGGCATTGGTAGCTTTCCTCACTACTATTACTGGCCAAGCTCAGGCTGGTCAAGCTCTCCTACTGTTCCTCCGATTACTCCTTCAGTGCCACCACCACCACCTCCTGTTCCACCAGAAGTACCTGATGTATCCATTTCTAAGAAACTTAAGGAGGCTAGGCAGCTGGGTTGCATTTTTTTTACGGGTGATCTGGATGCAACCGCAGCTAAAGACTGGATCATTCAGGTATCAGACACACTTACGGATATGAAATTGGATGATGACATGAAATTGATGGTGGCCATAAGACTACTTGAAAAGAGGGCCCGTACTTGGTGGAATTCGGTAAAATCTTGTTCTACTACTCCTTTGACTTGGTCAGATTTTCTAAGGGAGTTCGATGGCCAATATTACACTTATTTTCATCAAAAGGAAAAGAAGAGAGAGTTCTTAAGTCTGAAATAGGGAAATTTGACAATAGAGGAGTATGAGGCTCGTTTTAACGAGCTAATGTCTTATGTGCTCGATTTGGTGAAAATCGAGTAGGATCAGGCTAACTACTTCGAGGAAGGGCTCCGAAATGAAATTAGAGAGTGCATGACAGTGACAGGTAAGGAGCAGTATAAAGAGGTTGTGCAGATGGCTCTACGGGCTGAGAAGCTTACGACTGAGAATAGGAGGATTCAGGTTGAGTTTGCTAAGAGGAGGAATCCAAATACATCATCCAGTCAGCCACCTAAAAAAGGCAAGGATTTATGTGCTTCAGGGAGTACTACCTCTGCTTCCGTAGCATCTTCCCGCCCCCATTTCCATAGCCTCAGCAGAGGCCTCTGAGATTCAGCAGATTTGTGATAACTATTCTTAGAAAGAGTTTTAGAGGTTCTAATAGATGCAGAAATTGTGAGAAATATCATGTTGGGCTGTGTAGGGAGCCTGTACGATGTTTTCATTGTGGTTAGCCGGGTCATATTAGGAGTACTTGCCCACAGTTCGGACAAGCTACTATAGCTACTCCATCTCCACCAGCTCGCATGGATATGCAGAGGAGAGATTCTTCTGGGTTCCCACCGAGACAGAGAGTAGCCATACGATCCGGTGTGGAGAGTAACACCCCGACACATCCACCCTCTAGACCACAAACTCGTTCTTCGACAAGAGTTTTTACTGTGACGGAGGATGAGGCACGGGTTCGACCCAATGAAGTGACAGGTACTATGTTTTTATTTGATAAAGATGCATATGTTTAATAGATTCTGGCTCAAACAGGTCTTATGTGAGCACAACATTTGCATCATTTTTTGATAGAAACCTGTCACCATTAGAGGAAGAAATTGTAGTTCACACCTCTTTAGGAGAGAAGCTAGTTAGAAACACTTGTTATAGAGACTGTGGGGTAATGGTTGGTGAGGAAGAATTTAGAGGTGATTTAATTCCTCTAGAGATTCTAGATTTTGATTTAATATTGGGTATGGACTGGTTAATTGCACATCGGGCGAACGTGGATTGTTTTTGGAAAGAAGTTGTACTTTAAAATTCTGAGGCAGCAGAGATTGTATTTGCAGGGGAACGTCGAGTATTACCGTCCTGTCTAATCTCAACCATCAAAGCTCTGAAACTGGTACAGAAAGGGTATCCAGCATATTTAGCACATGTGATCGATACTTCAAAGGGGGAACCTAAGTTAGAGAATGTCTCAATAGTAAGTGAGTTTTCTGATGTATTTCTTGATGAGTTACCGGGACTGCCTCCTGATTGAGAGCTCGAGTTCCCTATTGATCTACTATCGGGTACTACACCTATTTCCCTTCCGCCATATCGAATGGCTCTAGTGGAGTTGAAGGAACTGAAAGTCCAGTTACAAGATTTGGTAGATAAGGGTTTTATTTGCCCTAGCACTTCTTTTTGGGGAACACTAGTCCTATTTGTAAAGAAGAAGGATGGCACTTTTCGGTTATGTATCGATTACCGTCAGCTGAACTGAGTGACCATCAAGAATAAATACCCTCTATCACGGATCGATGATCTTTTTGATCAGTTACAAGGTGCTATGGTGTTTTCTAAGATTGATTTGAGGTCTGGGTATTATCAGTTGAAGATTAAGGAGCAGGATGTACCCAAGACTACTTTCAGGACGCATTATGGGCATTATGAGTTTTTGGTTATGCCGTTTGGTCTGCCTAATACCTCGACAGCTTTTATGGATCTTATGAATAGGGTGTTCCATCCATACTTAGATAAGTTCGTGATAGTATTCATAGATGACATTCTAGTCTATTTGAAGAATGACAACGAACATGCTTTCCATTTGCGCATTGTGCTGCAAACTTTGCGCGAAAAACAACTCTATGCCAAGTTTCCTAAATGTGAGTTTTGGTTGAAGGAAGTGGTTTTCTTGGGACATGTTGTGTTTGGAGCTAGAATTTATGTTGATCCCAAGAAGATTGAGACAATTTTACAGTGGGAGCAACCGAAAACTGTAACAGAGATTCAGAGTTTCCTTGGCTTAGCCGGTTATTATAGGAGGTTTGTTCAGGGATTCTCGTTGATAGCTGCTCCTCTGACTTGTCTAACTCGTAAAGGAGTTAAGTTCCAGTGGGATGATGTCTGTGAGAGTCGATTCAGGAGCTGAAGAATCGGTTGACCTCCGCTCCTGTTTTGACACTTCCTGTTAATGGAAAAGAATTTGTGGTGTACAGTGATGCCTCTAAATTGGGATTAGGGTGCGTGTTAATGTAAGATGAGAAAGTGATAGCTTATGCTTCGCGACAGTTGAAGAAACATGAGAAGAATTACCCTACCCATGATTTAGAGTTAGCAGCAGTAGTCTTTGCGTTGAAAATTTGGAGGCATTACTTATATGGTGAGCGTTGTTGGATTTTTACCGACTATAAGAGTTTGAAATACTTGCTCACCTAGAAAGAGCTTAACTTGAGACAGAGACGATGGTTAGAGTTGACTAAGGATTACGACTTAGTGATTGATTATCACCTTGGGAAGGCAAATGTTATAGTAGATGCTTTAAGTTGTAAATCCTCATCTTCATTAGCAACACTTCAGAGTTCTTATTTTTTGATATTACTTGAGATGAAATATTTAGGATTCTAATTGAGAAATGGTGAGGATGGAACCCTACTTGCTAGTTTCGTTGTGAGACCTTCATTGTTCAATCAAATCAGAGAATTGCTGAAGTCTGATGATGAGTTGAAACGAGAAGTTCAAAAGTTGCGAGATGGAGAGACTAATGAGTTCAGACTTGGTGATGATGGTATCTTAATGCTTAGGAACCGAGTTTGTGTCCTTAAGGATGATCAGTTGAGACGAGCTATTTTGGAGGAAGCTCATTCTTCTGCCTATGCTTTACATCCCGGAAGCACCAAAATGTACAGGACTATCAAGGAAAGTTATTGGTGGCCGAGTATGAAACGAGACGTAACAAAGTTTGTAGTGAAATGTCTCACATGCCAACACATCAAGGCGGAACATCAGAAACCATCGGGTACTCTTCAGCCTTTACCTATTTCAGAATGGAAGTGGGAACACGTGACTATGGACTTTGTATTGGGTTTGCCGCGGACGCAGAGTGGGAAGGATGCTATATGGGTGATTGTGGATAGATTGACTAAGTTTGCCCATTTCTTGGCTATCTATAGCACGTATTCCATTGAGAAGCTGGCTAAGCCTTATATAGATGAGATAGTGAGGTTACATGGAGTTCCAGTTTCTATCGTGTCAGATCGAGACCCTCGATTCACTTCTCGATTTTGGAAAAAATTCCAAAAAGCTCTCGAAACTAATTTGAGGTTTAGTACTGCCTTTCATCCACAGACAGATGGTTAGTCTGAAAGGACCATCAGACTTTGAAGGATATGCTACGGGCTTATGTCATTGACTTTACGGGCAGTTGGGATAGACATTTGCTGTTGGTGGAGTTTGCATATAACAATAGTTTTCAATCTAGTATTAGGATGGCACCATATGAGGCTCTGTATGGGAGAAAGTTTGCATATAACAATAGTTTTCAATCTAGTATTAAAGATAGCTCAAGACAGGCAAAAAAGTTACTCTGATAGATAGAGAAAAAATCTAGAATTTGAAATTGATGATAGAGTTTTTCTTAAGGTCTCTCGTTGAAAAGGTAATAATTTGAATACTTTGAGATATTAAGTTTTATTTGATTTTACTATTGTGGTAAATTGTGGTATCTTGTTAGATAATGAAAGGTGTGATCCGGTTCGCAAAGTGAGGAAAGCTCAATCCGAGATACATTAGACCTTTTCATGTTATTGAAAGGATTAGGCTAGTGGCATATAGACTGGAGTTACCCCCAGAGTTGGATTAGATTCACAACGTCTTTCACGTCTCGATGCTGAAGAAGTATGTACCAGATCTCTCCCATATCTTTGAGACGCCTCCGATTGAGTTACACGAAGATTTAAAGTTCGAGGTGCAACCTGTACGTATTATAGATCGAAAGGATCGAGTATTGAGGAACAAGAGCATTCCAATGGTTAAAGTGTTGTGGAAGAATGCTCGTATGGAGGAGATAACATGGGAAGTCAAGCATCAAATGAGAAGACAATACCCCCACCTTTTCTCCGAGTCCGGTAAATGAAATTTTGAGGTCAAAATTTTATTTTAAGGGGGGCAATGCTGTCAAGCCCAACCCTATAATATACTTACCATGTCATTCATGTCTTTGACAACATGCTTGCATACTTGAATACCTTGGAAAAATCGTCAAAAGTCGGTAGTGTACCTAGTGGTACAACTAAGTTGATTTAAGCCTTGAAGTAGTTCAAATAAAGATTTTAAGATGCAATTGAGAGTTATTGAATTTTAGAATGACTTAATATGGTGATTTGGAGTTTGGGGATTGATTTGGAGTTAAATTGGAATTTTCATAATGTAGGGGTAAAATGGTCATTTTTTCACCCGAGGGCAAATTTGGGATGGTGGATGAAATTTTGATCAAGTTTGACATTTTGGAACATAATTTGAGCTTGAGAAGTGAAAAATTTTAATTTCGATAATTTTTCGAACGTAAGGGTAAAAAGGTCATTTCACGTGTCCACAAGGACGTAATTAAAATTTTTGGAATTTTACACCACCTTGACACTTGTCAAACCCATGAAATTCATTTTATATTTTGGATAATTGAGGGATTTTATGTGGTGGAGAAGAAATGCTTAATTATTAAGTTTTATGTATGGACCAATCACATGGTGACAAGTGTCAAGCTTTAATATTATTATATTTTCCTTTATAAACATAACTAAAACTCTCCCATCTCATTTCTCTTGGCTGGCCAAGGCAAGAACAAAAGGCAAAAAACATAGAACAAACCTTAGAGAAGAAAATCAAGAGAAAATTCATTGGATTTCAAGGAATTAAGCAAGTAAAGGTAAAATTTCTTAATTCTAGCTTGTGATCTACCTTTCCTATACATTCTTTTTCAATTACCATGGTTAAAATTCAAGATCTCATGAAGGATTCATGGCTGATTGAATTTAGGGAAAGAAGATTTGATGATTTATTTGGTTAGATTTCATGGTATCTTAGTGTTTTTAGTTGTTTGGTGATGTTTAGCATGAAAAACAAGCAAGAAATTTGATGCCCTTCACCCACAGTCCTTGGCTGAAATTTTCAAGAGAGAAATTGGATTATGGACTTTGATGAATTTCATGCTATTTAGGTGTTTTTAGTTGTTTTATGATGTAAGGTGTAAAAATCAAGCATGAAAAATTACATGTTCTACATTAAACCTTCAACGGCCGAATTTTACAAGGAAGATATTGATGATGGATTTTTGTGATATTACATATTATTTAACTTGTAATTGATGACTTGGAGTGTCACAACCCGGAACCTCCCTTCTCAAAGTAGTTTACTTAGTCTTGCTCCAATCTCACTAACTTAGGTACATAAAGCATCAGCTCGTTAAAGCGAGTTTCATTCTCTTCAATGGTCATGTTCCCTTGTTTCAAACTAAAAAATTCTCTCTTTTTATCTTTCTGATGAAAATAGGTGTAATACTGACCATCGAACTCTTGGAGGAAATCCGTCCAAGTCAGCGGGTATAGAAGAGCGAAACTTTACTGAACTCCACCAAGTACGGGCTCTCTTATCAAATAACCGTGTAACCACCTTCAATTTCATCTCATCATCTAATCCCATATTTGCCAGTGTCTCTGATACCTGAATAACCCAATCCCTAGCTGCGGTTGCATCCAACTCACCAGTAAACGAGACGCAACCTAACTGTCTAGCTTCCTTCAATTTCTTAGAAATAGAGATGTCCGGTGTCTGGGGTGGAATAGGAGGTGGTGGTACTGGGGCTGTTACAGGAGAAACAACGGGTGAAACTGGACCAGCCTGAGCTTGACTCGTAAGAGCAGCAAGAAAAGCCGCTAATGCCTGAGCTGCCTCTGGTGTCATGGCAGGTATGCCAGGAGCAGCAACAGGTAGTGGAGGAGGTACAGGAATGTCAGTCGACTCAGCAGTAGGAACTGCTCTAAAAAAAGATGCAGCCGACTTCTCTTCTATGGAATCCGACCGACTCTGTATGGGGTGATTTCTTCCCCTACCGATAGATCTAGTGATAAGTGGTAGCTCACGTCGAGGAGGCATAATGATCTACAAAAAGAACTGTATTGGTTTAGACGACTTAAGACTCTATATGCAACTACATGCAACTAACTAATCTTAACTGGGCCACACTGACATTGTAAATTATTTTAAAATAACTTTGAATCCAAGAACTTTAAAAATAAAAAACTTCTTTCAAAACCATAAGCTTTTAAAACAAAAGCTCTGATACCAATTAAATTCTTCCACCCCTCTAGACACCGGCGACATTCAATGGTACCTATCAGAGCACTCGACAAGAGGTGTACTTCACTCCCACCCAAGTACGGAGTAGTCCCTTCCCTCATCTTCCAAGCTCCTGGGCGGAGAGTCATACTTCGCCACAGATCATATGCGAGAGTTCTCAATAATAGGGTTATCTTTTCCTTTGCTTTGATACCAACTGAATTGTCACGACCCGGAACCTCCCTCGGGCCCATGACAACCGCCTCGATATCCCGATTGATACTCATTACCTAGAATACCAATCAGAACCTCGCAAGGCTTACATATAAGTTTTAAACAATTTTCAGTCGTTTTCGGCTCAAGTAAATCAAAAGATAATTATTTTAAAAGAATTTATAGACAAATATTACTATTCAAAATATTGATTAAAATAGAACATTTTTATGTAAAATAATATTTATAGAAACACGTGTAAAAATCTTTTGTAATGTGGAAGTACAATAAATTCATACATACAATAATGTACAAAGTTATAGTATACAATAATAATTACAATGACAAGTGGCCCCTAAATACACCAAGTGTTGGTGATAGTAACCTATTGTCTGTGAGATAGAGGGGTCAACTGGAATCCTCTACAAAATCGGTATCTACAAGCTACCACAGGCCTGAAATATTTGCAAAGGAGGTGGGTGAGATTTCGCAATCCCAATGAGTAAACAGACATTATCATAAATATCTAAAGGCGAGTAACATAGAGGCAAGTTTAAACAACAAATTACAAACCATTTCATAAGGTTTTCAGTTTATTTCTTAAACCATAAAATATTTGTAATTTACCAAAACAATTGTTAAGGCTTCTGACTTTTATTAAAAACAAGGCTCAAGCCAAAACTAATCCTCGGGGATACCTTGGCTGAGGCATCTAACCGAGTCTGTCAAGGTTGTTAAGATATTTACATGTGAAACACATTTTTATTTTTAAAACAAGCCGTTCCTTGACGTTGGCTGAGTTACACATTCACGTGGGGGTTCGACATGAAGTGAGCTCTAATACTACCCCGGGAGTTACCCTTCTCGCCTCTACTACCGGAGTAACTATATAACCGGGTTTATCGTGCCTCTCTAATAGGCAGTCCACGAAAATCCATCACTACAGTAACTAAACCCACTAATTTTAATAAAATTTCGACAGTATAACGTGACTTTTATTTATTTACCCAGCCTGCATAGTAAAAGACAACTTACATAAATTCCCAATGCAATTATAACATATAGCCACATATACTCATATATCATAAGCCATTCATAGGAAAATATATATTTCAAAATAATTGGCAGCCTCCAATTACTCAATTTCATAATCAACATAATATATTTTTATTTGTCACATTTATTTCTAAAACATCAAAAATCCCATTTTAATCTCATTTTCATTTCATAAAATCCATGAAGAGAATTTAAAAATAAACTCTAGATAATTTACAATAACAGTAGGTTTACTCACCGTTTGTACAAACTAATTACTTTTTAGGTGCCCCGATCACTGTTCGTCGGGTACGACTTCTTTGCCTTTATCGGAAGGCTCTCCTCCTAAACACATTGCAAAATTTATCCAATTCACCACATTGTTGCTAAATCACTATATAATTGACTTAAATCCTATACTAATGCATGGTATGAAATGCAGTAGCCTAAAACGGCTTAAACGCAGTATTAACCTATTTTTTGCACTTTACCAGTTATATTGCTAACGCGCTCCATTTTAGCTCTAAATTGTCCCATTTTCTCTCCAACATTTCTAACCATTAAATATCAGCCAATAACCTTCTAAAATCACAAAAATCAGCTCACTTTCCTTCTTGGAAAATTCGGTCAAAATGGGACATTTACTCGGTTAATTTTTCACTTTGTTTTCCTATCACATTTAACCATTTTTCATCATTTTTTCTTCATTTTTATTAGAATAAAAATCAGTTCATCATCATTGTACATCAATGCATATTCGGTGAAGGGTGGGTATTGTGAGAATTTTATGCTTTCTTACCCAATTTGATTTCTATACATATTTAACTAACTAAAACTACTAATTTAACTCAGAATCAAAACCTAAAAATTTCAAAATCTCTCCCCTTGAAATTCAGCCAGCCCTTGGTTTCACTTTATGAGCTCTCTCCTCAAGCATGCTAAATGGAAATAAAGGCATAGGAAAGGTAGAAATCAACCTAAAGTCGAAAAATCTTACCGTTAGGCGCGTAAACGGACGAAAAACGTGATTTCCCCTTTGAATTTTCTAGTTTTCCTTTGGTTTTTCCCTTTTTCTTCCTTTCCTCTCTATTTTCTCTCTTGTTCTCTCCTTATGGCCGACCATCACTTAATATGGGGTTTAAATGGGCTGACTTTTCATTAAAATAATATTAAATCATTAAAAAGTGCCATGTGTCACTTTCTCGTTGGCTCGTTTTTAAAATTTGGTTTTTAAAACTTCAATTTTTCACCACTTAAAATACCATAGTTATTCATACCAAAGATAAGTAAATCCTATGATTTTAACAAGTTTTGGGTGGTGAAAATTACGATTTTTACCCCGAGGCGACAAAATTACTGTTTTGCCCCTATGTTTCGAAAATTGCCGAAATTAAAAATTTTCACTTCCTATCATTAAATTATACTCCAAATAGTTAATCTTGGTCAAAAATTTCACTCCATGATCAAATTATTATCTTAGGTGGCAAAATGACGATTTTACCCCTGAACATCAAAAGTTTTAATTTTTTCCCAAATGAATCCTCGAACTCCGAACAATCATTTTTAGTCATTCTTGGACTATAAAATATTAAATTTCATTCTACAATTCCTATTTTAACTAGTTCGAGGTTAAATCAACTCAAGTGTACCGTTAGGTACAATACCGGGTTTCATCTATTCTTAAGACTTTCCCAGCATAATAACATGCTACTTAGTGCATGTATGTCATGACATGTGTTTATAGGGTTGGGTTTTACATGGAGTGTTGGAAGTGGAATCAAGTTAATTGGAGTTGAATTGGATGTATTGGCCAATTAATCGGTGTATAGATCGAATTAGGCCAATACCATTTTATTTCGATACATAATTGAAGCTACGTAGAACACCATATTTAGATAATAAACCGAACATTTCGCATCCCATTTCATGCATTCATATAAAGCCTAAATTAGTTTTATAATGGTTTAGTACAAATATAGTAAATTGCTTGTTGTGCATTATGTTTAGGTGGTGAAACTTCCGATAAGGGTAAGAAAATTATACCCGAAAATCGAGACTAGGAGTACTTCGACTCTCGATATTGTGAGTAACCTTATTATTGTCTTAATTATCTAAAGTAGTTTTTATTTGTTTTTGTGATTTTATAGAAAAATGAGTTTAAATGGTAAATCCTTCTGTTTTATAAGTAAAATGTGATTAAATGAAATGAGTTTTATAAATCATTTTGAAATTGAATGATGATTTTAGAAATTGAGTAATTGGAGACTGTTTGATTGTGTTGTAAATTTATGGTTTGAATTGAATGGCTTATGGTGATATTGGCATGAATGGCTAAATTGGAAATTGTGTTGAAATTGTATGAACTGTTTGTTTTGCCTTAACAGGCTGGTAGTAATATAATTGCCATGTCATGCTATCAAAACTTTTATTGATTTGGTGGGATATTGATTAGTCACTGCAGTGGTGGGTTTTCGTGGATCAGCCTATTAGAGAGGGGCACGATAAACCCGATTATATTTTACCTCGATACGAGAGGCGTGGAAGGTATCTCCTAAGGCAAAGCTTTAGAGTTCACTACACGCTAAACCACCACGTGAGGGTGAACTCAGCCAACGCCAAGGAACGACTATGCTTTTAAACGTAAAAATGTGTTTTATGCATATATGAACTTTTCTTTAACAGTCTTGGCGGACTCGATTGGATGCCCCGACCAAGGTATCCTCGAGAATGAGTTTTGGCACGAGCCAAATTTTTTAGAAATTCATAAGTCATGTTGATTATTTGAGTGAAATGAAATTATTTTATTTAGTTGAAATGAGTTTGAAAAGTTATGAATCATAGTACGATGAACTATTTTAAGTTGTCTCCATTTACTCGACTTTAGATATTTTAGATGATGTTTGTTTACTCACTAAATTTGTATAAACTCACCACCCTCATTTCCACTCATTCCAGGATCAGGACAGTCCATAAATAACTGATTACGTTGAGGGTTATTATTGGACTCTCCTCTTTAGAAATTGTAGGTCCACAGCCTTTGTTACCTTTTGGTCATTCGGGGCATACACGTCATTGTAAATTAAATTACATACTCTGGTTATCTATGTTACTGTATGTATGGATTTATTTTGCTTTTACGCTACAAAAATTATTTACGCAGAGTTCTATAAATATTGTTTTATAAGAAAATAAAATATTTCATTTAATATTTTTATTTTATTCTATTAGCTACAATTTCACCCTAAATGAATGTTTTAGACATAAAAACTTGTTTTTAGTTATGAAATGTGTAATTTCCCCTATATATTATATTTTTAGCAGGTTTCAAAATTTTTGGAAAAAATGACCAAAATGCCCTTGTGAGACAGAAAATATGTTTTTATTATTGTTTTGATTTAGAAATAACTTATAATCTTTTAAAATATGATATTTAGTAATTATTGCTCACAGGGGAGGTACGAAAACTGATATAAAGCCTTGTGAGGTTTTGGTTGGCATTCAGGGTAATGAATGTCTATCGAGACATCACGTCGGTTGTCACGGGCTCGAGGAGAGTACCGGGTCGTGACAATAACTCAAAGGTTATGTCTTATGGAATGAAAAGTTGTCTTTTCATAAGATGACTTGTCACGACCCAGAACCTCCCTCGGGCCCATGACAACCGCCATGACATCTCGATTGACACTCATTATCTGGAATGCCAATCGGAACCCCGCAAGGCTAACGAATCAGTTTCTTGCCTTTCCTGTGAGCAATCATTGTTAAATATCGAGTTTTTAAGAAAACATAAACTACTTTAGATCGAAAACAATCAAAATAAAATTTTTGTCACATAGAGGTATTTTGGTAATTTTTACCAAAAAATTTTGAAACTTGATAAAGATACAATGTATGGTAGAAAAATATCCACTGCTGATTAAAAATAAATTTTTGTAATCTAAATTATTCATTTAGAGTGAAATGTTGGCTAATTAAACTAAATAAAAATATTTGATAATATATTTCATTTTCTTATAAAACAATTTTTATAGAACTATACATAAATAATTTTTGTAGCGTGAGAATAAAATAAATTTATACATACCATAATTTACAAAGTTATAATGTACAATAATAATTACAATGACAAGTGGCCCATAAATACATCCAGTATTGGTGATAGTAACCTACTGTTTGTGGGATAGAGGGGTCAACTGGAATCCTCGACAAAATCGGATATCTACAAGCTACCACGGGCCTGAAATGTTTGAAAAGGAGGTGGGTGAGATTTTGCAATCCCAAAGAGTAAACAGACATTATTATAAATATTAAAGGCAAGTAAAATGGAGGCAAGTTTAAACAACAAATCACAAACTATTTCATAAGGTTTTCAATTTCTTTCTTAAACCATAAAACATTTGTAATTTACCAAAACAGTTGTCAAGGCTTATAACCTTTATTAAAAACATGGCTCAAGCCAAAATCTAGTCCTTAGGGATACCTTGGCCGAGGCATCTAACCAAGTTTGCCAAGGTTGTTAAGATATTTGCATGTTAAACACATTCTAGTTTTGAAAACAAGCCGTTCCTTAGAGTTGGTCGAGTTATACATTCACATGGGGGTTTGACGTGAAGTGAACTCTAACACTACCCCGGGAGTTACCCTCCTCGCCTCTACAACCGGAGTAACTATGAAACCGGGTTTACCGTGCCCCTTTAATAGGCAGTCCACGGAAACCCGTCACTGCAGTGACTAAACCCACCAATTTTAATAAACTTTCGATAGTATAACGTGGCTTTTATTTATTTATCTAGCATGCATAGTAAAAGACAGCTTACATTCTATTCCCAATGCAATTATAAAATATAGCCACATATACTCATATATCATAAGCCATTCATGGTAAAATATATATTTCAAAATAATTGATAGCCTCCAATTACTCAATTTCATAATCAACACAATATATTTTTATTTGTCACATTTATTTCTAAAACATCAAAAATCCCGTTTTAATCTCATTTTCGTTTCATAAAATACATAAAGAGCATTTAAAAATAAACTCTAGATAATTTACAATAATAATAGGTTTACTCACCGTTTGTACAGATGAAATGCTTCCTAGGTGCCCCCATCACTGTTGGTCGAGTACGACTTCCTTGCCTTTACCAGAAGGCTCTCCTCCTTGACACATTGCAAAATTTACCCAATTCACCACATTGATGCTAAATCACTATATAATTGACTTAAATCCTATACTAATGCATGGTATGAAATGCAATAGCCTAAAATGGCTTAAACGCAATATTAACCTATTTTTGACACTTTACCTGATAAATTGCTAACGTGCTTCATTTTAGCTCTAAATCGTCCCATTCTCTCTCCAACATTTTTAACCATTAAATATCAGCCAATAACCTTCTAAAATCACCAAAATCAGTTCACTTTCCTCCTTGAAAAATTTGGCCAAAAATGGGACATTAACTCGGTAAATTTTCTACTTTGTTTTTCTATCACATTTAACCATTTTTCATCATTTTCTCTTCATTTCTCTTAGAATAAAAATCAGATCATCATCATTGTACCTCATTGCAGATTCAGCCAAGGGTGGGTATTGTGAAAATTTAATTCTTTCTTGCCCAATTTAATTTCTAAACACATTTAACTAACTAAAACTATCAATTTAACTAAAAATCAAAACCTAAAAATTCCAATTTCTCCCCCCTTGAAATTCGGCCAGCCCTTGATGTCACTTTTAGATCTCTGTCCTCAAGCATACTAAATGGAAACAAAGGCATAGGAAAGGTAGAAATCAAGCTAAAGTCGAAAAATCTTACCGTTAGATGCGTAAACGAGCGAAAAACGGGAATTCCCCTTTGAATTTTCTTGTTTCTCTTTGGTTTTTCTTTTTTGTCTTCCTTTGCTCTCTATTTTCTCTCTTGTTCTCCCTTATGGCCGGCCATCACTTAAATTGGGGTTTAAATGGGTTGACTTTTCATTAAAATAATATTAAATCATTAAAAAGTGTCATGTGTCACTTTCCCATTTGCCCATTTTTAAAATTTCATCTTTTAAACTTCAATTTTTCGCCACTTAACATACCATAGTTGTTCATACCAAAAAAAAAAAAAAAATAAATCCTATGATTTTGACAAGTTTTGGATGGTGAAAATTACGATTTTTACCTCGGGACGACAAAATTATCGTTTTGCCCTTATGTTCCGAAAATTACCGGAATTGAAAATTTTCACTTCCTATCATTAAATTATACTCCAAAAAGTTAATCTTGGTCAAAAATTTCACTCCATGATCAAATTAATATCTTAGGTGGCAAAATGACGATTTTTGCCCTTGAACATCAAAATTTTCAATTTTACCCCTAATGAACCTTCGAACTCCGAACAATCATTTTTAGTCATTCTTGGACTATAAAATATTAAATTTCATCCTACAATTCCTATTTGAACTAGTTCGAGGTTAAATCAACTCAAGTGTACCGTTAGGTACGATACCGGGTTTCGTTTATTCTTAGGTACTTTCCTAGCATAATAACATGCTACTCAGTGCATGTATGTCATGACATGTGTTTATAGGGTCGGGTTTTACATGACTATTGAAACTATCAAGCCCGACTCTACAATATGTTTATTATGCCATTTCTACATAAGAATGCATGTTTGCTTACTGGGGTACCTTAAAAATCGTTAAAGGACGATAATGTACCAAATGGTACAACTAAGTTGAATTAAGCCTCGAACTAGTCGAAATAGAAATTTTAAGATGAAATTGAGAATTTTAAAACCTTAGAATGACTTAAAATGGTGATTCAGAGTTCGAAGACTGATTTGGAGTCAAATTAGAATTTTCATGATCTAGGGGTAAAATGGTCATTTTGCCACTCGAGGTTAAAATTGGAATTTTGGAAGAAGTTTTTGATCAAGATTGACTATTTAGAACATAATTTGAGTTTGAGAAGTGAAAAATTTTAATTTCAGCATTTTTCTGAGCATAAGGGTAAAATAGTCATTTTGCCACCGTAGGGGCAAAATTGTAATTTTACACCACCCAACACTTGTCTAGCACATGAATTTTACCCAATATTATCATGGATAATTGAGAAAATATATATGGTGGAGAGAGATTGCTTAATGATTAAGAATGACACATGGACCAATGGAATGGTGACATGTGTCAATTCTCAACCATTTATTATTTTCCTTAAAAATCAGCATAAAATCAGCCCATTTCTCTTCATATGGCCGGCCAAAGCAAGAACAAAGGAAAAAAAAATGAAGAAAAGAAGAACAAAAACCCTAGCTGGAAAAATTCAAGGGAAAAGTGTGAAAATTCAAGGAAACAAGTGAAAGAAAGGTAAGATTTTTCAATTAAGCTTGAGATCTCTCTTTCTTAAGCATTTTTTTCTTATTTTCCATGGTTGAATCACATGATTTCATGAGGATACCCATGCTAGCCAAACACTTAGAAGGAGGTTTTGATGCTTGATTTGGTTAGATTTCAATGAATTTTAGTGTTTTTAGTTAGTTAGTGATGTGTAGCATGAAAATCAAGCAAGAAAAATTCATGTTCTTCCATCACCCATCATTGGCCGAATTCTCCATGTGGAATATTGAGGATGATTTGGATTTTATTTCAAGTGATTTGGTTAGGAATTAGTGATTTATGGTGTGAGAATCAAGTAGAAAAAATTATAGTGTTGATGCCCCCACCATGGCCGAATTTTCCAAGAGAAAATGTGAGGATGATTTTGCCATATTTCAAGTTATTTAATTTGTGTTTGATGATTTGGAGAATTGGAAGAAAAATGGAATTAAATGGAGTTAAATTGGACATATTGGCCAATTAATTGGGTGATAGATCGAATTAGGCCAATACCGTTTTATTTAGGTACAGAATTGAATTTGTGTAGAACACTGTGTTTTGATGATAATCTGAATAATTTACATCCCATTTCATGCATTAGTATAGAGCCTGAATTGGTTTTATAACAATTTAGCACAAATGTAGTAAATGGCTTATTGTGCATTATGTCTAGGTGGTGAATATTCTGGCAAAAGTAAAGAGATAGTACCCGAGGATCAATTTTCGGAGTACTCGAAATTTGACTCCCGAAATAGTGAGTAACCTTACTATCATCTTAACTATCTAAAGTGGTTTTTATCTGATTTTGTGATTTTATGGAAAATGAGTTTAAATGGTAAATCTTTATGTTTTATAAACAAAATGTGTTTAAATGAAATGATTTTATAAATTGTCTTGAAATTGAATGATGGCTTTGAAAATAGAGTAATTGGAGACCATTTGATGTATTGTGAATTTATGGTTCTAATTGATTGGCTTATGGCAATATTGGCATGAATGGCTGAATTAGTATTTGTGTTGAAAATGTATAAACTATTGTTTACCTTGATAGGCTGGATAATGATAAAATTGCCATGTCATGCTGTTGAATTTTATTGAATTGGTGGGTTATTGATTTGTCGCTGCAGTGGATGGGTTCCGTGGACCAGCCTATTAGAGGGGGCACGGTAACCCTATTATATTCTTACCTCGGTCAGAGAGGCGTGTAAGGTAACTCCCGAGGTACAACTATAGAGTTCACTTCACGACAAACCACCACGTGAGGGTGAACTCAACCAACACCAAGGAACGGCTATGTTTTTAAAATAAAAACATGATTTATGCGAACATAACTTTTTAATAGCCTTGGCGGACTCGGTTGGGATAGCCCTCGGCCAAGGTATCCCTGATAACTGAGTATAAGAATGATTTTGGCACGAGCCAAAGTTTTAAGAAATTCATAAGCCATGTTGATTACTCGATTTATATGAATTGATTTTATTTGGTTGAAACGAGTTGAAAGGTGATGAATTACAGTATGTTAAACTATTTTATCTATCTCCATTTACTCAGCTTTAGATATTTTAGATGGTATTTGTTTACTCACTGGGATTATATAATCTCACCACCCTCTTTTCCACCAATTTCAGGCTTAGGATAGTCGGTAGATAGCTCACTTTGTTGAGGACTACAGTTGGACTTGCATCCTAAAAAACTGTAGGTTTATAATCTTCATTACTTTTGGTCGTTCGTGGGCCTAGATGTCACTGAAAATTAAATTTTATACTTTGGTTATCTGTATTACAGTATGTATGAATTTATTTAGCTTTTACGCTACAAGAATTATTTACCGGTAACTCTATAAATATTGTTTTATAAGAAAATAGAATATTTTATTGAATATTTTTATTATATTCAAATAGTTATAATTTCAGTTTAAATGAATGTTTTAGATATCTAAACTTATTTTTGATTATGAAATATATGTTTTCCATTCGCATACTACATTTTTAGCTGGTTTCGAGATTTTTGAGGTAAAATGACCAAAATGCCCTTGTGAGACAAAAATTATTTTTCTATTGTTCTGATTTGGAAATAGTTTATAATCTCTCAAAACATGATATTTAACAACTGTCGCTCATAGGGGAGGTGAGAAAAATTGATATAAAAGCCTTACCAGGTTTCTGTCAATATTCCGGGCGATGAATGTCTATTGAGACATTGCGGTGGTTGTCACGGGCTCGAGGAGAGTACCTGGTTGTGACAGAAATAATACCTTTATCCAAAAGTTGTGTCTGGTAAAAATGTAGAGATGTTTTTTAGACAAAATGTGTCTTTATGAAAGGGTTGTGTCCTTGAAGAAGAGAAGCTTGGAAGCCTATATAAAGGGCTCGTTGCCAACCATTCTGACACACCAAAATTCAGAGACAAAACAAGGGCAGAAAAGTCAAGAGTAAAGAAAAGTGTTGTGTTTTATAAACAAAAACACTTAAGTTCCCACCAACTACAAAGCTTCCAAATTCCTTACAATCTACTTGCTGCAGAAAGTAGGCTTTAAGGCCAAACAACTTTGCAAAACCCTCGGGTGTATCTAGCGGTCTACTATTGTTAAGTGCAAGACGATGTTAGACATTGGCTTCATTGTATCCCTAAGACTATTCGAATTATTCCCCTTTGCATACCGAGTGGTGGGGGCAAAATAAGTTTTAAAGATAGCATTTATTTAAAAGCTCGGCTTGAAGTCAATTTTGCCCATTCTTGAATACCATATAAACTCCTTTTGCACCAATAGTTTTAAGACTTATTTTCATGGTATTCAAAATGGCTTCACTTAAGGAGATGGCTATCAACATTGACAAGTTAGATCACTTTGTAGAAGAATCTATGGACAAGATTCATTTGTGGCAATATGGTTCTACATCAGATCATAAGATAAGTATTCTTTCCTTACTTGATATGAATATGCATGATATTATATTTGATATGCATGGAAAACGTATATTGGTTAGAAAAAAGGATATTGTTATATTCATATATGATCTTGATATGAATAAGGTTATTGTTGTGTCTTTTATAATTGACATACTTCTCCCATCATGGAAAGATACTAAGAAAAGGTATAAGAAAGAGAAGATATCTCTTGAGGACCTTGGTAATCATTTTTGAATAAAAAGAAGATTATCGCAAACAAGAAGAAGTCAAGCAAGATGAAAAAGAAAAAGATTCTAATGAAAAAAATCTTGTGAAAAGAATCTTGAGACTTCAAAGGTCCATATGATGGAACACAAACCATTAAACAAGTCGGTCAAAAGAAAACATTCCGTGGGTATGAATGACAAAAGTCATAAGTTCAAAAGGAACAAAAAGGGGCCATGTTTCCATTGTAACAAACTTGGTCACTTTAAGGCGGAATGTAAACTTTTGAAAACAAGACATAAGGTGTGTACAACAATAAATTTGTGGCTGTGGTTTCTGAGGTCAATCTTCTCCAAGATGATGGAGCATGATGGATTGAAACTGGTGCAACTAATCATGTATGCAACAATAAGTGCTTTTTCAAGACTTTGAAAGAAGTTAATGATGGAAACGTGCTATACATGGGAAATTCCTCCACTACACAAGTGAAAGGAAAAGGCACCATGGAACTCATGTTTACTTCCAAGAAAATACTTATACTAAACAATATATATTATGTATCGAAAGTTACAAAGAATCTTGTGTCAGGTGGCTTGTTGAATAAATATGGCTTCAAATTAGTATTTGAAGCAGAGAAGTTCATCTTTACAAAAGGTGGACAATATGTGATAAGTGGACATGTGGCATTCCTATTATACATTAAGGTATAATGATGCCATTATGTAAATACCATCACGGCCCATGTGATAGGTGGGCATGTGGTGTCACAACCCAGAATTTCCATCGAGCCCGTTACAACCATCGCGATGTCTCGATTGATATTCATTACCCGGAATTCCAACCGAAACCTCGCAAGGCTTTCGCATTAGTTTTACTTCTCCCCTGTGAGCAACAATTATTAAATACCATGTTTTAAAGAAATATAGACTAATTTCAAATAAAAAACAATCAAAAGTAATTTCTACTACACAGGGGTATTTTGGTCATTTTACCTAAAATTTTTGAACCCTGGTAAAAATATGATATATGAGTAATAAGCATCCATTTCATGTCTAAAAATAAGTTTCGTTGTCTAATTCATCAATTTAAAGTGAAATTATAGCTATTCAAATTAAATAAAAATATTAAATAAAATATTCTATTTTTTTATAAAACAATATTTATAGAACTCTGCGTAAATAATTTTTGTAGCGTAAAAGCAAAATAAATTCATATATATAATAGCACACTAAACCAGGTATACAAAAATATTCTACAATGACATGTGGGCCCCCAAAATAACAAAATAAACAAGACTATAGACCTGCGATTTCTAAGGGTGCAAATCCAAAAGCAAACCCTCGACATAATCAGCGGTCTACAGACTGGCCTGAGCTTGAAATGGGTGAAAAGAAGGGGTAAGTTTTTATAAACCCAGTGACTAAGCAAAATTCATCTATAACATCTAAAGCCGAGTAAATGGAGACAATTTAAAATATCTCATCATAATATGATTTATAACATCAAATCTCATTTCATTTCATATAAATCAATTTGGCTTATGATTCTCGTAAAAACTTGACTCTTGCCAAAAACTTGCACTTGGTGACACCTTGTGCCGAGGCATCCAACCGAGTCCACCAAGGCTATTAAAATAACATATAAGTATAAAACTCATTCTTTTACATTTAAAAGCACAACCATTCCTTGGCGTTGGCTGAGTTTCACCCTCACGTGGTGGTTCGACGTGAGGTGAACTTTAACTTTACCTTAGGAGATACCCTCGCACCTCTCGTATTAAGGTAAATATAACGGGGTTTACCGTGCCCCTCTAATAGGCTGGTCCACGAAAACCTACCCACTACAGTAAGCTAAATACATAACCCACCAATTCAATAAAATTTTTGACAGCATGACATGGATAATATAATATTACCAGCTTGTCAAGGCAAAGCAAAACAGTTCATATATTCCACACAAGCACAAATCCAGCCATGCTTGCCATCACATTGTCATAAGCCATCAATTCAAACCATATGTCAAAACATATATATAACACAAGTATACAATCTCCACTTACTCAATTTCCAAAACCAGTATTCAATTTCAAAACAAGTTATAAATCTCATTTCGTTTAATCAACACTTCAATTATAAAACATAATAGTTTGCAATTTAAATTCATTTTTCTTTAAAACATAAAAACGAGTATAAA
This sequence comes from Theobroma cacao, assembly GCF_053813885.1. NCBI lineage: Eukaryota > Viridiplantae > Streptophyta > Magnoliopsida > Malvales > Malvaceae > Theobroma > Theobroma cacao. The sequence goes on along the minus strand of NC_142639.1, from coordinate 28,184,577 downwards.
CTACTTTAGATAGTTAAGATGAAAGTCTGATTACTCACAATAGCAGGAGTTTGGAGTAGTCCTATTCTTGGTCCTCGGGCATAATATCTTTACCCTTATCAAAGGGCTCACCACCTATACATAATACACGACACGTAATTCAATATATTTGTGCCAAATTGTTATAAAACTATTTCAGACTCTATATGAATGCATGAAGTTGAATGAGAAATGTTCGGATAGTCACTTAAAGACAGTGTTCTACGTAGGTTCAATTGTGATCGGAAGGAATTTGTATTTTACCTAATTCGAACTATACACCATTGATTTAACCAAAACATCCGATTCAACTCCAAATATATTCATTACACTTCCAATAATCTAATACACCAAAGCATTACAATGAACTTGATTGTTGACTAACTTCACCATGTTTCAAAATTCATTCCGATTCCGAACTAACATACTAATCAATGTCTACATAGTCTTGTAAATCCATATATATCATTAGGAATCAAACCTAAGTCCATTTACTATGATTTTCTCAGTTTCCATCAAGCCATTTTCTAAAGGAACTATACTTTTCAATAACCAGTTTCGATATCCAACATCATAATTCATCAATTCCTAGCTAAATAACATGAATTACAACCAAATCCATCATCAACATGCCCTATAGAAAATTCAGCCAAATGAGGGTGGTTGAAAAATGTCATGACCCGAAACCTCTCTCGGGCCCATGACAACCGTCGCGATGTCCCGATTGATACTCATTACCCGGAATACCAATCGGAACCCCGTAAGGCTTACATATCAGTTTCAAACAATTTTCGGTCATTTTCGACTTAAGTAAATCAAAAGACAAAAATATAGCATTTTTATATAAACAATATTTATAGAAACACGTGTAAGTAATCTTTTGTAATTTAGAAGTAAAATAAATTCATACATACAATAATTTACAAAGTTATAATGTACAATAATAATTACAATGACAAGTGACCCCTAAATACACCAAGTGTTGGTGATAGTAACCTATTGTCTGTGAGATAGAAGAGTCAACTGGACTCCTTGACAAAATAGGGTATCTACAAGCTACCACAGACCTGAAATGTTTGGAAAGGAGGTGGGTGAGATTTTGCAATCCCAATGAGTAAACAGACATTATTATAAATATCTAAAGGCAAGTAACATGGAGGCAAGTTTAAATAACAAATTACAAACCATTTCATAAGGTTTTCAATTTATTCCTTAAACCATAAAATATTTGTAATTTACCAAAATAGTTGTTAAGGCTTATGACTTTTATTAAAAACAGGGCTTAAGCCAAAACGAGTCCTTGGGGATACCTTGACCGAGGCATCTAACCGAGTCCGCCAAGATTGTTAAGATATTTACATATTAAACACATGTTAGTTTTGAAAACAAGCCGTTCCTTGGCGTTGGCCGAGTTACACATTCACGTGGGGGTTCGATGTGAAGTGAACTCTAACACTACCCCAGGAGTTACCCTCCTCGCCTCTACTACCGGAGTAACTATATAACCGAGTTTACCGTGCCCCTCTAATAGACAGTCAACAGAAACCCATCACTGCAGTGACTAAACTCACCAATTTTAATAAAATTTTGACAGTATAACGTGACTTTTATTTATTTACCTAGCCTGCATAGTAAAATCAGCTTACATAAATTCCCAATGCAATTTATCAAATATAGCCACATATACTCATATTTCATAAGCCATTCATAGGAAGAATATATATTTCAAAATAATTGGCAGCCTCCAATTACTCAATTTCATAATCAACACAATATATTTTTATTTGTCACATTTATTTCTAAAACATCAAAAATCCAGTTTTAATCTCGTTTTCATTTCATAAAATACATAAAGAGCATTTAAAAACAAACTCTAGATAATTTAAAATAATAATAGGTTTACTCACCGTTTGTACAAACTAATTACTTTTTAGGTGCCCCGATCACTGTTCATCGGGTACGACTTCCTTGCCTTTACCGGAAGGCTCTCCTTCTAAACACATTGCAAAATTTACCCAATTCACCACATTGATGCTAAATCATTATATAATTGACTTAAATCCTATACTAATGCATGGTATGAAATGCAATAGCCTAAAACGGCTTTAACACGGTATTAACCTATTTTTGGCACTTTACTCGTTAAATTGCTAACGCGCTCCATTTTAGCTCTAAATTGTCCCATTTTCTCTCCAACATTTCTAACCATTAATTATCAGCCAATAACGTTCTAAAATCACCAAAATCAGCTCACTTTCCTCCTTGAAAAATTCGATAAAAAAATGGGACATTTACTCGGTTAATTTTTCACTTTGTTTTTCTATCACATTTAACCATTTTTCATCATTTTCTCTTCATTTCTCTTAGAATAAAAATCAGTTCATCATCATTGTACATCAATGCATATTCAGCCAAGGGTGGGTATTGTAAAATTTCATGCTTTCTTGCCCAATTAATTTCTATACACATTTAACTAACTAAAACTACCAATTTAACTAAAAATCAAAACCTAAAAATTCCAAAATCTCTCCCCTATAATTTCGGCCAGCCCTTGGTTTCACTTTTTTATCTCTCTCCTCAAGCATGCTTAATGGAAATAAAGGCATAGGAAAGGTAGAAATCAAGCTAAAATCGAAAAATCTTACCTTAGACGCGTAAACGGATGAAAAACGCGATTTTCCCTTTGAATTTTCTAGTTTTCCTTTGTTTTTCTCTTTTCTTCCTTTCCTCTCTATTTTCTCTCTTGTTCTTTCCTTATGGCCGGCCATCACCTGAAGTGGGGTTTAAATGGGTTGACTTTCCTTTAAAAAATATTAAATCATTAAAATGTGCCATGTGTCAATTTCCCATTGGCCCCGTTTTTAAAATTTCATCCTTTAAATTTCAAATTTTCACCACTTAACATACCATAGTTATTCATACAAAAAATAAGTAAATCCTATGATTTTGACAAGTTTCGGGTGGTGAAAATTACAATTTTTACCTCGAGAAGATAAAATTATCGTTTTGCCCTTATATTTCGAAAATTGCCAGAATTGAAAATTTTCACTTCCTATCATTAAATTATACTCCAAATAGTTAATCTTGATAAAAAATTTCACTCCATGATCAAATTATTATCTTAGGTGGCAAAATGATAATTTTACCCCTGAACATCAAAATTTTCAATTTTACCCCAAATGAACCCTCGAACTCTGAATAATCATTTTTTGTTATTCCTAGACTGTAAAATATTAAATTTCATCCTACGATTCTTATTTGAACTAGTTCAAGGTTAAATCAACTCAAGTGTACCGTTAGGTATAATACAAGGTTTCGTCTATTCTTAGGGACTTTCCTAACGTAATAACATGCTACTCAGTGCATGTATGTCATGACATGTATTTATAGGGTCGGGTTTTACAAAGAACATGTGATTTTCTTGCTTGTTTTTCCTTCCAAACATCACAAAATGACTAAAAACACTAGGATATTATGAAATCTAGCAAAATTCATCACCAAAACTTCTCTTTCTAGATTTGGCTAGCAAAGGTTCCCTTTTGAAAACTTGAATTTCAGCCATGGAGAATGAAAAAGAATGCATGGGAAAGGTAGATCACAAGATAAAATAAAAAAAATCTTACCTTTACTTGCTTGATTGCTTGAAATCCAACAATTTCTCTTGGGTTTTTCCTTCCTAGGGTTTGTTCTTCTCTTTTTCTCTTTGGTCCCTTGCTTGGCCGACCATAAAAGTGTGAATGTGAAGGTTTTAAGTGAGTTTATATAGGCAATTAAAATAATATTAAAGCTTGACACTTGTCACCTTTTAATTGGTCCATGTTTAAAAACTTAATAATTAAGCATTTCATTCCCACCACATATAATCTCTCACTTAAAAAAATAATGGGTGAAATTCATGGGTTTGACAAGTGTCATGGTGGTGTAAAATTCTAAAATTACCAATTTCGTCCTCATGGACACTTAAAATGACCGTTTGCCCCTATGTTAGAAAAAATGTCGAAATTGAAAATTTTCACTTCTCAAATTCAAATAATGCTCTAATTAATCAAATTTAGTCTAAATATCATCCAACATTCCAATTTTGCCTTTGGGTGGCAAAATGACCATTTTGCCCCCTACGTTATGAAAATTCTTGAATTAACTCCAAATCAATCCTCGAATTCTGAATCATCATATTAAGACATTCTAGGATTCAATAACTCTCAAATACATCGTAAAATCTTTATTTGGCCTAGTTCGAGGCTTTAATCAACTTAATTGTACAACTAGGTACAATACCGACTTTTAATGATTTTTCCAATACATTCACTTATGCAAACATTCTATCAAGCACATGAATGACATGACAAGTATATAATAGAGTAGGGCTTGACATGTGGCATTCTTATTATACATTAAGGTATAATGATGCCAATATGTAAATAACATCAAGGTCCACATGATAAGTGTGCGGCATGTGACATTCCTATTATACATGAAGGTATAATGGTGCCAGTATGTAAATTTAACATCTTGATATATGGTGTATTCCCATTTTATCATCAAAGGTATAATAGTGTAATATAAATATTCAATATCGTTGATATGACATTCCTATTGTGCAATAAAGGTACAATGATGCTTGTGTGAACATATGCCTTGATGTGTTAATTTGACATTTTGATTGTACATTAAGGTACAATGATGTCAATTGAGAAAAAAAGGGAATGTGTGCAAGCTTGTAAAGTTCTTGTATGGATTAAAACAAGTGCCTAAACAATGGCATCAAAAGTTTGATAAGGTTGTGCTAGCTAATGGCTTCAAGAATTATCAATGATAAATGTGTCTATAGTAAGTTCAAAGTGTCATCATTTGTGTATACGTGGATGACATGTTAATCTTTGGTACCAATTTTGGAACTAATGGGAGACACAAAAAGGTTATTGTTAAAGAATTTTGACATGAAAGATATGGGTATGGCGGATGTTATTCTTGGAATAAGAATAATGAGAGACAATAATGGCCTAACATTGTCTCAATCTCATTACATCGAAAAGATTGTAATGAAGTATGGCAAGTCAGATTGTATGCCAATGACTACACCTTATGATTCTAATTTAAGGCTAATACCCAACACAGACAAGCCAATAGCACAAAATGAATATGTAAAGGTGATTGGATGCCTAATGCATGCAATGGTCTACACAAGGCCAGATATTGCTTTTGCGGTAGGGATGCTAAGCCGATTTACAAGTAATCCAAGTAAACAACATTGGTATGCTGTTCATAGAGTTCTAAGGTACTTAAATAGTACAAAGAATTATGGCATTTGTTATTTGGGTTTTCCTTCAGTTTTAAAAGGGTATACAGATGCTAGTTGGAACTTAAATGGAACGGATCATACCTCTACGACTGGTTGGATTTTTACAATTGGTGGGGTTGATGTTTCTTGGGGTTCTAAAAAACAATCTTGTCAAGCAGACTCCACCATGGCTGCTGAATTTATAGCCTTAGCATGTGCCACCCAAGAAGCAGAATGATTGAGAGATTTACTCTATGAAATTCCATTGTGGCCTAAACCAATGGCACCAATCTTGATACATTGTGACAATGAAGTATTGTATCAAAGGCATATAATCAAGCTTACAATGGAAAGAGTCGATATATTGGACTTCGACATAGCATAGTAAGACAAAGAATTAGTGATGGTATAGTCACTATAAGTTATGTGAGGTCTGGTGAAAATTTAGCGAATTCGTTGACCAAAGGTTTTAAAAAAGACTTGGTAGTAAAGACCTCAAGTGGGATGGGTCTCAAGCCTATCAATTAAATCTCCAATGGTGGGAGCTCACCTCGACACTTGTCGCCAACCTACAAGTCTTGGGTACTGACCATTCTACCACATGGAGATTGCAAGCACTAAAATATGTTTTCCATCCCAAGATGTATAGTGCTTGGTTCCATAATGTGTAAGGTAAGGTTGAACAAAAGTTCTTAATAGAACCATAACATGTATATGTTGAAGTACTATAATTACGGAGTACTTTCGATGGGGGCTACTTATGTGAGTGGAAGTGTGGCTGTTTCTAGGAGCTAAAGGCTTGACTTTGACAGCACTCATGAATGGATGCAAAACACAAGGCCATCAAACGTGTTGGCAAAACTAGATACAAAGTGAGCAAGGAAGCTTGTGTGTGTTTAGTGGCTCGACTAGTCAATGAAGAATCGATGGTTCAATGCTTAGTCAACCACTCAATTCAGACTAGAACCAACCACACTCATTAAGTGAAAGTTCAAATTTGAGGGATATCTGCATTTATGCACAAGGTTCCCAAAGTTGTTGGTATTTGGAAATTTTGAAAATGGTGGGGAATTGTTGGTGTATTTTCAAAATTAAAGGTTATGTCACATGATGAAAAGCTATCATTAGCTCAAAAGTTATGTCACGTAAAGTGACATAATGTGTCTATTAGATAATAGGTAGATTTTCATGTGAATGGTTATGTCTCTTGAAAAATGACATCCAAAAGTTATGAGACATATTGAAAAGACACCATGGCTTAAAGTTAAATATGGAAAGTTATTGTTTCAAAGTATAACTCAAAGGTTATGTCTTATGGAATGAAAAGTTATCTTTTCATAATATGACTATTAAAACAATACCTTTATCTAAAAGTTGTGTCTGGCAAAAATGTAGAGATGCTTTTTAGACAAAAGGTGTCTTTATGAAAAGGTTGTGTCCTTGAAGAAGAGACACTTCGAAGCCTATATAAAGGGCTTGTTGCCAACCATTTTGACACACCAAAATTTAAAAACAAAACAAGTGCAGAAAAGTCAAGAGCAAAGAAAAATGTTGTGTTTTATAAACATAAACACTTAAGTTCCAACCAACTACAAAAGCTTCGAAATTCCTTATAATCTACTTGTTGCAGAAAGTAGGCTTTAAGGCCAAACAACTTTGCAAACCCTTGGGTGTATTTAACGTTCTACTCTCGTTAAGTACAAGATGAAGTTAGACGTTGGCTTCATTGTATCCCTAAGATTATTCACATTATTCCCCTTTGCATATCGAGTGGTGGGGGTTAAATAAGTCCTAAAGATAGCGTCTACTTAAAGGCTTGCCTTGAAGTCAATTTTGCCCATTCTTGAATACCATATAAACCCCCTTTGCACCAACAATTATTCTATTCATTACTTAATATTTTATTTTGAGATTTTATTTGTTGTGTATTATATACACTTTGATGCCTTATATCAAATAGATATAATTCCCATTAACCAAAATTTATTAAGTAGGTATAATTCTAACATAGTTATCTCATAACAAGATTATTAACCAAAAAATTTATAAAGCACATATATTAAACATGTGATCAATATCACATGTTCTTACTGTTGGAATGAGCCTTGCAGCCAATTGGGATTGGTTAAGGCTTGATTCTAATCATGCAATAGTATCATTCTTGTTGAATGATTAGAGGTTTTCCTTCATAAATAAGACATCAATTATAATGAGTTATAAGTCTAATTGGATGAAGTCTATGAGATTAATATGCCTTGCAAGGAAACTGTAATGGGTTGCAGTTATGAGATTCCTATGTATCAAAACATAATCTTAAAATGTTCCTGGTCAATGTATCATTGAGACTAGACATCAATGATACTTAGAGACTAGTATATTCTATATTCCTTACTTGGGAAGTAAGTAATCGATCTCATAGATTGAAGTATAGAGATACTTAGAACTAGAATATAGGTGCTTGCCTATGAGAGTAAGTTCACTAAACATGACCCACCATGAGAAGTGCATTTGGTAATTCACTCTAGTGTCTATGCAACGCTTTTGATGTGTCAGTTGTGTAAATACTCCCTAGACTTGAGACATTAGATTTTCTTATGTGTAGAGTGCTATACTTTGATTTCATCCTTACGGGTGCCTAACCAAGGATGTCAAAACAAGATGCTTTTGGGTATAGTATGAAGCATGTGAAGGCAAATGATTGGTCAAGATATAAATCATCGCCTCAAGTGTTTTAAAGGACATGTCCTCTTAGTTCTTGGTTAACATTAGCTTATTGAAGTCCTTGGCCAAGGTGACATGGAGATTATGAAAAAGGTTTCATAACTCTCTATAAAGCTAATGCTATAATTGCAGAAACAAATATGGAGGTTAATAAGAGTAGGCACTATACCAAACTCTTATTATCTTTGGGATATATGATGAGGGAATGAATTACATTGATAGACTGTACACTGAAAGGTTGTCAAAGAACCCTTTGACTCTCCCAACAATTGGTTGGCAATGATTCATTGCTAGATGCCATTCTTGGTCTATGGAATTGATTATAAATTAATTGATTAAAATTTATATTAATCAATTAATTCATTAATCAATTCTATTGCCAACAAGATGGGAACCTAATGGGTCACACACAATGATTGCATTTGAATTAAATTGGGAGAGTGATGATTTAAGTTAGACTTAAATCACATGCTAGGTAATTAACTTTTATAAACTTAATTAAAAGAGTTTAATTAAGTTTTAGACATAATTATAAATAGTTATAATTATAAGGCCTTGATTGCAAAATATAAAGGAAATTAATTTTGATTTTAATTTTCAAGGACCTAATTAAAAGAGTTTGATTAAGTAATGGGCCCAATATTATAATGTATTATAATATTGAGGACTTAATTGCAAAATTGAAGTTATTTTAACCTAACTATATATGTCACCTTTCAACTATGTTTCATTTACAAGTTTTTCACAATTGAAGAAAACCTAGTTTTTGTGAAAAAAAGAAAAACGTTTTCTTTCTTTGCCACCACTCCCTTTATGTGAAAGAGAAAATTACTTATGAAGCAATTTTCGAGAGAGGTTTGGCTAAGATTGTGAAAAGAAGAAAAGGACAATTGTTGTCCTCTTTGCGAGCACAAAGTATAGTTAAAAAGCTCCCTCCTTTATTGAAGGTTCAAGTGCAATCGTGTGTACTATCATTGGAGGCCAACCACTTGATTGGCTAGGGTTTTTGCTCCTTGTGGTGTTCACGAGATTGCTTCGAGAAGTGCCATTATGATTACAAAATTACTTGGCAAGGGAATTTTCTGAATAATAATTTATATTGTGCTTTTATGTGTTAAATATTACCAAGGTGATCCATGGGGGAAGGCATGTTTTGGTTGTTTAGTTATAAGTTTTAATTTTCTTTCCGTTGCATATTTTGAATATACCGTCCATAGCTAAACCCATCACTTACTAAATATTCTTATATATATATATATATATATATATATATATATATATATTAAGAAACCATATTTACCCATTAATTCAATAATGTCTACAACACGTTGTAACTGACCTCTTCAAAGAAAAGAATTATCAATGAAGTTTCTTTCATCAAAATCTTTATTAATCAATCCTTTTACAATACCATATAACTCATGGGTTTTATGGATAAATAATTTTCATTGTCACATCCAACTCATGTGATATTAATTCATGATTTTTATTTTGCAGTTTAAAAAATATTTTTCTGAAAAAAAACTTGTATATAATATTAATATTAATAATTGAATTCTACAACACTTTTAGAAAAACTCATTGGTTGAATTTCTTGAGTCCAACAGTCTTATTTAGCATATACATAACTCAATGTACCAAGGTACAGCCTGCAAATTCAACATCATCTATTAACATATATTATAGTCATATTATATATACATATATATATATATATATATATATATATAGATATATATATATTAACCTCTCAAGTCTATTAATGAATTATAATACAGTTCTTTTCAATTATTGATAGTGACAAGCTTATATAGTTCTTTTTAATTAGATCTTGTTTATTGTACGTAACTCATACACTACATCCACTTGTTTGCTTTGATATCATTGTCCAAATAGTGGAGTTAAAATATTCTATCTTTTTTATAGAGAAATAACAAGTGCAAACTTTAAATAATTGGTCACATTTAACATTGAACAATTTTGACAAATAAGGAACTTAATAACTATAACTCTCCGCTTAATAGTTCATCAACTATTAGCATAGTTTTTTTTTTTACAATGTTACCAAATAATTTAAGATCATATCATATATGTAATAAATAAATGAAATATCAATTAAAATAGAATATATGTGAAAAAATTGATATAACAATTTATTTATTTAATAAATAATAGAATTAATTTTTTAGAAATATACGTCTAAAATGGTAAACTATGGTGGTCAATGGATTTTGTTAAAGTAAATATATTCTAATTGAAAATTTTTCATTGTTATCCAACTCTCCCTGTGAAGAAAAATTGTGGGCATAGTTGGATTACGAATATGATGAACTCTTTTTGGTGTGAATGATTGAAAGATAATTCAAAATTGCCAATTGCTTTAAGAAAGGATTCCCAATTTTGTGTTGCAAGCGGATGGGTTGAGTATCATTTTGATGTTTTTTTTCGTTTATTTTTGGGTTCAAGTTTTCTAAAAAAAAATTTAATTTAATTTGCGGAGCCCTTCGTTTCCTCCTTTCTAAAGGATTAATACAACATTAAATATCAAAATTAAAATATTAAAAAGGTCATTACTTTTCCAAACTATCTAAATAATTCATTATCCTTCCAATTATACCTAATTAAGCTTTTTTAAAATATTGTTTTCATTTAGTTAAACCTTTATTTTGCATGAAAATTGTTAAAATTCAATATCTTTGTCACTTAATATTTATGTGATGTTATTTCTACAACATCAACATCTACATGACATATATATGATAAAAAGGATTTTGTAAATATTGGTGTGACATATCATGTAAGACACTGATACATGTCATGTAAGCATCAATTTTGCATGAGACTTATGTTTGGTAACTAGAAAATAATTTGAAGTAAAAGTTTTTTTTTTACGTTTACAAAAAAATTTAATATTTTTTTGTTATTTGTATAAATTGTCAAAAATATTTTCCTGTTTGGATCATTTTACGTATGATATTTCCATCACTATCCATTTGTAATATTTTTCCATCTTCATCACTTTTCCACCTTAACACCATAACAATAACAATATTCAATAATTGTGCAACACATCCAAAACTTAATTTTCAATATTAAAAATATTATATTTAAATAACAAAATAAATAAAAACATATGCATAGATAAAAATTATCCTCTTGTATAATAAAAAAATTCCACATAAATACCAATCATACTGTAAATATGTATCTTAAATAATAAAAACTACTAAAAAAATAAAATTAGTTATTGTCTTACCAAAAATGAATTGTAGTGGTTGAACCACTTTTTTGCATTGGCTTTATTCAGCAACCACACTAATAGAGAACCAAGAGAAGAAACAAATAGAACAACCCAGTGTGACCATGAATTTAAATCTAACAACATTGGGTCCCTAATTTAAACAACCATTGCATCCTTGGAAGAAACTCATTTAACAGTCCTAACATTCTGGACAGAATTAGTTTTTGATGAATAGTTCTCATCATAGGCCAAAGAATCACCAATATGGCACATTCCCAATAATGATGCTAAAAACATGAAACATTTTGGATCTTATATCATTATTAAGACTTCTCCAGAATTTCCAGAAAATATTCTGTACAGCCACTTTCCTCAACTTTGAATCTACGTAATGGAAATTGCTTCATAAGCCATGCTTTAATAATCTCCTTGGTAATAATTGGATTATCCTCAAAATTATCTGAAGCTTTTGATATTGGAACAGTCAATAGATGCTTGAGAATGCAAAGCCTCTAAAAGAGACTTTTCACATACTTCAACAGCCAAAAGTTTCTATAGTTTAATAGGTAATAAAGAAGCTTACCTCTTTAGGAGAATGAAGAACTCTTGTCACATCTCATTTTATGGTGGAACATGATCGGTGCATGGATCTAGACGGGAATAACTTGTTGGGCCCAAGCAAGCATCTTTAACATCCATCTTTAAACATTCATTAGTGTGGAAGCATATTTAAACATTCATAGGCATACAATATCAACTCATGGATACAATCATAAGCAACATTACACATGTATGGAACTTCTCAACATATTAGTGTAAGTGCAAACATTTCATATATCATTAGAGTGCCACATTTTCAGTGCACTATATCATTTACATATCTCAACACCCTTGAGTGTCCATATGGGCTCTTAAGCCACTTTATACATTTAACATAAAATTTATAATGTAATATGCCCAAACAGTTAGTTACATTCTTGTAACATACCAATAATCCGTAAAACATGTTCATTGTCAGTAAACATAAACATAACATATATTGACTTGTCAGCGGAACATGACCCTATTTGCCAGGCATCAATAAGCTGCTAGCACCTACTAATGAGGAATGAACGGATCATGTCTTGTGACACTGGTTTTTAACAAGAGAGTGCTATTACTGATCTACAACAAAAATATTGAAGGAAAATAATGTGTGAGTCATAAAGATTCCATGAGTGGATACGAGAAATGGGACAAGCTAGGGGATAAGAGTTTTTTGTAACCATGCAATTATAAATATATATGATTCATAAATTCAACATCCTTAGTATAATGATCATATGACATAGTATTTAAGATCTCTTTTAAAGAACATTGCATGGAAAACTACTTGCTTAAAACATTAGAACTCATTTATCCTTGAAAACCTCTTTAAAATCACTTGGATATCCTTTTCTATGACCATTTTGTCAATACATTCTAAAATGTATCGATACATTCAAGGAATCTATTGATACCCTCGGTAATGTATTGATACATTTCACATAGAATGCCTATTGTAGCCTTTTATTGAAAATGTATCGATACATACTTCATATGTATCAATATTTTCACCATAAAATCCAATTTTCGGGGCATTTTCTTGAATTCTAACTCATTCATAAGTCTTTCTAGCATTGAGGGATCATTCCCTAGGCTAAGGTTTTATCTAACCAAGCCGGTATCACCACATTTATGAAATCACACCTTGAGTTAGAGGATAAGTTAGGAAATCTTTAGGTGAGCATACAGATGACATGTTTTGAACATCAAACTTAAATTAAACTTTCAAAAGAATTATTGACACTTTTGGTTGTTTGTCACTTTTGAAGTAGAAAATTTTCTAAGTTTGGAAAATGTCAAAATATGTAATTTTTATAAAATAATCTTTTGGAAATAAAAATTGGTGGTAATGATTCCCTTGATTTTTAGATGACAAAAAATGATTTTTACATAATTTCTGGAGCACGTTTGCTAGGGTAAATGGGAATCGTAAATTTAATTTGAATCGAACTTTTTCGATTTTGTTCTTGAAAGAAAAATATAGATTTTGATTCTTTTGGATTTGGATTTTTGAAATATTTTTATTGAATCCAAAGGGGGGGTTGTTTGCTTATTTACATTAAATATCTTAAGTAAATGGAAAGTAAAAAGTAAAGAGGACATTTACATAAATGGTATTTAATGTAAATAAGTTGGGCCGATTTTTATAAGCAAACTAACTCAGAAGTAGCATTCTGTCTCAATTGTATTGATACATGTTCATGATGTATCGATACATTTAGCCCAGAAGGGGTTTTTGATAAACATGTATCGATGCACGCTCATAATGTATTGATACATTTTCCCCAAAACTAAATGTATCAATACATAAGCCAATGTATCAATACATTTCATTGATTTTTAAAAAATAAAAAGGATAAAAATATATTTTCACACTCTAGCTTATAAATATATCACATTTTTTGAGGGTTGGCAACCCTCAGCCGCATTTGCAAGGTAAAACACCTATGCTTAAGCCCCTCCAACTCATTTTTAACTCAAATCTTCATTTTTGATGATTAAATGATGCGATTTTGAGTTGTTATGAAAAAGGTGACATTTTTAAGCTTTGGAAACTTTAAATCTTGATTTCTAGTTTATAAAAATATGATTTTGTTGCCAAGATTTTCTGTTGGTGATTATATCTTAAAGGCTTGGTGATTTCCTTAAGCATTTAAGCTCACTTAAGTTAAAGATGGAAGATTTATGGGTTTTTAAGCATGGGTTATAACTAGAAAATTAGTTTAGCTAAAAGCAAGTAGTTTCAAAAGTACTTAGAATAATCATTATGAAATCTTATTCTAGAAAATGATTGTGATGATTGTTGTATGATAGGAACACTTGAAAACTCCACGGATAAAGTAGAAATGGATTTGTGATTGGAGCTAGGTATCGACTCTCCAATTAAGTGAGTGGATACACCTTTTCAAGTATTTTAATATGTAAAGTTAGCATGATTTTATGGAAATAGTTGTTTAAGCATGTTGAAAACTTATTTCCATAAATGGTTTATCAAGGATTTGAACTACAAGGTTTTATGAAGTTTTCAAGGAAATATTCAAGTGACTTGATTTGATAATGATTGTGATATGTGTGACACAATGATTTTCAATTGTTTACGAATCTACTATGTATGTAAATATACTAGTATGTATTAGTTTTCAACAAGGGGGGACAATCCCTTTTATGTTTGTAGTCCACTCGATTACTCGACCTTCGGGCTAGTGTGGGTATGAGATATTTCTGTGGTTAATGTATGAATGTTATTATGCACATGTTAGATACGATGTAGCATGATAAGAATGTTGGATGCATGAGTTCCATCTATGAGATTGTAACATGTAGGCCATGAGATGTATGTGTTAAGCATATCATGTACATTATGGGCTAAGCATGTAAGTGATTTATGAGGTTATGAAATGTATGCCATGAGATGTATATGTTGAGATAGTCATATACACTATAGGCTAAACATGTAAGTGATTTATGAGACTATGAAATGTATGTCATGAGATGTATGTGTTGAGATAGTCATATACACTATAGACTAAGCATGTAAGTGATTTATGAGATTATGGAATGTATGCCATGAGATGTATGTGTTGAAATAGTCATATACACTATGGGTTAAGTATGATGATGATTTATGGAGATATTATATGTTCATGATGTAAGCTAAGGATGAGAATGATCCTAAGCTTAAGAGATCTTATGATGATCGTGGGTGAGGCCGAAGTGCCACTCACGCAACTTTGATGATTGTTCACGCAAGGTGAACTAAACGGTAGTTAGGACTTTGTCCACTACTTGCCTGAGTGGGTGGGACCACTTGATAGATCATGGATGAGGCCGATGTGCCATTCACGAGAGTGCACTAGGAACCTAAAATAGTGGGGGTTAAACCATTATTCACAGTATGAGATGGACCCACTCATAGTTAGAATGTTATGACGAATGAGATTAATGAGTTAGATAAATGATTGAATGAGTATTGCCTCATGATATATGCTTAAATGCCTGGTTTATGATTATATGAGCATTGATGATGTTATTCACACTGTAATGTGGTGATGTTGGCTTGGCTAGACAGAAATTTAGCCTAGGGAATAAGCCCTCAATGTTAGAAAGACTTATGAATGAGTTAGCTTCAAGAAAATGTCCAGAAAGCTGGACTCTAAGGCAAAAGTATCGATACATAGGAAATATGTATCAATACATTTTCAATAGAATGCTACAGGAGACATTATGTGTGAAATGTATCAATACATTTCCAAGGGTATTGATAGATTTCTTGCATGTATAGTTACATTCCAGCATGTATCGATAAAATGGTTATAGAATTGATTTCTAAAGTGATTTTTAAAGAGGTTTTCAAGATTTAAGGGTTGTATGAACTATGCAAGATGTTTTCCATGCAATGCTATTCAAAGGATGATTAAATGCTATATTTCATGAACATCAAGGAAAAGTATGAGGATTTATGAATCATATGTATTTATAATTGCGTGGTTATGAAAAACTCTTATCCCCTGGCTTGTCCTTTTCCCTGTATCCACTCACGGAGTCTTTGTAACTTACACGTTATTTTTCCTCACTATTTTTGTTGTAGATCAGTGATAGTTCTTTTGCTAGTAGCCAGTGTCACGGAGACGTGGTCCATTCATTTCTTATTGGTAGGTGTCTAGCAGCCTCTCGATGCCTAGCGAGTTAGGTCATGTTCTGTTGATGAGTCAGTCTATGTTATGTTTATGTTTTCAAGCTATGGACATGTTTTATGGATTATGAGTATGTTATAATAATGGAGCCAAATTTTTGGGCATATTACATTATGAATGTTATGTTAAATATGTAAAGTGCCTCAATAGCCCATATGGACACTTGAGGGTGTTGAGACATGTAAATGTTGTGGTGCACTGGAAATGTGGCACTATAATGATATATGAAATGTTGCACTTACACTAATATGTTGAGAAGTTCCATATATGTGTAATGTTACATATGATGGTATGCATGAATTGATATTGTATGCCTATGGATGTTTATGTATGCTTCTGCATTAATGAATGTTTAATGATCGATGATAAAGAGGCTTGCTTGGGCCTAGCTGGCTATACCCGTCTAGGTTCATGCACCAGTCATGTTCCACCATAAAATGGGATGTGCCAACATTATAGTGTGAATAACATCAATAATATTCATATAATCATAAACTAGGCATTTAAGCATAAATCATGAAGCAATATTCATGCAATCGTTTCTTTGATTCATTAATCTCATTCATCATAACATTCTAACTATGAGTGGGTCTGCCCTATTTCGACGAATAGTGGTTTAATCCCCACTATTTTGGGTTCTTAGCACACTTTCATGAATGGTACATTAGCCTCATCCATGATCTATCGAGTGGTACCATCCCACTCAGGCAAGCAATGGACAAAGTCCTCACTACCGTCTAGTTCACCTTGCGTGAACAATCATCATAGTTGTGTGAGTGGCACATCGACCTCACCCACCAACATCATAAGATCTTTTAAACTTAGGATCGTTCTCATCCTTAGCTTGTATCAAGAATTCATATAATGTTTTCATAAATCATCATCTTGCTTAGTCCATAGTGTATATGACTATCTCAATACATACATCTCATGACATGCATTTCATAACCTCATAAATCACTCACAAGCTTAGCCTATAGTATATATGATATGCTTTATACATACATCTCATGGCATACATGTTACAATCTGATAAATGGAGCTCATGCATCCAACATTCTTATCCTTCTAAATAGTATCTTACATGTGCATAATAACATTCATACATTAACCATAGAAGTACCTTGTACCTACACTAACTGATAATTCTATTTTATAGAATTATTTTATTCTAATTTTGTTATTAAATATTAGCTAAGTCCTCAATTTTTAATTATAATTTACTTATTTTTAGTTATTTTTATAATTAGTTTATTTTTAAGTGAGTTATTTTAATTTTATGTTATTCCTTTGAATTTGATTGTTATTTATTAGTTTTTATATTTTCGTAGGAATAAAAGAATTGGGTTTAATTTTGGAAAGTGAGATGCTAAAAGACCCAAAAGTCTACTCGCATATGCTTCAGTTTTTTGGCCATAACTCGAGATACAGAACTTCAAATGATGCAATTTTTAGACCATTGGAAAGCTAAGAGATAGAGATACAACTTTTATCAAGATCACTTTACCCAGTTCTGCTTTGAAGATAGAGAAAATCGCATTGGAAAATGGCTGGACGTACTGTGCCGGGAATGGAAAATTGTAAAGATTGACAATTGATTTTTTGGGCCTCTTATTACACTTTTAAGCCCAATTAAACCCTAGGTCAGCTTAAGGAACTTTAAGTTAAGCTTATTAGTATAAATAGGATATGTTTAACAACATTAGGGAGACAACCTTTGGAGATTTAAGAAGCTAGAAGTTGAGGCTGAAACTTGGAGATCAAGGCGGCAAATATTGTTTTGGTTTCTTCCTTGGCTTTTATTTTTCTTGTTACTCTCAATGGTTGAATTTATTATAATGTTATTTGTTTTTGCAATTATGAGTAGCTAATTTTCTTTTTCCAGGACTGCAATTGAACTCACATGTAATCTAAGTTTTTAATCTCTTTCTTACTTATTTTTAATGGGATTTGAATTGTTTATTCCAATTTGTTCTTAATGCTTTTAATTGCTTGGCCACCAATTAAATTGATCTAGGAAGCTAAACAATCTTGGGAAAGGGAGTTTAGAGTAGACTAAAATTGGGATAGCATATGATCATATTAATTGATTTGCGTATAGTATAGGGATATATCTATAGGCCATATGTAGCCAGATTAGAGTCTGCACTTAATGAATCTGTTTTAATTTTAATTCACATAGGGATATAGTGTTTTGGTTAAAATAAATATTTTTATAAGACGAGTCGGGAGACCCTTATAAATAATTTAGGACTCTAGGTTAGCAATTCATCCCATTGAAATAAGTTAAGGAAGAGAGGTAAGATTTAGATGAAATGTGAGGGATATTGTAATCCTAGGCTTCTTTGATTTGATATTTTTTTCAAGTTATTATTATTTGATTTTTCTTTTTAGTCTAAATTTTGGTTAATTAGTTTTAGTTAATCAATTTAATTTTGATTGTTTGGATAAGATTAAATTGTTCTAATTCTAGTACTTAGTAAAGTTTTAGATCAATTCTCTGTGGGATCAATACTCTGTGTCACGACCCGGAACCTCCCTCGGGCCCATGACAACCGTCGCGACGTCCCGATTGACACTTATTACCCGGAATGCCAACCGAAACCCCGCAAGGCTTACATATCAGTTTCTTTCCTTTCTTGTGAGCAATCGTTGTTAAACATTCCATTTTAAACAATTACCGGTCGTTTTCTGCTCAAATAAATCCAAAGATAATTTAAATTTTTTTTAAAAGGATTTATAGACAAATATCACTATTCAAAATATTGATTAAAATATAGCATTTTTATACAAAACAATATTTATAGAAACACGTGTAAGAAATCTTTTGTAATGTGTAAGTAAAATAAATTCATACATACAAAAATTTACTAAGTTATAATGTACAATAATGGTTACAATGACAAGTGGCCCAAAATACACCCAGTGTTGGTGCTAGAAACCTACTGTCTATGTGGTAGAGATGTCAATTGGAATCCTCGACAAAATAGGGTATCTATAAGCTACCACAGACCTGAAATGTTTGGAAAGGAGGTGGGTGAGATTTTTGCAATCCCAATGAGTAAACAGACATTATCATAAATATCTAAAGGCGAGTAAAATGAAGGCAAGTAAACAACAAATTACGAACCATTTCATAATATTTTCAATTTATTTCTTAAACCATAAAATATTTGTAATTTACTAAAATAGTTGTTAAGGCTTATGTCTTTTATTAAAAACAAGGCTCAAGCCAAAACTAATCCTCAGGGATACCTTGGCCGAGGCATCTAACCGAGTCCACTAAGGTTGTTATAACATTTACATATGAAACACATTTTTATTTTTAAAACAAGCCGTTCCTTGGCGTTGGTCGAGTTACACATTCACATGGGGGTTCGACGTGAAGTGAGCTCTAATACTACCCCAGGAGTTACCTTCCTCGCCTCTACAACCGGAGTAACTATATAATCGGGTTTACCGTGCCCCTCTAATAGGCAGTCCACGAAAACCCGTCACTGCAGTGACTAACCCACCAATTTTAATAAAATTTCGACAGTATAATGTGGCTTTTATTTATTTATTTATCTAGCCTGCATAGTAAAAACAACTTACATAAATTTCCCAATACACTTACAAAATATAGCCACATATACTCATATCTCATAAGCCATTCATAGGAAAATATATAATTTTCAAGACAGTTAACAGCCTCCAATTACTCAATTTCATAATCAACACAATATATCTTTATTTGTCACATTTATTTCTAAAACATCAAAAATCCCGTTTTAATCTCGTTTTCATTTCATAAAATACATAAAGAGCATTTAAAAATAAACTCTAGATAATTTATAATAATAATAAGTTTACTCACCGTTTGTATAAACTAAAAGCTTTTTAGGTGCCCTAATAACTACTCGTCAGGTACGATTTTCTTGCCTTTAGCGGAAGGCTCTCCTCCTAGACACATTGCAAAAATTTACTCAATTCATCACATTAATGCTAAATCACTATATATTTGACTCAAATCCTATATTAATGCATGGTATGAAATGCAATAGCCAAAAACGGCTTAAACACGGTATTAACTTATTTTTGGCACTTTACCCGTTAAATTGCTAATGCGCTCCATTTTAGCTCTAAATTGTCCCATTCTCTCTCCAACATTTCTAACCATTAATTATCAGCCAATATTCCTCTAAAATCACCAAAATCAGCTGACTCTCTTCCTTGAAAAATTCGGCCAAAAATGGGACATTAACTCGATTAATTTTCCACTTTGTTTTTCTATCACATTTAACCATTTTTCATCATTTTCTCTTCATTTCTCTTAGAGTAAAAATCAGATTATCATCATTGTACCTCATTGCAGATTCGGCCAAGGGTGGGTATTGTGAAAATTTAATGCTTTCTTGCCCAATTTAATTTCTAAACACATTTAACTAACTAAAACTATCAATTTAACTAAAAATCAAAACCTAAAAATTTCAATTTTTCCCCCCTTGAAATTCGGCCAGCCCTTGATGTCACTTTTAGATCTCTCTCCTCAAGCATGCTAAATGGAAAAAAAGGCATAGGAAAGGTAGAAATCAAGCTAAAGTCGAAAAATCTTGCCGTTAGACGCGTAAACGGGTGAAAAACGCGAATTCCCCTTTGAATTTTTCTAGTTTCCCTTTGTTTTCTTTCTTTTCTTCCTTTCCTCTCTATTTCTTCTCATGTTCTTCCTTATGGCCGGCCATCACTTAAAATGGGGTTTAAATGAGCTGACTTTTCATTAAAATAATATTAAACCATTAAAAAATGCCACGTGTCATTTTCCCATTGGTCCGTTTTTAAAATTTCATCCATTTGTTTCCAAATTTTCACCATACACTTGTCCCACATATCCATAGCTTAGATAAAATTCTCAGACTTATCCAAAGTCTTGGTGGAGTAATTTTTGAAATTTACACTTTTGCCCCCGTAAAAGTCAAAAATTACATTTTTGCCCCAAAAACTGAAAAATTGCCCATAGACATATTTTTCATCCCTTATACTCATACCATTCTCCAATTTATCAAATGTGATCTAAATTCTCTTAAAATCTCAAATTTTGTCTACAAGTGAAAAAATTACGATTTTACCCCTGAACATCAAAATTTTCAATTTTTTCCCAAATGAACCTTCGAACTCCGAACAATCATTTTTAGTCATTCCTTGACTATAAAATATTAAATTTCATCCTACGATTCCTATTTGAACTAGTTCGAGGTTAAATCAATTCAAGAGTACCGTTAGGTACAATACCAGGTTTCGTCTATTCTTAGGGACTTTCTTAGCATAATAACATGGTACTCAGTGCATGTATGTTATGACATGTATTTATAGGCTCGGGTTTTACACTCTACTTGCTAATATACTATCTATTCGATACGTATACTTGCGTAGTAGGATTTTAACTGACACTAACCTAAAGGCCGGAGTAATCGAGTGGACTACAAACATGAAAGGGCTTATCCCCCTTTGTTGAAAACTAATACATAGTAGCATACTTACATACATAGTAGATTCGTAAACAATTTGAAAAAAATTGTGTCACACATATCACAATCATTATCAAATTAAGTCATTTGAACATTTCCTTGAAAACGTTATCAAACCTTGTAGTTCAAATCCTTTAATAAACCATTTATGGAAATAATTTTTCAACATGCTTAAACAACCATTTCCATAAAATCATGCTAACTTTACATATTTAAATACTTGAAAAGGTGTATCCACTCACCTAATTGGAGAGTCGATTCTTAGCTCCAGTCACAACTCCATTTCGACGATATCCGTGAAGTTTTCAAGTGTTCCTATCATATAAAAATCATCAAAATCATTTCCTAGAATAAAAATCTAGTAATAATCAATCTAGGTACTTTCAAAGCATCTCGCTTTTAGCTAAACTAGTTTTCTAGCTAAAACCCATGGTTAGAAACCCATAAATCTTTCATCCTTACCTTACATTAGCTTAGATGCTTAAGAAAATCATAAAACCTTTAAGCTTTAATCACCACCAGAAAATCTGGGCAATAAAATCATAGTTTCAGAAATTAGAAATCAAGATTTAAAGTTTCCAAAACTTAAAAATGTCTCCTTTTTCATAACAACTCAAGACCACATCATTTAATCATAAAAAATGAAGATTTGAGTTAAAAATGAGAAGGTTTGAGTTAAGAGAAATACCTTAGTAAAATGACTGAGAGTTGAAAACGATAAAAAAATGTGAGGTATTTATAGTTTTGAGTGTGAAAATATAATTCTGCCCTTTTTATCCTCTCGAAATCGACGAAATGCATTGATACATTTATGCCATGTATAAATACGTTTAATTCTGAAAAAATTATACTGATAAATTATGAACATGTATTGGTACATGACCATATGTATTGATACATCATGAACATATATCAATACATTTGAAACAGAATGTAGTTTCTAAGACAAATTAAAATAAGCAAATAACCCCCTATTTGGATTCAATAAAATTATAAAAAAAATCAAAATCCAAAACAATCAAAATCTAAATTTTGGTTTCAAGAACAAAATTGAAAAAGTTTGATTGAAATTAAATTTGCAGCTCCCATTTACCATAGCAAATGTACTCAAAAAATTATGAAAAAAAATCATTTTTGGTCATCTTAAAATCAAGGGAATCAGTATCACCATTTTTAATTTCCAAAAGATTGTTCTATAAAAATAATATATTTTGACCCTTTCTAGACTTAGAAAATTTTCTACTTCAAAAGTGACAGACAACCAAAAGTGTCAATGAATTCTTTTAAAGGGTAGAACTAAGTTTGATATTCAAAATATGTAATCTAAATGCTCACCTAAGGATTTCCAAACTTATACTCTTACTCAATGTGGGATTTCACAACTCCTCATGACTAAGGGACTTGAACTTTTTAGCATTAAATTGCTCAACCAATGAAGACTTACAGTTAAACAATTTTCTTGGTAAAATGAACTATGGCTCTTTAACTGCTTTACCACCATAAAGGTCATACTTAAGCTTAAGATAAATAATAATTTTCCTATTAACATCTTTTGCTAGAGTAAACTCGGTTAGTTATATCAAATAAGTAACTAATATATTAAAAAAATTGTGAGACATAACTCTTCTCATAAGCCTAATTCAAAAATGGCCTTCATAATAATTTTAATTGTTTTTACCCAATTTTTTGTATGACTTGACAACAATGCCTTTTAAACAATTTCAGACAAATTACTGATTTTCTCTATCTTACCATCTACACAAAAATTCTAAAATTACTGTTTATCTCACCATCTAGCTCTCTCTCACCATCCCCATTTTTGTCTCTTGCCAAATACTATTTTGTTCACCATCCAACTTTCTCTCGCCATCCCAAAGAGTAAAGATGGCATCAAGGTATGTGTTTCGGGGTTTATATTCATAGAATAGAATCCCAAAGTTGAGGGGTTGAAATTGATTAGACATATTGTAAATTAGAAATCTGTATGACTTTGACAACTTAAACTTGGCTGCAAGCAAGCAAATCAATTAGTTATTAGGCATTGCATTATTGGTTTTTAAGCATTGAATCACTGGTTTCTAGGCATAGGGGAAAGGTTTTTAGGCATTGTGTCACTAGTTTGTAGGCATTGCGAGATTGGTATTTAGGCATTATTTGATTGGGTTGTTGGCATTACATGACTAGTTTTTAGACATTACGAGACTGGATTTTAGGCATTGCATGATTGGGTTGTAGGCATTGTGTGACTGGTTTTTAGGCATTGCGAGACATTGCATGATTGGGTTGTAGGCATTGTGTGACTGGTTTTTAGGCATTGTGAGACATCGGCGGTTTGAGACATTGCTTGACTAGGAATAAGGATTGTGGGACTAATTTTTAGTATTGCATTACTGGGTTGTAGGGATTACGGGATTGATTTTTAGGCATTGCGTGAATGTTTAGTTAGGCATTGTGTGACAAATTGATTGAAGCTTATGATTACATATGTTTTTTTTTTGATAAATTGATTGATTGTGACACTTATTTTTCATTAAATTTCGGCAACATGCCAAATGTGAAGCTTATGATTACGTACGGTGGTCATTAGGTCATTGACACTTACAAGGATGGTGAGACATAAGTGAAGGGTGTCGGGAGTGATTTGTTGTTTTCGGGCCTGATGAAACTGGTTGAAGATGTTGTTGGGGTATACTCATAGAATCATGAAATCGAGCTACATACATTGCTTGTTCATGCCATAGGGGTTTCACACCCAGTTATTAGGGACGATGAAGATTTAACAAATATTATGCGATATGAGAGGGCGGTTGTAGTGTTTATGACAATTAAGGAACGAAATGCAAATGTTATGCCACATGAAAAAGTTGTCCAACATAGTAATCACTTAAGTCAGATTTATACTTCAGACATACCACACCATGCAGTCCTTAACCAACAACAATGACAATCACCATTGACGTATGCACATGAGTTTGAGTAGCTCGGTATACACATGAGGTGTCTACAAATGTTCTCTGCACAATTTTGATCAGAATGCACATCGAACCAAATATTTTGTTCTTGTTAACAAATGCAACTGTCGCTCAAGAATGCAATGGGTCCATTGCCATTCACAAACGACATTGTGATGGTCATGAGTGATGACGATGCATCTGATCAAATGGATGATGACTATGCAGAGGATGACATTGCTAATTGAAATGATGACGATTATGTTGGAGGGCATGATGACTATTCAAAAGAGGACAAGGGTGACGACAATGACATTTCGGATTGCAATCATGCGGATGACAGTACAGAACATGCCACAATTGTTGTCTTAGAAGATGTTCAGTGTGATGACCCTATTTATGATAATGCATCACTAGTGACAACGGGGTTCGTTTGCCTGATGATAGTGAGCCAGAGAAGGTAAATGTAAAGGTATCTCGTTAATGGATTATTTTGGGGGCATATATGATCTCTTTTCAAATAGTTGCCACTAAGGAGTCCAGATCAAGTGATGACCAATTATATCTCAAAAAGTGTTTCCATCCAAGGCCAAATTCAAACGAGCTTTGAAATTGTTGGCACTAAAAAAGCATTTTCGGATTAAAGTTAAAAAGTCATGTCGCGCTCATTTTGAGGTTGCTTGTAAGGACAAAGCATGCAAGTTCGCTGTGTGTGTAACAAAGTTGCTTGAAGGAGATTATTGGCAAGTTCACATGTTCCACAAGGTACACACATGTACTATTGATGGTTTGCAAGGTGGGTACCGAACAGCGAGTGTGAGGTTAATTGATGAGCTTATGTCCCTTAAGTTGCAAGGAAAAAATGTAACACCTTAAGATTTAGAGAAACAATGGAAGAGATGAATCGTAAATGGGGATTACAATGCTTGTATGAGAGGGTCTGGCAAACGAAGGAGTATGTAGAGAGTTTTGTTTTCGATCCCTTAGAGGAGCCATTCTAACTTATACCCTTATTTTCCCATATGTTGGAATGTGAAAATCCAGATACAGTCACAATTATGGCTATCGATCAGAAACAACTATTCAAATATTGTTTCTGGGCATGCGGGGCATTTATCTATGGGTTTAGGTTGTAATGTGGCCTGTAGTTGCTATCGATGCCGCACAGTTGAAAGGCAGATTTAAGGGTATTCTGTTTGTTGTTGTCTGCAAAGAAAAGAATGAGCAGATATATCTAGTTGCATTTGACATTAGCCGTGTTGAGGATGAAAAGTCATGGTGTGGTTTCTTACCCAATTGTGTCGTGCGATTGGTTGTCCAAAAATGCAATGTTCATTTTTGATCAGCATCTTGGCATTAAGAATGCAGTTGAGAAAGTGTACCACGACGAGCATCGCGGTTTATGTAATTACCACGTGGGAAAATACTTAAAAAATAGGTTCAAGCAAGAAGATGTTGTAGCAATTTTCACCCTCGCAACAAATTGCTACATGTTAATTTCAACAGACATATGAATTAGCTGAAACAGCTTTGCAAGGATGCTCACAACAAGCTTATGAAATTACACCTTGAGAAATGGGACATGCACGATCACTGATAAGGTGCTACAAACTCATGACATCCAATATTGCATAGTGTATTAACTTGTGTCTGAGGTAGGTGAGAAAAATGCTAATCACCGTCTTGATGGAATGCATTAGAGGCATGTTCCAACGTTGGTTCCATGACCGACACAAGGAAGCCTTGAATTTGACCACACCCTTTAGCCATTGGGCTACTAATTTGTTGAACACATGGTTCAATGAACCATGTCACTTTTCTACATAAGCAATTGATCGAGTGGAGCTCCAAGTTATAGGCAGGTGTAAGGACAAAGTCGTAAACCTGTCCACCAAGACGTGTTTATGCGAGGAGTTCCAGATCGATTTACTCCATTGCAAGCATGCCTTGGTAGTAATATTCTTATTTGCATTGTAATGAATTGAAATTTTACATGGTTCATCAATTGCGATTTCATTGTCTTCGCAGTAGGTGAAAATGTGCAGCCATTGAATTCTACTCAGACTATTACAAGACTTAGTCTTGGGTGGAGGGTTATGTTGTTATGATTTTCTTGGTTGGGCATCCTAATGATTGGGAAATCCCTTTTAATGTTAAATAAATTGTCATTTTGCCATGACCTTGGTGAGGTCAAGCAAGAAGACCTAGAAGGAAAAGGATTCCATTTGTTGGGGAAGGTAGTCGACAACGGAGATGTTCATAATGCAAAAGCTAGGATCATAATAGACAAAATTGCCCAAGGCCATTTACAGCTCCGTCAACAAATCTAACACCATGTTTTACTCAGTTGGTGCCTCAACTTATAGGGCATACACAAAATAGCTGTCCAATGTGAACTTGTAGACAACTCGAGCATACACAAACAAGCTGTCCAATGCGAATGACAAACTTTGAGAATGTATAGGGTCTCGTAGATGAAGATAGTGGCTCCTCAAACAGTAAGGGTCTATTGTATCCACATTGCCCTTGATTTTAGCCTTGAGCACTATTATTTCAACTAGAGTTTGACCCAGTTTGGAGATGATATTTTGATGTGTGACAACTTCCCTCTTAAGATGTAAGCCTCAAAATAATATTGTGGGATCATCAAATGAGTTGTATATATTTATAATTTTTTTAAAATTGTAACAAAAACATAAATTGAGAAGACTTTTAATGGGGCAAAAAAAGAATAATTGTTTATTTACGCTTAATTATATGATTGTAGTTAAATCATCTTTGGAATATTTAATTTAATGATAAGTACATATTTTTTCCATAAGGTTTCTCCCGATTTATTTTGCTTTTGCAATCAAAGTTTAATCCGAATGTCTTTGCTTGTGAGATATTTTATTTAATTTAATGATACATGTACGAGTAAATTTTGAAAAGTCAAATATAATGCAATGCAGGATGTGTGATATTGTTGAATATAATGCTATGAAGGATGTGGGGTCACACAATGCCATAACCTAAGTCATGCAATGCCTAAAAATCAGGCACGCAATGCCAATGACTAAAAATAGTCAGGTAATGCCTTAGTCACGCAATGTGATGCCGAATGTGGGGTCACGCAATGCCTAATAATGCTTCAAAACCAATCACTATATTCAATAAGTCTCGCCATATATAATAACCAGTCACATAATGCCTAATATGGGGTCACACAATGCCTACTATGGAGTCATGCAATGCCTAAAGTCCAATCACGCAGGCTTTAACCGATTAAAGCACCTTATTTGAAGAGAAATTTTCACACAAGAATTTCTAGAAAAAGAAAAAAAAGTAAGGAGTGATAAGGACGAGAAAACCACCCATTCAAAATGTGGGCTAACCGTTTAAGATACCCTACCTTAAAACTCATTAGATTCTTAAAAAACCCACAACCTAGAAAATAAAAACCTTAACCCAGATTTCCTTTAAAATCTATCATTCATCTCTCTAGTTGTAAGTTCACCTGAGAAACCCGAAGCTTCTAACATCATCGAAATTAATGGCCAAAACTTCTTTGACTAGAAAAGTTATTGACAAGGCAAAGAAAAGAGCTAGTTGAAGATTTTTCTACCCTACCACCTAAGAAAAAAAGGAAAATGGCTTTTGATTGTCCAATTACAACAAAAGGTATTTTCATAAAAAAGGTAAGCCTATAGCCTCATGATTTAGGAACCAAGCACATGATGATAGGCATAAGAGAATTTAAAATGAAAGTATATCATGCGAAAAAGTTGTTGACTGGGGAAGCTTTAATCAAAACCTTTTGATTAAGGTTGACTTATCTAGGTTCTTTGACAATCTTAAAATTAAAGGTCTAAGCACCTTTTGAGATAGGTATTAAAGCCTAACCCTTGTTAGGGAATTTTACTCCAACCTAGCCTTGAATAAAGATGAGTTAGAAAATCCTAGTGATTTTGTAAAGGATGGGTTGAATATGTTTTTATGTGGAAAAGAATTTAAAGTGATGGCCACTGATATTGAAAAGCTACTAAAAATAGAGTATCAAGTGGGAGAATTCTCAATTCTCCAAGCTATGACCCATCACCCATGTGGGAGTTAGTCACAAGAAGAAAAGAAAATACTCGCCAAAAAGTTATGCTAGTCAGTTGAAAAATGCACAATTAAGGGCTTTCTATTATTTCTTGGCTTCCACATTGCTTGGAAAGAGACGTAGTTTCAGCTATGTTAGCCCTCAGGATCTATGGATGATGAAAGCTGTCACGACCCAATTTCCCGGGCAATGACCGGCGCATGAGCTCAATGAGCATAGCTCACTAAGCCCAAGCAAGCCTATCCATTTACCTTTGCTTAACAAATTTATCATATCATGCATACACACACACCTTTTCTCGGGTGTGAACATAGCCAAAACACAATGGCATTATCAATAATAATATACATGCACTATACTAGTCATGTATTTAGCAATTTACATTGCATACACATATTCATATTGTTAGATTGTTTTCACAATACAAAAGGACCCATGACTTCCAGCGGAGACATTTACAATAAAAGGAATTACTATTGAATGCCAGACACATACCCAGGATATGCACTACGGGGACTCCCCGATCTAGGGTCCAACAGTCACTTGATCTGAAAACATGAATTTTTATAAAACGTGAGTACAATACTCAGTGAGTGAACAAGGAAGGGAACAAGCATACCATAAGGAATGTTTATTGAAATCATGATGCATTCGTTTTCTCAAAACCATGCAATTGTTTTAGCTCTTTAAACCCCTCATGTAAATCCCACATGAGTAAATCACTTTACAAAAATCCATGCTCAACTATGGTACCAAAGAAATGGGAAATATGGCAAAAACCCACAAGTTAGCAAAATGGACAGAAAGTTTCTCGCTGTAGCGAACTTCATTCTTGCTACAACGAGAACCAGAACATCAAGGAAAAAAAAGTCTCCTTTTTCCCTTAAAACAAGTCATCCTACTAAAATAACAATAGCAACACGTAACACATGTAAACTTCCAAATTTCCACAAAACAAATACTTACATATTTGCATTTACAACCATATACCCATCATCAACATGCACACCATCCCATCATCATCATCATGCACATCATCCCATTATCATCATCTCATATGCAACGGCTTATGCTATTGTCACTAGGGGGTGGGAGATCACGAAGCATCCCCCCCTTCACTCTGCAAGAGGTGCACTTCACTCCGGATCACGAAGCAACGGAGCAGTCCCTTCCCTCCTCCTCTAAGCTCTTGGGTGGAGAGTCATACTTCGCCACAAATCATACCTATCAAAGCACTCATAGGGTGGAAGATCACGAAGCATCCAGCCCTATAAGCTATGGGGGCAACAACGGCTTATGTGCACTCCCACTCACACATAGCCGGGTCAGCAATGGCTTATATGCACTCCTACTCGCACATAGTCGGGTCAGCAATGGCTTATGTGCACTCCTACTCGCACATAGCCGGGTCAGCAACGACTTATGTGCACTCCTACTTGCACATAGTCGGGTTCAAATCAACAGGTAAAGAAGCATCCAATGCATATTATCATATTGTGATAACACATAAACCATTGTATAGCACATTTTCACAATATAAAATCATTTTACTAAAAGCTTGTTCCCAAGGTACATTTTCTAAGACAAGTTGGATAGAATCTTTCATATTTCCCAAAACAAGTTTGAAATGCAAGTCCACTCACCGGTATCGAAAATTCAGATTTCGGGTGCACTCGGACTAATAGCCCTCAGGCGCAATTCCTTTGCCTTTTTCAGACGTCTCACCACCTTGACAAATAACAAAGTCAAGGAATTTACTATATTGTCCCTAAATTGATATAAATTAATTTAAATTACTAATGCTTGATATGTAAATGCAAAAATATGTCTGATTACCGCTTAATCACTATATCGATTAAATTCGACCGATCACCCGATTAATCGACGATTGTGTCCAAATCACCTCCAAATTAATTCATTTCTCCTCTAATACCTTAATTTACCACATACATTTAAATAAAGCCAAATTCAGCATTAGAACCCTCACAGTTCCTTATAGAAAAATTTGGTCATTTGGTGCACTAGCATCGAATTTTTTCTCTACATAACCGTTTCACCTTAATTCATCATTTTTCATGCCATTTTCCTTGAAATAAAAACAATCCCCCATTGATATTCAGCCCTCATGGTTCGGCCAACAAGGAACCCTAGAGAAATTGAATATTTCTTTTGTGTTTTTGTTCATAACCATGCTTAACTATCCCTAAACACTAACATAGTCTAAAATCAAATTATTCTAACAACAATTCCTCTTCCATACCCATTTTTCAGAATTGAATTCATCATGATAACTCAATATTCAACCATGGAAAACAAGAACAAAAGCATGGGTAAGCTAGGTATCAAGGAGAATTAAAGAAATTTTAACTTACCTAGCTTGTTTCCTTGATTTCTTCACTTTTTCTTTGAATTTCCACCTAGGTTTTCTTGTTTTTCCTTTTGTTCTTCCTTTTTTCTTGTTGCTGGATGCCTAGGCCGAATATGGTGAGGGAATTGGGGATTTAATGGGCTGATTTCTATAGAAAATAATAAAATAATCAAGCATGCCATGTGTCACATGCTTATTGGCCCAATTTTTAACTTTTTGACTTTTTCTTCTTAATTTTCCACCACAAATATTCTGGTATTTATCCAATCCTACCACAATTAAAATCCCTTGGTCTTGACAAGTGCTGGGGTGAAAAATTTACCGATTTGCCCCTAGGGTGAAAAAATTACTATTTTGCCCTTTTACTCCGAAATGTACCGAAATCTCATTATTTCTACTTTTCAACCTAAAATAACACTAATATTGATCAATATTAACAAATGGGGCAAAAATTGTTTAAAAAAATTTTCGTTTAGTCCTTTAGTGGCAAAATTACCATTTTGCCCTTGTGCTCCATAAATACCGAGAATCACAATTTTTCACTGCTAAACATCATTTTATACTCCAATAATCATAATTATATTTCATATAATTATTCTTGGTCAAATGTGATCAAATCTTGGCTAAAAATCTCAATTTTATCATCAAATGGTAAAATGACCGTTTTGTCCCTAATTGGTCAATTTTCTGATGGACTCCAAACTAGACCTTGAACTCCAAATCACTATTCTAAGCCATTCTGTTGGTTTTAAAATTTTCAAATTCCTCTTAGAATTTCTATTTGAACTAGTTCAAGGCTCGATTTAACTTAGTTGTACCACTCGGTACAATACCGTCTTTTAATCGAGCTTGACAGGGTCTCACAAAAGCTATTGTAATGAAATCCCTCTGAATGTAGTAAAATATATGATAGAAAGAATGAAAGGAACCTATCGAGGATATAAGACTAATATACCATATGGAAACATTATCGCCTCTATAATTAAGAAAAAAAGAGTGTGGATCCCTAGGTACCAAGCTGATTGGACCGAGAGAAAGGATCAAGGTATCTTTATAAAAAGTTTCCAGAAAATGGCATATAAGCTTGAGCTAGATGAGTCTATCAAATTTATCCAAGGCAACCTCTTACCTTTAAAACTTTTTCCATTCCTCTATCTGGAGTTGTTCAAGATCCTATTTCGAATGATATGATGTTTAATCTACTGATGAGAATTGATGGAAAGTTGATTGAGCAAACTGAGAGAATTAGAAAAATGAAAGAGAGGTTACAGAATGTTGAGAATCTTCTTCTTAAAGAAGATGTAGCTAATAGGGCAAAAGCAATTGAAATGATGTCACAAGAAGCGAGATCAACAAAAAAAGAAAGAGAAGACATTGTACCACAACAAACTCAGAGCAAAGGCAAGGTAGCAATCATTGGTTTAGTCTTTAAGAAACCTTCTAGCAGAGGCAAGAAGACCAAAGAAAGATTCACATAGGGTTTAACCATGAAACGTGTTTGCTGGTTTATGTATTTATGTTTCTATGCTGATGATTATGAATTGACTATTTTATGGATTAACTATTATGGGTTGTGGAATGCTTATGGTTATTGGTTTTATTGTTATATTGGCTATTATGTGCTGATGGACTATTATGTGTGGTTGATGGTTGTATAATGTTGATAATTGTTGAAGATGTGTGCACATTCATACAGATTATATTTGCAATAACATATTTAGATTTCTTTAGTTTGCATGATAAATTTTAATTCCCCTAATAAAATTGATGATTAAAGGCAAGTAAAGAAGGTTACTCACTTCGAAGATGGGTTAATCAATCATGGATTTGAGATAAATGAAGTGGGAGAAATGTTTAAGAGAGAGAATCTATTGATAGATCTACGTATCTGTGAGATCTCGACCTCTATAGACTCGTAATTAGAAATTGACGCGATAATATGGATTAAGGGTAATTTCGTCATTTCCTTAGTAAGCCCCTAAAAGTAAGTTTTAAACAATATTAAAGCCTAAGTAGGCCTAAGGCATAAATGAATGATGAAAATATGGGTAAAATGACAAAGGAAATAAAAATGATGATGATTTCCACGGTTGGGGCAAAATGGTCATTTTTAACCTCTAGTCAAAATTTTTAAGTTTTCATGAACTCGAGCATTTCTAGACCATTATGGACTTTGTTTCAGTGTCAAAAGAGTAAAAAGATTGCATAAAGGGTTGGAAGAGAACAAGTTAACTAGTTGAAGGCATTTTTATAATTTAAGTGGGGTTGGATAAGCTTGAGCTATAAATATCTTTTTCTCTCAGCTGCTTCTTCATTCTCCAGTAGCTTTTCTTCTTCTTCTTCCTCTCATCTCACGTTGCTTTCATCCTCCATGAAAGCTTGATATGAAAGCTCCATAACCTTCCTTAAAATAGCTCTAATTTTCAAGCTTTTGTGCACTTCTGCATAGAACCCTTGTACTCTTTCACTTTCTCCCTTTAAAACCCTTGAAAAATCTTATTTTCATACTTTCTCTCACTAGCTAGGTGTTTTAGAGAGAGAAAGAGGGAGCTTCAATATTAGTTTGAAAGTTTTCGGAAAGAATTTCAAATACAAGCTACCAAGGTGAGTAGTGAATTAGAATTGAGTTTTAGTGTTGAAAATGATTAGTGTTTAGACTTGTGGGTGTTTTGGTAGTTGAGGTTGTTCATTCACTTTAGAGTGATTAGGATAGTGAACATAGATAGCCACCTAAATGGCAAAGGGAAGCTAGCTAAGAGAAAGCTTTTAGAATTTATAAGCATGTGAATTGACATAATGGTGATGCTAATGTGATGGTAGGTTCCAACGAAGCCCTATCGCCCCATTTGGACCATTAGGGAAGTTAGAGTCGACTAAAGGTTCAACAAAATATCAATAAGTGAACTTGCATTTCAAAATCGTTTTAGGAGATATAATTGTATTTGTATGACACATTTGAATGATTTATTTCAACTTTTCTTTAAAAATGTGTGCCAGGGAACAAGCCCTTGATAAGATATTTTGATATTGTGAAAATGTGAAATGTGTAAAAGGACGGACCTATGTGCTCCTATACTGTGTTGATATATATATATATATACGAATACTGTTGTGTAATGATATTGACCAGGCTATGTGCGAGTAGGAGAGAGCATAAGTCGATGCTAACCCAGCTATGTGCGA
Source organism: Theobroma cacao (assembly GCF_053813885.1). NCBI lineage: Eukaryota > Viridiplantae > Streptophyta > Magnoliopsida > Malvales > Malvaceae > Theobroma > Theobroma cacao. Next base: position 28,150,448 of record NC_142639.1, on the reverse strand, counting down.
GTAGGAGTGCGCATAAGCCGATGATGACCCAGCCATGTGCTAGTGGGAGTACATATGAGCTGATGATAATGGGAGGGTGTGCATGATGATTGATATATATATATATATATATGTACATACATAGATATGTGTGTTATCAAAAGCTCATAATATGGTATATGGTTGTAATGCATGTGAAAATTTGACATGTTGAACTTTGGAAATTTATTTGTGTTTCATGTTGCTTTTGTCATTTCAGCAGGATGCCCTTTTCTTGAGGGAATGGAGACTTTTTCTTAGTGCTCTGTTTCTTGCTGCAGCGAGAAACTCTCGGGTTTTGAGGGCTTTTACTAGACCTGGTTCTCACTGCATTCTCGCTGCAGTGAGAAAGTTGCCGAAGCTTCTTGCTACAGCGAGTATGAATCTCGCTACAGTGAAAAACTTTTTGTTTTATGGCGTGAATTTCGCTGCAACGAGAAACTTTATGTTTTGCTTATTATCTTGTTCGATTGCTGCCCTATTTTCCACTTCTTTGATACCATAGTTGAGCATGGACTTCCAACATTAAGGAATTAATGAATTAAATTTGAAATGAGGAGGTTTGGTGAGATACCCTCGGCCAGTTGATAATTGGAGACCAATATCACTACAGCGAGAATGCCTTTACGCTGTAGCCAGGACTCGTCGTTTACTTGACTTGAATTGCATGAATGCTATTAAAGTTTGCACTCTTCAAATTCTTTGTTGAACATGGACCCTTTCCATCAAGTGATTTACTCATTTAAGGGTTTAACGAGGGGCTTTAATAAGAACGAAACTATATTGCATTGTTTTGAAAATAAATGCATCATGATTTCTTTAAACGTTTCTTCTTGTTTGCTTGTTCCCTTCTTATATTCACTCATTGGATTTATACTCACCATTTTCAACTTCATGTTTTCAGATCAAGAAGCAGCCGTTAACTAGGTCGAGGTGTCCTCATAGACTTGTATCCATTTGTTGATAGGTATTAATGGCATTCGGTAGCTGCTCTTTTTCTATGGTTGCTCTTTTGGAAGTCTAGAGTCATTTTTGTTAAACACATGTGCCCTGATGTAAATTGTTAAGACATGTATATATATATCTTAAGTGAATAGATGTTTATATTGATTAATGTTGCCACTATGTAATGGCACAGATGACATTATTTTGAATCATATAAATGTGAATATATAGTCGATAGAAAAGTATTGACATACTTGTTAGTGAAAATTACGAAATACGGTTGTAAGTACGAATAATGAAATTGATGAATGGAGTCATGTAAATAGGCTTGCTTGGGCTTAGTGGGCTATGTCCATTGGACCCATGCGTCTGTCATGGCTCGAAATTTGGGTCATGACAGTATCTATTGATAGTTTTCGAGCCTCTTTGCTTTGCAAAGTTCTTGGGTGGTCATCCATCGATAGTTAGTGTAATTGTTGGCTCCATTAGTTTTTGATGATAATAAAACATTCTCATTTATTTGTGTTTAATTCCTTTACTTGACTGTGCAGGAAATTAATACATGAAATTAATTTCTTAAATCTTCAAAGAGCATTTTTGAAAGAAAAAAAGAGAGATAAAATCAACAAGATGTAATTGAATAACAAGGAGGAAGCTTATTAGTGAAACAAAGAAGAACATTGGTTGACCAAATTTCAAATTGGAGGAATGGCGGGCTGAAGAAGTTTGAGAAATAGAACCAACTTAGTCAACCAAGTTAGTCAACTAAGTTCCCTCTGCCAGAATCTGCAAACCAGAAACAGAATCAACTTAGTCAACCAAGTTAGTCGACTAAGAGCTCTCTGTCTGCAATTTGAACCAGAGCACTACAAGACAGATTAATGGCTAGAACTCATCCTCAACTATTTCCAACGGATATAAACTACCAAACTGCCATTAGAGTTGCATCTCCAAGTATAAAAGGGTCTTCCAACAATGAGAAACAAGTTTGTTGAAGCCTTGAATGAGATTTGAGCTTTAGAAAGAAGAAAAACTAGAAAAACTTCACTGCACTTGTCTGCACTTTAACGCCTACTCTTTGCATCTGTGATTAGCAGTCAATCCTGTACCAATCAGATCATCCAGTGATCATAGGTACTTTCTTTTACCACTTCTTCTTGTATACTTAGAGTGAGGGAGTCACTCTAAGGGGTTGTTCAAGCTTGGGAAAAGCTTGTATGTTATAGGTTGTGGTTGAGCCTTGGAAAACCACTTTAGGTTTTAGTTTAGCCCGAGAAAAACTAGTGTAAAGGTGGTGGTTGAGCCTGCGAAAAGCCATTGTAAAAGCTTGGTGAAAGCTTGTGAATTCCATTGTTTTAGTGATTTGGTTTGGAAAATCCTTGGTTGGATAATCAAGGTAGTGGATGTAGGTCTTGGATCGAACCATTATAAATTACTGTCCATTGTCTACTCTGTTTTTATTTTCTTTGTTCTGGAAATTAGTTCCACACCTTGTCAAGAGCCAAATTGTGCTATTCACCCCCCTCTAGTGCATATCAACAAGACCAACAATTGGTATCAGAGCTAGTTCCCTGTTTTTAAGGCTTAACATCCTTTGGGAGGATCCAAATGGCTCAACAAAAAATCATAGTTGCTGAGGGACAATCAACAAACAGACCACCTCTGTTTGATGGCTCTAATTACCGTTATTGGAGCACTAGAATGTCAATTTATATTAGGCCTATAGATTATGAAATGTGCGATGTTATAATTGATGGACCCTTTATGCCCTTAACCATGAATGTAGTAACAAATGAGTTGATGCGCAAGCTAAGGTCTGAATGGATTGAGGTTGAAACTAAAAAAGTTCAAATAAACTTTAAGGCCATCAACACATTACATTGTGCCTTGACCCCCACTGAATTTAACAAAATCTCAAGTTGTACAACAGCTAAACAAGTGTGGGAAAAACTTAGAATAATCCATGAAGGGACTTCTCAAGTAAATGAGTCCAAAATTGCTCTCTTAACACATAGTTATGAAATGTTTAAAATGGAGCCTGGTGAAGACATCACCAGCATGTTTGATAGGTTTACAAACATTACAAATAAATTAAGTCAACTAGGCAAGCCTATCCCTGAACATGAATTAGTTAAGAGACTGCTTAGATGCCTACCAAAATCTTGGAAACCAAAAGTGACTGCCATTAGAAAGGCTAAAGATCTGAACATCATCACTCTCAATGAGATATGTGGTTCTTTTCTCACTCATGAGCTAGAGCTTAAGGAAGAAGAAGAAAAAGATCGAAGAGAAGCAAAGGAAAAGAAAAAGAGCATTGCACTTAAAGCCAGCATTCTTGAAGAAGAGTTGGATGAGCTTTCTTGTGATGATGATGAAGATTTAGCTCTAGTTACAAGAAAATTCAGAAAACTAATGAGTAGAAGAAATCGAAGGCTAACTAGAAGAGGTTTCAGGAAAGACCAAGGTGCTTCATGGGAAATAAGGAACAAAAATGACTCCAACAAAAAGGAGGAGATGATATGCTATGAATGCAAGAAACCTGGTCACTTCAAGTCCGAGTGTCCATTGCTGAAAGATGAAACCCCCAAGAAAAATAAGAGATCCAAGAAAGCAATGGTGGCTGCTGCATGGTCGGACAGTGACACATCAAGCTCTGAAACTGATGATGAAAAATTTGAGGAAAGAGCAAACATCTATTTAATGGCACAAGAGGATGAATAAGAGGTATCCTCATCCCCCTGCATTAATTTTTATGATGATTTACAGGATGAATATGAATGCATTTATGATGAATTTGAAAAACTTTTTTCAAAATACAAATCATTGAAGAAAAAGGCTGCATTACTTGAAAATGATTTGGAGCAAATCAAACAAGAGTTCACTTCTGTTTTTGAGCAAAGAAATATTTTGCAAGTTGAGTTAGAACACTCAAAAACAGACTTTGAGTTTTTAATACAAGAGTTGGAAAACAAGTTTGAAGCCTTGTAAATAGCTCTTGATAAAAACACAGCTCTTAAATGTTTGAAAAATGAATATTCAAAAAGAGATGCATACCACATTAATTATTTAGCTAAAGCATTACCTAGATGTCATAATTGTGGTAAACATGGTCATTTGTCATATGATTGTTTTAAGAAAAGAAAAGTGCAGAAAGTTAAGAAAATTTGGGTTCCTAAGGGATCCTTTGCTGCAACTAACACTCAAGGACCCATTAAAGTATGGGTACCTATAAAGAAAAACTGAAATTATGTTTTGTAGGTTGAGCTGGACTTAAAAGAGACATGCACAAGAGCTCAACTCAAGAAGAAACAGCCTTGGTACTTGGATAGTGGCTATTCACGGCACATGACAAGACATGAAATGCTGTTTGCTCAGTTGGATAAGAGAAAGGGAGGAACCATATCCTCTGGAGATGATTCAAAAGGTAGAATACATGGTATAGGTACAGTTGGTAAGAGTTCCCAAACTCAAATTAGTCATGTGTTGTTAGTTAAAGCCTTAAAGCATAATCTACTAAGTATTAGTCAATTATGTGATAAAGGATTTAAAGTATGTCTTGATTCAACTAAGTGTGAAGTGATTGATATGAGTACAAATAAAATCTCATTTACAGGAAAAAGGTTGAAGAACATGTATGTAATTTTTCTTGAAGGCCTTAAGGTGAATAGTGAAGTATGTCTTGTTGCAAATGCTGAGAATGATAGCTGGTTATGGCATAGGAGATTAGGACATGTGAACATGCATACTATGTTTAAATTAATAAAGAAAAATCTTGTTGCTGGACTGCCGGATTTGAAATTTGAAAAAGGTAGGACATGTGATGCTTGCCAACTAGGAAAACAAGTTAGACCATCCTTTAAAACTAAGAAAATAGTTTCAACATCGAGACCTCTTGAATTGTTGCACATTGATCTATTTGGTCCAATTAGCACAACTAGCTTAGAAGGTAAATCTTATGGCTTTGTAATAGTTGATGACTATTCTAGATATACTTGGGTATACTTCCTTGCTCATAAGAATGATGCTCTACAAGCATTCTTAAGTTATTGTAAGAAAGTAGAAAATGAAAAAGGACTAGCCATAGTTAGCATAAGGAGTGACCATGGAGGAGAATTTGAGAATGATGAGTTTGAAAAATTTTACAATGAAAAGGGGTTGGATCACAATTTTTCTGCACCTAGAACACCCCAGCAAAATGGAGTTGTAGAGAGTAAAAACAGAACATTAAAAGAAATGGCTAGGACCATGTTATGTGAGAAAACCCTACCTAAATATCTTTGGGTTGAGGCAGTAAATACAACAGCTTATATTCTTAATAGAGTCTCAATAAGACCCTTGATTTCAAAGACTCCATATGAACTTTACAAAGGTAGGAAACTAAATATTTCTCACTTTAGGAGTTTTGGCTGTAAATGCTTTGTATTGAACAATGAAAAACAACACCTAGGGAAGTTTGATACAAAGAGTGATGAAGCGATTTTTTTAGGATATGCATTAAACTCAACGGCCTATAGAGTTTTTAACAAAAGGACCCTAACCGTTGAAGAATAAGTCCATGTAGTTTTTGATGAGTCAAATGTTTCACAAAAAGAAGTTCATGATGATGATGATGATATTGAAATCTTAGAAAAACAAATGGAGGAAATGAGCTTAGAGAACAATAAAAATAATGAAGAAAGCTCATCTAGAAGAGAAAATGAAACTCCATTTCTAGAAAATCTGCAAAGAGCAGAAAATCAGCATGATGATCTACCAAGGAGTTGAAGATTTGTAAGAGACCACCCACAATACTAAATAATAGGTGACATTTCACAAGGAGTTAGAACTAGAAATGCAACTAGAGAAACTTGTGAGTTTTCTGCCTTTATATCTCAAATTGAACTTAAAAACTTTGAAGAAGCTAAAAAGGAGGAAAGTTGGATAATGGCCATGCAAGAAGAACTTGATCAATTCACTAGGAATCATGTATGGTCATTGGTACCTAGACCTTCAAATCATTTTATTGTTGGTACTAAATGGGTATTTAGAAATAAAACAGATGAGCAAGGAAATGTAGTTAGAAACAAAGCTAGGCTGGTAGCAAAAGGATACAACCAAGAAGAAGGAATAAATTGTGATGAAACCTTTGCTCCCGTAGCTAGGATTGAAGCCATAAGGTTGTTGCTAGCTTTTGCATGCTTCATGAATTTTACGTTGTACCAAATGGATGTAAAAAGTGCATTCTTAAATGGATTAATTCAAGAGGAAGTTTTTGCAGAACAACCACCTGGTTTTGAAGATTTTGAAAAATCTGATCATGTCTTTAAGTTTCACAAAGCATTGTATGGATTGAAACAAGCTCCTAGAGCTTGGTATGAGAGGCTTTCAAAATTTCTAGTTGAAAAAGGATATGATAGAGGCAGCATCGATACTACATTGTTCATTAAGAGATATCTAAATAATTTAATTGTTGTGCAAATATATGTGGATGATATTATATTTGGTGCAACTAATGAAGCTTTATGCAAGAACTTTGCAAAGGAAATGCAGGGTGAGTTTGAGATAAGCATGATGGGAGAGTTGAAGTACTTCCTTGGTCTTCAAATCAAACAAAGTGAGGAAGGAATCTTCATCAACCAAGAAAGATATACTTATGATATACTCAAGAAGTTCGATATGCTAAAGCTGAAATCAATTTCCACACCAATGAGTCCATCCACCAAACTCGATTTAGATGAAAAAGGTAAAAATGTAGATCAAAAGCTCTATAGAGGTATAATCGACTTTCTTTTTTACTTAACAGCAAGTAGACCATACATTCAGTTTTATGTGCTAGATTTCAGTCACAACCTAAAGAATCACACCTAACAGCTGTTAAGAGAATTTTTAGATACCTCATAGACACTCAAGAACAAGGAATATGGTACTCTAGAAACTCAACTCTTAGCTTAGTTGGATATTCAGATGCTGACTTTGCTGGGAGTAGAACTGATAGGAAAAGCACTAGTGGAACATGCCAATTTCTAGGAAGGATGCTTGTGTCTTGGTCCAGCAAGAAGCAAAACTCAGTAGCACTATCTGCAGTAGAGGTTGAATATGTATCATTAGGTAGCTGTTGTGCACAAATCCTTTGGATCAAGCAACAATTAAAAGACTATGAAATAACTATGCATAATGTTCCGATATACTGTGATAATACAAGTGCAATCAACATATCAAAAAATTCTGTACAACATTCTAAGACAAAGCACATTGAAATTAGACACCATTTTATTAAAGACCATGTAGTGAAAAATGACATTAAAATAGATTTTGTGAATACTCTACATCAATTAGTAGACATTTTTACCAAACCACTGAGTGAAGATAGATTTTGTGAGATTAGAAGAAATTTGGGGATGGTTAATGTGAAGGAATTATAAGAAAATCTTTGACTTTCACATTGAAAACAGAATGCATTCAGTCGACTAAGGAATTCTTAGTCAACTAAGAGTGGCCTAACATCCTTAAATAATAAGACTTAGTGAGTTTAATGAAATAAGAGTAAATTGTAGTAAAAATTTAATTTACCAGGTGTAAAGAGGAATAGAGCAGAGTTGCTAAAGGTAAATAATTAAAATTTTAGAGGGAGATTTGAAAATATAAAAAAATAAAAGTAAGGCGGTTCTTAAAGGAAGATGAGAAGTTTTTTGAGCAATAACTGCTGCCAACCTCTTCTTCCCTCTCCTCTGCAACCCATTGCTTTAAAAGCAAAAGCCTAAATCTTCTTAGTTGCCTCTAAAATCAACTCAGATCTTTAAAAATATCTAGAACCAAAATGGCTAGAACATCTCAGAGTAAAGAAGTATCAGAGAATAAGAAATGAAAAAGACTAATGAAGGAAGAAACTAAAACAGAAAGTCGGAAGAAGAAACAGAAAATTGTGCCTACCTCAATGAAGGAAATAGCCGAGAAACTAAGAGAAAACAAACAGAGAATACACAAGAAGAAAGATACAAAACCTTCACTCCAGAAAGGTATCGGTTCCTCTTCTTCTTCGAAATTTAGAAATAAACTGCATGAATACAGATTCAAGAATATAGAATATGCACCAATCTCCTACAAAAAATTTATTGATTGGAAGAGTTTTAAGGAAAATATAGAAATTCAGACCAGTCTATTTGAGTACTTTGATGAGCTGAAACTTAAAAGTTACAACACCTTTAAAAATAGGTCATATAGTACAAGTCTGGTTAAAGAATTTTACTCTGGCATTGCTTTGAATGAAAAGGAATTAATAGATTCTGATGACTATGTAGAAGATGGCTTGAATGTCTATTTGAATGGAAAAGAGTTTGTTGTGACTGCTAGAGATTTAGGGAACCTGCTGAAATTAGAGGGTGAAGTAGGTGAATTTGAACTTCCAGAAAGATATGATCCATCCTCACTGTGGGAGATTATCACTGGAAAGAAAGAAAAATACTCCTCTAAAAGTAATTCAGGTCTAATAAACAATCCACAGATTAGGATACTGCATTACTTCATTGTAGCAAATATTCAAGGGAGGAGTGGAAGTCTTAGCTACATCAGCCTCCAAGATCTTTGGCTGATGGAGCATGCTTTTAATGGAGTGTCTCTAAATCTGGGGAGATTTATGATTGAGAAAATGAGAAGTGCCTGCAGACTTGATAAGGTAAATTTGCCATATGGGAATGTGATTACATCCCATGTGCAGAAGAAAGGAATATGGGCTAAAAGGTATGATATGGACCTGGTGAAAACCAGAGACCAAGCCATTTATTATAGCAGCTTAATTAGGATGGGGTATGATCTTGATGGAGAAAAGTTTATCAAAACCTCCAAAACTAGCCCAAGAAAAGATCTTAGTCTGTCTGCTCAACTTGAAGAAGCTCCTTCCAGATTTTCAAATGAGATGATTTTAATTTGCTTATGAGAATTGATGGTAAGCTGACTGACCAAGGAGTGAAGCTACAAAAAATGGAAGATAAAATTACTGAATTGGAAAACAAGCTGAAGGAGAAGGAAAACATAGCGTCTGAACCTGTGGCTGCAGACAGTTTTGCCACATCTAGCACTGCACCTGCACAGTAAGGTGCTGAAGGTTCAACAAAGCCAGCAGAGAAGTCTGCTAGTTTTGACACTCAAGCTGAAGGCTCTACCTACAAGTCTGCCAATCTTATTCTGCAAACTGAGGACTCCCCACAAGGAGTTAAACAACAAGCCAAATCACCCTCAATTGAACCTCAAAGCAAAAATGACTCAGAACAAGAGACTGAAGTAGCTAGTGCAAAAACTAAGAAACATCAAGCCTCTTCTCCAAATTCAGAGGAAGTTTTGATTATGGACATTTTTCATCAAATGGTCAGAGAGGAACAAGTTGAAAAAGACACAATTAAGACAGCAACTCAGAAGGATAAAGGAAAGAAACCTACTTCAACTCCCAAACTAAAGGCAAAAACAGGGAAACCAGAAGCCACCACAGCACCATCAACTAAGGCAAAACAACCAACCAAAGGAAGGAAGACTATGGCAACCAAGACAATTTTTCTCAAAAGAAGAAAGTGTTCTAGATTAGCAGAGAAGTCCAAACGAATTTCAACCTCTTCTCCTTACAGTCCAGTTCATGTTTCAGACAAATCTTCTCTAGAATCCTCTCCTAGAAAGTCATCTCCTCTCCGTTCTCTGTTTCCTCTTAACCCTTTCTATGGAACTGAATCCTCACCCTCTGTTTCATCCGATGAATAGAATCCCCCTCCTTTGATGCTGACAAAAAGGGGGAGTAGTATGGTACCAAGGGAGCAGGAACCAGAGAATAATGTTTAAAAATTAAAAAATGTTAGGGTAGAGGAACCAAGAACCTAGGAAAGGAAAGGAAGCAGAACCAGAGGAGCGTGAAATTAGAGAAATAGGAGATAAGGAGCAAAACTAGTCCAAGGGCATTTTCGAAATACTTTTTAATCAATTGTTATTTGTGCCTTAGTGGCACTTAAACACTCAGCTCTAATTTTGTTATTTATGTGGATGTATGTGAAACATGAATGCTGATATGTTTATGATATTTAACTGCTATAAACTAAAGTCTACTAATGTTTTGATATTTTGACTGTCATAAACAAAATCTGCTGCCAATATGCTGATATGGATTTACATGCTGAATAGATCATGTTTATATAATGTCTGATGAGAATAAGTTATAGATGAAGCATATAGCATATCAATTGAAATGTGGATGATGCAGACACAATCTGAAATCAATTGACTGTTGATAGTTGTTGGAACATAGATAAAAATCTGTCAAAACTTGCAACTAAAAAAAAAAATTTTGGATGCAAATCACTCTACATTTATGCACATATGTATACTCTAAATGTACAATGTCATTTTCTATGTGACAAGAATAAATTTGGCTGAAACAAAATAAGCAAAATATGCACACACTAAGGGGGAGCTTATACTTAGAGAGAGTAATCCTCAATTCCTACAGAAAACTAAAAAAATTTAAAATGATACTATGCTGTTAATCAAGGAGTGTTTTGTCATCATTAAAAAAGGGGAGATTTGTCACGACCCAATTTCTCGAGCCATGACCGGCTCATGAGCTCAATGAGCATAGCTCATTAAGCCCAAGCAAGCCTATCCATTTACCTTTTCTTAACAAATTTATCATATCATGCATACACACACACTTTTTTTCGAGTGTGAACATAGCCAAAACACAATGGCATTATCGATAATAATATACATGCACTATACCAGTCATGTATTTAGCAATTTACATTGCATACACATATTCACATTGTTAGATTGTATTCATAATACAAAAAGACCCATGACTTCCAGCGGAGACATTTACAATAAAAGTGATTACTATCGAATGCCAGACACATACCCAGGAGATGCACTACGGGGACTCCTCGATCTAGGGTCCAACAGTCACCTGCTCTGAAAACATGAATCTTTATAAAACGTGAGTACAATACTCAGTGAGTGAACAAGGAAGGGAACAAGCAACAATTAGGGAGAATTTAAAATCATGAAGCACTTGTTTCAAAACAATGCAATTTAGTTCATTCCTATTTAAAACCCCTCCAAACCCAAGAGTTTTTCACTACAACGAGCATGAATTTCGTTGCAATGAAAACAAAGCAACAAGAGAAACATTTTTCCTCACTCAACAAAAAGCCATCCTGCTAAACTAATAAAATCAACCTAAAATTCATGAAAATTCTCAAAGTACAATGTGTCAACTTTCATGTACATTACAACCATAAATCATTGTCCATCAATTTGCTATATCACACATATGTACATATGTATATATATATATATATATATATATATACGTATATACCCATCATCATCATCTCACCAACCCATCATCATCATCACCAGCTCATCATCATCATCACCAGCTCATGCGCACTCCCTACTCGCACATGGCTGGATCATCACCGGGTTATGCGCACTCCCTACTCGCACATAATCGGGTCATCACTAGGTTATGCGCACTCCCTGCTAGCACATAATCGGGTCATCCTCGGCTTATGCGCATTCCCTACTCGCACATAGCCGAGTCAACATAATTACACAACATTATATTCAAGCATATATGTATATCAACATAAAGCAGCCACATAGAAATACATAATAACCACATTTCATAACATAAACCTTTTCTCAAAAGCTTGTTCCCAAGGCATTCATTTTCATGAAAAATTGCATAAAATCATTCAAACACTTTGTTCAAAACAGTTATATTCTCAAAACAATTTTGATAGGCAGTCCACTCACAGGTGTCGAAAATTCGGATTCCGGGTGAACTCAGACTAATAGTCCTTAAACGTAATTCCTTTGCCTTTTTCGGACGTCTCACCACCTTGACAAATAACAAAGTCGAGGAATTTACTATATTGTCGCTAAATTGATATAAATTAATTTAAATTACTAATGCTTGATATGTAAATTCAAAAATATGTCCAATTACCGCTTAATCACGGTATCGATTAAATTTGACCGATCACCCGATCAATCGACGATTGTGTCCAAATCACCTCCAAATTAATTCATTTCTCCTCTAATACCTTAAATTACCACATACATTTAAATAAAGCCAAATTCAGCATTAGAACCCTCACAGTTCCTTATAGAAAAATTTGGTCATTTGGTGCACTAGCATCGAATTTTTTTCTACATAACCGTTTCAACTTAATTCATCATTTTCCATGCCATTTTCCTTGAAATAAAAACAATCCCCCATTGATATTCAGCCCTCATGGTTCGGCCAACAAGGAACCCTAGAGAATTTGAATATTTCTTTTGTGTTTTTGTTCATAACCATGCTTAACTATCCCTAAACACTAACATAGTCTAAAATCAAATTATTCCAACAACAATTCCTCTTCCATACCCATTTTTCAGAATTGAATTCATCATGATAACTCAATATTCAACCATGGAAATCAAGAACAAAAGCATGGGTAAGCTAGGTATCAAGGAGAATTAAAGAAATTTTAACTTACCTAGCTTGTTTCCTTGATTTCTTCACTTTTTCTTTGAATTTTCACATAGGTTTTCTTGTTTTTCCTTTTGTTCTTCCTTTTTTCTTGTTGCTGGATGCCTAGGCCGAATATGGTGAGGGAATTGGGGATTTAATGGGCTGATTTCTATAGAAAGCAATAAAATAATCAAGCATGCCATGTGTCACATGCTTATTGGCCCAATTTTTAACTTTTTGACTTTTTCTTCTTAATTTTCCACCACAAATATTCTGGTATTTATCCAATCTTACCACAATTAAAATCCTTTGGTCTTGACAAGTGCTGGGGCAAAAATTTTACTGATTTGCCCTCGAGATGAAAAAATTACGATTTTGCCCCTATACTCTAAAATGTATCGGAATCTCATTATTTCTACTTTTCAACCTAAAATAACACTAATATTGATCAATATTAACCAAATGGGGCAAAAATAGTTTTTTTTTAAATTTCTGTTTAGACCTCTAGTGGCAAAATTACCATTTTGCCTTTGTACTCCAAAAATACCGAGAATCATAATTTTTCACTGCTAAACATCATTTGATACTCCAATAATCAATATTATATTTCATATAATTATTCTTGGTCAAATGTGATTAAATCTTGGCTAGAAATCTCCATTTAATCATCAAATGGTAAAATGACCGTTTTGTCCCTAATCGGTCAATTTTCCTGATGGACTCCAAACTGGATTTTGAACTCCGAATCACTATTCTAAGCCATTCTGTGGGTTTCAAAATTTTCAATTTCCTCTTAGAATTTCTATTTGAACTAGTTCAAGGCTCGATTTAACTTAGTTGTACCACTCGGTACAATACCGTCTTTTAATCGAGTTTGACAGGGTCTCACATTCTCCCCCACTAATAAAAATTCGGTCCCCGAATTTAAACTCAATGTAGAGTGGGTTACCTTTACATATCGAAGAGGTGTGGATGCTTTGTCCGCATGTCATCCTCAGCTTCCCACGTTACCTCTTTACTAGTGTGATTCCGCCACAACACTTTCACTGAGGCTACATCCTTTGAACGGAGCTTTTTAACTTGCCTATCAAGGATAGCTATCAGTTGTTCCTCATAGGTTAGATCATCTTGCAACTGAATGGTTTCATATCGTATTACATGTGTTGGATCTAGGTTGTACTTCCTAAGCATGGACACATGAAACACAGGATGGATATTCGAAAGGTCTGGCGGTAATGCCAAACGATATGCCATTACTCCAACCCTTTCTAAGATCTCGAAGGGTCCAATATATCGAGGACTTAACTTCCCTTTCTTGCCAAACCTCATTACCCCTTTAGTTGGTGAAACTTTCAAAAATATATGATCTCCTACTTGGAACTCCAAGTCTCTTCGTCGGTTATCAGCATATGACTTTTGTCTACTTTGTGCTGTTAACATCCTCTGATGGATCAAGCGTATTTTCTCAGTGGCATCCTGCACAAACTCAAGCCCCAAAAGTTTCCTTTCTCCTACCTCTAGCCATCCAATGGGTGACCTACATCTCCGTCCATATAATGCCTCAAATAGGGCCATTTGGATGCTAGTTTGGAAACTGTTGTTGTAGGCAAATTCCACTAAGGGTAGATATTGCTCCCACCTGACACCAAGGTCTATCACACAAGCCCTCAACATATCCTCCAATGTCTGTATGGTCCATTCAGACTATCCATCAGTCTGAGGGTGGAAAGTTGTGCTGAAATCCAACTTAGTGCCCAATGCTTCTTGCAACTTTCCCCAAAACCTACTAGTAAATTGAGCTCCTCTGTCAGATACTATAGAAATGGGAATACCATGCAGTCGTACTATCTCATCCACATAAACTCGAACGTATTGGGCAGCCCCGTAAGTAGTCTTAACCGGAAGAAAATGAGCTGACTTTGTTAACCGGTCTACTACTATCCAAATTGAATCATATCTCCCATTGGTTCGAGGCAAACCCGTTACAAAGTCCATAGCAATATGTTCCCACTTCCACTCGGGTATTGGTAATGGCTATAGTAGCCCTGCAGGCTTTTGATGCTCGGTTTTAACCAGCTGACAAACCAAGCACTTGGAGACAAACTCAGCTACATCTCTCTTAAGTCCTTCCCACCAATACACCTCTTTCAAATCTTGATACATCTTTGTAGCCCTTGGATGTACCACATAAGCTGCCATGTGAGCTTCCTCCAATATTTCTCTCCTCAACCTGTCACCATCAGGCACATAAAGTCTGGTTTCATACCTCAACACTCTATCTGTGCCTTTAGCAAACATTTTTCCTTTCCTACCCTGAGGATCCTCTAAGGCCTTAGTCACAAACTCATCTTTACTTTGTGCTTCTTTAATCCTGTCCATTAAATAAGCCTCACTCTAAAATGTGCTAGCAGAGCATTTGTCTCCGCAACTTCCAAATGCACACTTATGTCTCCCAAGCTATGGATCTCTTTAACCAAGGATCTCCTATCAGTAGAAATATGTGCCAAGCTTCCCATTGATTTTCGACTTAAGGCATCCGCCACTACATTGGCCTTACCGGGATGATAAAGAAAGTACAATCATAATCTTTTAGCAACTCCATCCATCTACGTTGCCTTAAGTTAAGATCCCTCTGCTGAAATATATACTTCAGACTTTTGTGGTCCGTGTATATCTCGCAAGTCTCACCATACAAGTAATGTCTCCAAATCTTTAAGGCAACACGATTGTTGCCATTTCCAAATCGTGTATGGGGTAATTCTGCTTATGCCTTTTAAGTTGCCTAGATGCATACGCAATCACCTTCCCATGTTTCATTAATACACATCCTAAACCAACCCTCGATGCATCACAAAACACCATGTAACCCCCTGTCCTTGCGGTAGGCTTAACACTGGAGTTGTGGTGAGACATGCCTTAAGCTTCTCAAAACTATTCTCACAAGCATCAGACCACTCAATTTTTGTATCTTTACGTGTCAGCTTAGTCAAAGGGGCAACTATTTTGGAGAAGTCCTTCATAAAGCGACGATAATAGCCAGCCAAACCCACAAAGCTTCTAATCTCCGTAACTAATGTTGGCCTTGGCAATTTTTTTTCACTGCTTCAATTTTCTTTGAATCAACTTGTATCCCATCCTTAGATACCACATGCCCCAAGAATGAAACACTTTCGAGCTAAAACTCACACTTGGAGAACTTAGCATACAATCAATGTTCTCTCAAAATTTGGAGCACTATCTTAAGATGCTGTTCATGCTCCTCTCGGCTCTTTGAATATATCAAGATGTCATCAATAAACACCACCACAAACTTATCCAAATAAGGCTTGAACACCCGGTTCATCAAATCCATGAAGGCTGCAGGAGCACTCGTGAGCCCAAATGACATCACTAAGAACTCATAGTGCCCATATCTTGTTCGAAATGCGGTCTTGGGTATATCTTCGTTCAGGATTCTCAACTGATGGTACCCAGATCGCAGATCTATCTTAGAGAAAGATTGTGCTCCTTGTAGTTGATCAAATAAATCATCTATCCTTGGGAGAGGATATTTATTCTTCACCGTTACTTTATTAAGCTATCGATAATCAATGCACAATCTAAGTGACCCATCTTTCTTCTTCACAAATAACATTGGTGCTCCTCATGGGGATACACTAGGATGGATGAAGCCTTTATCCAACAAATCCTCTAATTGATCCTTAAGCTCTTTGAGCTCTGCTGGTGCCATTCTATATGGGGGTACGGATATAGGTCTAGTGTCGAGAATTAAATCTATGCAAAATTCAATCTCCCGCTCGGGAGGTAAACCTGGTAGCTCCTCAGGAAATACATCCACGAACTCTTTCACCACCGACACTTGACTTACATTTCCAACCTTCGCCTGAGTATCCCTTACAACAGCCAAGTAACCTATACAACCCTGTCGTATTAACCTTCTGGCAGAAATGACCGATATCAAATTGGTTGGAGCATTACTCCTATCCCCCTGAATACTAAATGATGATTCACCGGAGAAATCAAATCTAACCAATTTATGATAACAGTCCACACTAGCATGACGGGGTGATAACCAATCCATTCCCAAGATCACATCAAAGTCTAAGGTGTCTAACACCACCAAATTCATCAAAAGGTCCTTGTCCTTGACTCGTACTACACAGGACTCATATTCCCATTCGGCCACAAATATCTCCTTTAAAGGAGTAAACACTACTAATTGTTCCTCTCTCCTAACATGATCTCTACCCAACCGAGATGCAAAACATGGAGAGATAAAAGAATGAGTAGCACCAGGATCAAATAGTACCCGAGCATTCATATCACAAATTGAAAGAAAACTTGAGACCACGGCATTGGATGTTTGGGCTTCCTACTGTGTTAAAGCAAACACCCTTGCCTGGCCTCTACCAATAGAACTCTGATGTCCGGACCTAGATGGCCTACCCCGAGAGGTAGCACTAGCGCCTCTATCTCTTATCTCGTTAACCTCTTGGCCAATTGAAACAGTTGCCGAAGGAGCAGACAAAGATGGCTGATTAGGACTACGAACAGAACCTTGCGATTGTTGGGCCATCGTACAGTTCCTCACCCTATGTCTAAGCTGGCCACAACCAAAACAAGTTTTCATGGGAAAATAGCATCGTCCTCTGTGTCGTCTTCCACAATTATCACAGGGAGGAATAGCTTGACTAATTTGCCTTGAGTCTTGTTGTTGCCTCCTTCCAACAAAAGCTTCCTGCCTTGACTCAACATTGGTACTCATCACGTTACTCCCTTGTTGGGGTAACCTTAATTCCCCATATGAGCCTTGACAGTTAGAAAATGAAATCCCACTGCTAAAGTCTCTACGACCCTGATAACCCTTGGGAGGTTGGCGGTCTGTTTGGCCTTGGGAACTAGGAGACTCTTGCTCCACATGTCTCCCCTCTACTATTTTCTGTATATACTCCATACGGGCTGCCATAATTTTTACAACCCGATTGACTCCTTGCAGACCCGTTGCCAAGTCCTCAATAGTAATGGCTCTCGCCGGTGGCCTAACAGTCTCACTTAAGGGCTGTCCCTCATCTCTCATATTCATAAGCGTACTCACTCTCACTGGCCTAGCGACCCTGCCACGTCTACCTCACCCCCTACAAGTGGGTGCCCGTGGCCTATTAGTCATCTCAGTAGGGGCATCTTGCTCCCCCACTTGTCTTAAAGTGGCCCGTGTCTTAGGTGGCATTCTTACCTAGACAAGAGCAAACACCTGTCATTAACCACAGTTAAAAAGATAAGGTGGTTTCTAAGATTGGGAATTTACGCGGTTCCTTGATTATGAAATGTGTCGCGGCTCATAGTTCATAATTAAAAACCGCACATAAAAACCTGACTCTCTGTTGGACCTGACCATAACACCCAAGGACCTAAACAACCTAGGGCTCTGATACCAAGTTTGTCATGACCCAATTTCTCAGGCCATGACCGACGCATGAGCTCAATGAGCATAGCTCACTAAGCCCAAGCAAGCCTATACATTTACCTTTGCTTAACAAATTTATCATATCATGCATACACACACACTTTTTTTCGGGTGTGAACATAGCCAAAACACAATGGCATTATTGATAATAATATATATGCACTATACCAGTCATGTATTTAGCAATTTACATTGCATACACATATTCACATTGTTAGATTGTATTCATAATACAAAAGGACCCATGACTTCCAGTGGAGACATTTACAATAAAAGGGATTACTATCGATGCCAGACACATACCCAGGAGATGCACTACGCGGACTCCTCGATCTAGGGTCCAACAGTCACCTGATCTGAAAACATGAATTTTTATAAAACGTAAGTACAATACTCAGTGAGTGAACAAAGAAGGGAACAAGCAACAATTAGGGAGAATTTAAAATCATGAAGCACTTGTTTCAAAACAATGCAATTTAGTTCATTCCTATTTAAAACCCCTCCAAACCCGAGAGTTTTTCGCTACAGCGAGCATGAATTTTGCTGTAGTGAAAACAAAGCAACAAGAGAAACATTTTTCCTCACTCAACAAAAAGCCATCCTGCTAAACTAATAAAATCAACCTAAAATTCATGAAAATTCTCAAAGTACAATGTGTCAACTTTCATGTACATTACAACCATAAATCATTGTCCATCAATTTGATATATCACACATATTTACATATGTATACATATATATATATACATATATACCCATCATCATCATCACCAGCTCATCATCATCATCACCAGCTCATGCGCACTCCCTACTCGCACATGGTTGGGTCATCACCGAGTTATGCGCACTCCTTACTCGCACATAATCGGGTCATCACCAGGTTATGCGCACTCCCTAGTCGCACATAATCGGGTCATCCTCGGCTTATGCGCACTCCCTACTCGGACATAGCCGAGTCAACATAATTACACAACATTATATTCAAGCATGTATGTATATCAAGCATATATGTATATCAACATAAAGCAACCACATAGAAATCCATAATAACCACATTTCATAACATAAACCTTTTCTCAAAAGCTTGTTCCCAAGGCATTCATTTTCATGAAAAATTGCATAAAATCATTCAAACACTTTGTTCAAAATAGTTATATTCCCAAAACAATTTTGATAGGCAGTCCACTCACAAGTGTCAAAAATTCAGATTCCGGGTGAACTCAGACTAATAGTCCTCAGGCGTAATTTTTTTGCCTTTTCCAGACGTCTCACCACCTTGACAAATAACAAAGTCGAGGAATTTACTATATTGTCCCTAAATTGATATAAATTAATTTAAATTACTAATGCTTGATATGTAAATGCAAAAATATGTCCGATTACCGCTTAATCACGGTATCGATTAAATTCGACCGATCACCCGATTAATCGGCGATTGTGTCCAAATCACCTCCAAATTAATTCATTTCTCCTCTAACACCTTAAATTACCACATACATTTAAATGAAACAAAATTCAGCATTAGAACCCTTACAATTCCTTATAGAAAAATTTAGTCATTTGGTGCACTAGCATCGAATTTTTTTCTACATAACCGTTTCACCTTAATTCATCATTTTCCATGCCATTTTCCTTGAAATAAAAACAATCCCCCATTGATATTCAGCCCTCATGGTTCGGCCAACAAGGAACCCTAGAGAATTTGAATATTTCTTTTGTGTTTTTGTTCATAACCATGCTTAACTATCCCTAAACACTAACATAGTCTAAAATCAAATTATTCCAACAACAAGTCCTCTTCCATACCCATTTTTCAGAATTTAATTCATCATGATAACTCAATATTCAACCATGGAAATCAAGAACAAAAGCATGGGTAAGCTAGGTATCAAGGAGAATTAAAGAAATTTTAACTTACCTAGCTTGTTTCTTTGATTTCTTCACTTTTTCTTTGAATTTCCACCTAGGTTTTCTTGTTTTTCCTTTTGTTCTTCCTTTTTTCTTGTTTTTGGATGCCTAGGCCGAATATGGTGAGGGAATTGGGGATTTAATGGGCTGATTTCTATAGAAAGCAATAAAATAATCAAGCATGCCATGTGTCACATGCTTATTGGCTCAATTTTTAACTTTTTGACTTTTTCTTCTTAATTTTCCACCACAAATATTCTGGTATTCATCCAATCCTACCACAATTAAAATCCCTTGGTCTTGACAAATGCTGGGGCAAAAATTTTACTGATTTGCCCCCGAGACGAAAAACTTACGATTTTGCCCCTATACTCCAAAATGTACCGGAATCTCATTATTTCTACTTTTCAACCTAAAATAACACTAATATTGATCAATATTAACCAAATGGGGCAAAAATAGTTTTTTTTTTTAAATTTCTGCTTAGTCCTCTAGTGGCAAAATTACCATTTTGCCTTTGTACTCCAAAAATACCGAGAATCACAATTTTTCATTGCTAAACATCATTTTATACTCCAATAATCAATATTATATTTCATATGATTATTCTTGGTCAAATGTGATCAAATCTTGGCTAGAAATCTCCATTTAATCATAGAATGGTAAAATGATCGTTTTGTCCCTAATCGGTCAATTTTCCTGATGGACTCCAAACTGAACCTTGAACTCCGAATCACTATTCTAAGCCATTTTGTGGGTTTCAAAACTTTCAATTTCCTCTTAGAATTTCTATTTGAACTAGTTAAAGGCTCGATTTAACTTAGTTGTACCACTCGATACAATACCGTCTTTTAATTGAGTTTGACAGGGTCTCACAAGATTGTTGGATCCATTAGTTTTTGATGATAATAAAACATTCCCATTTATTTGTGTCTATATCCTTTACTTGAGTGTGTAGAAAATTAATATATGAAATTAATTTCTTAAATCTTCAAAGAGCATTTTTGAAAGAAAAAAAGAGAGATAAAATCAACAAGATGTAACTGAATAACAAGGAGGAAGCTTATTGGTGAAACAAAGAAGAACATTGGTTAACCAAATTTCAAATTGGAGGAATGGCGGGCTGAAGAAGTTTGAGAAATAGAACCAACTTAGTCAACCAAGTCAGTCGACTAAGTGCCCTCTGCTAGAATCTGCAAACCAGAAATAGAATCAACTTAGTCAACCAAGTTAGTCAACTAAGAGCTCTCTGTCTGCAATTTGAACCAGAGAACTACAAGACATATTAACGACTAGAACTCATCCTCAACTGTTTCCAACAGATATAAACTGCTAAACTGCCATCAGAGTTGCATCTCCAAGTATAAAAAGGTCTTCCAACAATGAGAAACAAGTTTTTTGAAGCCTTGAATGAGATTTGAGCTTTAGAACGAAGAAAAACTGGAAAAGCTTCACTGCACTTGTTTGCACTTTAACGCCTACTCTTTGCATCTATGATTAGCACTCAATCTTGTACCAATCAGATCATCTAGTGATCATAGGTACTTTTTTTTACCACTTCTTCTTGTATACTTAGAGTGAGGGAGTCACTCAATAGCATGACATGACAATTATTTTATTTTACACCTCTCAAGGTAAATTAACAGTTCATACATTTTCAACACAAATACCAATTCAGCCATTCATGCAAATATTATAACAAGCCATTCAATTCAAACCATGATTTATAACACAACAATTAGTCTCCAATTACTCTATTTTCAAAACCATCATTCAATTTCAAGACAATTTTATAAAATCATTTCATTTAAACACATTTTGTTTATAAAACCTAAAAATTTACCATTTAAACTCATTTTCCATAAAATCACAAAATCGAATAAAAACCACTTTAGATAATTAAGACGATAGTAAGGTTACTCATTATTTCGGGAGTCGAATTTCGAGTACTCCGATTCTTGATCCTCGGGTACCATCTCTTTACTTTTGCCAGAATGCTAACCACCTAGACATAATGCATAATAAGCCATTTACTACATTTGTGCTAAATTGTTATAAAACCAATTCAGGCTCTATACTAATGCATGAAATGGGATGTGAAATACTTGGGTAACTATCTAAATACGGTATTCCATATAAATTCAATTATGTACCTAAATAAAACGATATTGGCCTAATTCGATCTATCACCAGATTAATTGGCCAATACGTCCAATTCAACTCCAATTAACTCCATTTTTCTTCCAATTCTCCAAACCATCAAACACAAGTTAAATAACTTGAAATATGGCAAAATCATTCTCACATTTTTTCTTGGAAAATTCGGCCATGCTGGGTGCATCAACACTATAATTTTTCCTACTTGATTCTCACACTATAAATCACTAATTCTTAACCAAATCACTTAAAATAAAATCAAAATCATCCTCAATATTCCACATGGAGAATTCAGCCAATGATGGGTGATGGAAGAACATGAATTTTTCTTACTTGATTTTCATGTTACAAATCACTAACTAACTAAAAACAATAAAATATCTTAAAATCTAACCAAATCAAGCATCAAAACCTTTCTCTAAGTGTTCAGCCAGCAAGATACCCATCATGAAATCATGTGATTCAACCATGAAAAATGCAAAAGAATGTATGGGAAAGGTAGATCACAAGCTAAAATGCAAAAGAATGTATGGCAATTACTTTTCCCTTGAATTTTTCCACCTAGGGTTTTTGTTCTTTTTTTCTTCCTCTGTTCTTCCTTTGGCCAGCCATATGAAGAGAAATAGGCTAATTTTGTGCTAATTTATAAGGAAAATAATAAATTGATAACAATTTGACACATGTGACCATTCCATTGGTCCATGTGTCATACTTACCCATTAAGCAATCTCTTTCCACCACTTAAATTTCCTCAATTATCCATGATAATATTAGGTAAAATCCATGTGCTGGACAAGTGTTGGGTGGTGTAAAATTACAATTTTGCCCCTAAGATGGCAAAATGACTATTTTACCCCTATGCTTGAAAAAATGCCGAAATTAAAATTTTTCACTTATCAAACTCAAATTATGTTCTAAATAGTCAATCTTGATCAAAAACTTCTTCCAATATTCCAATTTTAACCTTAGGTGGTAAAATGACCATTTTGCCTTTACGTCATGAAAATTCCAATTTGACTCCAAATCGATCTTCGAGCTCCGAATCACCATTTTAAGTCATTCTGGGGTTTTAAAATTCTCAATTTTATCTTAAAATCTCTATTTGGTCTAGTTCGATGCTTAATTCAACTTAATTGTACCATTTGGTACATTGCCGTCCTTTAACAATTTTCGGGATACCCAAGTAAGCAAACATGCATTCTTACGTAAGAATGGCATAATAAACATATTGTCAAGCTGGGCTTGACACAAACAATAACGCAAAGTGTAATTTTTTTCATAATAATCAATGTTACTTTGCAAACTTAAGTCTGAATTGAAAAAATAAAAAAAGTTACAAACTTAATTCTCAACGCTATTAGCAAAAATCTCTAGTGCATATCTTTTCCTTAAGCGTTCAATGGCATTTGTCTTCAGGGTTTGGTTGTCTATATCGATCAGCCACTCAATAGCAACAATTACCTAATCTGCACAACTATGCCTATCCTTTTATGCCAGGGTTTCCTCATTTAAGTGCTAGCTTATTGGCATCAAAGGTTGTTTTTTACGATGCACACGATTAAAGTTCCTAGATTGGTGGCATATAATGGGTAACAATGCTGTTAGGGGACGCATCTGCTCCTCATGCAATCCGAACAAAATTGAATGCCAACAACCATACGCAGAGTCCACCAGTGTTATACCTCATTTAACCAAGTTAATATGCAATAGAACCCAATGGCCGTCAAAATGGCATGACACTAAAATCTAGTCCACCTCATACCATTATTTCCCCATGGCAAACTCCCACCCCTCACATAATCAAGCAGATGTTTAGGCAGAACCACCTTCGTTGGTTGGAATTTTTGATCATACGATTGAGGTTCCATTTCACAACATAGGCCAAGAAAAATCAATTATCAATTAATTTACGCTCAATAGTTAAATGCCACGAACTAAAATCCCAAACAAATATTTTAATAATTAAAACTCATTATATTGAATGTTACCTATTGATCTTGAACTCGCAAGGTAAATTCTCCTTTCTCAACATCAATGAGTGCTTTGACAGTGCGTAAGAAAAGTCTTCTAAGGACAATAGGAACCTCTCTATCCTCCTCCATATCAAGAACTATAAAGTTCGCTAGAAATATGAATTTATGCACATGTACAAGCACATCTTCCACTATACCTCTCAGATAAGTGAGATTACTATCTACCAATTGTAGAGTCATAGTGGTGGGCTTAAGTTCCCTTATACGTAACTTTTTGTAAATTGACAAAGGCATCAAATACTCGCCCCTAAATCACTCAAAGCCTTGGCAAAAATTAAAGCACCAATTATGCATGGAATAGTAAAACTACTTGGGTCCTTAAGTTTTGAAGGGAGTTTATTCTAAATAATTGCACTACACTCTTCAGTGAGTGATACTGTCTCAAACTCACCCAACCTCCTCTTCTTAAATAAAATGTCTTTCAAAAATTTAACATATGAAGGAATTTACTTCAATGCCTTTGCAAATAGAATGTTGATGTGAAGCTTTTTAAACACCTCCATAAATTTCTGAAACTAGTTCTCTTTTTGTTGGTTCTTGAACTATTGAGAAAATATAGTGGTAGAGTTACCTTGGTCTCTTTCACTTAACACTACTCACTAGAACTTGCAATCTATGTCGCACTTTCACCAATATTGTCTTTCTGTGCAACTTTCTATGGTTCACTTTCAACCTCTTTACCACTTCTCAAGGTGATGGCCTTGATATGTTCTTTACCTTCCCTAATTGAATTTGCTTCTGTATCACTAGGTAGTGTTCCTAGAGCTCTATCTTTTAATAAATAAGCAATTTAACCATCTTGAGTCTCGAGGTTTCATAGTCATGTTGCTTGACTTGGGATGATGTTATCAATCTGTGTCATGTACTGCCTTAACAAATCCTCCAAAATTGGCTTCTTTTTTTAGATAGGCACTCTTACTTACTATTAGAATCTTAGAGGCGTATTCGGCCTTGAAACCAAGGATGATCCTTGATTATTGGCCCAAGAGAAGTTTGGATGGTTCGTCTACCCTAGATTGTAAGTGTTGGAGTAAAGATTATTTTGTTGTCTATTCCCTACAGATTGTACTGTTTCTATGAAACTTGGACACTGATGGTTTGCATGATCATTTCCATAATACTCACAAGCTACAAAAGGACTTTGAATAAAGTTAGTACCAAAAGATTCAAGTTCGTAGTTAGAACTGCTACCTATGAGGATAGTGTCAAAATGGCATCTACATCATGAATTTAAGCTACTCTCTTATGTATTGATCATTCTGTTGGCCATGGTAGTTGTTTACAGCCATCTATTCCAATAAATCGTATGCCTCATTAATTGATTTAGCCATTAAAGCTCCTCCTACAATGGCATCAATGGTAGTCTAGAAATGACCACTCAAACCATTGTAGAAAGCCTGCACTTGAAGCCACTTTGGAAGACCATGATGAGGACAACATCAAAGTAATTCTTTATATCTTTCCCAAGCCTCGTACAACAATTCAAAATCTTGTTGCATGAATGATTTGATATCATTCCTCATTTTCACTGTCTTGGGTAAAGGAAAGAACTTAGCAAGGAACTTTTGAGCAAGATTGTCCCATGTTGTTATTGAGTTAGTGGGGAGCATAGTCAGCCGTGCTTTAGTTTTATCCCTCAATGAGAAAGCGAAAAGTCTTAAACGAACTGCATCATCTGTGATATTATTGTATTTGAAAGTATCACATATCTCCAAGAAGTTTGATATATGGACATTTGGATCATCGTTTGGTAGACCCCCAAACTGCATCGAAGTTTGAATCATAGTGATGATGGCCAGCTTGATTTCAAAATTGTTAGCTTGAATAGTTAGCCTTTGGATGTTTGATGGAACCCCTTGCACCAATGGAACTACATAATCCCTTTAACAACGATTTTCAGCTACTACTCACTCTTGGATTTGTTGTTCATCTCGTTGATCAACCATTGTATTTGTTTGAGCAAAACCTTGTTGATTCTTTCATCGAAGTCTACGAAATGTTCTCTTAATCTTTAGATCACAAGGTACAATCTCCAATCTTTTGCTCTTTTTACACAATGACAAAATGAACTTGCGAAACAAAGAAATAAAACTTAAATTAAGCCTAATCTGTGGAATTTTAATATTGAAAAATAATAAAGAAAACAAAATCCTTGATAACGGCGTAAAAAACTTGTTGAATTTTTACACAAATGCTTGTTATCGCAAACAAGTAATATCGTAATAAGTACAGTATCATTCCTACAGGGATTTGTTCATAATTTTTTACTAAGTACTAAAATTTTATAACAAATTAGTCTTATTTAAGTAACTGAAATTTTCAAAAAATTAATTAAAACTAAATTAAAGTAGGCTCTAAATTAACTAACATAAATTAAAGTTTCTTAAGAAAGACAATAAACTAAAGACCTAGGATTATGGGTTCATTCAACACTTCATTTGATACTAGTTTTTCTTATTATTTACCTTCTTAGGTAGTTTTATATAATACCTCGTACTTTAATATGGTGGCTAATTGTGAAACACAGACCTCCATAGATGTGTGACTAGAGGTAGACTATTGAGTGCATCAAATTCACATATTTAATGGGAGATTAAATAACTAATTAGTCTAAGTTGGACTAGATTTAGGATTGAATTTAGGTATTTTTATTTATTTTATTAGTTTAGTTTAATTTATGTTTAAATGTTTATTTTTAATTAATGATGCTAGTTTTGCATTATTTATAATTATTTTATATTTTTATAGGAGTAGGATCAAAAATAATTTCAATTGCTGAAGAAAGGTGCAAAATTAACTATTGTACTATTTGCATATGTTTTGGTTTTTCAAGTATATCTCCAACTAAAGAAGTCCAAATTACATGATTTTTAAACCATTAGAAAGATAAGAGGTAGAGTTACAACTTTTGTGTTTACTACTTTTCCCAGTTCTAACCGAACATTGGTCAAAATCTTTGTCAAAGTAAAGGTACTGCACTAGAAGAGCAAAAAGGGGCCATTTTTGTAAATTCCGTGAAACTTTGATTGACTTTAGGATAAATATCTAATTTCTTCCAGCACCTTCTTCTCACTTCCAGCAACTTCTTCTTCTTCTTCCCATCCTTTTCCCTCACTAAACGTTTCCCCCCTTCCATGGAAAAGAAACCTTAAAGCCTCCATAACTTTCTCGAATTAACTCTGATTCTCATGCTTTTGTACACTTTTTCATAGGGTTTTTCATACTCTTTCACTTTTACACCTCAAGAACCCTTGAAAGCTCTTCCTTTGCACTTTCTCTCACTCGTTGAACATTTTGAGAGAGAGAGAGATAGACTTTCCTTGATAGCTTGAAGAACTCTTGAATAGAATTCCACTATAAAGCCACTAAGGTGAGTAATGAGTTAGATTTGATTTTTGAGTTGTTGATGATGGCCAATAATTAGGTTTGTGGGCTCATTCATTGTTGAAGGTTATTTAATCATGTCTAGTGTGAACAATGACTACTTAAATGATAATTGGAAGCTAGTTAGGAATAACTAGTAAAACTTGATTTAGGAAACAACTTTTGGATTATTATTTATGTAAATTGAGTTGGTGTGATGCTATTGTGTGTGATAGGTTCCAACGAGACTCTACGTCTCCATTCGAAGCATTAGATGCAATTAGAGTCAATCAAAGCATCAACAAAGACACTGTGAGTGAACTTGCATTAAAATGTTTTAGGATAAATGCATACGTGTTTAATTGAATCACTTAAAATGTTTTATCGGACTTTTCTTTAAAACGTGCATGGGAAAAAGCCCTTGATGAAATGTTTTTATGTGGTAAAAATGTGATATAATGAAACCATGTGTTCCTATATTATGTGGATATGTGTGTTATGCTTTGAGTGATAATGTTGTATAATAGTTATAATCGTGCATGTGTGGTGTGGGAGTGCACGTGATGGTGCTAGTGGTGTGTGGTGTGGGAGTGCACAGGCCGGTAATGATGTGGGCGGGAATGCGTGTGATGATATTGAAATGTGCGTGTAGGGAGTGCACATGATGATATTGCCTTGTGCGTGTAGGGAGTGCACATGAGCTGAGTAAGGCGGCGGTGGTGTACATGTATACATATATATATGCTATAGACAGGTTATGAAAATAAAAAATGTGATTGTACTATATGCTATAGAATGCCTTTCCGCTGCAGTGAGAATGTCACGACCCAAATTTCGGGCCATGACCGGCTCATGGGCCCAATGGACATAGCCCACTAAGCCCAAGCAAGCCTATTTACATGACTCATTCATCGATTTCATTATTCATTCTTACAATCGTATTTCGTAATTTTCACTAACGAGTATGCCAATACTTTTCTATTGACTATATATTCACATTTATATGATTCAAAATAATGGCATCTGTGCCATTACATAGTGGCAACATTACTCAATATAAACATCTATTCGCTTAAGATATATATATACATGTCTTAAAAATTTACATCAGGGCACGTGTGTTCAACAAAAAGGACTCTAGACTTCCAACAGAGCAATCATAGCAAAGGTGCAGCTACCGAATGCCATTGATACCTACCAATAGATGGATACAAGTCTATGGGGACACCTCGACCTAGTTACCGACTGCCTCTTGATTTGAAAACATGAAGTTGAAAACGGTGAGTATAAACCCAGTGAGTGAACAAAGAAGGGAACAAACAACAATAAGAAAAATTTAAAGAAATCATGATGCATTTATCTTTAAAACAATGAACTTTAGTTTAGTTCTTATCAAAACCCTTCATGTGAACCCCAAATGAGTAAATCACTTGATTGAAAGGGTCCATGCTCAACAAAAGAT
The DNA here is from genome assembly GCF_053813885.1 of Theobroma cacao. Classification (NCBI taxonomy): domain Eukaryota; kingdom Viridiplantae; phylum Streptophyta; class Magnoliopsida; order Malvales; family Malvaceae; genus Theobroma; species Theobroma cacao. Next base: position 28,121,625 of record NC_142639.1, on the reverse strand, counting down.
TTGAAGAGTGAAAACTTTAATAGCATTCATGCAATTCAAGTCAAGTAAACGACGGGTCCTTGCTGTAGCAGAAAGGCATTCTCGTTGGCCGAGGGTTTCTTAGCTGGCCGAGGGTTTCTCACCAAACCTCTTCATTTCAAATTTAATTCATTGATTCCTTAGTGTTGGAAGTCCATGCTCAACTATGGTACCAAAGAAATGGAAAATAGGGCAGCAATTGAATAAGATTGTCACGACCCGAAACTCCCATCGAGCCAGTGACAACCGTCGCAACATCCCGATAGACATTCATTACCCGAAATGTCAATTGAAACCTCGCAAGGCTTAACATCAATTTTCGCACCTCCCCTGTGAGCAACAGTTGTTAAGTATCATGTTTTGAGAGATTATAAACTATTTCCAAATCAAAAAAATAGAAAAATAATTTTTTTCGCTCACAGGGGCATTTTGGTCATTTTTCCTCGAAAGTCTCAAAACCAGCTAAAAATGTAGTATGCGAGTGGAAAACACATATTTCATAATAAAAAATAAGTTTAGATGTCTAAAACATTCATTTAAAGTGAAACTATAACTATTTGAATATAATAAAAATATTCAATAAAATATTCTATTTTCTTATAAAACAATATTTATAGAGTTACCGGTAAATAATTTTTATAGCGTAAAAGCTAAATAAATTCATACATATTGTAATACAGATAACCAAAGTATAAAATTTAATTTACAGTGACATGTGAGCCCACGAACGACTAAAAGTATCAAAAGCGGTAAACCTACAGTTTTCTGAGGATGCAAGTCCAACTGTAGCCCTCAACAAAGTGAGCTATCTACCAACTATCTTGAGCCTGAAATGGGTGGAAAGGAGGGTGGTGAGATTATATAATCCCAGTGAGTAAACAAATACCATATAAAATATCTAAAACTGAGTAAATGGAGACAGATTAAAATAGATTATCATACCGTAATTCATCACCTTTCAACTCATTTCAACCAAATAAAATCAATTCATATAAATCGAGTAATCAACATGGCTTATGAATTTGTTAAAGACTTTGGCTCGTGCCAAAATCATTCTTATACTCAGTTATTAGGGATACCTTAGCCGAGGGCTATCCCAACCGAGTCCGCGAAGGCTGATAAAAAGTTATGTACGCATAAATCATGTTTTTATTTTGAAAATATAGTCGTTCCTTGGCGTTTGCTGAGTTCACCCTCACGTGGTGATTTGGTGTGAAGTGAACTCTAAAGTTGTACCTCGAGAGTTACCCTACACGCCTATCCAACCGAGGTAAGAATATAATAGGGTTACCATGCCCCTCTAATAGGTTGGTCCATGGAACCTGTCCACTGCAGCGACTAATCAATAAAATCAGCCTCTAATCAACAGTTTATACATTTTCAACACAAATACCAATTCAGCCATTCATGCCAATATTGCCATAAGCCAATCAATTAGAACAATAAATTCACAATACATCAAATGGTCTCCAATTACTCTATTTTCAAAGCCATCATTCAATTTCAAGATAATTTATAAAATCATTTCATTTAAACACATTTTGTTTATAAAACATAACGATTTAACATTTAAACTCATTTTCCATAAAATCACAAAATCAAATAAAAACCACTTTAGATAATTAAGACAATAGTAAGGTTACTCACTATTTCGAGAGTCGAATTCCGAGTACTCCGATTCTTGATCCTCGGGTACTATCTCTTTACTTTTGCCAGAATGCTCACCACCTAGACATAATGCACAATAAGCCATTTACTACATTTGTGCTAAATTGCTATAAAACCAATTCAGGCTCTATACTAATGCATGAAATGGGATGTAAATTGTTCGGATTATCGTCTAAACATGATGTTCTACACAAATTTAATTGTGTACCTAAATAAAACGGTATTGGCCTAATTCGATCTGTCACACGATTAATTGGCTAATATGTCAAATTTAACTCCAATTAACTCCATTTTTCTTCCAATTCTCCAAACCATCAAACACAAGTTAAATAACTTGAAATATGGTAAAATCATCCTCACATTTTTTCTTGGAAAATTCGGCCATGGTGGGTGAATCAACACTATAATTTTTGAAGCTTGATTCTCACACCATAAATCACTAATTCCTAACCAAATCACTTGAAATAAAATCAAAATCATCTTCAATATTCCACATGGAAAATTCGGCCAATGATGGGTGATGGAAGAACATGAATTTTTCTTGCTTGATTTTCATGCTACACATCACCAATCAACTAAAAACACTAAAATATCTCAAAATCTAACTAAATCAAGGATCAAAACCTCTCTTTAAGTGTTCAGCCAGCAAGATACCCATCATGAAATCATATGATTCAACCATGGAAAATGTAAAAGAATGCATGGGAAAGGTAGATCACAAGTCAAAATCAAGAAATTTTACCTTTGATTGCTTGATTACTTGAAATCCACCAAATTTTCTCTTGAATTTTCACCCTAAAGTTCTTGTTCTTTCTTTTCTTCCTTTGTTCTTGCTTTGGCCGGCCATATGAAGAGAAATGGGCTGATTTTGTGCTAATTTATAAGGAAAATAATGACTGGATGAGAATTTGACACATGTCACCATTCCACTGGTCCATGTGTCATACTTACCCATTAAGCAATCTCTCTCCACCACTTAAATTTCCTCAATTATCCATGATAATATTAGGTAAAATCCATGTGCTGGACAAGTGTTGGGTGATGTAAAATTACAATTTTGCCTTTGGGTGGTAAAATGACTATTTTACCCCTATGTTGTGAAAAATGCCAAAATTAAAATTCTTCACTTCTCAAACTCAAATTATGTTCTAAATAGTCAATCTTGATCAAAAACTTCTTCCAACATTCCAATTTTAACCTCGGGTGGCAAAATGATCATTTTACCCCTAGATCATGAAAATTCCAATTTGACTCCAAATCGGTCCTCGAACTCCAAATCACCATTTTAAGTCATTCTGGGGTTTTAAAATTCTCAATTTCATCTTAAAATCTCTATTTGGACTAGTTCGAGGCTTAAATCAACTTAGTTGTACCATTTGGTACATCGCCGTCCTTTAACGATTTTCGAGGTACCTAAGCAAACATGCATTCTTATGTATGAATGACATAATAAACATATTGTCGAGCTGGGCTTGACAAAGATAATAAACAAGATAGAAGGTTTCTCGCTGTAGCGAAATTCATGCCATAAAATAGAAAGTTTCTCGTTGCAGCGAGAACCAGGTCTAGTAAAAACCCTCAAAACCTGAGAGTTTCTCGCTGCAGCGAGAATGAATCTCGCTGCAGCGAGAAACAAAGCACTAAGAAAAAGTCTCCATTCCCTCAAGAAAAGGCCATCCTGCTGAAATGACAAAAACAACATGAAACACAAATAAATTCCCAAAGTTCAACATGTCAAATTTTCACATGCATTACAACCCTATACCATATTCGTGAGCTTTTGATAACACACATATCTATGTATGTAAATATATATATAAATCATCATGCACACCCTCCCATCATCATCAGCTCATATGCACTCCCACTAGCACATGGTTGGGTCAGCATCAACTTATGCGCACTCCCACTCACACATAGTCGGGTTAGCATTGGCTTACGCGCACTCCTACTAACACATAGCCGGGTCAATATCATTGCACAACATTATTCGTATATATATATATATATCAACATGATATAGGAGTACATAGGTTCATCCTTTTACACGTTTTACATTTTTTCACAACATCAAAATATTTTATCAAGGGCTTGTTCCCCAACACACGTCTTTAAAGAAAAGTTGAAATAAATCATTCAAATGTGTCATACAAATGCAATTATATCTCCCAAAACAATTTTGAAATGCAAGTTCACTCACCGGTATTTTGTTGAACCTTTAGCCGACTCTAACTTTATTAATGGTCCAAATGGGGCGATAGGGCTTCATTGGAACCTACCATCACATTAGCATCACCATTATGTCAATTCACATACTTATAAATTCTAATAGTTTTCTCTTAGCTAACTTCCCCTTGCCATTTAGGAGGCTATCTATGTTTACTATCCTAATCACTCTAAAGTGAATGAACAACCTCAACTACCAAAACACCCACAAGTCTAAATACTAATCATTTTCAACACTAAAAATCAATTCTAATTCACTACTCACCTTGGTAGCTTTGTATTTGAAATTCTTTCCAAAAACTTTTAAGCTATTATTGAAGCTCCCTCTTTCTCTCTCTAAAACACCTAACTAGTGAGAGAAAGTATGAAAATAAGATTTTTCAAGGGTTTTAAAGTGAGAAAGTGAAAAAGTACAAGGGTTCTATGCAAAAGTGCACAAAAGCTTGAAATTAGAGCTATTTTGAAGAAGGTTATGGAGCTTTCATATCAAGTTTTCATAGAGGATAAAAGCAACGTGAGATGAGAGGAAGAAGAAGAAGAAAATCTGTTGGAGAATAAAAAAGCTATTGGAAGAAAGAGATATTTATAGCTCAAGCTTATCCACTCCACTGAAATTACCAAAATGCCCTCAATAAGTTAGCTTGTTCTCCTCTAATCCTTTATGCAATCTTTTTACTCTTTTAACACTGAAGCAAAGTCCATAATGGTCTAAAAATGCTCGGGTTCGCAAAACTTAAAAATTTTGACCCAAGGTGAAAAATAACCATTTTGCCTCTACAGTGGAAATCATCATCATTTTTATTTCCTTCGTCATTTTACCCATATTTCTTCATTCATTTATGCCTTAGGCCTACTTAGGTCTTAATATTGTTTAAAACTTACTTTTAGGGGCTTACTAAGGAAATGATGAAACTACCTTTATCCATTGTTATTACATCTATACCTAGTTACGAGCCTATAGAGGTCGAGGTCTCACAGAGAAACCCTTTGTTTTGCTTGTCTTGATTAGATATTTGCTATGGTTTTCACTCTTTTCAACTCCATTGTGGATTTTAAATTCTTTATCTTAAGGGATTGAATAATCAATGGTTGAATTAAAGGCTTTACAAGAAATTAAACTAAATTGCATTGTTTTTAAAATAAGTGCATCGTGTTTTCAAAATCTTTTCGTATTGTTTTCTTGTTCCCTTCCTATGTTCACTCACTGAGTTTATACTCATTATTTTCAATTTCATGTTTTAGTTTTCAAGTTTGAAGGTAGTTGGATTCCTAAGTCAAGGTGCTTCCTCTTATCTATTTTTCGGTAGGTCGCCTGGACACTAAATGTTAACACCCACGTCCAAAGTCACTACACTGATGGTCAAGGTCTTTGTATATGCACATATATGTTTAATGTGAATTGTTAAGACACATTTGACAACCTATCTATGTATATTTTAATTTATGATGCCAGTGCGAGTATTTACTTGGGTTCTACGAATTGTCTTCGAAGAAATTAGCATTCGAACACTATTAAGTATAGATCTTAAAGAAATATGAATGATAGATGGACTAATGTACAGATTCATATAGGAAGGCTTGCTTGGGCCAAGTGGGCTGTGCCTATTGGGTCCTTGCTTCGGTCATGGCTCGGGATTGGGCTGTGACAAACTTGGTATCAGAGCTCTAAGTTTAGTTGAATCCTAAGGATTCTTGTGTTGTCAGCGAAGTTGTGGGAGTTTGTGTAGAGTCTCATCCTTGGATTATGGGTGCACAACGCAAGCTAAGGACGGGAGGCTACATAGGCCCCTAATCCATTAGAAACCTAACTATTCCTATGATGTATAAATGGCTAAGTAATCAATACTCGGTTCTGTATAGGTTTAGAGGTGCCCTTGTTGCACACGCCATGTCTAGAAGAGATGGTAGTCCAGATACCCCTCACAGTACTAGCGAGGGATCGTTAGATTCCACTACTAGGACCCAATGGCGCCCTGATCCAGGGAGTCAGGGAGGTGGCCAGTCTCAGATTCCTATTACATGGATTCCACAGGAATTAGAAATAATGCTTCATAATAAGAAAAGCCTTGAGAGTAGTGAAAGCCTTGAAAGTGAGGATAGCTCTGATATTCAGGAAGCCGTAAGGAATTTTCTTTTGCAAAGGTTTGAGGAAAGGTTTAAGGAAAAGGTGAAAGAGGCAATTGCAAAAGGAGATATTCGTCCAAGAAAAATATTCGCTATCCAACACTTTCCTCCTATTTGTGGAATAGGTGTTGTGCCTGTGAGTAGAGAGGAATACATAAGAATACAGCAAGCTTGGATTAAGGGTAAAATGAAGAAATCTCAAGAGGTAGAAGAGGACCTAGAAAAGGATCCGTCGATGTGCTCGGATCAAGGCAACGATAATCCTAAAGACACTTAATACTTTTATTGAACTCCGTATTACTTTAAATATGGGTAAATGCGGTGTAAATTTAGTAGTCGTCTGTACAAAGGACTTAATAGTTTGGTTTTTATTTTCGTGTGACTCAGATGGACTATGAAGCAGTTGTTTAAATGACTTGGTGCATATGGGAATCTTTTGGTATGACAGAGGTGGACTAGCAATATAATCATTGAGGAAGGATATACACCCTAGTGGCGTGATTAGTTGCCTTAGGCAATTATTGAAGGTTAACGTAGAAAGTCATTAACGATTCAAGCAACTACCGGACCTGACAATATATATATTTTGTAGTACTATGAAATGGTTACCAATAAACATGATGGACTTTTGAGTGGTAACCCTAGTTTTTTTTTTTTTTTTGACAAGGTATAAAATGCCATTTGAATTGATAGCGTTTATTAGAAATTATCATTTATCATGGCATGTGGGCTTTTGGCATGATTCCGAATGCAAGGATAAATAAATAAAGTCCTAGTTTATGGGGCAAGTTGAATCAAAGAAGTCGATTTTTGAGTAAACACATTGAACTAGGGGACTATGTTATAATAAGCAGGTTCAATGTGTTGTAACTGCATAAGATATCATGAGAAAGCATGGTAAGGTAAGTAATCCATCGCGAAAATATGAAAATTGAAATCTCAATTGCAGTTACAATTCAGAAGGATATGAGAGAAATCAATGAGGCTATTGGTGACACTTTGCATGGTTAACGTGATTAAGTCAAGGATTGTAAAATTTAAGTATGGAGAAAACTACAAAATGATGCCATGACATTATAAGATGATAATTTGGTACAAAAATAGACCAATGGAGGCAAAATATGGAACTTGGAAAAGGTGAATTCTTGATTTAATAAGGATTATGAGTATAAAGTGTGGAAAAAGATGAACTATTTTCCTAATCATTTGTAGTAGAAGTCAATGAACTATCTGAGATACGAGACAAGAAAGACAATTAATTATGAATAGTATGAATTATGGGATGCCATAAATAATGAATAATTATGTGTGTAGTGATAGATATACATCTATTGTGAATTCATTACACCATATGGAAAGGATGTCCTAAGGTGGGACTTAGTGATTGATGATAAGTGTTAAAAAATAATATGAGTGGAAAGTATTAATTTGGCTTTGTGCATATGACAAGTAAAGAAAAGATACACATGCTTATGGAAATTGTGGTAAAAGCTTAAAGGAAAGCCATATGGTTGAGAAGGATGGAAGTAGTAACTTTGAAGGTAGGAAAACTTCCTTGTGGAAGAAGTTTCCGACAGTTGCACCGCCGCAACACAAACTGTCCAGCTCCATGACGCTAGGAACATCTCGTGTATTGAACGTATGAGCAAGGGGTTGCAACCTGATCCTTGGGAACTCTCGCATGTGAACAGTGGCGAAGCATAACTCTCAGCCCAGGGGCTTGTAGAGGAAATGGCTATACAAAGAGGTGGAGCAGCCCTATGAGTGCTCTGATAGGTACCTTTTATTGTCACCGACGAAGGAAGAAAGGGCTACCCAAAAAGGTGGAGTTGCCCCTAGTGACAAAGTTGGTATCAGAGACCTTGATATTGAACATTGTTATGCAAAGATTTAAGTGATTGGAGAATGATACATGAATTGAAAAGTTACTTTATTGCCCTATATAGAGTGGCATGTAGTAAAAGGGAGGATAGAAAGTCCTTGAGATAAGCTACGGTGTAAAGAATTGAGAAGAATATTAAGTTGATTAAAGATGGTTAATAGTATTTTCGAATATTTTACTTGCATGATGAGTTAATGTGGTATTCGAAATTGTCAAGGAGCCTAATGGCTAAACCATGGGTTACGTGGTCATGTGATGTGAGTTTGAAAAATAAATATTGGCAATGATATTGAGAGGTACTTAAATAAAATCCTATTTCAAGTTATGTAATTACCAACATTGACTGTGTAGATGCAAAAAGGAAAATAATGGCACATTGGTGTAAAGGAATAATACAAGATGATTGAAGGTAATCTCGATAATGAAGCTGGTTAATGGGAATTCCCTAATGTGGAGATTGGAATTCAAAAAAAAAATACAAGATGTGCACACGACTCCCATAAATCTAAATCTTAAGTGACTAACTAATATATGGATGAATAAGGATATATATGATGGAAGTATAGAAGGTAAATGAGAAACGAAGATGACTCTTAGGAATTATGATATTGCATAAGAGGCAAGGATGAATTAAAGGAAACCTTTGAAGGATCAATAAGATCGTAAAGCATATGTGGATACCGGATTGTGATTAGATGAAATGATACTTAATGGTTGAAATGTGGTTAATGACATTATGATACAAGGGTGCGTGGTATTTTGAAACTTATGTATATGGTTGGAAATGATAAGAGAAATGCTTAAGTTTGTGAGTACATGAAGTTGTGCATCGGTTTAATGTGAGTTATATGGACTATATGAAGGATAAAGTATGGTAGAATGTAAGCTGAATGATAACTTAAATGTCCAAAGAGTAATTTGGGAATTGATTATATTTGGATGTTCGGGGACAAACTATAATCTATGGATATGAAATGGAAGAATAAATTAGAAATGTCGAGATTGAGGAAAGTAAAAAGGGGTTCTTACACGTGGTAATGGATGTTGACATTTAATAGACGTATATATAAGTATATGTGGAGTTACTTGTGTCATTGGTGGGAATAAAGAATCATTTTTAGTGATTTGAGAATTGAACACAGTATGCTTGAAAAGTTGCATAGGTGGTACAATAATAAGATATATCATTAGAAATTGAGCTATGTGGATAGAAGGAGAATCCTAAGAGTAATAGCCAAAAAAAATGGAATAATATGATCGAGATGGAAGAGTAATGGAAGTGTTATCTCATAGTTATGCTAAGCTTTCTATGTGGCAATAGAGCCACGGATGGAGAATAAACGATGATAGTATTATAATGTGAGTATTTGAAGGAATTAAGTAAGACAAATAAAAAAATCTAATTTTGTTAAGGATGGTTAAAAAGTTTTAAGTTATAATGATGATGATATATTTTAAGACATGAAAAATTAGAATTACTGAAAAGAATTTGATGATGAATGAATGAAGTACAATTAAAGATAAAGATTTACGAGTGAGTTGCCTTCCGTACGATTTGGATTGCATTGAATTAAAGATAATGTAAAAGCATGAATCTTGGAACGCACAATGTAACGAAAAAACTAAGAAGATTTAAAGTGCCTAGAACCAAAGTAAACATAAAGTATTTAAGAATAATTGAAGGCATTAACCTCCCCCAACGTTTAGAGTACATACAAGAATGAATATGGCGTGTTTATAATGTTGCAAGCTATATAATAGTGTATGGGGATAAGATGAATGAATGTCGAGAAGTTTGACAAGGAGTGAAGTAATAAGATGGTGATTGGGTATACATAACTAAGTATAATATGTGATTGAAATAGGTATGATTGAGATGGAGTTATGGTACAAATTTAATGATAGTGATAAAGGCATACTCGATGTCTTAATATAAGAGATAATGATGGTGAAGGGTGCTACTGATCTGACTCTAGAAGATGATAATAGACATAAATGAAATATTCTAGTCGAACTGAAGGTGAACGAGATGAATAAATCAAAATTCCCTATAAAGGGAGGAATGGAATAAAATCATAGAGTGAGATTGATAACCCGACACTAATGTAAATTCGAGGACGAATTCTATTTAAGTGGGAGAGACTATAATATCTCGTACTTTAATATGGTGGCTAATTGTGAAACACCGACCTCCATAGATGCGTGACTAGAGGTAAACTGTTGAGTGCATCAAATTCACATATTTAATGGGAGATTAAATACCTAATTAGTCTAAGTTGGACTAGATTTAGGATTGAATTTAGGTATTTTTATTTATTTTATTAGTTTAGTTTAATTTATGTTTAAATGTTTATTTTTAATTAATTATGCTAGTTTTATGTTATTTATAATTACTTTATGTTTTTATAGGAGTAGGATTAAAAATAATTTCAATTGGTGAAGAAAGGTGTATAATTAACTATTGCTTTGTTTGCATATGTTTTGGTTTTTCAAGAATATCTCCCACTAAAGAAGTCCAAATGACATGATTTTGGGATTATTAGAAATATAAAAGGCAGGGCTACAACTTTGGTGTTTACCACTATGCCCAATTCTGATCAGAAGGTGGTCAAAATCTTTGTCAAAGAGAAGGTATTGTACCAGAAGAACAAAAATGGGGCATTTTTGTAAATTTTGTGAAACTTTGATTGACTTTAAGATAAATATCTCATTTCTTCCAGCACCTTCTCCTCACTTCTAGCAACTTCTTCTTCTTTTTCTTCCCAACCTTTTCCCTCACTAAACGTTTTCCCCCTTCCATGGAAAAGAAACCTTAAAGCCTCTATAACTTTCTCGAATTAACTCTGATTCTCATGCTTTTGTACACTTTTCATAGGGTTTTTCATACTCTTTCACTTTTACACCTTAAGAACCCTTAAAAGCTTTTCCTTTGCACTTTCTCTCACTTGCTGAACATTTTGAGAGAGAGAGAGAGAGAGAGAGATAGACTTTCCTTGATAGCTTGAAGAACTCTTGAAAAGAATTCCACTATAAAGCCACTAAGGTGAGTAATGAGTTAGATTTGATTTTTGAGTTGTTGATGATGGCCAATAATTAGGTTTGTGGGCTGATTCACTGTTGAAGGTTATTTAATCATGTCTAGTGTGAACAATGACTACTTAAATGATAATTGGAAGCTACTTAGGAATAACTAGTAAAACTTGATTTAGGAAACAACTTTTGGAATAGTATTTATGTAAATTGAGTTGGTGTGATGCTATTGTGTGTGATAGGTTCCAACGAGACTCCACATCTCCATTTAGAGCATGAGACGCAGTTAGAGTCAATCAAAACATCAACAAAGACACTGTGAGTGAACTTGCATTAAAATGTTTTAGGATAAATGCATACGTATTTAATTGAATCACTTGAAATGTTTTATCAAACTTTTCTTTAAAACATGCATGGGAACAATCCCTTGATGAAATGTTTTTATGTGGTAAAAATGTGATATAATGAAACAATGTGTTCCTATATTATGTGGATATGTGTGTTATGCTTTGAGTGATAATGCTGTATATAGCTATAACCGTGCACGTGTGGTGTAGGAGTACATGTGACGGTATCGGTGGTGTGCGGTGTGGGAGTGCACATGCTGGTAATGACGTGGGTGGAAGTGCATGTGATTATATTGAAATGTGCGTGTAGGAAGTGCACATCATGATATTGAAATCTGGGTGTAGGGAGTGCACATGATGATATTGCCTTGTGCGTGTAAGGAGTGCACATGAGCTGAGTAAGGCGGCGGTGGTGTTCATGTATATATATATATATATATATATATATATATATATATGCTATAGACAAGTTATGAAAATAAAAAATGTGATTGTACTATATGTTATAGAATGCCTTTTTGCTGCAGCGAGAAACCCTTTGTTTTGCTTGTCTTTATTAGATATTTGCTGTAGTTTTCACTCTTTTCAACTCCATTGTGGATTATAAATCCTTCATCTTAAAGGATTAAATAATCAAGGGTTGAATTAAGGGCTTTACAAGAAATTAAACTAAATTGCATTGTTTTTAAAATAAATGCATCATGTTTTCAAAATCTTTCCGTATCGTTTGTTTGTTCCCTTCCTATGTTCACTCACTGAGTTTATACTCATTATTTTCAACTTCATGTTTTAGTTTTCAGGTTCGAAGGTAGTTGGATTCCTAGGCCGAAATGCTTCCTTTTATCTATTTTTTGGTAGGTCACCCTGACATTAAATGTTAGCACCCACGCCTAGAGTCACTCTGCTGACGGTCAAGGTCTTTGTATATGCACATATATGTTTAATGTGAATTGTTAAGATACATTTGACAAACTATTTATGTATATTTTAATTTATGATGCCAGTGCGAGTATTTACTTGGGTTTTACGAATTGTCTTCAAAGAAATTAGCATTCGAACACTATTAAGTATAGATTTTAACGAAATATGAATGATAGATGGACTAATATACAGATTCATATAAGAAGGCTTGCTTGGGCCTAGTGGGCTATGCCTATTAGGTCCTTACGCCGGTCATGGCCCGAGATTAAGCTGTGACATTTTACTAACCTAGAATCCAAAGCTATGTACAAATCCCCGTTAAGATGCTTGCACTAATACCTAACTTAATTAGTTCACTATATGTTTATAGGAATCAATTAAATTAAGTTCGTTAAGGCAGTGTTTTAATTTGGCTATGTATGGCAATTAACATATGTCTACTTGAATCGCAAATCAGATCACCTAAATGAATAGAACATAGACTATTCAAATCTTAGTTCAATCTAAAATTTCTTTGTCGAGTCTCATTTAGATTCACAAATCAGTTAATTGTTGATTAAGCAATTAAAAGCATTAATAATATATTTGAATAAGCAAAATTATACCCATTCATGATAAATAAAAAAGAAACTAATATTCAAACTACATGTTGGAATTCACCATAATCCTAGAAAAATAAATTAGTTCATGATATCTAAATAAAACAATATTCAAAGAAATTTAGCCATGAATTCAAGTTAAAGAAAATAAGAAAAACACAAAATAGAGAAAGACACTAATGTTGAAGCTTTGTGATCTCGAATCTCTCTTAATTTCTCTTATTCTCTTGTTTGATTCTTAACTTTAAATCTCCAGAATAGCTACTACCATTCTCTCTCTAAAATTCTTTGAAAAAGTCCCTTAAGCATAAATTAACATAATTTCAAAATTTCCCATCAAAGTATTTATTTTTGGAAACAAACTCCAGTGCGCGGCTCTCAAGTGTTCTGACTTGTTTTGCTTTCTTAGTGTAGTACTCTCTTTTTAACACTGATTTTGACTACCTTCCAATCTGAATTGAGAAAAGTGAAAAATACAAAAATTGTAGCCCTTCCTCTAAGATTTCTAGTGATCCAAGAATCACCTCATTTGGAGTTTGGTAGAGAAAGTTATGGTAAAAATACCACAACATTTTTAGTAATTTTTGCACCTAACCATCTTGCACGTTTCACTTCCATGAAGCTTTTTATACTTGAGAACTTTCAAAATAGAGACTATGTAAAACCCCGCACCCTCGTTGGACACAAATAAGACCTTATTGATCAAATGAATGATCGTTTGATGTGAATTTGCGTGCTAAAGAGCGACAAAGGATGAAAGGAACATTGTAGAATAAAATGCTTCGCGCGTGCAGAAACAATAATTAAATAATAATATTTTTGTTGGAGAGGAATTAGTAAGCTAAAGGATGATTCGGGAGTAAATCGAGATGTAATGATGTGTTTCGGGACCAAAGAAGGCAAGTGAAAAATTTTAAAATAAAATAATATTTTATTCTGTAAAATAATATTAAAATGTTAATATTTTATATGTTGTCAGAATTAGTCATGAAAAATGGAATATGTCTAATTTAAGTGGGAGAGAAAAAGTAAAGAAGAATTTTGAAGGATAGCGACGATAATTGTGTCAGCGTGATTTTATTAAATCGAGCTAACGTGGGTAAGTAAATATTTAAATTTTATGGTGACATCGCGTTGAAATGTGATCTCGATATTTTGATTATACACGTATAAGAAAAGAAAGATAGAAGGAAATTAGAATTTTTAAACGTGTCGAAATGATCAAATTTTAAGATACGAAAATTGGAAGATTGAGTACCAAATAAAATGAAGTTGAGGAATTACATGTAAATTTCATTATTTGGAAAGAATAAAATAATAAGGAAATAAAACGAATGGGGTGAATGTGGCTTAGATGGGAATGATGTGGTTTGGATGGGAATGAAGAAAAGTCAAAGTCATTTGAAATAATAATAAATTTGGAACCAAGTGGAGTGGGTAGCCGACCAAGTGTGATGGAGTAAAGAAATGAAAAGAAAATAAAAAGAAGAAAATAAGAAGAAATGTAAGGTGGGGGCCGACTGAACAAAAGAATAAAGAAAGTAAAGAAAAGTTAAGTCGGTTAAGTGAAGAAGAAAAAGAAAAGAGAGAAGTAGGTTGTGAGGGGGAGCAAAAGAAAAGCAAAGAACAAAGGAAAAAAAAAAAGGAAAGAAAAACCATGGGAGAAGAAAAGAAAAGGAACGAAAATTTTGCTCTTTTCTTGGCACGATTTTGCTGCACTTTGAGGGAGGAAAAGAGAGCTTTTTGCTGCAATTTTTGGAGGAAGAAAAAGCTAAAAATTTTGAGGTAAGAAAGCTGTTTTTTTTTTTAGGTTAATTGTAGAAATTTTTGAGGTTTTTATGGCTGATTTTGGTGCTGAAAATTCAAGGTTTTTGTTACTGAAATTGTGTGAATTTGTTGCTGGAAATTTTTGGAGGTTTTTGCTACCATTGAAGGACAACTTTGGCTACTGAAAATTTAAGCTGTTTGCTGTCAATTTGTGCAAAAAAATTAAAGCTGTTTGCTGGTAGTTTGTGTAGGAAAATTGGACAGCTTTGTGTTACGAAAATTACGAAGTTTTGTTGCTAGAAATTTGAACTGAAAATCTGCTAATTTTAGAGCAGAAAATGGCAGCAAAAAGGGTGAGAAAATGAGGCTTTTGGTGACCGATTTTGAGAGGAAAGAAAGAGAGGAAACCACGGTGGTGAAGAAAGGAAGCCACGGTGGTGAGGGGAGTGACCGGTTGAAAAAAAAAAAAGAAAGAAAGAAGAAACGTGGAAGAGAGAAAAAGAAAGAAAAGAAATAGAAAATAAATGGGCATGACCCAATAGAAAATAAGTGGGCATGGCCCAATAGGAAATAAAAATAAATGGGCTTAGCCCAAATAGAAAAAATGGAGAAGCCCATGGAGAGGGCCCAAAGGTCATAAAGAAATGAAAAAGGCCCAATGGTAAGTTAATGTTATATTTTAAGATTTATGGGTAGTTTAATATTGTGCATATTTTGGATGAAAAATATACAAGTTGCTGAAGGAATTTTTAATTAAGTTGCTACCCATACAAATGTGTGATTAAGTATACTAAGTTTAAATTGTTGCTAGGAAAGTTTGTCGTGGAGGCGTGCCGAACGAAATATGTGACCGACAAATAGGAATAATTATATATGCGTACGAATCAATAGTGAAGTAATATCTCACTATTATGAGGTGAGTAAGGGGTGTAAATTTTAAAAATTCCTATATATATACATGTACGTATATTTTACGTGAAGTGCAAAATTTATAGAAAACATGCGTTGATAGAATTTTAAGGAATTGTGGGTGTAAGTTATTTTTAGAAATCATTTGAAATATATATATATATATATATTAGACGTAAAATGTTTTAAACCGGGAAACAAGCTTTTCGAAAAGATTTACATCAAAGGAAATTGTGCCTTATTGTTTGTGTGGTGTGCATTTATGAAATTTATTACATATTCATCATGCTATTTTGATACAAAATATCATGCAAATATTTACAATGAACATTTTACGAAAATAGAGATTTAATGTGATGTGGGGACCGATATTTTGAGAAAGATTTAAAATATCCCCTTGAAGATCAAATTTGAATTCTTTTAAAAGGTGATTTCATTTTAACCAAGAAATTCAAGAGTAATTGGAGACTGCTAATTATTGTGTTATACATTGTATTTTGAATCAAATGGCTTATGATAATGTGGGCATGATTGGCTGGATTGGTAAATATGTTGAAAATGTATAAACTGTTGTTTGCCTTGATAGGCTGAGTTGTAAAATAATTGCCATGTCATGCTATTGCAAATTTTATTGTATGGTGGGTTTAGCTTGCTGCAGTGGGCGGGTTCCGTGGACCAGCCTATTAGAGGGGCACAATAACCCTGTTATATTCTTACCTCCGTTGGAGAAGTGTGTAGTGTCACGACCCGAAACTCCCATTGAGCCAGTGACAACCGCCGCGACGTCTCGATAGGCACTCATTACCCCGAATGCCGATCGAAACCCCGCAAGGCTTAGCATCAGCTTCTGCATCTCTCCAGTGAGCTACAGTTATTAAATTTCACATTTAAAAAAAATCATAAGTCATTTCCAAATAAAAAAAAATAAAATATTACTTTCTGGCTCATAGGGGCATTTTCGTCATTTTTCTTCGAAAATACCAAAACTCACCAAAAACATGGTGTAAAAGCTAAATATATTCATACATACTTTAAATCAAATAACTGAAGAATAAAATTACTTTTACAGTGACACGTTGGCCCCCAACTAACTAAGAAGATGTAGGGCTACGAACCCTTACTTTCTATGATGCAACTCCGAGATTAATTCTCGTCTTAATCAACTATCAACAAATTGTCCTGAGCTTCAAAAATGGATAGGAAGAGGAGTGAGATTATGATTACATAATCCCAGTGAGTAGACAGACATCATCAAAATAATCTAAAGCCGAGTAATAGGAGATAATTAAAATAATTCATCCCAACCCAAATAAATAATTGGATTTCATCCAATTACTCAACATGGCTTATGTACTTTTCAAAAACTTAGCCCTTGCCAAAAATTCATTCTCGGGGATACCCCGCGAAGGCATCTTACCGAGATCGCCAAGGCTGTTTATTGTCACACATACAAACACATTTCACCTCTGACAACACAACCGTTCCTTGGTGTTGGCTGAGTCTCAGTTTCACGTGGTGGCCAGCGTGAAGTGTACTCAAATCTTACCTCAGGAGTTATCCTACGTGCCTCTCCAATCGAGGTAAGCTCAACAATTGGGAACCGTGCCCCTCTAATTAGGCTGGCCCACGGAACCCCCGTCACTGCAATGACTGTGAGGTGCATTCAAATCTTACCTCAGGAGATACTTCATCCAACATCTCCCCCCGGAGGTAAATATATAATTGGGTTACCGTGCCACTCTCATAGGTAGTCCACGAAAACCCCCACCACTGCAGTGCCCACTTTATAATCCACCAACCAATAAAATCACAATAGTATGACATGGCTCACTTAACACATTCAAGGCAAATCAAAGCAGTTCACATATTCTTAAAATCATAAAAATAACCAGTCATACCCACATTTATCATAAGCCATTTAATGTAAAATCATAGATAAACAACACAATCATAGTATAGGTCTCCAATTACTCTATTTTTGAAATCATTATTAAATTTTCAAAAATTTTATAAAATTATTTTATAAAATCCCATTTTCTCATAAAACACAATAATTTTGCAATTAAACCATTTTTCCATAAAATCACACAATTAAATAAATTTACTCTAGATAATTAAGACGATAGTAAGTTTACTCACTGTTCTAGGAGTCGATATACTTCTATTTTCAGTCCGCGGGTACAGTCCTTTACCTGTATCTAATGGCTCACCACCTAGCCATAATCCATGGCACATATTTCAATTAAATTGTGTCTAACAGTCATAAGCTATTTTAGGCTCGATATATATGCATGATATGAAATGAAAAATGCACAGGTAGCCATCTAGACCCGATATTGACCTAAGTCGATTTTTCATCCAATAAATTGGCCAATGCGTCCAAGTTCACTCCAACTTGCTCCATTTCTTTTCCAATCCCTCAATTCATCAAGCACAACTAATTAACACACAATTAGGCAAAATTTATCTTCACTTTTCTTCTTGGAACTTTTGACCAACAATGGTACACTAACTCTGTGATTTTTTTCCTACTTAATTTTCTCTCCATAATTCATTAATTCCTACACCAAAAACTATTATTTCTTAATCAAATCACCTAGAATAACATCCCATTCTTCCTCTTTATTCACTTAGAGAATTCGGCTATTGATGGGCACCAAACCTTTGGTGGTTTTCTTCACTTGTTTTCATGCTACACATCATTAATCACCTAAAAACACTAACATACCTAAAAATCAAACCAATCCAAGATCATTCTCTCTCCATACCCATTCTGACCAGCCATGAATTCATCATGAAAACATGTAATTTAACCATGGAAATTAAGGGAAAATGCATGGGTAAGGTAAATCACTAGCAAAATCAAAGAAATTTTACCTTTGCTTGATCAAATCCTTGAATTCCAACACTTTCTCTTTGATTTTTCCCACCTAGGGTTTGTTCTTCCTTGGTTTCTCTTCTCTTCTGGTTTGGCTGATCACTATGGGAGAAATGGGCTGATTTTTTTGCCTTTTTATAAAGAAATAATAAAATAATAAAAAACATGACACATGGCATTTCCTTATTGGTTCAAATTTTAAATATTTAACTTTTAATTCTTTAATTCTCCACCACACATTTCTCATGTTTATCCATTTCCATGATGAATAAAATTCCTTGGTCTTGACAAGTGTCGAGGGTGAAAATTTACCGATTTGCCCCCGAGGTGGCAAAATTACCATTTCACCCTTATACTCCAAATTATACCGAAATTAAAATTTTTCACTTCTAAACTTCAAATCATACTCCAATACTTAAATCATACTCCAATAAGTCAAATGGACCAAAAAAATCTTTTCTAAAAATTTTCATTTTGTCCCCAAGTGGCAAATGATCATTTTGCCCCTAGATAGTGAAAATTTCGGTTTGACTCCAAATTGATCCTCGAACTCTGAATTACCATTTTGAGTCATCCATGAACTGTGAAACTCTTAATTTCACCTTAAAATTCCTATTTGAACTAGTTCGAGGCTTAATCGACTCAATGGTACCATTAGGGGTAATATCGTCTTTTAACAATTTCTCGAACTTTCTAAATCTGCAAACATTCTATTGAGCATGTAAATGATGCCGTAATTATTTTATGGAACAGGGTTTGACATGTAGAGCAACTCTCGAGGTACAACTTTAAAGTTCACTTCACGCTGAACCACCATGTGAGGGTGAACTCAATCAACGCCAAGAAACGGCTATATTTTCAAAATAAAATATGATTTATGCGTACATGACTTTTTAACAGCCTTGGCAAACTCGGTTGGGATAGCCCCAGGCCAAGGTATCCCTGACAACCAAGTATGAGAATGATTTTGGCACAAGTCTGGTTTCTAAGAAAGTCATAAGCCATGTTGTTTGTTTTTGACAAAAATGTAATGGTTTTATATGAGTTGAAATAAGTTTTAATATTATGAATTATATTTCTCTGCATGGTGAAATGGAATTAAACTGTTTTTTGTAGCTCCCCTATATGTTTATCTGTGAAATGAATTTGTAATTCCTCTCATATGGGGCTAGTTATGATTTGTGCATGATTTTAAATATTATTTAGTTTCGTGGGAGCTTGCTAAATTTTATTGATTTGATTCGAAAATGATTATTAATATATTTTGATGCGAAAAATTTTATTACCTCGATTATTTATACTTTATAAGAAATTCTCGATTTTTATATAAGGCACAAACCCTCGTTTGAAACAAATTACTTTTATAATCTTGCATTTTTATATTCAACGGATTTGCCGTTTGCTTGTTTTCCCATCTACGCCTTACTCGCTGAGTCGATAATTATCACTGAGTCTATGAGACTTACACCCCTTTATTTTCCCTTTTGCAGATAGGGATCAGCCTAGCGTGTAGTCAGTGACGCGTTTAGTCCACCATGAATAGGTAGAGGCATCTCCTAACATTTTATTCCAAGTCACTCCACTGTTAGAGGTCAAGTCGTAACATTTTATTTATTAAGTTGTAAACGAATTCTAAATTTTTATATAAGCATTAATTTGGAGATTATAGATTTAATGCATATACTTACGAACAAAAGGAAAAAGTTTATATTGATTTTTATATTTATGGTTCAATTTAATATATGAAAGTATCAATATTATATGGTGATTGAATGTAGTGGATTAACGAGCAAATTTTAGACAGGCTTGTTCGAGACTTGGTCGGTCTTTTTCGGAAGTCTTGGATGCCGACAGTGATCGGGGAGAAGTCTTTGCAGACTAAATTAGTGATTTCTCAAATTAGGATTTTTGATATGAAAATGAACTCAAATCACTCAAATTAAAAATAATTCAAATGCATTAAACTATATAAAGAAAAATATAAAAACTACATAAAATTAACTTGAAAACACAAGGACCTAGCTATTTTTGATAATCAAAATGTGGCAAAATAACTCTATATCAAGAGTTATCACTTACCAAGGAGACAACATTCACAAGTTCCATATGATTCATAGTCAAATGGATCTAGATAGCCTTGTTTATATAACTTGGATATCCTTGTCTCATTGATATGACCAAGTCTACAATGCCAGATGTAAGTTTGATTTGGATTTTCTTTTCTAGCTTTCTTGACATCTATATTGAGCATTGGGCTATTAAGATACATAACATAAAGTCCTCCATAACATATTACGAACCTATAAAAGATATCATTTAGAATGATAGTGTGACGATTGCCCTTCATACTAAATTCGAAATCATCATTCTTAGCTAGGTATAAAACTGAAATGATGTTTCTAGTTAATGCTGGCACACAATAACACTCTTTTAGCTCTACTACTTAACTTGATGGTAAAATGAGATCACAAGTCCCAATGACAATTGCTACAATTTTTGCACCATTGCCTATTCTTAAGACTACCTCATTTTACCAAGTTTTCTATTGTCCCTTAAAGCCTTTATGTTAGTACATAAATGCAATCCACATCTTGAATCTATTATCTAAGATTTAAGATTGGCAATAGAAAGGTTAAGCTCAATCATGTTTAAAGTAATCTCTTTGCCTGTCAAGGTTGCACCATTCAATTTATTGAGAACTTTTCTCAAGGTGATATACCAGTGCAAACATTTTGGGCTGATGACATCAAGCATGCCAAGCAACGTAACAATTATCATTAGACCAATTCTAACAACCTCTAAATATAGAAAAAGTATTTGTATTAGTCTTTCGCGTTATAAACTAATTTAAAACTTGGTATTAAATTTTGCATTGGTTCTCCCACTAATTTTTTGTAACAATAGCCTTCACTATTACACAGAAATCTCTACTAGGCATTTCTAACGAGCTGGAACCCCTTTCAACTTATTGCAACCTTGAGTGACTCAACAAATCACAATAAGCCTAATTGAGTAGATAACATAGTTTATTGATTGCATCTCCATGCAACTCCTAAATCAATTATGAGACAACTCCTTGTCTAAATGTATCATATGCATTTCCCCTAACTATGCCTCTAATACCATGTGGTCAAATGTGACACATCCGAATGACACAATATTAGTTGAGTAAGACCCATCTATAGCTCAAATATACTCGTGTAAAAGTTTGGTCTTGAGTGACTCAACAAGCCTTCAATTAAAAAAGCAACCTAGTTATCTTGCTACATCGTGGAAGGCAACTTGATCGTGCCGCACATGTAACTCAATATTTTAGTAAAGGTTTTGTTGTTTTAATTTGTTATTTAAGTCTTATCGATTTTGGCATGCATATCATTTATAATATCACATAAAATATATATATATTATATGCATACTTCTAGGATGATTATGGACTTTATCTACTCTAATTTCCTCGAGCCATCGAAAAAACTTAGTTGGTCAAATCCTAGGTGATTACATACAAAGTCTTCTCCAAGCTTGCTTGTAATCTTCATGGCGCCTTTATATCTCCATTTTTGAATTACAAAATAATCACTAGCTAATCCCAATTTTATACTTTGATATAACTAATTACATTTGAAATAAAAAAAACCTTGAATTACATTTGAGAAGGAATTAGGTGAGAAGAAAATTTTACAACCCAAAAAAATAAAGAGAAAGGCAAGGTGTGCAAACCTTATTTAAAATTTAATAAATACCATAAAAATTTAACCATTCACAATGGCATTGGGTCTAAATCCAAAATCACACTCGTACATCCAAAATCATATCATGAACACATTTAAACATTTATATGCTTTAGTATTCAATTACCAATTTTAAATTTAGTCCGTGTACTTATCTTAATTAACATTCATCTTAATCCAATTAAGATAAATTCTTATCATACTAGGCTTAATTAAATTTCCATTTATATTAATCATTATGATTTAATTTTATTAATTAGTCAAACAATTTGACTAATTTCTCAATTATTTAGAAATAGAACAAAATAAGTAACCTTATCTTTTAAGTAGTTATCATATTCTAGTTTCCTAAACAATTTATAAAATTAATTTATTTTCTTTCCAAATATATTTTAGGAAACAAGCTTGGTTGAATTATATGGTGATAATTATGATATTTAATCTATTTAAATATGACATAATCCTATCCCTTAAATTAGGGGATATCAATCGGCAATTAGGGAATTAATTTCCTTGAGCATTCAAAATTCCTAAACTTTAGGATTTTTTCTTCCTTCCTCTGATCAGTCAAGGTTTCCCAAACTAAAACCAATTGGTGTGGCACATGGACTCTTTTGTAGCTCCTAAACTGCCGGCTAAACACCAATTACGGTGGCAAAAAATTACAAGTTGGAATTTCACCACAACCACAATACCCTGGGTATCGCATATCCCTAAAAATTTGGTTCATGAAACCTTTTCATGGACAGCCATTACCTGAATTTTCCAAACCATATAATAAACAATTTGGCATATTTTTAAAGTTGGAAATTACTCAAAGTAATATAAATGAACTCTAGAAAAATTCTCAATTTTTTTGGTCATGATTTATCACCATTCAAGCTCAAACTCGCATAAAACTATTTCAATTTGAACTCTAACTTTTCAACCAGCAAAAACTTGATTGAAATCAATATTCAAATACTTAAAAACAACTATTAAATTATGATTAATACACTAGAATTAAATCTTAAAATTTACCCAAACAATTTTTGATAATTTAGGCACATGTATAGGTTTTGACTAGAATTTTGGGCAAAACAATTTTTGTCAGTTTGGTAACAACCAAGGCATAACATCCAATCAAAAGACAACAATAAGGAAGCTTTGATACAAATTGAAGGGTTTCGGGCATGATCAGAGAAGAAATCTCATTCATACAACACAACGGAATATAAATATACAAAAAATAAAATTATCCTTGGATCACTTATGTTGCTCTATTGATCGGTTAAAAGTAAATATAAACAAATATATATTCAGCCATATACCTCAAGAAGTGATTTCCAAAAATCACGTGTCAAATTCCATTCACTTGATTGTACACCAAAGCTAGATTGTCGCAAAATAAAGTTGTCCATGTATCCAACCTCCAATGGTGATCTACAAAATTTTCAATTGAAAAACTTATACTAGGTTGGGATTATATGGTGTTGTGATGCTATGCTAGTAGTTCAGATTTCTGAAAAATCTCATCTCTCATAGATCATTTGTTTTTGTCTTTAAAAGAAGACAAGAAAAATTTTTCTTAAGAAAATGGCACCTAAGGCGTAGGTTTTTCCCTTTCATTTTTCTATCATAGTTTCTCAATTCTTTCTTACAAAGTGCAACATACATATAAAAGGTATTTATAGTTAGGTTAAAATGCTGATTCAACTTTTGGTTTATTGCATTTTAATCCTTCCACTTAATTAAACAATTTAATTAAGTTCATATTTGAAATTCCTAATTTCCAATTAAATGCTAATCCCATTTTAATTTTATATTGTCATCTTATTGTATGTGACCCATTAAGTCCCTGACATGTTGACAATAAATATAAATCAATTTAATTAAAAATTTATATTTATATCTATAGATCGTGAGCAACATCTAGTAATACATCATGATCATCCAAATGTTAAGAGAGTCAATATAGTTTGACTAATCCTTCACTGTACAATATCTCAATGTAAATTGATCATTTCATCGTATATCTCGAATAAATAAAAAGTCTAATTTGGTGTTTACTTTCTAACTTATCCATATTAGTATTGTAGTTTTTATATTGACCTATCAATATTGTCTTGGCAAAAGACTTTCAGTCAATATAAGTTAAGAGCAAATGAAATATATCCCTTTCAAATGACTTAGGGTGATGAATTCTCTTTGAATTACTCATTTATCTTCGCATGCTTCATGTCATACCCAAAAGCTCCATGTTTAGGTTGGTCACCTTTAGATTCATAAAGGTGAAATCAAAGCATAACAATTCACATACAAGATGTCCTGGTATCACAAATCTAAAGATTACTTACACTACTAGCACATGAGAGTACTTTCATAGATATTTGAGTGAAATATCAAATGGAACTCTTATAGCGGAACATGTTCAGTGAACTTCTTCCTTAACAAGCACCCACATACTATTCTCAAGTATTTCACATACTTCAACCCATGAGATCAGTTGCTTACTTTCAAAATAAGAAAGCTTAGAATGTATCGATCTTTAAGCATTGTCAATGCACTTAGTCTTAACAACACATTGACTAGGAACATATTTAGAAACAAGGCTTGATGCATATAAATCTCATAATTATAATTTTTATAATTTCTTTGTAAGGCCATTATGTTTCAAGGACTTTATAATCTCATAAGTCTCTAATGACTTTTTATAAATAAACTCATGGATAAAGAAATATTTTACACACTATATAAAATGTCCATAATGCATTTAATATAAAATATGACTAATTAATGTAGTGTTTTTCAAATATAAAATCGATTGATTTGCAGGACTGATACTAACACCCAACACAAATATGATAAACCAAAACCCATGTAAACCAGAAAAAAGGAGATGAAAAAACTCAACCAAGTTTCAATCGAGAAGCTTGCAAATCTCACATCATTGAAAACTAGTGGGAAAGCCATCAAGGAGTGAACTTTAATCTTAATTTTGTACCAAACTAATCACTATAAACTTAAAAGTTGCATCTTTTACGTCAACTTTTATACAAAACTTGATCCATAATGATTAAAAATCAATGGCAGTTGGTTTATTTGACATCAATATCACAATTAATAATAAACTTATAACTTGACTCAACGAAATAAAGCCTACTTATTTAATCAAATAACTCAATCTAATATAACAGTTTTTTTTTTTCGAAAAAAAAAAGAATGAAACTTTAATGAATTGCCAAAAACACAATTTAATGCTCCATTGTTGTTTCAAAACCCAATACAAAAAGTAAAATTTGAATTCAAAATCTAAAGAATTTTATCCTTTCTTTCTATTCAGTCAAAAGCAAGTTTAAACAAAACTTATAGCCATTTTCAATCCCAAGTTCAGCACAAATCTGAAGAAGGAAGGAGAGCAGACGACACCTGAAATGGCTGAGGGAGAAAAGAGTTTGCCATGGAAGGATGCAGACAGCACTAAGAGAGGAGGCCCAAACCGAACTGACGGCGAAATCCAACGGAGGAGGCTGGAGGAGGAAGTACAAAGAGATTTGTTTACTCCATTCCAAATGAAGCCTGAATTTTCATATTTTTACCATTTGGATATTGATTTGACAAATATAATGACCACATATACACAACATAGAAGAAATGACCGATTTTAATAGTTTTCAGGTAAAGTAAGAGTTTAATGAAACAAAAGTGATTCTTTAGATGCTCAATTGGATATAATAGAAAGATAAGGGCTTTTTTGAAAAATTATAAATTATAAATTTTTCTAATATTTTAACCAAGTACCAATCAACAGAAATTGTTAATCCTGCTGCAGTCAAAGCTACTGAGATCTAGAGACTTGGATGAATGAAGAATAATAAAGGGTGAAAAATCAAATCACCAAAGATCCCCGCATAAACAGACTCCATCCTGAATATGGTGGAAACAATTTGGATCTTTTATTATGATTTTTCTTTCTACTATCTTAGATATGACCTTTGCAGTATCATGGCAGCTTCGGCATACTCGGAGATTCTTTGTGACACGAATAGTTTCTCTCCCTTGTGTACTGATAAGCCCAAAAGAAATGGCTAACATTTCACTATGTCCAATATGAATACATTCACGTTCCTCATCCACATCATGAAGGCTAAACACTGAACTAGGTCTACGCCCTTCATCTTCCATTTTCTTCATCAAATGCTGCAACTGGCAATATACTATCTCAGATCTCGGGTGGGAAACATCCCCTGTTCCAAACACATGAATTTTATTTCGAAACTCTATCCAACTATACGCTCTTTTAGGCTTCAAACCCATGTCTCTAATTGTTATTTTTAGTTTATCAACCATGTCCCATTTTGCATTGTCAGCATACCAATTTGACAGCAACACATAGTTCTCAGCATTTAGGGGCTCCAACTCACAAAGCTGCTCAACAATTTGTTTACCAATTTTTAGTTGCTGGTGGATCCTGCACCCATCTAGCAAAGCTCTTAGTACCTCTGCATCATTTACAATCTGGTGTTCCTCAATGAAGGCCCATGCCTCGTTAAAGAGTCCAGCACGAGCTAGAAGAGCTACCATCAGAGCACAATGTATGACTGTAGGTGCTTGAATGCGATTGAAGTAAAACATTCCTACATCAACCCTGCATGCAGTAACACAGGCATGGAGAACTGCAGCATATGTGAATTCATCTATTTCTAAGCTGGATTCTTTCTCCATCTCAAAGAACAAATCTAGTCCCCGCCCTCCCTGTCCATGCAAGCTATAGCCCAATATCATTATAGTCCAAGAGACAATATCTCTCTCCATCATGCACATGAAAACAGTTGAAGCTAATTCAATGAATCCTGATTTGACATACATATCCATGATAGCATTCTGGACCGTGAGATTCAAATCTATTCCATTCCTAAACAAGTAGGCATGTAGTTCCTTCCCTTGCTTATGAGCTGGTACTCTTGCACAGGCTGGAAGAATGCTAGAAATTGTGAGAGAATCAGGTTTTATTCCAGCCCTAATCATTCGGCGAAACAATTTGAGGCCCTCATTATAACCCCCCTTCTTGACATACCCACGAATCATCTCTGTCCATGAAATAACATCTTTGGATGGCATTGCATCAAAAAAAGATCGAGCTTCCTCCAGACTATCGCAATCAATATACATTTTTAAGAGTGAATTGCCGATAAGTAGGTGAAACTCAAACCCGCAGTCCCTAGCAATCTGATGCGCGTTTCTTGCCTGTTGCAGGGACTTTAAGAGGGAACATGCGCCAATAGCTGTTGCCAATCCTACTGGATCAATGTCAGCCTTCAATCGAAGCATTTGGTCAAATATTTCAAATGCCAAGTGGGGCTTATTGTCTATTAAGTGCAACTTAGCTAGTATAGTCCAAGCAACAGAATTGGTAGTAGGGGCATTGTCCAACACCCATTTTGCAGCGTCAACACCGTGTAGACGACCATACATTTCCATTAAAGCAGTGATGACATAGAGGTCGGAGGAGAAGCCAAGCTTGAAAGCATGGGCATGAACTTGTTTCCCGAAAGCTAAGTTAGTGCAGAGACGAGAAGCGGTTAAGACGCGGGGGAGAGTATGCTTGTCGGGACGGACACCTCGAAGCATCATCCCATGATAAACAGAGAGGACTTGTTGAAGTTGCTTATTGGAGAGATGGGTTTGGATCAACTGGTTCCAGGCGAACGTATTTGATGTTGAAAGGGGAATTTCGAGGACCAGCTGATGGGTCAACGCCAATTTATTCAGATTCAGAGTGGCACTCACACGACAAGGAGGATGTTCACATTTGGGTTTGTTGAAAGGTATGTGTATATCAATTGAAGAAGGAAGCACATCCATTTTGTTTTCTCTTTCTCCTGTCTTGTTGTTTATTTTCTATTCTGAATTTCTATTTCCTACGGCTATACCATCATCAAGTGGAAAAAGGAGAAAGCACTTAACTCTGGTGTTGAAGGCGTTTCAGCAATGCCGTCGTCAAGCAATCGGGAAGTATTGACAGCTGAATAGGCTCCGCTCCATCTTCTCCACCGATTTCAGTCCAACGCTATTCTACTGCCCTGCAAAAGCTTGGAGCTCACAAAAGTTTGCCTGACCCCATCCGTGTCGGATTCGCCCTTATGGAAATTTGGATCAGGCCACTCCAAACCAATCCATACACTTACTTACCTCCACGTAAGCACCTTCGAAGATTACCCTTTCTTTTCTATTCACGTGCTTAATACCACCTTAATCCGACCACTCTCAACTCACAATTTTTTCTCCATAGCGTTAGAAAAGCAACTTTGAGAGAGAAGAAACGATGGGAAACCAACCATTCTTTTTTTTATTCCTTTTTATTTTCTTGGATTAGTTTATTTTAGTAATAAATTATGAATATTATGATAGTTTTTAGGAAAGCAGACTTTTTATTTCGAATTAATAACAACAATTGTTATTTAATACAAAACCTAAAGATATCATAAAAGAATTATGTATGAAAAATAAAAATACCTCAAAAATCATTCAAATGTTCGGCTTCCAAAAGGTACTTGGATCCATTAGGCCTAATCCATAATTGAACAAGTCTTATATATAAAACTCAAAAAATATATACATGGGATCTTTAGGGATCTCTATATCTATGAGTCCAATTCCATGTTATCTTATAACTAATATTTTATTTAAAATTTTATTTAATTTAATATTATCATTTAGTTTCTTAAATCAATTAAGAAACCTTATTTACCCACTAATTGTGATAATGTCCATCAACACATTGCCACGAAGTTCTATAAAGAAAAGAATTATCATTGAAATCCTTTTTATTACAATCTTTATTAATCAGTCCTATCACCATACTCTATTCCTCATAGATTTTATGGATAAATAATTTCTACTGTCACATTTGAACCATGTAATACCAATTCATGATTTTCATTCTTACTTGATTTTGAAAAATATTTTTCTTCAAAAACACTTGCTCTATACATGGTATATGATGTGACTTGATGTAAGAAAATGGTTGCTAACAAGGATTTGGAAGGGTTATTGACATGGAAGTTTTTGCTGTCAATGTGGTAATTTACCCCTTTTTCCCTTTTCACCCACCACATATCAAAGACTAATTGGTTGGTTAAAACAAGAAATTAGGGTAAAAATTTTGGATCTGGGGAAATTGATTTGGGAAAAGAAGGTTCATTCTACATATCCTTTTCCTTTTCTTGAAATTGATTTGATATTACAATCGATTGAAAACTTAGAATTGTCCATTGCTCCTTCTTTCTTTATTAGCTAAAGTTTCATGTGTTAAGGAGATGTCTTCAACCTCCATTTCATCTATTTCATGTAGAAAGATATTGAATCCAAGTCAAAAAAATATAAAGCAACTAAGGTTGAATGCAACTACGAAAGAGAACCAGTTTATTGTTTTTGCAAAATGAAATCTCATAGATAAACAACTTGAAAACAATCGAACCAAGGGTGTTGGTTTATAGTTATCCCAAGTACAAAGTAAAATTCTTCTGTTGTTTTTCTTGATACTTATTAGTGTTTGATGTATTTAGATATTCAGGGATTCATATTGATATTTTGATTATAAGCCATAAATTGTGGGGTTTTTTGGGCTGCACACTGAAAAAATGACATAAAGGGTTAGATTTCTTATATATGACCAAAAAAGGGAGATTGAAGAATTGAGAAAGGATAATGAGGTATTAAGGATGATGAATATTGTAGAAACTTTCATCTTTTATGTGGTTCATGAAGGAGAAGAATTGATTATGTTATGCGAGGATGCAAACCAACTGAAAAGAAAAAAAGATTTTTTATGTTGTTGGTTTGTACATTTCTTTTTCTTTTTTTTTTTTTTTTGCAATCTTGTTTTATGTTATATGAATTAGATTGATATGGATGTCAAACTTTTGTTTTAAGAAAATTAATGCAAATTGTTGTAGCTTTTCTCTATTTACAATCTTGATTTATTGTTGAATTGTGGAGGAAAAGAGTTATATAGCAATCATGGTGATCTTGTGAGATTGGAAAAGGATTAGGAAAGGTATGAAGTTTACATGAAATTGCTATACTATAAAAAATGCCTAATCAATTTTGTTAAGCAAGTAAATTATAAAATTGTCATACTATAAAAAAGATTTGATCAATTTTGTTAAACATGTAAAACCCGACCCTATAAAGACATGTCATGACATACATGCATTGAGTAGCATGTTATTACGCTAGAAAAGCACCTAAGAATAGACGAAACCTGATATTGTACCTAACGGTATACTTAAATTGATTTAACCTCGAACTAGTTCAAATAGGAATTGTAGGATGAAATTTAATATTTTATAGTCCAGGAATGACTAAAAATGATTGTTCGGAGTTCGAGGGTTCATTTGGGGTAAAATTAGAAATTTTAATATTCAAGGGCAAAATCGTCATTTTGCCACCTAAGATAATAATTTGATCATGGAGTGAAATTTTTGACCAAGATTAACTATTTGGAGTATAATTTAATGATAGGAAGTGAAAAAGTTTAATTCTGGTGATTTCTGGAGTGTAGGGGCAAAATCGTAATTTTGCCACCCACGGACAAAATTTGAGATTTTGAGAGAATTTAGATTAAATTTGACAAATTGGAGAATGGTATGAGTATAAGGGATGAAAAATATGTCTATGGGCAATTTTTCAATTTTTGGGGCAAAAATATAATTTTTGACTTTTATGGGGGTAAAAGTGTAAATTTCAAAAATTACTCCACCGAGACTTTGGATGAGTCTGAGAATTTTATCTAAGCTATGAATATATGAGACAAGTGTATGGTGAAAATTTGGAAACAAATGGATGAAATTTTAAAAATGGGCCAATGGGAAAGTGACATGTGGCATTTTTTCATGATATAATATTATTTTAATGAAAAATCAGCCCATTTAAACCCAAATTTTAAGTGCTGGCCGGCCATAAGGAAGAACAAGAGAGGAAATAGAGAGGAAAGGGAGAAGAAAAGAGAAACCAAAGAGAAACAAGAAAATTCAAAGGGAAATTCACGATTTTCGACCGTTTACGCGTCTAACGGTAAGATTTTTCGATTTTAGCTTGATTTCTACCTTTCCTATGCCTTTATTTCCATTTAGCATGCTTGAGGAGAGAGATCAAAAAGTGATATCAAGGGCTGGACGAAATTCTAGGGGAGAGAAATTGAAATTTTTAGGTTTTGATTTTTAGTTAAATTGATAGTTTTAGTTAGTTAAATGTGTTTAGAAATTAAATTGGGCAAGAAATCATTAAATTTTCACAATACCCACTCTTGGCTGGATGCTCAATGCTGTACAATGATGATGAATTGATTTTATTCTAAGGAAAATGAAGAGAAAATGATGAAAAACGATTAAACGTGATAGAAAAACAAAATAGAAAATTAACTGAGTTAATGTCCCATTTTTGGCCGAATTTTCCAAGGAAGGGAGTGAGCTGATTTTGTTGTTTTTAGAAGGTTATTGGCTGATATTTAATTGTTAGAAATGTTGGAGAGAGAATGGGATGATTTAGAGCTAAAATGGAGCGCGTTAGCAATTTATCGGGCAAAGTGCCAAAAATAGGTTAATACCGCGTTTAAGCCATTTTAGGCTATTGCATTTCATACCATGCATTAGTATAGGATTTAAGTCTATTATATAGTGATTTAGCATCAATGTGATGAATTGTGTAAATTTTTGTAATGTGTCTAGGAGGAGAGCCTTCCGGAAAAGGCAAAGAAGTCGTACCCGACGAGTAGTGATCGGGGCGCTTAGAAAGCTTTTAGTTTGTACAAACGGTGAGTAAACTTATTATTATTGTAAATTATCTAGAGTTTATTTTAAATGCCCTTTATGTATTTTATGAAATGAGAACAAGATTAAAACAGGATTTTTTATGTTTTAGGAATAAATGTGACAAATAAAAATATATTGTATTGATTATGAAATTGAGTAATTGGAGGCTACAAATTGACTTGAAAAATATATATTTTCCTAGGAATGGCTTATGAGAAATGAGTATATGTGGCTATATTTTGTGAATGCATTGGGAAATTTATGTAAGTTGTTTTACTATACACGCTGGATAAATAAATAAAAGCCACGTTATACTGTCGAAATTTTATTAAAATTGGTGGGTTAGTCACTGCAGTGACGGGTTTTCGTGGACTGCCTATTAGAGGGGCACGGTAAACCCAGTTATATAGTTACTCCGGTTGTAGAGGCGAGGAGGGTAACTCCCGGGGTAGTATTAGAGCTCACTTTACGTCGAACCCCCACGTGAATGTGTAACTCGGCAAACGCCAAGGAACGGCTGGTTTTAAAAAAAAAATCTGTTTCACGTGTGAATATTTTAACACCCTTGGCAGACTCGGCTAGATACCTCGGCCAAGGTATCCCCGAGGATTAGTTTTGGTTTGAGCCTTGTTTTAATAAAAGACATAAGCCTTAACAACTGTTTTGGTAAATTACAAATATTTTATGGTTTAAGAAATAAATTGGAAACATTATGAAATGGGTTGAAATTTGTTGTTTAAACTTGCCTCCATTTTACTCGCCTTTAGATATTTATGATAATGTCTGTTTACTCATTGGGATTGCAAAATCTCACCCAACTCCTTTCCACCCATTTCAGATTCAGTATAGACTGTAGATAGCTGATCTCATCGAGGACTACCATTGGATCTGCATTTTTCAAATCGTAGGTTCACAGTCCTCTTTACTTTTGTTTATTCGGGGGCCCTCTTGTTATTGTAAATTAAATTAAATATTTTGGCTTACTGTATTTTAGTATGTATAAATTTATTTAGCTTTTACGCTATAAAAATTATTCACGTATAACTCTATAAATATTGTTTTATAAGAAAATAGAATATTTTTCTTAATATTTCTTTTATTTTCTTATTATATTCAAATAATCGTAATTTCGTTTTAAATGAAGATTTTAGACTTTTAAACTCATTTTGAATATGAATTATGTGTTTTGTACTTGTATATTACGTTTTAGCCAATTTCAAAATTTTTGAGAAAAAAATGACCAAAATACCCCTGTGTGGCGAAAATTTTATTTTGATTGTTTTTGATCTAAAATAGTATATATTCTCTAAAAACTCGATATTTAACAATGATTGCTCACAGCAAAAGAAAGAAACTGATATGTAAGCCTTGCGGGGTTTCGGTTGGCATTCCGGATAATGAGTGTCAATCTGGATGTCGCGGCGATTGTCATAGGCCTGAGGGAGGTTCCGGGTCGTGACAATTCTATTGGTATCAGAGCTTTTGGTTTTAAAGATAAGAGCTTTGGTTTTAAAGATAAAAGTTTTTGGTTTTAAAGTGGTTTTAAAAAAAATTACAATATCAGTGTGACCCCGGATAAAGTTAAGTTAGGTTGAATAGAATGCATGCATTTTCATATAGAGCCTAAGGTTCCCTAAGCTTGCTCGTTTTCTCTTATAGATTATTATGCCTCCTCGACGCGGACGCCCACCTTTCACTAGATCGGTTGGGAGGGGAAAAGGTCGTTCCCAACGTCGTCAGCTAGATGCAGTAGGGGAAGAATCGACTGCGTCTACCATTCGGGCAGCACCTACTGCTGAGCAGGCCGATAGTCCTCCACATCCTCCACCTCCTCCGCCACCTACAGGTATTCCCACCATGCCTACTGAGGCAGCACAGACATTGGCAGCTTTCTTTACCGCAATGGCTGGTGGAGTTTCGACTGGTCAAGTTCCAAGTATAGTACCACCAGTTACTCCTTTAGTTCCACCACCGGTACAAGATGTATCCATTTCCAAGAAGCTAAAGGAGACAGCTCGGTTGTGTGTCTTTCACGGGTGAGTTGGATGCCATTGTGGCAAAGGACTAGATTAATCAGGTTTCAGAGACTCTCTCTGATATGAGATTAGACGATGACATGAAACTGATGGTGGCTACGAGATTATTAGAGAAGAGGGCTCGTACTTGGTGGAATTCAGTGAAGTCTCGTTTCACTACTCCTCAGACGTGGTCCGATTTTCTCAGAGAATTCGATGGTCAGTATTTCACTTATTTTCATTAGATAGAAAAGAAGAGAGAATTTCTGAGTTTGAAACAGGGGAATCTAACTGTAGAGGACTACGAGACTCGTTTTAACGAGTTGATGTTATATGTGCCAGATCTGGTGAAATCTGAGCAGGATCAAGCCAGTTATTTTGAGGAAGGGCTTCGTAATGAGATTAGAGAGCGGATGACAGTGACTGGTAGGGAGCCGCATAAGGAGGTGGTACAGATGGCTTTACGAGCTGAGAAGCTCGCGATTGAGAATAGGAGGATTCGAACTGAGTTTGCAAAAAGGAGGAATCCTGGTATGTCTTCTAGTCAGCCAGTAAAAAGAGGCAAGGACTCAGCGATTTCATGGAGTACTACTTCTGTTTTCGTGACATCTCCTCGACCTTCATTTCCACCATCACAACAGAGACCTTCGAGGTTTAGCAGATCTGCTATGACTGGTTCTGGGAAGAGTTTCGGAGGTTCTGACAGATGTAGAAATTGTGAGAATTATCATAGTGGGCTATGTAGAGAGCCAACAAGATGTTTCCAATGTGGACAGACGGGTCATATTAGGAGTAATTGCCCACGGTTAGGACGAGCCACGGTAGTTGCATCATCTTCACCAGCTCGCACTGATATACAGAGGAGAGATTCTTCTAGGTTGCCACCGAGACAGGGAGTGGCCATACGGTCCGGTGTGGAGAGTAATACCCCGGCACATCCACCTTCGAGACCACAGACTCGTACCTCGACAAGAGTTTTCGCTGTGACGGAAGATGAGGCACAGGTCCGACCTGGAGCAGTGACAGGTACTATGTCTTTATTTGATAAAGATGCTTATGTTTTGATAGATTCTGGCTCAGATAGGTCTTATGTGAGCACCACATTTGCATCATTTGCTGATAGAAACCTGTCACCATTAGAGGAAGAAATTGTAATTCACACCCCTTTAGGAGAAAAGCTAGTTAGAAACAGTTGTTATAGAGACTGTGGAGTAAGGGTAGGCGAGGAAGAATTTAGGGGTGACTTAATTCCTCTAGAGATCCTGGATTTTGATCTAATATTGGGTATGGACTGGTTAACTGCACATCGGGTGAACGTGGATTGTTTCCGAAAGGAAGTTGTTCTTCAAAATTCGGAGGGAGTAGAGATTGTGTTTGTAGGAAAACGCCGAGTATTACCGTCTTGTGTAATCTCGACCATCAAAGCTTCGAAATTAGTGCAGAAAGAGTATCCGGCTTATTTGGCATACGTAATTGATACTTCAAAGGGGGAACCTAAGTTAGAGGATGTCTCGATAGTAAGTGAGTTTCCTGATGTATTTCCTGATGATTTACCGGGACTGCCTCCTGATCGAGAGCTTGAGTTCCCTATTGATTTACTTTCGGGTATCGCACCTATTTCTATCCCTCCATATAGAATGGCTCCGGCAGAGTTGAAGGAGTTGAAAGTACAATTGCAAGAGTTGGTGGACAAGGGTTTTATACGCCCTAGTATATCTCCGTGGGGAGCACCGGTTTTATTTGTGAAAAAGAAAGACGGTACACTTCGGTTATGTATCGATTACCGACAACTTAACAGAATGACCATTAAGAACAAGTATCCGTTACCAAGGATTGATGATCTTTTCGATCAATTACAGGGAGCTATAGTGTTTTTCAAGGTTGATCTAAGGTCTGGGTATCATCAGTTGAGGATTAAAGAACAGGACGTACCCAAGACAGCGTTCAGGACTCGGTACGGTCATTATGAGTTCTTGGTCATGCCTTTCGGGTTAACTAACGCACCGGCAGCTTTTATGGATCTCATGAATAGGGTGTTCCACCCTTACTTGGACAAGTTTGTTATTGTGTTCATTGATGACATACTGGTTTACTCGAGAGATAATGATGAGCACGCTGCCCACTTGCGTATAGTATTACAAACTTTGCGGGAAAGACAGTTGTATGCAAAGTTTTCGAAGTGTGAGTTTTGGTTACAGGAAGTGGTATTCTTGGGACACGTAGTATCGAGAACTGGAATATATGTTGATCCTAGGAAAGTAGAGGCAATTTTACAATGGGAGCAACCTAAGACAATGACGGAGATTCGTAGTTTCCTCGGATTAGCCGGTTATTATCGGAGGTTTGTTCAGGGGTTTTCCTTAATAGCAGCTCCTTTGACCCGTCTAACTCGTAAGGGAGTTAAGTTTGTGTGGGATGATGTTTGTGAGAATCGATTTCAGGAGCTAAAGAACCGATTAACCTCCGCTCCCGTTTTAACACTTCCTATTAATGGTAAGGGATTTGTAGTATATAGTGATGCCTCAAAGTTGGGGTTGGGATGCGTATTGATGCAGGATGAAAAAGTTGTGGCTTATGCTTCTAGACAGCTAAAGAGGCATGAAGCAAATTACCCTACCCATGATTTAGAGTTAGCAGCAGTGGTGTTTGCTTTAAAAATCTGGAGGCATTACTTGTATGGTGAGCATTGTCGGATATTTACGGATCACAAGAGTTTAAAATATTTGCTCACCCAAAAGGAGCTTAATTTGAGGCAAAGGCGATGGTTGGAGTTGATAAAAGATTATGACTTGGTGATAGACTATCATCCGGGAAAGGCGAACGTTGTAGCTGATGCCTTAAGTCGTAAGTCTTCATCGTCTTTAGCAGCACTTCAGAGTTGTTATTTTCCAACATTAATAGAGATGAAATCTCTTGGGGTCCAGTTGAGAAATGGTGAGGATGGATCCTTATTGGCAAACTTCATTGTGCGACCTTCGTTACTTAATCAGATCAAGGACATTCAGAGGTCTGATGATGAGTTAAGAAAAAAAATTCAAAAACTGACCGATGGGGGAGTCAGTGAGTTCAGATTTGGAGAGCACAACGTCTTGATGTTTAAGGATCGAGTTTGTGTTCTTGAGGGAAACCAGTTGAGACAGGCGATCATGGAAGAAGCCCATTCATCTGCCTATGCATTACATCCCGAAAGCACCAAGATGTATAGGACTATCAGGGAGAATTATTGGTGGCCGGGTATGAAGCGAGACGTAGCAAAATTCGTAGCAAAGTGTCTCGTATGTCAGCAAGTTAAGGCGGAGCATTAGAGGCCAGCAGGTGCACTTCAGTCTTTACCGATTCCTGAATGGAAGTGGGAACACGTGACTATGGACTTTATATTGGGTTTACCGCGGACACAAAGTGGGAAAGATGCTATTTGGGTGATTGTGGATAGATTGACTAAGTCCGCCCATTTCTTGGCTATCTATAGCACATTTTCTATTGAGAGGCTGGCAAGACTTTATATAGATGAGGTTGTGAGATTACATGGAGTTCCAGTTTCTATTGTGTCAGATCGAGACCCTCGATTTACTTCTCGATTTTGGCCGAAATTTCAGGAAGCTCTTCGAACTAAGTTGAGATTTAGTACTGCTTTTCACCCACAGACAGATGGTCAATCCGAAAGGACCATTTAGACCTTGGAGGATATGTTACGGGCTTGTGTCATTGACTTTATTGAGAGTTGGGACAGACATTTGCCATTGGTGGAGTTCGCGTATAATAACAGTTTTCAGTCTAGTATTGGGATGGCACCATACGAGGCTTTGTATGGAAGGAAGTGCCGAACTCCGCTCTGTTGGGATGAAGTAGGTGAAAGGAAGTTAGTGAGTGTGGAATTGATCGAGCTAACTAATGACAAGATCAAGGTTATACGAGAGAGGTTAAAGGTAGCCCAGGATAGGCAGAAGAGCTATGCAGATAAACGGAGAAAAGACTTGGAGTTTGAGATCGATGATAAAGTTTTTCTTAAGGTTTCTCCTTGGAAAGTTAATAATTTGAATACTTTGAAGTATTAAATCTTATTGATTATACTATCATGATAAATTATGGTGTTTTATTGGATAATGAAAGGTGTGATTCGATTTGCGAAGAGGGGAAAGCTCAACCCGAGATATATTGGACCATTCCGAATCATTGAAAGGATTGGACCAGTGGCTTATCGGTTAGAATTACCTCCGGAGTTAGATCGAATCCACAACGTTTTCCATGTCTCCATGATTAAGAAATATGTACCAGATCCCTCTCACGTCCTCGAAGCACCTCCGATCGAGTTGCATGACGATTTGAAGTTCGAGGTACAACCTGTGAGTATCTTGGATCGAAAGGATCGAGTATTGAGAAACAAGAGTATTTCAATGGTCAAAGTGTTGCGGAAAAATGCTCGAATGGAGGAAATGACACGGGAAGTAGAGCATCAGATGAGGAACCAATACCCGCATCTATTTATCGAATCTAGTAAGTGAAATTTTGAGGTCAAAATTTTATTTTAAAGGGGGTAGAATTGTAAAACCCGACCCTATAAATACATGTCATGACATACATGCATTGAGTAGCATGTTATTACGCTAGAAAAGCACCTAAGAATAGACGAAACCTGATATTGTACCTAACGGTATACTTAAATTGATTTAACCTCGAACTAGTTCAAATAGGAATTGTAGGATGAAATTTAATATTTTATAGTCCAGGAATGACTAAAAATGATTGTTCGGAGTTCGAGGGTTCATTTGGAATAAAATTAGAAATTTTGATATTCAAGGGTAAAATCGTCATTTTGCCACCTAAGATAATAATTTGATCATGGAGTGAAATTTTTGACCAGGATTAACTATTTGGAGCATAATTTAATGATAGGAAGTGAAAAAGTTTAATTCTGGTGATTTCTGGAGTGTAGGGGCAAAATCGTAATTTTGCCACCCACGGACAAAATTTGAGATTTTGAGAGAATTTAGATCAAATTTGACAAATTGGAGAATGGTATGAGTATAAGGGATGAAAAATATGTCTATGGGCAATTTTTCAATTTTTGGGGCAAAAATATAATTTTTGACTTTTATAGGGGTAAAAGTGTAAATTTTAAAAATTACTCCACCGAGACTTTGGATGAGTCTGAGAATTTTATCTAAGCTATGAATATATGAGACAAGTGTATGGTGAAAATTTGGAAACAAATGGATGAAATTTTAAAAATGGGCCAATGGGAAAGTGACATGTGGCATTTTTTAATGATATAATATTATTTTAATGAAAAATCAGCCCATTTAAACCCAAATTTTAAGTGTTGGCCGGCCATAAGGAAGAACAAGAGAGGAAATAGAGAGGAAAGGAAGAAAAAAAGAAAAACCAAAAAGAAACAAGAAAATTCAAAGGGAAATTCACGATTTTCGACCGTTTACGCGTCTAACGGTAAGATTTTTCGATTTTAGCTTGATTTCTACCTTTCCTATGCCTTTATTTCCATTTAGCATGCTTGAGGAGAGAGATCAAAAAGTGATATCAAGGGCTGGACGAAATTCTAGGGGAGAGAAATTGAAATTTTTAGGTTTTGATTTTTAGTTAAATTGATAGTTTTAGTTAGTTAAATGTGTTTAGAAATTAAATTGGGCAAGAAATCATTAAATTTTCACAATACCCACTCTTGGCTGGATGCTCAATGCTGTACAATGATGATGAATTGATTTTATTCTAAGGAAAATGAAGAGAAAATGATGAAAAACGATTAAACGTGATAGAAAAACAAAATAGAAAATTAACCGAGTTAATGTCCCATTTTTGGCCGAATTTTCCAAGGAAGGGAGTGAGCTGATTTTGTTGTTTTTAGAAGGTTATTGGCTGATATTTAATGGTTAGAAATGTTGGAGAGAGAATGGGATGATTTAGAGCTAAAATGGAGCGCGTTAGCAATTTATCGGGCAAAGTGCCAAAAATAGGTTAATACCGCGTTTAAGCCGTTTTAGGCTATTGCATTTCATACCATGCATTAGTATAGGATTTAAGTTAATTATATAGTGATTTAGCATCAATGTGATGAATTGTGTAAATTTTTGTAATGTGTCTAGGAGGAGAGCCTTTCGGAAAAGGCAAAGAAGTCGTACCCGACGAGTAGTGATCGGGGCGCTTAGAAAGCTTTTAGTTTGTACAAATGGTGAGTAAACTTATTATTATTGTAAATTATCTAGAGTTTATTTTAAATGCCCTTTATGTATTTTATGAAATGAGAACAAGATTAAAACGGGATTTTTTATATTTTAGGAATAAATGTGACAAATAAAAATATATTGTATTGATTATGAAATTGAGTAATTGGAGGCTACAAATTAACTTGAAAAATATATATTTTCCTAGGAATGGCTTATGAGAAATGAGTATATGTGGCTATATTTTGTGAATGCATTGGGAAATTTATGTAAGTTGTTTTACTATGCAGGCTGGATAAATAAATAAAAGCCACGTTATACTGTCGAAATTTTATTAAAATTGGTGGGTTAGTCACTGCAGTGACAGGTTTCCGTGGACAGCCTATTAGAGGGGCACGGTAAACCCAGTTATATAGTTACTTCGGTTGTAGAGGCGAGGAGGATAACTCCCGGGGTAGTATTAGAGCTCACTTCATGTCGAACCCCCACGTGAATGTGTAACTCGGCCAACGCCAAGGAACGGCTGGTTTGAAAAAAAAAAATGTGTTTCACGTGTGAATATTTTAACACCCT
The DNA here is from genome assembly GCF_053813885.1 of Theobroma cacao. Taxonomy (NCBI): domain Eukaryota; kingdom Viridiplantae; phylum Streptophyta; class Magnoliopsida; order Malvales; family Malvaceae; genus Theobroma; species Theobroma cacao. The sequence continues at coordinate 28,080,970 of NC_142639.1, read as the reverse complement.
TGGCAGACTCGGTTAGATACCTCGGCCAAGGTATCCCCGAGGATTAGTTTTGGCTTGAGCCTTGTTTTAATAAAAGACATAAGCCTTAACAACTGTTTTGGTAAATTACAAATATTTTATGGTTTAAGAAATAAATTGGAAATATTATGAAATGGGTTGAAATTTGTTGTTTAAACTTGCCTCCATTTTACTCGCCTTTAGATATTTATGATAATGTCTGTTTACTCATTGGGATTGCAAAATCTCACCCAACTCCTTTCCACCCATTTCAAGTTCAGTATAGAATGTAGATAGCTGATCTCATCGAGGACTACCATTGGATCTGCATTTTCCAAATCGCAGGTTCACAGTCCTCTTTACTTTTGTTTATTCGGGGGCCCTCTTGTTATTGTAAATTAAATTAAATATTTTGGCTTACTGTATTTTAGTATGTATAAATTTATTTAGCTTTTACGCTATAAAAATTATTTACGTATAACTCTATAAATATTGTTTTATAAGAAAATAGAATATTTTCCTTAATATTTCTTTTATTTTCTTATTATATTCAAATAATCGTAATTTCATTTTAAATGAAGATTTTAGACTTTTAAACTCATTTTGAATATGAATTATGTGTTTTGTACTTGTATATTACGTTTTAGCCAATTTCAAAATTTTTGAGAAAAAAATGACCAAAATACCCCTGTGTGGCGAAAATTTTATTTTGATTGTTTTTGATCTAAAATAGTATATATTCTCTAAAAACTCGATATTTAACAATGATTGCTCACAGCAAAAGAAAGAAACTGATATGTAAGCCTTGCGGGGTTTCGGTTGGCATTCCGGATAATGAGTGTCAATCGGGATGTCGCGGCGATTGTCATAGGCCTGAGGGAGGTTCCGGGTCGTGACAAAACAACTGAAGTATATAATTGCTAAACAATAAAAACTACTTAACCAATTTTGATAAGCAAGCGAAGTATAAAATTGCTAAACTACAAAAAAAGCTTAATTAATTTTATTAAGCAAGTGAACTATAAAGTTGGTATACCATATAGGTATCATCAAAATTGCTGCAAAAGTTTACATTGACAAAGAATCACAAAACATATCCATCCATCGCAAGTTTGCAGCATACTATAATATACAAGTTGTTGGTTATACGAAAAAAAAAATTATCATAAAATATTTCTGACACAAAAACTATCCATCAATCATATAATGGCACAAGTTTACAGTTACAAGAAACAAAAAAGCATTATTTTTTTTCATATGAGGTGGATTCTTACTACCTTGAGTTTCAACTTGTGAAGGTGTAATTGTCCTTTTCCCATTTCTAGGTACACTCTCATCTTTTTGCTATTGGAGTTTCTTTGTGTGAAACCCTTTATAACACCCATGACTTTGATTATGGAATATGGAAATATATTGATTAAGTTATTTGAATAGTTGATTTGAATTGTGATGTATATGCTTAGAGGTTTGAGAATATGCCTATGTGTGGAGAATGATCTTAGACTTTATTGTGTATTTGAGGATTTTGAAGATATGTTGAATATGTTAAGTATATGGAAGCATTCCTTATGGCACTTAGGCAAAAATCTTAGAGAAAAGTTTGATAAATCTTGAATTTTGAAGTTTAGATAGAGATTTGATTTTATATTTGAGTACATGTTTAAAGAATTTTGAGTTACATGAATGTTTAAGATGTGGATATTGGATGGAAATGAATTAGGTGCCTAAAGGAGTGAGTTTGAGGACTTAAAGAAGTGGAAATCTAAACTCTGGGCATGATCTATCGATAGATGCTCTACATCTATCGATAGATACATGATAAAAGGCATGGGGAAAAAACAAGTTGGTCGAACATTTATTGATAGATGAACCTTAACTATTCATAGATGTCCACCTGAGCATTATATGAATGATTTGGACAGAATCTATTGATAGTTCTGCGAAATTTATCGATAGATACCTATACAAATTTAAGGGAAACCAAATGAGAAGTATCTATCGATAGATTACCGAAATCTATCGATAGGTAGCTAAACGGGGAAAATGTAAAAGGGTCCTTTGCACCATCTATCGATAGACTAGACAAATATATCGATAAATGAAGGTCAAACCTAAAAATTTTAGTGGGATCTATCGATAGATGCCTTCCATCTATCAATAGATCAGCTCAAAAAAGCAAAATAAAAAGGAGATTTGGGGCGTCTACCAATTTTAAAACAAATCATGCTAAAGGTAAGATTAAACATTTTTATCGATTAATTTTTTTATTTGAATGGTTTATAACCTAGAAACCCATTTGTTTCAGTTTGGGTATAATCTCCCCTTTGGGTTTACTGAAAATTTGGAGCTGAGATTTGAGTAACCTAACATTAAAAATAAGAATTTAAGCCTTTTGAACTTAAGATTTGAAACCTAGACTTTATAACTATGAGTAGTTGGAACAAAACCTAGTTTGAAATGTTAGGAACTTTTGAAAGTTAAGCAATAATTCTTAATCAGATTTGTTTAAAGGAAAAATAGAGCCATTAACAAGTTGGTGAGCTGAAGAGTCACTAGAAGCGAGAAAGCTCGACTTGGTTGTGGAATTACCTTCGTTTGTCATGGTGAGTGGGTTTATTTGTTTGAATAAATGCATATAATGCATCACGCATTGAATAATGCACTACCATGGTATGTGATTGAAATGTGTGTGTGTGTGTAAATGCCTAGATGGATATGCCTAGGCTAGTAAATTGTATATGTTATATGTGATGTGTATGTGTGCTTTAGTGCAAGCCATATAGTGGCATAAGTTTAAGCATAGACTAGAAGGTCTAATGAAAATGATGAATGTCTAAGAGTAGTTTACTTAAGACAATTAACCTTTTGGAGGATTATGGGTGTTTGATGCCTTGGAGGATTATGTAATACCCCGTACTTTGATATGGTGACTGATAAAACTTATTGGATGCCAATTGAGGTTAATTATAATGTTTAAAAGTGATGAAAGATGAAAGGAATAGTTTGGAATAAAATATTCCGACGCGAGAAAATAGTAATATTTTTATCGAGGAAGAATTTACGAGATAAAAAGTGATTCAAAAGTGAATTGAGGCATAATAAGGTATTTTGAGTACCAAGGAGACAAGAGGAGACAAGAGAAAATTTTTTAAATAAAATAATATTTTATTATCAAAATAATATTAAAATATTAATATTTTATTTAACGTCAAAAGTTTTCATGAAGGAAGAGTATGTGGTCAATCTAAGTGAGGGAGAAGAAGAATGAGAAAAATTTCAGAGAAAAATGACGTTAATGGGGCCACGTGTCTTTATTAAGTAAAGATAGCGCGGGTAAATAAATATTTTAAATATTATGGGGACACCGCATTGGAGTACAAACTTTATAATTTATTTGTACATGTGTAAAAGAAGATAATAGAAGGAAATTAGAGTTAAATGAGTGTTGGGAGAACTAAATTAAAAAGGGAAGAAACTTGAAGGGCAAAACGATAATTTTACACAAAATTTGGTCAAAGCTTCCAAAAGAAGCTTTGACTCTCATCTTTATCAACCCAAAACCGTCCTTATCTCCTCTAGCAAGATATTTTCTTCTCCTTCTTGAAGCTTCCAACGCCATTTTCATGTCAAGTTCATGAAAATCAATTTTTTTCACGTGATTTTCCTTGTTTCTTCTCATTTCCTTTCTTTTCTTAATTCTTTCTTCTCCAAACTTCTTGGGCACTAAACATGAAGCTTTTAACCCCAATTTCCAGCACATCTAAACCCTAGGAGAAGAAGAAAGAAAAAGAGAGAAAGGAAGAAAAAGCTTGGTTTTGTAATTCAAGCAAGCTAAGGTAAGGATTTTGTGTTTTAAGTTCATGGTTGGTTAAATCCTTGGAAAAATAATGAGTGAATCATTTCGTGGCAGCTATGATGGCCATGGGTGTGAGGGAATTATGAATTTTATTGGGTGAAATCCAAGCTAAAACCAAGTGGTAAGCTTTATGCTATAATTTGAAGCCTATGATTGGTTTACGATGGTGAGAATGATTGTGTGCAATATGTAATGTTATTGTGGTGTCATGGGTATGATTGAAAGGTAATTATATTAATTGGAAATTTGGAAAAAAAATGAATTGTGTGGATATATGTGTTGTTAGGAAAAGCTTAAAAGGGTTGTGGATGTTGGTGTGTATGAATGGATATTGATGTTATGCTTAGTGGCAACATGTAAATGAGAATAGTGTTACATGTAAACTTAGAAAGTGTTTGATGGAAGTAAATTTGTAGTTGCTGCCATATGTTAGCTAATTGTTGTGAAAATGATGGTTAAACTTGATAAATATCCTTAGACAAGGTTAATATCTATGTTAGAGTTGTAAACAAGTTGCTGATATCTATAATCTAAAGAATTACGAAAGTAAAGGATAAAGGTAACTTTGGTAAAAATATGTCAAGATATAAGTTAGTTGAATAAGGATTCATAATGGAAGGAAAAAGAGAAGTAGGAATGATGTACACTAAAGGTATTGCATTTGTATGGTTGCTAGGAAGTTCAAAGGTAAAGTTAGAGTACTGTGGTGGTGTGTCCGGGGAAATAACGAGCGACCGACAAGTAAGAATAGCTAGATACACCTCCGAACAAATAGCGATTTAATGTCCCGCTATCGTAAGGTGAGTGAACTTGCATTAAAATGTTTTGGGATATACACATTTATATTTGATTGAATCCCCTAAAACGTTTGTTGGTTTTTCTTCAAAAACTCGCATGGGAACAAGCCCTTATGAAATGTTTTTATGTTATGAAATGTGTAACACCCGACCCTAAATTATCTGTGATATATCATTCACATGCTTTGGATAGCATGTTTGTATATTGAATTGCCCCGAAAAACAAGTTAAATGACTGTGTTGCCTCTAATGGTACGGTTTAGTCAAATAAGTCTTGAACTAGTTTAAACAGAGAATCGAGGATGAATTTGAGAAAACTAAAACCCATGGGTTGATTTAAAATGAGGATTCAGAGTTTGAGGTCCGATATGGAGTTAATCCGGACTTTAAGTATTCCAGGGGCAAAATGGTAATTTGCCACCTGAAGATGAATATGGAATTTTTTTTTAATCCCGTTTGATTAAGATTGATTATATTAAACTTATTGGAGTATAATTTGAGGGTTTGGCAGTGAAAAAGGTTAATTTCAGTTATTTCTAGAGTGTAGGGGTAAAATCGTAATTTTTCCACCCACGGACAAAATTTGAGATTTTGAGAGAATTTAGATCAAATTTAACAAATTGGAGAATGGTATGAGTATAAGGGATGAAAAATATGTCAATGGGCAATTTTTCAGTTTTTGGGGTAAAAATGTAATTTTTGACTTTTACGGGGGTAAAAGTGTAAATTTCAAAAATTACTCCACCAAGACTTTGGATAAGTCTGAGAATTTTATCTAAGCTATGGATATGTGGGACAAGTGTATGGTGAAAATTTAGAAATAAATGGATGGCTAGAATTTAAGGAATTGATAAAACAAAAAAAATGAATAAAATAATATCATATTATTTTAGCCTTTAAAAATGTCAAAATTCCAGAATTCTCATCTTCTTCAGCTGTCCAAACCAGGAGAGAAAAAGGGGGAAAAGAAATAAGAACCCTAGCTGAAAAAATTTGGGGAAAATCAAGAGAAATCAAGAAATCAAGCATTAAAAAGGTAAATTTCATTGATTTTCCTTGTGATTTTCACTACCCATGCATTTTTTTCTCATTTCCATGCAAAATTAGAAAGTGGGTATGGACACCCATGCTGGCCAAACCTCCATGGATGAGTTTTGAGCTTGAGTTTTGGTTGATTTTAATTGAATTAAGTGATTTTAGTTAGGTTATATTGAAATATAGCAAAAATAAGCTAGAGAAATAATTTTCTCCCATTGAAACCCATTATGCCGAATTTTCTAGGGGAATATTGGCTACTGATCTTGATGTTTATTTGAGAAATTATGATGAATAATGATGAATTATGAGCCTAGAAAAATAATGGGAATTTTTGGAGCAAAAATATGAATTTTTACCCAATAGGGGTATTTTCGTAATTTGCTATCGGGACTGATAATTTGCACCACACTGAGGAACATTAAGTTAATTTGGGTGCAATTGAGGTATAGAAATTGAAAAAAATTAATTTGTAGTTTAAACGGACGCGTATATCGATTTATCGGGTAAAAAATCGAAATAGGCTAACATCTCGTTTAGGCAAAATTTAAACATTTTGCACTTCATATCATGCATTAGTAGTATAAATTAGTTTATTTTGGTTTAGTACCAAAGTAGTAAACCTCTTAATTGTACAATTTGTCAAGGTGGTGAATCCTCTGGCAAGGGCAAAAAAATCGCACTCGAGGAGTAATAGTTGGAGTACTCGAATTTAGTTCTCAGAAACTGTGAGTAAACTTATTATCGTCTTAATTATTTAGAGTAGTTTTATACAATTGTGTGATTTTATGAAAAATGGGTTTAAATGGTAAATTACTATGTTTTAAGAGAAATTGTGATTTTATAAAATGATTTTGTAAATTTTCTGAAAAATCGAATACTGATTTTGAAAATAGAGTAATTGGAGACTACCTGCTTGTGTTGTAAATTTATGGTTTTAAATTGAATGGCTTATGACAATAAATGAGCATGAATGGCTAAACTGATTTTGGTGTTAGAATTATTTGTACTGTGTATTTAGCCTTGAGAGGCTAGGTTACGATTAATTGCCATGTCATGCAGAAAAAGATTTTATAAATCAGGTGGTAGATAAAAGATTAGCTACTGCAGTAGTGGGGGGTTTCGTGGGCCAGCCTATTAGAGGGGCACGGTAAACTTCTTTATATTTTCACCTCGGTCGTAGAGGAGCGTAGGGTATCTCCTGAGGTGGGCTTTTTGAGTGCACTTAACGTGGACCACCGCGTGAGAGTGAGACTCAGCCAACGCCAAGGAACGACTATGTTTCAAAATAAAAATATGATTTATGCGAAATATGACTTTTTAACAACCTTGGCGGACTCGGTTGGATAGCCCAGGTCCAGGTGTCACCGAGTACAGGATTTGACATGAGCCAAGTTTTGAGTAATTCACGAGCCATATTGATTATTTGGTTGAAATGAATATTCGTGATGTGAAAATTTTGCTCTAGTTAATTATTTTTTAATTGTCTCCATTTACTCGTCTTTAGATAGTTTAGATGGTGTCTGTTTACTCACTGGGATTTTATAATCTCACCACCCTCAATTCCCCACATTTCAGGTCCGGGATAGTCGGTAGATAGCCGATTGCATCAAGGACTTCAATTAGTCTTGCATTGTCAAAATTATAGGTTCACAGACTCGCATCTTATTTGTTAGTTGGGGGCTCACGTGTCATTGTAAAAGTAATTTTATACTTTAGTTATTTGATTTAAAATATGTATGAACATATTTAGCTTTTATACCATATTTTTGGCGAGTTTCGGTATTATCGAAGAAAAATGACAAAAATACCCCTGTGAGCCAGAAAATAATATTTTATTGTTTTGATTTGGAAACGACTTATGATTTCTTGAAATGTAAGATTTAATAACTGTCGCTCACCGAGGAGATGCGGAAGCTGATGCTAAGCCTTGCGGGGTTTCGATTGGCATTCGGGGTAATGAGTGTCTATTGGGACGTCGCGACAGTTGTCACGGGCCCGATGGGAGTTTCGGGTCATGACAAAATGGATAGTGTGATGAATCCATGTATTTTTGTATAATATTGATATATATATATATATATATATATATATATATATATATACTATGTCATAAATGGTACATTGTGTGACAAAATGCAACCATGCATGTGCGGGGTAAGTGTGCACCTACCGGTGATGACATGGTGAGGGAGATGGATGGTGATATTGCCTGTGTGCACGATGTGGGGGGATGCACACGATGGCATTAGCTGTGCACGATGTGGGGGGATGCACACGATGATGATACCGCTTGTGCATGATGTGGGGGGATGCATAAAGCAATGATATTGCTTGTTCACGATGTTGGGGGGATGCACACCATGACTCCGGCTATGTGCACGATATGCGGGGATGCACATGAGCTTGGTGAGACGGGGTGTCCAGCTATGTGCACGATGTGGGGGGATGCACATGAGCTGGGTGAGATGGTAGTGTATGTGCTTATATATATATATATATATACATATTTACTATATAGAGATGTTTGGATTTAATATGTGATTGCATTAACTGTTGAAAACTTGAGTATTGTCAAAATGTTCAATTTACTGTGCAATGTGGCCTGACTGAATTTTTTCGGTGGCAGTGAAAGCCCCTTGGATTTTATCTGGCCAGAATTTTGTTGCAGCGAGAATGCCTTTTCGCTGCGATGAGAGTCAATGTCAAGACCCGATACCTCCCTCGAGCCCGTGACAATCGTCGCGGTGTCCCGATAGACACTCATTACCCAGAATGTCAACCGGAACCCCGCAAGGCTTTAATATCAGTTTTTCTTTTCTCATGTGAGTAGTCGTTGCCAAATATCATGCTCTAAAAGATTTTAAGCTATTTCCAACTTAAAACAATAAAAAATTGATTTCTGTCTCACAGGGGCATTTTGATCATTTTTTCTTAAAAATTTTGAAACCAACTAAAAATGTAGTATGCGAGTACAAAACACATAATTCATAATCAAAAATAAGTTTAAAAGTCTAAAACCTTCATTTAAACTGAAATTATGACTATTTGAATATAATAAAAATATTCAATAAAATATTCTATTTTTTTATAAAATAATATTTATAGAGTTACCGGTAAATAATTTTTGTAGCGTAAAAGCGGAATAAATTCATACATACTGTAATATAGATAACCAAAGTATAAAATTTAATTTACAGTGACATGTGGGCCCCTAAATGACAAAAGTGAATGAAGGCTGTGAACCTACGATTTTTTAGGAAGTAAAGCCAACTGTAGCCTTCAACGATATCAGCTATCTACAGCCTATTCTGAGTTTGCAATGGGTGGAAAGAAGGGTGGTGAGATTATATAATCCCAGTGAGACAAACACCATCCAAAATATCTAAAGTCGAGTAAATGGAGACGATTAAAATATTTCATCTCAATATGTAATTCATAACATAAATATTCATTTCATTTAAATAATCAACATTGCTTATAAGTATCTTAAAAACTTGGCTCCTGTCAAAATCATTCTCGGGAATACCTTGGTCGAGGCATTTAACCTAGTCCACCAAGGCTGTTAAAAAGTTTCGTATACACATAAACATATTTTTAGTTTGAAAAACACAGCCATTCCTTGGCGTTAGCGGAGTTCATCATCACGAGGTGGTTCGGTGTGACGTGAACTCTAACCATACCTCAGGAGATACCCAACGCGTCTCTCTGACCGAGGTACATATATAATCGAATTTCGTGCCCCTCTATTAGGCTGGTCCACAGAACCTGCCCACTGCAGCAAGCTAAACCCACCATACAATAAAAATTCAATAGCATGACATGGCAATTTTATCATTATCCAGCCTATCAAGGCAAACAACAATTTATACATTATCAACACAAATACCAATTCAGCCATTCATGCCAATATTGCCGTAAGCCAACCAATTAGAACCATAAATTCACAATACATCAAATGGTCTCCAATTACTCTATTTTCAAAGTCATCATTCAATTTCAAGACAATTTATAAAATCATTTCATTAAACACATTTTGTTTACAAAACCTAAAAATTAACCATTTAAACTCATTTTCCATAACATTCACCAAATCGAATAAAAAGACCACTTTAGATAATTAAAATGATGATAAGGTTACTCACTATTTCGGGAGTTGAACTTTTTAGAGTACTTCGACTATCGATCCTCGGGTATAATTTCTTTGCCCTTATCAGAGGATTCACCACCTAGACATAATGCACAATCAAGCAATTTAACACATTGGTGCTAAACCGTTATAAAACTATATGAATGCATGAAATGGAATGCAAATTGTTCGAATTATCGTCTAAACACGGTGTTCTACACAAATTCAATTGTGCACCAAAAAAAAACGGTATTGGCCTAATTAGATCTATCACTCGATTAATTGGCCAATATGCCCAATGCAACTCCAATTAACTCCATTTTTCTTCCAGTTCTCCAAACCATCAAACACAAGTCAAATAGTATAAAATTTAGCAAAATCATCTTCACATTTTCTCTTGGGAATTTCGGCCATGGTGGGTGAATCAACACTATGATTTTTCCTACTTGATTTTCTCACCGTAATTCATCATTTCCTAACCAATTCAAATGAAATAAAATCAAATCCACCATCCACACTCTACATGGAAAATTCGGCCAATGATGGGTGATGGGAGAAAATGAATTTTTCTTATTTGTTTTTCATGCTACACATCACTAACTATCTAAAAACACTAAAATACATTGAAATCTAACCAAATCAAGCATCAAAACTCCTCCTCCCATGTCTAGCCAGCAAGCTTTCTTTCTCCACCACATAAAATTCTTCAATTATCCATAATAATAATGGGTGAAATTCATGTGCTGGACAAGTGTTGGGTGTGTAAAATTACCATTTTGCCCTTGGGGTGGCAAAATGACTATTTTGCCCTTATGCTCGAAAAAATGCCGGAATTAAAATTCTCACTTCTCAAACTAAAATTATACTCCAAATGATCAATATTAGTCAAAAATTTCATCCAACACTCACATCTTAACCTCGGGTGGCAAAATAACCATTTTACCCCTAGGTCATGAAAATTCCAATTTGACTCCAAATCGGTCCTCAAACTCCGAATCACTATTTTAAGTCATTTTGGGGTTTTAAAATTCTCAATTTCATCTTAAAATCTCTATTTGGACTAGTTCGAGGCTTAATTCAACTTAGTTGCACCACTAGGTACACTACCGTCTTTTGACGATTTTCGGGGCTTTCTAAGTATGCAAGCATCTTGTCAACCACATGCATGACATGGCAAGTATTTTATAAGGTCGAGCTTAACAGTCAATCTATTATGCTTGACTTGCTTGAATTCTACTAAAGTTTTCACTTTTCAACTTCTTTGTTGTTCATGGGTCTTTCGTCATCAAGTGACTCAACAACAAGGATTTGAATGAGGGGTTTTTTTTATAAGAAATAAGCTAAATTGCATTGTTTTTGGAACTTAAGTGCATCATGATTTCCAAACCTTCCTTAACGTTTGCTTGTTCCCTTCCTATGTTTACTCACTGAGTTTATACTCACGTTTTTAAAATTTATGTTTTAGGCTTCCTGAGTTAAAGGTGATTGGACCTAGGATGAGATGCTCCTCCCTATCCATTGTTCGGCAGGTTTAACATGACACTACACGTTAGCAACCGTGCCTAGAGTCACTCCGCTGACGATCAAGGTCTAATTATGTGTATATGAATACTTGATGTGAAATATTAAGATTCATTTGTTAATCTATGTATGTATATAATAGTTGATGATGCCATTATGAATGCATGATTGGGTTTTATGACTTTTTTCAAAGGAACTATATTTGAACACTACGAATTTTGAATTTTAAAGAAACGTGGATTAATGTATAAGATTATACACATAGGCTTGCTTGGGCTTAGTGGGCTCAGCCCATTGGGCCCTTGTGCCGGTCATGGCCCTGGAATTGGATTGTGACAGATTAATGGCACTTAAAAATGATACTGAGCTAATTAGAATCCAAAGCTCGTTAAATGTGATCTTTGATGTGAATGGTATGTGTATATATATGTGTGATATCAAAGACATGATGTATTTAATTGTGGATTTGTATTTTGTCTAATGATGAAGATTTCGAACGTTGATTTAATTTGAGGTTGAGTGGAGTTTTATTCCTTGTGACTATATTTTATGCTTGCATGGATGGTGGTAAGCGAGGACAGTGGTATAAGTCCCACTTGTGATTCCCGCATGTAATGTTTTGATACCATCCATTGAGTAATTTCTGACGATGACTTTAATCCTCCATTAGTTGTTTCAGCATTGAACGTGATTTGTTCTACACTGGATGTTTCGACTCCAAACGTGATCTAACTTTTCATTGATCACTTTAGCACCCTGCGTGATTTGACTCTCCGTCAATGGCTTAGCCTTGAGCGTGATTTGACCGCATCGATTGGTCATAGTATGTGATTCGATTATGTTCAGAGAGTACCACTCAATGACTACAATTTGAATTATGGGTGATATGATATAGCCTCAAGTAGGTAGAGATAAGTTTGGACTCGATGTGATACCTTGGCAACTATGGTGTGCCTATAGAGATTAACTTTAAAATGGCTTTAAGGGTATCTTTAATTCATTATGCCCTATTTGTTGCAACATAGTAGTATAAGTGTGATTTGTAAAATTTATGGAATACTTTCAGGGATGAATGATATGCCCTTAATGTTGGAGATGCTTGTTTGAATACTTTGGTTTCATTGATAATGGAATATATATATATATATATATATATATATGTGTGTGTATGTATGTATATGTTCATTGACACTAATATACTTGATTTATTTGCACCCCTCACTAAGTATTAGATTACTCACCCATTTGTTTGTACCGTGTGTAGATAAATAAGTCACTAGATAGTGTGTGGCTAATGTCGTCCTTTGATAGACTAGTTTTGGCATCCAATATGTCAATCCCAGCTCTACAATATGTTTATTATGCCATTCCTATATAAGAATGCATGTTTGCTTACTTGGGTACCTCGAAAATCGTTAAAGGACGGCAATGTACCAAATGGTACAATTAAGTTGATTTAAGCCTCGAACTAGTCCAAATAGAGATTTTAAGATGAAATTGAGAATTTTAAAACCCCAGAATGACTTAAAATGGTGATTCGGAGTTCGAAGACCAATTTGAAATCAAATTGGAATTTTCTTGACCTAGGGGCAAAATGGTCATTTTGCTACCCGAGGTTAAGATGTGAGTGTTGGATGAAATTTTTGACTAAGATTGATCATTTGGAGTATAATTTGAGTTTGAGAAGTGAAAATTTTTAATTTCAGCATTTTTTCCAGCATAGGGGTAAAATAGTCATTTTGCTACCCAAGGGCAAAATTGTAATTTTACATCACCCAACACTTGTCCAGCACATGAATTTTACCCAATATTATCATGGATAATTAAGAAAATTTAAGTGGTGGAGAGAGACTACTTAATGGGTAAGTATGACACATGGACCATTGGAATCGTGACATGTGTTAAATTTTCATCCATTTATTATTTGGCTTAAAAATCAGCATAAAATCAGCCCATTTCTCTTCATATGGCCAGCCAAAGCAAGAACAAAGGAAGAAAAGAAAGAACAAGAACCCTAGGGTGAAAATTCAAGAGAAAATTAGTGGATTTCAAGTAATCAAGCAATCAAAGGTAAACTTTCTTGATTTTGACTTGTGATCTACCTTTCCCATGCATTATTTTGCATTTTCCATGGTTGAATCACATGATTTCATGATGAGTATCTTGCTGGATGAACACTTAGAGAGAGGTTTTGATGCTTGATTTGGTTAAATTTCAATGTATTTTAGTGTTTTTAGTTGATTGGTGATGTGTAGCATGAAAATCAAGCAAGAAAAATTCATGTTCTTCCATCACCCATCATTGGCCGAATTCTCCATGTGGAATATTGAGGATGATTTTGATTTTATTTCAAGTGATTTGGTTAGGAATTAGTGATTTATGGTGTGAGAATCAAGTAGGAAAAATTATAGTGTTGATGCACCCACCATGGCCGAATTTTCCAAGAAAAAATGTGAGGATGATTTTACCATATTTCAAGTTATTTAACTTGTGTTTGATGGTTTGGAGAACTGGAAGAAAAATGGAGTTAATTGGAGTTAAATTGGACATATTGGCCAATTAATCAGGTGATAGATCGAATTAGGCTAATACTGTTTTATTTAGGTACACAATTGAATTTGTGTAGAACACCGTGTTTAGACGATAATCCGAATAATTTACATCCCATTTCATGCATTAGTATAGAGCCTGAATTGGTTTCATAACAATTTAGCACAAATGTAGTAAATGGCTTATTGTGCATTATGTTTAGGTGGTGAGCATTCTGGCAAAAGTAAAGAAATAGTACCCGAGGATCAAGAATCGAAGTACTCGAAATTCGACTCTCAAAATAGTGAGTAACTTTACTATCGTCTTAATTATCTAAAGTGGTTTTTATCTAATTTTGTGATTTTATGGAAAATGAGTTTAAATGGTAAATCTTTATGTTTTATAAACAAAATGATTTTATAAATTGTATTGAAATTGAATGATGGCTTTGAAAATAGAGTAATTGGAGACCATTTGATGTATTGTGAATTTATGGTTCTAATTGATTGGCTTATGGCAATATTGGCATGAATGGCTGAATTGGTATTTGTGTTTAAAATGTAAAACTGTTGTTTGCCTTGATAGGCTGGATAATGATAAAATTGCCATGTCATGCTGTTAAATTTTATTGAATTGGTGGGTTATTGATTAGTCGCTACAGTGGACGAGTTTCGTGGATCAGACTATTAGAGGGGGCATGGTAACCCTATTATATTCATACCTCAGTATGAGAGGCGCGGATGGATAACTCCTGAGGTTAACACTTTAGAGTTCACTTCACGTCAAACCACCACGTGAGGGTGAATTCAGCCAACGCCAAGGAACGGCTATGTTTTCAAAATAAAAACATAATTCATACGTACATAACTTTTTAATAGACTTGGCGGACTCGGTTAGTGAAATACCCCATACTTTGATATAGTGAAAAATAAAGTTGATCGAATGCAAATTGAGGTCAATTAAAATGTTTAGAAGTGATAAAAGACGAAAGGAGTAGTTTAGGATAAAATATTCCGCAAGTGAGAAAATAATAATAAAATAATAATAATTTTATCGGAAGAGAATTTGTGAGATAAAAGGTGATTTGGAAGTCAAGTGAGGCACAATAAGGTATTTTGGGTACCAAGGAGACAAGATAAAATTTTTAGAATAAAATAATATTAAAATATTAATATTTAGTTGGATGTCGAAATCAGTCATGAAGAAGGATCATATGATTGATCCAAGTGGAGGAGAAGATGACAAGCCCGACTCTACAAAAATATTTCTTGTGACATACATGTGGTGGATAGCATGTTTGCATGCTAAGAGAGTCTCGAAAAATTTACAAAAGTCGGTATTGTACCTAGACGTACAACAAAGTTGATTTAAGCCTCGAACTAGATCCAATACAGAATTTATGATGAAATTAAGAATTTTAAAGTCCCAGAATGGTTTAATATGGTGATTCGGAGTTCGAGGATCAATTTGGAGTCAAATCAAAATTTTCGCTATCCAGGGGCAAAATGGTCATTTGCCACTTGGGGACAAAATGAGAATTTTAGAAAAGATTTTTTTGGCCCCATTTGACTTATTGGAGTAAGATTTGAGGTTTAGAAGTGAAAATTTTTAATTTCGGTATAATTTGGAGTAAAAAGGTAAAATGGTAATTTTACCACCCCAGGGGCAAAATTGTAATTTTCCACCACCAGGACATTTTTCCAGCACATGGTCTTCCTTTATCCTCATTTTGACCATTGACTAATTGTGTGGTGGAGATAAAAAGTATTAAAATTTTAAAATTTTAAAAATGGACCAATAAGAAAATGACATGTGTCATACCTTTATTATTTTATTATTTCTTATTAAAAAGGCATAAAATCAGCCCATTTTCTTCATATGGCCGGCCAAGCAAGGAAGAGAGAGAAAGAGAGGAAGAACAAAGGGAAAAACAAGAAAACCTAGGTGGAAAATTCAAAGAAAAAGTGAAGAAATTAAGGAAACAAGCTAGGTAAGTTAGAATTTCTTTAGTTCTCCTTGATACCTAACTTACCCATGCTTTTGTTCTTGATTTCCATGGTTGAATATTGAGTTATTATGATGAATTCAATTCTGAAAAAATGGGTTAGGAGAGAGAAAGTTGTTAGATTAATTTGATTTTAAGTTATGTTAGTGTTTTAAGTTAGTTTAGCATATTTAGAAACAAAACAACAAGAAAAGAACTTATTTTCTCCCATAACCATTAATGGCCGAATTTATCATGTGCTGTGTCACGACCCGGAACTCCCCATCGAGTCCGTGATAACCGCCGCGAAGCCTCACAAACATTCTTCACCCCGAATGTCGATCGAAACCTTGCAAGACTCTTGTATCAGCTTTCGCACTTCCCCGGTGAGCAATAATTATCAAATAATCAAAATACGAAGGATTACAAATCATTTCCAAATCATAAGATAACATTTTTTTTGGCTCACAGGGGCATTTTCGTTATTTTTATCGAAAACCTCGAAACTTGCTAAAAATGAAGTAGATAAGCCGAAAATATATATTTAATGATTTAAAAACAAATTAATTATCTAAAACATTCATTTGAAGTGAAAATTTGACCATTTGAATATACTAAAAATATTTAATAAAATAAACTATTTTCTTGTAAAATAATTTTCATAAAACTATCAGTACATAATTCTTATAGCGTAAAAGATAATTATGTTCATATATACTATAAAGCAAATAACCAAAGCATAAATTTTTTTTTACAGTAACACGTGGGCCCACATCTATCTAAAATGCATCGGAAGTTGGAAACCTACAGCTTTTATAGATTCGAGTCCAAATGAAGGTCATTGTCAAAGTCAGCTGACTATGGAATTCCCCGAGCCTGAAATGTGAGGAAATGACGGTGGTGAGATTATAAAATCCCAGTGAGTAAACAGATACCATCTAAACTATCTAAAGTCGAGTAAATTGAGACAATTAAAATAAATCATCATACTGCAATTTCATTACCTTTCAACTCTTTTCAACCAAATAAAATCAATCCATAAAAATCGAGTAATCAACTTGACTTATGAATTTCTTAAAACTTTGGCTCGTGCCAAAACTCATACTCGGTGATACCTGGCGCAGGGCATCTAACTGAGTCCGCCAAGGTTGTTAAAATTTTGTATACACTTAAAATATATTTTAGTTTGAGAAAAATACAGTTGTTCCTTGGTGTTGGTTGAGTTCCCCTTCACGTGGTGATTTGGCGTGAAGTGAACCCTAAGCTTTACCCCAGGAGATACTCTACATGCCTCTCCGTTCGAGGTAATAATATAATGGAGTTTACTGTGCCCCTCTAATAGGCTGGTCCACGGAAGCCCCTCTGCAGTAAATAATTAATATATAATGTACCAATCAATAAAATTCATTCTAGCATGACATGGCAATTTATCGCAACCTAGCCTCTCAAGGCTGAATACACAGTATAAATAATTCTAACACCAAAATCAGTTTAGCCATTCATGCTCATTTATTATCATAAGCCATTCAATTCAAAGCCATAAATTTGCAACACGAACTAGCAGTCTCCAATTACTCTATTTTCAAAACCAATATTCGATTTTTCAGAAAATTTATAAAATCATTTTATAAAATTACAATTTCTCTTAAAACATAGCAATTTACCATTTAAACCCATTTTCCATAAAATCACACAGTTGTATAAAACTACTCTAGATAATTAAGACGATAATAAGTTCACTCACAGTTCTAGGAGTCGATGTACTCCTAATCCCAATCTCCAAGCACAATCTTTGTACTTTTACCAGTGTACTTTGCTCACCACCTATCCACAATGTACAGTACATAATTCACCACATCAATACTTGACCATTATAAAATCAATTTAGGCTCAGTATATATGCATGATATGATATACAACTTATCCGACTACCGCTTAAATGCGGTGTTGACCTAATTCGGCCTATTATCTCCAATTTAACTCCAAATCAATTCTTCTCACTTTCTACACTCCAATTATAACTAAATTACCTCCATGACTGTGAATGAGATTCAATTTATCAGTCTCGGTAGCAAATTACGAAAATACTCCTAGTGGGTAAAAATCGTATTTTTGCTCCAAAAATTTCCATTATTTTTCTAGGCTCATAATTCATCATTTCTTAACCAATTCTCCTAAAATGAAAATCAAATTTATCCTCACTCAACACATGATAAATTCGGCCATTAATGATTGTGGGAGAAAATAAATTATTTTCTTGTTGTTTTGTTTCTAAATATGCTAAACTAACTTAAAACACTATCATAACTTAAAATCAAATTAATCTAACAACCTTCTCTCTCCTAACCCATTTTTCAGAATTGAATTCATCATAATAACTCAATATTCAACCATGAAAATCAAGAACAAAAGCATGGGTAAGCTAGGTATCAAGGAAAACTAAAGAAATTCTAACTTACCTAGCTTATTTCTTTGATTTCTTCACTTTTTCTTTGACTTTTTCACCTAAGTTTTCTTGTTTTTCCCTTTGTTCTTCCTCTCTTTCTCTCTCTTCCTTGCTTGGCCGGCCATATGAAGAAAAGGGGCTGATTTTATGCCTTTTTAATTAGAAAGAATAAAATAATAAAGGTATGACACATGTCATTTTCTTATTGGTCCAATTTTTAAAATTTTAATCCTTTTTATCTCCACCACACAATTAGTCAATGGTCAAAATGAGGATAAAGGAAGACCATGTGCTGGAAAAATGTCCTGGTGGTGGAAAATTACAATTTTGCCCCTAGGGTGGCAAAATTACCATTTTACCTTTTTACTCCAAATTATACTGAAATTAAAATTTTTCACTTCTAAATCTCAAATCTTACTCCAATAAGTCAAATTATACTCCAATAAGTCAAATGGGGCCAAAAAAAATCTTTTCTAAAATTTTCATTTTGTCCCCAAGTGACAAATGACCATTTTACCCCTAGATAGTGAAAATTTCGATTTGACTCCAAATTGATCCTCGAACTCCGAATCACCATATTAAACCATTCTGGGACTTTAAAATTCTTAATTTCATCGTAAATTCTCTATTTGATCTAGTTCAAGGCTTAAATAAACTTTATTGTACCTCTAGGTACAATACCGACTTTTGTAAATTTTTCGTGACTCTCCTAGCATGCAAACATGCTATCCATCATATGTATGTCATGATAAATATTTTTATAGAGTCGGGCTTGTCATCTTCTCCCTCACTTGGATCAACCATATGATCCTTCTTCTTGATTGACTTCGACATCCGGCTAAATATTATTTTATTCTAAAAATTTTATCTTATCCCCTTGGTACCCAAAATACCTTATTATGCCTCACTTGACTTCCAAATCCCCTTTTATCTCACAAATTCTCCTCCAATAAAATTATTATTATTTTATTATTATTTTTTCACTTGCGAAATATTTTATCCTAAACTACTCCTTTCGTCTTTTATCACTTCTAAACATTTTAATTGACCTCAATTTGCATTCGATCAACTTTATTTATCACCATATCAAAGTATGGGGTATTTCAATCTCCCCCACTTAAATAGAATTCGTCCTCGAATTCCCGTCGATGTTGCGTTATCAATCTCCTTCTATGATCCTACTCATTTTTCCTTCTATAGGGACATTCAATTTATTCACCTCGTTCACCTTCAGTTCAATTAAATGCTTTATTTATGGCAATTATTATCCTTTGGAACTGAATCAGTAATACTTTTCACAACCATGATCTCTTATATCGAGACACTAAGCATGCCTTTATCACCATTATTAAATTTGAACCATAACTTCACCTCAATTATACTGATTTCGATCACATATCATACTTACTTATGTATACTTAATCATCATTTTATTAATTCGCTCCGTGCCAAATTTCTCAACCTTGATTCATCCATCTTATACTGGTCCATACCCTTCCTTTAATAGAGTTCCATTAAGAACTTAAACAATTTAAGGTTTACCTTCAAAGTCATTCATAACTTTAATCGTTCATTACATGTCCGTTAACACTTTAGCTCACTAACCTCTTTGGACACTATTTGAAAATCTCCCAATTACCGAGAACCATTCTTCACTTCAGTTAGTAAAATTATCAATTTCGTATATACATATATACATGCATTTTCAAATGTCAACATCTCTCTTTATATATAGGAATCCATGTGTTCACATGCTTTGGACTACATTCCCCCTTTATTCATCCGTATCCCAATCCTAGTTTCAATATAATAATTCTTATAGTGCATGTCAACCTTCTTATTATACTTGTATATAACTTCATATCATTCATATCATTTCCAACCATATGTTTGAGTTTCCTTATACTATATATCATTCATCACAATGTCATCTCCATTGAATTATAATCTATTATGCGTGTATGCTTTATAATCCTATTGATGCCTCAAAGATTTATCTCAACTTGATCATTGCATCTCATGCAATACCACAATTCCTAAGAGTCATCCTTTTGTCCTTAATCATCTTTCATGCCTCTATATTACCTTGTATCTTTCTTGCATTACGATATTGATTTGTCACTTAAGACTCGAACCCATTTGAATCATGTATGCCTTAAGCATTTTCGAATTCCAATTTCCATAATATATTAGGAAAGATTCATTATCTGACTTCATTTTCAAGGTCAACTTCTATCATCCCTTGTTCCACTCCTTCATATGAACATAACATCATTCTTCCTTAACTAATTTATAAATTGTACTTGAAATTGTAAAACTTAAAACTAGATTCTCCTCAAGTATTTTTCAATACTAATACTAATATCACTCTTAGCTTACAGCTTCCTCTTTATAATCACATAACTTAGTGCTTGCTTTAACGAGATCCAGAGCAAAACTTCTCTTGAGTATTTCCTTGGGAATATCTATCTTAAACTTATGTCTCACAGCATGTGATCCCTTAACTTGTGATTTAGCCATTAGGCTTCTCAGCAAGTTTTAAAAATTTTACGTTTCATACTTGCTGTGTATGATTAGAATCTCTTCTCAAAGATGTTTATGTATTCCTAAAACACTTACTCTTAAAGATATATAAATACGTACTCATCCATTCAATCCCTAACTCATCTTCATAGGTTTCTAGGGTGTCACACAATTAGCCTCATGTGGTTCCTAACTCTTGTCATTTTACTGTATCAAAACAGATATTACAAATTCTCATAATGATATTCTATATAAACTGATTTTCTATACCAGTCTCGTAATTCTTCCTTCACACTTTCATTACTTGGTATCTCATCCCAATATAGTCATCTCAAGAATCTTTCAATTTTTTTTCTTTTAATTATATGCCTATATACAAGGCAATAAAGAAGTTTTTCAATGCATTTGGGTAAACATTCTCCAGAATTTTTAAAACTCCCAGATAACAAAACATAATGACCAACAACCAAAATTCAATTTGTAAGCTCATTATCGTGTCACTCCCATCTTACTCATGCATCATAAGCGTGAGGTATTCGAAGCATCACAGCGTTGAACAGTCAATGCTATTGGAAATTTTCTCATCAAAGCTATTTGTCCGCATTCAAAGTCACCACATCAATCATTCTTAACCAGTGGTTTCCCTTCTAGATATATATCATGAGTTCCATAAGTATAGGTACCTTCTATTTTCTTGTCATACACACTAAGCCAGATTAATACTTTCATCTCATGTCATCTTTTGATGTTTATCAACATTCATAAAATTCCACCTCAAAACATCCTTTCCATACAGTGTAATAAATTCAAAATACATATACCACTCCACACATAAGTTGCCTACTATCTACAACTTTCCTCAAATTTATTGTCATCCCTATCCAATTATCTTCTTTGTCTTATACTCCAATAATTTTATTGACTTTCGGTATAATTAACTATGAAAACAGCCCAGTTTTCTCCTCACTTTATTCTCGCAATCCTTACTGAATCAAAATTTTATATTCCCCATATTCCATAATTTAACTTCATTGGGTTATTTTTGGCCCAACTATTGCCTCATAGTGTCATAACATCACTGAATAATCCCCTTCATGCTTAAATTACAATCATTAACGTAATCACATTATCCATTCCGAATGTCATTTATAACCTTATTGCTTCCTTCTATAACTTTCCTCAATAATTATATCACCAATTTATCTTTATTATACTAAAAGATTCTCATACATATCCAATTATTTAAACTGCTATTTTACATTACGTTCGAGTCATAGAAAATAAAAGCCACTCCTAACTCCTTTACACAGGTAACTACTACATTTTCCCTTAAACGACACTTGCCTAGATTTATGACAATACAACTTCAACTAAAGTATTAAACATCTTTAGGCTCTTCATTGTCCTGATCCAGGCACATCAATGGATCCTCTTCCTCCTGAAATTTTCTCCTTTGTTCTTCAATTTAGGCTTGTTGTATTCTCCTACGTTCCTCATCACTTATCGATGCAGCATTTCTTACACAACCGGGAGGAAAATGTCGTACAACGTTCACCCCCTTCCTAAGACGAATATCTCCCCTTCCAATTGCCTTCCTCGTATGTTCTCTATGGTACTCTTCAGATTGTTTCAAAAGGAAATCTATTTCAGTTTTCAGAATATTGGAGCTACTCTCACTTTCAAAATTCTGGCTACTCTCAAAGCTTTCCTTATTATGAACCCATTCTGCTAAGTTTCGATGAATTCTGTTATTAGGAATTCGAGATGGACCACCTTCAGAATCACTTGTATCAAGGTGCCATTTGCTTCTAGCCGTAGAATCTAGAGATCCCTCGCTATCACTATGAGAGGTATCGAGACTACCACCTCTTTTAGACATGGTGTGTATGTCACTAGTGCACCTCAAAACCTATATGCAATCAAATAGTAATTGTTTAATTATTTATGCATCTCAAAAATAGGTAGATTTCTATATGTAGATGCATATATTCTATTCAATCTAACCTAACTTAACTTAACTTAACTTATCTTAACTTAACTAGACTTGGGGCCACGCAGTGTCAGTGTGAATTTTTTAAAACAACCTTAAAATCAAAAACTTTAAAATCCAAAGCTTTCAAATCAAAATATCTGATCTTTAAACCATGCTCTGATACCAATCTAAATTGTCACGACCTGAAACTCCCCATCGAGCCCGTGACAACCGCCGCGAAGCCTCGACAAACATTCTTCACCCCGAATGTCGATCGAAACCTCGCAAGGCTCTCGTATTAGCTTTCGCACTTCCCCGGTGAGCAATAATTATCAAAAAATCAAAATACGAAGGATTACAAATCATTTCCAAATCATAACATAACATTTTTTTTTGCTTACAGGGGCATTTTCGTCATTTTTGTCAAAAACCTCAAAACTTGCTAAAAATGAAGTAGGTAAGTCGAAAATATATATTTAATGATTTGAAAACAAATTAATTATCTAAAACATTCATTTGAAGTGAAAATTTGACCATTTGAATATACTAAAAATATTCAATAAAATAAACTATTTTCTTGTAAAATAATTTTCATAAAACTATCGGTACATAATTCTTATAGCGTAAAAGATAATTATATTCATATATACTATAAAGCAAATAACCAAAGCATAAAATTTCTTTTATAGTGACACGTGGGCCCACATCTATCCAAAATGTATCGGAAGCTGGAAACCTACAGCTTTTACCGATTCGAGTCCAAACGAAGGTCCTTGTTAAAGTCAGCTAACTATGGAATTCCCCGAGCCTGAAATATGAGGAAATGAGGGTGGTGAGATTATAAAATCCCAGTGAGTAAACAGATACCATCTAAACTATCTAAAGTCGAGTAAATAGAGACAATTAAAATAAATCATCATACTGTAATTTCATTACCATTCAACTCATTTCAACCAAATAAAATCAATCCATAAAAATCGAGTAATCAACTTGACTTATGAATTTCTTAAAACTTTGGCTCGTGCCAAAACTCATACTCGGTGATACCTTGCGCAGGGCATCTAACCGAGTCCGCCAAGGCTGTTAAAATTTTGTATACACTTAAAATATATTTTAGTTTGAGAAAAATACAGTCGTTCCTTGGTATTGGTTGAGTTTCCCTTCACGTGGTGGTTTGGCATGAAGTGAACCCTAAGCTTTACCCCAGGAGATACCCTACGCGCCTCTCCGTTCGAGATAATAATATAATGGAGTTTACCGTGCCCCTCTAATAGGCTGGTCCACGGAATCCCCTCTGCAGTAAATAATTAATATATAATCCACCAATCAATAAAATTCATTCTAGCATGACATGGCAATTTATCGCAACCTAGCCTTTCAAGGCTGAATACACAGTATAAATAATTCGAACACCAAAATCAGTTTAGCCATTCATACTCATTTATTATCATAAGTCATTCAATTCAAAACCATAAATTTGTAATACAAACTAGCAGTCTCCAATTACTCTATTTTCAAAACCAATATTCTATTTTCCAGAAAATTTATAAAATCATTTTATAAAATTACAATTTCTCTTAAAACATAGCAATTTACCATTTAAACCCATTTTCCATAAAATCACACAGTTGTATAAAACTACTCTAGATAATTAAGACGATAATAAGTTAACTCACAGTTTTAGGAGTCGATGTACTCCTAATCCTAGTCTCCAAGCACAATCTTTGTACTTTTACCAGTGTACTTTGCTCACCACCTATCCACAATGTACAATACATAATTCACCACATCAATACTTGACCATTATAAAATCAATTCAGGCTCAGTATATATGCATGATATGATATACAACTTATCCGACTACTGCTTAAATGCGGTATTGACCTAATTCGGCCTATTATCTCCAATTTAGCTCCAAATCAATTCTTCTCACTTTCTACACTCCAATTATAACTAAATTACCTCCATGACTGTGAATGAGATTCAATTTATCAGTCTCGGTAGCAAAATTACGAAAATACCCCTAGTGAGTAAAAATCGTATTTTTGCTCCAAAAATTTCCATTATTTTTCTAGGCTCACAATTCATCATTTCTTAACCAATTCTCCTAAAATGAAAATCAAATTTATCCTCACTCAACACATGATAAATTCGGCCATTAATGATTGTGGGAGAAAATAAATTCTTTTCTTGTTGTTTTGTTTCTAAATATGCTAAACTAACTTAAAACACTAACATAACTTAAAATCAAATTAATCTAACAACTTTCTCTCTCCTAACCCATTTTTCAGAATTGAATTCATCATAATAACTCAATATTCAACCATGAAAATCAAGAACAAAAGCATGGGTAAGCTAGGTATGAAGGAAAACTAAAGAAATTCTAACTTACCTAGCTTGTTTCCTTGATTTCTTCACTTTTTCTTTGAATTTTTCACCTAGGTTTTCTTGTTTTTCCCTTTGTTCTTCCTCTCTTTCTCTCTCTTCCTTTCTTGGCCGGCCATATGAAGAAAATGGGCTGATTTTATGCCTTTTTAGTAGAAACAATAAAATAATAAACGTATGACACATGTCATTTTCTTATTGGTCCATTTTTAAAAATTTTAAAATTTTAATCCTTTTTATCTCCACCACACAATTAGTCAATGGTCAAAATGAGGATAAAGGAAGACCATGTTCTGGAAAAATGTCCTGGTGGTGGAAAATTACAATTTTGCCCCTGGGGTGGCAAAATTACCATTTTACCCTTTTACTCCAAATTATACCGAAATTGAAATTTTTCACTTCTAAACCTCAAATCTTACTCCAATAAGTCAAATTATACTCTAATAAGTCAAATGGGGCTCAAAAAAGTCTTTTCTAAAATTTCCATTTTGTCCCCAAGTGACAAATGACTATTTTGCCTTTGGATAGCGAAAATTTCGGTTTGACTTCAAATTGATTCTCAAACTCCGAATCACCATATTAAACCATTCTGGGACTTTAAAATTCTTAATTTCATCGTAAATTCTCTATTTGATCTAGTTCGAGGCTTAAATCAACTTTATTGTACCTCAAGGTACAATACCGACTTTTGTAAATTTTTCGGGACTCTCCTAGAATGCAAACATGCTATCCATCACATGTATGTCATGATAAATATTTTTATAGAGTCGGGCTTGTCATCTTCTCCCCCACTTGGATCAACCATATGATCCTTCTTCTTGATTGACTTCGACATCCGACTAAATATTAATATTTTAATATTATTTTATTAATAAAATAATATTTTATTCTAAAATTTATCTTGTCTCCTTGGTACCCAAAATACCTTATTATGCCTCACTTGACCTCCAAATCCCCTTTTATCTCACAAATTCTCCTCCGATAAAATTATTATTATTTTATTATTATTTTTTCACTTGCGAAATATTTTATCCTAAACTAGTCCTTTCGTCTTTTATCACTTCTAAACATTTTAATTGACCTCAATTTGCATTCGATCAGCTTTATTTATCACCATATCAAAGTATGGGGTATTTCATGTTGAGTGAGGATAAATTTGATTTTCATTCTAGGAGAATTGGTTAAGAAGTGATGAATTATGAGCCTAGAAAAATAATGAAAATTTTCGGAGCAAAAATATGATTTTTACCCACTAAGGGTATTTCGTAATTTGCTATCGAGACTGATAAATTGAATCTCATTCACAGTCATTGAGGTAATTTAGTTATAATTGGAGTGTAGAAAGTGAGAAGAATTGATTTGGAGTTAAATTGGAGATAATAGGTTGAATTAGGTCAGCACCGCATTTAAACGGTAGTCTGATAAGTTGTATGTCATATCATGCATATATACCGAGCCTAAATTGATTTTATAATGGTCAAGCATTGATGTGATGAATTATGTATTGTACATTGTGGATAGGTGGTGAGCAAAATACACTGGTAAAAGTACAGAAATTGTGCTTGGAGACTGGGATTAAGAGTACATCGACTTCTAGAACAGTGAGTAAACTTATTATCGTCTTAATTATCTAAAGTAGTTTTATACAATTGTGTGATTTTGTGGAAAATGGGTTTAAATGGTAAATTGCTATGTTTTAAGAGAAATTGCGATTTTATAAATTTTCTGAAAAATTGAATACTGGTTTTGAAATAGAGCAAGTGGAGACTGCCTGCTTGTGTTGCAAATTTATGGTTTTGAATTGAATGGCTTATTATAATAAATGAGCATGAATGGCTAAACTAATTTTGGTGTTAGAATTATTTATACTGTGTATTCAGCCTTGAGAGGCTAGGTTGCGATAAATTGCCATGTCATGCTAGAATGAATTTTATTGATTGGTGGATTATATATTAATTATTCACTGCAGAGGGGGTTCCGTGGACCAGCCTATTAGAGGGGTACGGTAAACTCCAATATATTCTTACCTCGAATGGAGAGGCGCGTAGGGTATCTCCTAGGGTAAAGCTTAGGGTTCACTTCACTCTAAACCACCACGTGAAAGGGAACTCAGCCAATGCCAAGGAACAACTGTATTTTCTCAAACTAAAAATATGTTTTAAGTGTATACGAAATTTTAACAGCCTTGGCGGACTCGGTTGGATGCCTTGTGCAAGGTATCACCGAGTATGAGTTTTGGCACGAGCTAAAATTTTAAGGAATTCATAAGCCAAGTTGATTTCTCGATTTATATGGATTGATTTTATTTGGTTGAAATGAGTTGAAAGGTAATGAAATTACGGTATGATGACTTATTTTAATTGTCTCCATTTACTCGACTTTAGATAGTTTAGATGGTATTTTGTTACTCACTGGGATTTTATAATCTCACCACCCTCATTTCCTCACATTTCAGGCTCGGGGAATTCCATAGTTAGCTGACTTTGACAAGGACTTTCATTTGGACTCGAATCAGTAATAGCTGTAGGTTTCCAACTTTCGATGCATTTTGGTTAGAGGTGGGCCCACGTGTCACTGTAAAAGAAATTTTATGCTTTGATTATTTGCTTTATAGTATACATGAATATAATTAACTTTTACGCTATAAGAATTATATACCGATAGTTTTATGAAAATTATTTTACAAGAAAATAGTTTATTTTATTGAATATTTTTATTAAATTCAAATGGTCAAATTTTCACTTCAAATGAATATTTTAGATACTTAATTTGTTTTTAAATCATTAAATATATATTTTCTGCTTACCTACTACATTTTTAGCAAGTTTTGATATTTTCAAAAAAAATGACGAAAATGCCCTTGTGAGCCAGAAAACAATATGTTATGTTCTGATTTGGAAATGATTTGTAATCCTTCGAATTTTGATATTTGATAACTATTGCTCACCGAGGGAGTGCGGAAGCTGATACGAGAGCCTTGTGAGGTTTCTATCGACATTCGGGGTGAAGAATGTTTGTCGAGGCCTCGCGGCAGTTGTCACGGGCTCGATGGGGAGTTTCGGGTCGTGACAATTGGAATAGCCCTCGACCAAGGTATCCTTGATAACTGAGTATAAGAATGATTTTGGCAGGAGCCAAAGCTTTTAAGAAATTCATAAGCCATGTTGATTACTCGATTTATATAAATTGATTTTATTTGGTTGAAATGAGTTGAAAGGTGATGAATTACAGTATGATAAACTATTTTACCTGTCTCCATTTACTCAGCTTTAGATATTTTAGATGGTATTTATTTACTCACTAGGATTATATAATCTTATCACCCTCCTTTCCACCCCTTTCAGACTCAGGATAGTCGGTAGATAGCTCACTTTGTTGAAGGCTACAGTTGGACATACATCCTCAAAATTGTAGGTTTACTGCTTTTAATACTTTTAGTCGTTCGTGGGCCCACATGTCACTGTAAATTAAATTTTATACTTTGGTTATCTGTATTACAATTTGTATGAATTTATTTAGCTTTTACGCTACAAAAACTATTTACCCGTAACTCAATAAATATTGTTTTATGAGAAAATAGAATATTTTATTGAATATTTTTTTTATATTCAAATAGTTATAATTTCACTTTAAATGAATGTTTTAGATATCTAAACTTATTTTTTATTATGAATTATGTGTTTTATACTCGCATACTACATTTTTAGCTGGTTTCGAGACTTTTGAAGAAAAATGATCAAAATGCCCCTGTGAGCGAAAAATTATTTTTCTATTGTTTTGATTTGAAAATAGTTTATAATCTCTCAAAACATGATACTTAATAATTGTTGCTCACAGGGGAGGTGCGAAAACTGATGTTAAGTCTTGCGATGTTTCAATTGACATTTCGGGTAATGAATGTCTATCGGGACGTCGCGGCGGTTATCACAGGCTCGATGGGAGTTTCAAATCGTGACACGATAGGTCTTTTATCCAATGGGTCTATTTCGTTGAGTCCGTGATGTATTAGTTTCCGTCTTCGAATTTTGGCTTTCTATGCATCTGTTTTTGGGATATGTGCGAGCATGAAGTTGTCATTTAAATTGTCTAAGGATTGTATGCTTTATTAGCTAAAGTATGGCTTATTCATATATATAATGTCAAACGCTGTGTATGAACTACGTGCCAAGGAATAATATATATATATATATATATATATATTTGAATTTAAGTTATTTTATGAATATGTTGATGTGAAAATCCTTGGCTATTTGTTGTGTAATCGAATTTAATTCGAATTTCTAAAGCTTGCTCAGGTCTTGTGAACCTTGTTTACTGGGCTTGTGTGACGGTCATGGTTTCCCGATTTGGGTCGTCACACCCTTTATGTTACGACCTGGAACCTCCCTCGAGCCCATGACAACCGCCGCGACGTCCCGATTGACACTTATTACCCGAAATGCTAATCAAAACTTCGCAAGGCTTACGTATCAGTTTCTTGCCTTTCCTGTAAGCAATCGTTGTTAAACATTCCATTTTAAACAATTCTCAGTCGTTTCCGGCTCAAGTAAATCAAAAGACAAAAATTATTTTATTTTTTTAAAAAAGATTTATAGATAAATATTACTATTCAAAATATTGATTAATATATAGCATTTTTATATAAAATAATATTTATAGAAACACGTGTAAGTAATTTTTTGTAACGTGGAAGTAAAATAAATTCATACATACAATAATTTACAAAGTTATAATGTACAATAATAATTACAATGACAAGTGGCCCATAAATACACCAAGTGTTGGTGATGGTAATCTACTATCTGTGAGATAGAGGGGTCAACTAGAATCCTAGACAAAATCGGGTATCTATAAGCTACCACAGGCCTGAAATATTTGGAAAGGAGGTGGGTGAGATTTTGCAATCCTAATGAGTAAACAGACATTATTATAAATATCTAAAGGCGAGTAAAATGGAGGCAAGTTTAAACAACAAATCACAAACCATTTCATAAGGTTTTCAATTTATTTCTTAAACCATAAAATATTTTTAATTTACCAAAACAGTTGTTAAAGCTTATGACTTTTATTAGAAACAAGGCTCAAGCCAAAAACTAGTCCTCAGGGATACCTTGGTCGACGCATCTAACCGAGTCCGCCAAGGTTGTTAAGATATTTATATGTTAAACACATGTTAGTTTTGAAAACAAGTGGTTCCTTGGCGTTGGCCGAGTTACACATTCACGTGGGGGTTCGACGTGAAGTGAGCTCTAACACTACCTCGGGAGTTACCCTCCTCGCCTCTACAACCGAAGTAACTATGCAATCAGGTTTATCGTACCCCTCTAATAGGCAGTCCACGAAAATCCATCACTGCAGTGACTAAACCACTAATTTTAATAAAATTTCGACAGTATAACGTGGCTTTTATTTATTTATCCAACCTGCATAGTAAAAGACAGCTTACATAAATTTCCAATGCAATTATAAAATAAAGCCACATATACTCATATATCATAAGCCATTCATAGGAAAATATATTTTTCAAGACCATTGGCAGCCTCCAATTACTCAATTTCATGATCAAAAGTTTCTTATTTCAGATAATCAACACAATATATTTATTTGTCACATTTATTTCTAAAACATCAAAAGTCCCATTTTAATCTCATTTTCGTTTTATAAAATACATAAAGAGCATTTAAAAATAAACTCTAGATAATTAACAATAATAATAGGTTTACTCACAGTTTATACAAATTAAATGCTTTCTAGGTGCCTCGATCACTATTCATCGGGTATGACTTCCTTGCCTTTACCGGAAGGCTCTCCTCCTAGACACATTGCAAAAATTACACAATTCACCACATTGATGCTAAATCACTATATAATTGACTTAAATCCTATACTAATGCATGGTATGAAATGCAATAGCCTAAAACGGCTTAAACGCGGTATTAACCTATTTTTGGCACTTTACTTGATAAATTGCTAACGCGCTCCATCTTAGCTCTAAATTGTCCTATTTTCTCTCCAATGTTTCTAACCATTAAATATCAGCCAATAACCCTCTAAAATCATCAAAATCAGCTCACTTTCCTCCTTGGAAAATTCAATAAAAAATGGGACATTAACTCAGTTAATTTTCCACTTTGTTTTCCTATCACATTTAACCATTTTTCATCATTTTCTCTTCATTTCTCTTAGAATAAATGTAAAACCCGACCCTATAAATACATGTCATAACATACATGCACTGAGTAGCATGTTATTATGCTAAGAAAGTCCCTAAGAATAGATGAAACCCGGTATTGTACCTAACGGTACACTTGAATTGATTTAACCTCGAACTAGTTCAAATAGAAATCATAGGACAAAATTTAATATTTTTATAGTCAAGGAATGACTAAAAATGATTGTTCGGAGTTCGAGGGTTCATTTGGGGAAAATTGAAAATTTTGATGTTCAGGGGTAAAATCGTAATTTTTTCACTCGTGGATAAAATTTGAGATTTTGAGAGAATTTAGATCACATTTGACAAATTGGAGAATGGTATGAGTATAAGGGATGAAAAATATGTCTATGAGCAATGTTTCAGTTTTTGGGGTAAAAATGTAATTTTTGACTTTTATGGGGGTAAAAGTGTAAATTTAAAAAATTACTCCACCAAGATTTTGGATAAGTCTGAGAATTTTATCTAAGCTATGGATATGTAGGACAAGTGTATGGTGAAAATTTGGAAACAAATGGATGAAATTTTAAAAACGAACCAATGGGAAAGTGACACATGGCATTTTTTAATGGTTTAATATTATTTTAATGAAAAGTCAGCCCATTTAAACCCCATTTTAAGTGATGGCCAGTCATAAGGAAGAACAAGAGAGGAAATAGAGAGGAAAGGAAGAAAACAAAGAAAACAAAGGGAAACTAGAAAAATTCAAAGGGGAATTCACGTTTTTCGCCCGTTGACGCGTCTAACGATAAGATTTTTTGACTTTAGCTTGATTTCTACCTTTTCTATGCCTTTGTTTCCATTTAGCATGCTTGAGGAGAGAGATCTAAAAGTGACATCAAGGGCTGGCCGAATTTCAAGGGGGGAGAAATTAAAATTTTTAGGTTTTGATTTTTAGTTAAATTGATAGTTTTAGTTAGTTAAATGTGTTTAGAAATTAAATTGGGCAAGAAAGCATTAAATTTTCACAATACCCACCCTTGGCCGAATCTGCAATGAGGTACAATGATGATAATCTGATTTTTATTCTAAGAGAAATGAAGAAAAAATGATGAAAAATGGTTAAATGTGATAGAAAAACAAAGTGGAAAATTAACCGAGTAAATGTCCCATTTTTGGCCGAATCTTCTAAGGAAGAGAGTGAGTTGATTTTGGTGATTTTAGAGGAATATTGGCTTATAATTAATGGTTAGAAATGTTGGAGAGAGAATGGGACAATTTAGAGCTAAAATGGAGCGCATTAGTAATTTATAGGGTAAAGTGCCAAAAATAAGTTAATACAGCGTTTAAGCCGTTTTAGGCTATTGCATTTCATACCATGCATTAGTATAGGATTTAAGTCAATTATATAGTGATTTAGCATCAATGTGGTGAATTGGGTAAATTTTGCAATGTGTCTAGGAGGAGAGCCTTCCGGTAAAGGTAAGGAAGTCATACCCGACCAACAGTGATCGGGGCACCTAGGAAGCACTTCATCTGTACAAACGATGAGTAAACTTATTATTATTGTAAATTATCTAGAGTTTATTTTTAAATGCTCTTTATGTATTTTATGAAATGAAAACGAGATTAAAACGGGATTTTTGATGTTTTAGAAATAAATGTGACAAATAAAGATATATTGTGTTGATTATGAAATTGAGTAATTTTAGGCTGTTAACTGTCTTGAAAATTATATATTTTCCTATGAATGGCTTATGAGATATGAGTATATGTGGCTATATTTTGTAAATGTATTGGGAAATTTATGTAAGCTGTTTTTACTATGCAGGCTGGATAAATAAATAAAAGTCACGTTATACTGTCGAAATTTTATTAAAATTGGTGGGTTAGTCACTATAGTGACGGGTTTTCGTGGAAAGCTATTAGAGGGGCACGGTAAACCCGGTTATATTGTTACTCCAGTTGTAGAGGCAAGGAGGGTAACTCTTGGGGTAGTATTAGAGCTCACTTCACGTCGAACCCCCACGTGAATGTGTAACTCGGCCAACGCCAAGGAACGGCTTGTTTTAAAAATAAAAATGTGTTTCATATGTAAATGTTATAACAACCTTGGCGGACTCGGTTAGATGCCTCGGCCAAGGTATCCCCGAGGATTAATTTTGGCTTGAGCCTTGTTTTTAATAAAAGACATAAGCCTTAACAACTGTTTTGGTAAATTACAAATATTTTATGGTTTAAGAAATAAATTGAAAACATTATGAAATGGTTCGTAATTTGTTGTTTAAACTTGCCTCCATTTTACTCGCCTTTAGATATTTATGATAATGTCTGTTTACTCATTGGGATTGCAAAATCTCACCCACCTCTTTTCCAAACATTTCAGACTTGTGGTAGCTTGTAGATACCCTATTTTGTTGAGGATTCCAGTTGACATCTCTACCACACAAACAGTAGGTTTCTAGCACCAACACTAGGTGTATTTTGAGCCACTTGTCATTGTAATTATTGTTGTACATTATAACTTTGTAAATTATTGTATGTATTAATTTATTTTATTCTCATGCTACAAAAATTATTTATGTATAGTTCTATAAAAATTGTTTTATAAGAAAATAAAATATATTATCAAATATTTTTATTTAGTTTAATTAGCCAACTTTTCACTCTAAATGAATGATTTAGATCACAAAAATTTATTTTTAATCGACAGTGGATATTTTTCTACCATACGTTGTTTCTTTATCAGGTTTCGAAATTTTCTGATAAAAATGACCAAAATACCCTTATGTGGCGAAAATTTTATTTTGATTGTTTTCGATCTAAAATAGTTTATATTTTCTTAAAACTCGATATTTAACAACGATTGCTCACAAGAAATGAAAGAAACTGATATGTAAAGCTTGCGGGGTTTCGGTTGGCATTCCGGGTAATGAGTGTCAATCGGGACGTCGCGACCGTTGTCATGGGCCCGAGGGAGGTTCCGGGTCGTGACAATAAAAATCAGTTCATCATCATTGTACATCACTGAATATTCAGCCAATGGTGGGTATTGTGAGAATTTCATGCTTTCTTGCTCTATTTGATTTCTATACACATTTAACTAACTAAAACTACCAATTTAACTAAGAATCAAAACATAAAAATTTCAAAATCCTTCCCTTTAAAATTCGGCCAGCCCTTGGTATCACTTTTTGATCTCTCTCCTCAAGCATGCTAAATGGAAACAAAGGCATAGGAAAAGTAGAAATCAAGCTAAAGTAGAAAAATTTTACCGTTAGACTCGTAAACGGACAAAAAATACGAATTCCCCTTTGAATTTTCTAGCTTTCCTTAGGTTTTTCTCTTTTCATCCTTTCCTCTCTATTTTCTCTCTTATTTTCTCCTTATGGCAGACCATCACCTGATGTGGGGTTTAAATGAGCTATTTTCCTTTAAAATAATATTAAATCATTAAAAAGTGCCATGTATCACTTTTCCATTGGCCCGTTTTTAAAATTTCATCCTTTAAACTTTAATTTTTTCACCACTTAAAATACTATAGTTATTCATACCAAAAATAAATAAATCCTATGATTTTGACAAGTTTTGGGTGGTGAAAATTACGGTTTTACCTCGAGACGATAAAATTATCGTTTTGCCCCTATGTTTCAAAAATTGCCGAAATTGAAAATTTTCACTTCCTATCATTAAATTATACTCCAAATAGTTAATCTTGGTCAAAAATTTCACTCCATGATCAAATTATTATCATAGATGGCAAAATGACGATTTTATCCTTGAACATCAAAATTTTCAATTTTTCCCCAAATGAACCCTCAAACTCTGAACAATCATTTTTAGTCACTCTTGAACTGTAAAATATTAAATTTCACCCTACGATTCCTATTTGAACTAGTTCGAGGTTAAATCAACTCAAGTGTACCGTTAGGTACAATATCGAGTTTCGTCTATTCTTAGGGGCTTTCCTAGCGTAATAACATGTTACTCAGTGCATGTATGTCATGACATGTGTTTATAGGGTCGGGTTTTACAATTCTACCCCCCTTAAAATAAAATTTTGATCTCAAAATTTCACTTACCAGATTCGACAAATAGATGCGGGTATTAGTTCCTCATCTGATGCTCTACTTCCCATGTCATTTCCTTCATTCGAGCACTTTTCCACAACACTTTGACCATTGAAATACTCTTGTTCCTCAATACTCGATCCTTTCGATCCAAGATACTCACAAGTTGCACCTCGAACTTCAAATCGTCATGCAACTCGATCGGAGGTGCTTCGAGGATGTGAGAGGGATCTGGTACATATTTCATAAGCATGGAGACATGAAAAACGTTGTGGATCCGATCTAACTCCGGAGATAGTTCTAACTGATAAGCCACTGGTCCAATTCTCTCAATGATTCGGAATGGTCCAATATACCTTGAGTTAAGCTTTCCCTGCTTCGCAAATCGAATCACACCTTTCCATGGAGAAACCTTAAGAAAAACTCTATCACAGATCCCAAACTCCAAGTTTTTTCTCCATTTATCTGCATAGCTCTTCTACTTATCCTGGGCTACCTTTAGCCTCTCTCGTATACCCTCGATCTTGTCATTAGTTAGATCGATCAATTCCACACTAACTAACTTTTTTTCACCCACTTCATCCCAACAAAGTGGAGTACGACATTTACTTCCATATAAAGCTTCGTACGGTGCCATACCAATGCTGGACTGGAAGCTGTTGTTGTAAGCAAATTCCACTAACGATAAGTGTCTATCCCAAGTCCCAAGAAAATCCATGACACAAGCCCTCAACATATCCTCCATAGTCTGGATAGTCCTCTCTGACTGACCATCCGTCTGTGGGTGAAAAGTAGTGCTAAATTTCAATTTGGTTCTGAGAGCTTCTTGAAATTTCGGCCAAAGTTGAAAAGTGAATCGAGGATCTCGGTCTAACACTATAGAAACGGGAACTCCATGTAGCCTCACAATCTCATCTATATAGAGCTGAGCTAGCTTCTCAATAGAGTATGTACTATGGACAGCTAAAAAGTGAGCGGACTTAGTCAACCGATCTACGATCACTCAGATTGCATCCTTTCCCCTTTGTGTCCGCGGCAGTCCCAAAACAAAATCCATAGTTACATGCTCCCATTTCCACTCCGGAACAGGTAAAGACTGAAGTGTACCTGCTGGCCTTTGATGCTCCGCCTTAACTTGCTGACATACGAGACACTTTGCTATGAATTCTGCTACGTCTTGCTTCATACCTGGCCACCAATAATTCTCCCTGATAGTCCTATACATCTTGGTGCTTTCGGGATGTAATGCATAGGCAAATGAATGGGCTTCTTCCATGATCACTTGCCTCAGCCGGTTTCCCTCAAGAACACAAACTCGGTCTCTAAACATCAAGACGTTATCCTCTCTGAATCTGAACTCACTAGCTCCCCCATCGGTCAATTTTTGAATTTCTTTTCTTAACTCATCATCAGACCTCTGAATGTCCTTAATCTGATTAAGTAACAAAGGTTGCACAATGAAGCTTGCCAATAAGGATCCATCCTCACCATTTCTCAACTGGACCCCAAGAGATTTCATCTCTAATAATGATGAAAAATAATAACTCTGAAGTGCGGCTAAAGACGATGAAGACTTACGACTTAAGGCATCAGCTACAACGTTCGCCTTTCCCAGATGATAGTCTATCACCAAGTCATAATCTTTTATCAACTCCAACCATTGCTTTTGCCTCAAATTAAGCTCCTTCTGAGTGAGCAAATATTTTAAACTCTTGTGATCCGTAAATATCCGACAATGCTCACCATACAAGTAATGCCTCCAGATTTTTAAAGCAAACACCACTGCTGTTAATTGTAAATCATGGGTAGGGTAATTTGCTGCATGCCTCTTTAGCTGTCTAGAAGCATAAGCCACAACTTTTTCATCCTGCATCAGTACGCACCCCAACCTCAACTTTGAGGCATCACTATATACTACAAATCCCTTACCACTCACAGGAAGTGTCAATACTGGAGTAGATGTTAATTGGTTCTTCAGCTCTTGAAATCGACTTTCACACACATCGTCCCACTTAAACTTAACTCCTTTACGAGTTAGACGGGTCAAAGAAGCTACTATTAAGGAAAACCCTTGAACAAACCTTCGATAATAACCAGCTAATCTGAGGAAACTACGAATCTCCGTCACTGTCTTAGGTTGCTCCCATTGTAAAGTTGCCTCTATCTTCTTGGGATCAACATATATTCTAGCTCCCGATACTACGTGTCCCAAGAATACCACTTCTTGTAACCAAAACTCACACTTTGAAAACTTTGCATACAACTGTCTTTCTCGCAAAGTATGTAATACTATACGCAAGTGGGTAGCATGCTCATCATTATCTCTCGAGTCAACCAGGATGTCATCAATGAATACAATAACAAACTTGTCCAAGTAAGGGTGGAACACCTTGTTCATGAGATCCATAAAAACTGTCGGTGCGTTAGTTAACCCGAAAGGCATGACCAAGAACTCATAATGACCGTACCGAGTCCTGAATGCTGTCTTGGGTACATTCTATTCTTTAATCCTCAACTGATGATACCCAAACTTCATATCAACCTTAGAAAACACTGTAGCTCCCTGTAATTGATTGAAAAGATCATCAATCCTCGGCAACAGATACTTGTTCTTAATGGTCATTATGTTAAGCTGTCGGTAATCTATACATAATCGAAATGTACCATCTTTCTTTCTCATAAATAAAATCGGTGTTTCCCACGGAG
The DNA here is from genome assembly GCF_053813885.1 of Theobroma cacao. Taxonomy (NCBI): domain Eukaryota; kingdom Viridiplantae; phylum Streptophyta; class Magnoliopsida; order Malvales; family Malvaceae; genus Theobroma; species Theobroma cacao. The sequence continues at coordinate 28,042,869 of NC_142639.1, read as the reverse complement.
ATGTACTAGGGCGTATAAAACCCTTGTCCACTAACTCTTTTAACTGTACTTTCAACTCCTTCAACTCTGCTGGAGCCAGTCTATATGCAGGAATAAAGATAGGGGCAGTACTCGAAAGTAAGTCAATGGTGAATTCGAACTCACGATCAGGGAGGAAGTCCCAGTAATTCATCAGGAAATACATCAGGGAACTCACTTACTACGGGCACATTCTCTAACTTAGGTTCCTCCCTCGATATATCAATCACGTGAGCCAAGAATGCCGAATATCCCTTTCGCACCAATTTTAAAGCTTTGAGGGCCGAGATTACACAAAACGGTAATACTCGACGCTCCACCGTAAATACAACTTCTGCTCCCTCTGAACTCTGGAGAATCACTTCTTTCTTAAAATAATCCACCTTTGCTCGATCAGTGGAAAACCAATCCATACCTAAGATCAAATCAAAGTCCTGAATCTCCAAAGGGATTAAATCACCCATAAATTCTTCTTCCCCAACTTTAATACCACAGTCTCTATAATACGTATTTCTTACTAACCACTCACCTAGAGGAGTATGCACTACAATCTCTTCCTCTAATGGTGGCAGGTTCCTATCTGAGAATGATGCAAATGATATGCTCACGTATGATCTATCGGAGCTCGAATCTATCAAAACATGTGCATCTTTATCAAACACAATCATAGTACCTGTCACTGTGCTCGGTGGAACCCGGGCTTCATCCTCAGTCACTGCAAAAACCCTAGTTGAAATCTGGAGCTGCGATTTGGAAGATGGCTGCTTTAGGGTATTACTCCCCATGCCTGATCGTATCACTGGGTCCTGTCTAGACTGTGATCCCGAAGTGTCTCTCCATGGTATACTAGGACGAGTCAGAGGAGTAGAAGTAGCTATTGTATCTCGTCTCAACTGAGGACAATCTCTCTTGATATGCCCCTGTTGGTCGCATTGAAAACACTTTACAGGCTTTCTACATGACCTAACATGAAATCCTCGGCAATTACGGCATCTGTCCAATCTTCCTGAAGTCCCCCCCTGACTACTCATCACTGGCCGATCAAATCTAGAAAATCTCAGCTGCGATTGCTGAGATGGTGGTCTAGTGGATGCCACAGACGCTGAGGTAGTACTTCCTGTAGTAGATGTCGAATCTCTGCCTCTCTTTGAAGACTGACCCGGGAACGTAGGTGGATTCTTTTTCTTTGCAAACTCAGCTCAGATCCATCTATTCTCAATGGCGAGCTTCTCAGCCCGTAAGGCAATCTGCACAACTTCCTTATATGACTCTTTGCCAGTCACTATCATACGCTCTCGTATCTCATTACGAAGTCCCTTCTCAAAGTAGTTTACCTGATCTTGCTCAAATCTCACCAACTCAGGTACATAAGACATCAACTCGTTAAAACGAGTTTCATACTCCTCAATGGTCATGTTCCCTTGTTTCAAGCTCAGAAATTCTCTATTTTTCTCTTTTTGATGGAAATAGGTGTAGTACTGACCATCGAACTCTCAGAGAAAATCTATCCAAGTCAGCGGTATAGGAGAGCGAGACTTTACTGAACTCCATCAGGTACGGGCTCTCCTCTCAAATAATCATGTATCCACCTTCAATTTCATCTCATCATCTAATCCCATATCTACCAGTGTCTCCGATACCTGAATAACCCAATCCCTAGCTGCGGTCGCATCTAACTCACTAGTAAACGAGACGCAACCTAACTGTCTAGCTTCCTTCAATTTCTTAGAAATGGAGACATCCGGTGTTTGGGGTGGAATAAGAGATGGTGGTACTGGGGCTGTTACAGGAGAAACAGCGAGTGGAACTAGACCAGCCTGAGCTTGGCCCGTAAGAGCAACGAGAAAAGCCGCTAATGCTTGAGCTGCCTCGGGTGACATGGTAGGTACGCCAGGAGCAGCAACAAGTGGTGGAGGAGGTACAGGAATGTCAATAGACTCAGCAATAGGAGCTACTTTAAAAGAAGACGCAGTCGACTCCTCTTCTATGGAATCCGATCGACTCTGTCTGGGGCGACCTCTTCCCCTACCGGTAGATCTAGTGATAGGTGGTAGCTCACGTAAATGAGGCATAATGATCTACAAAAAAAATGGAATTGGTTTAGACGACTTAAGACTCTATATGCAACTACATGTAACTAACTAATCTTAACTGGGCCACACTAACATTGTAAATTATTTTAAAATAACTTTAAATTTAAGAACTTTAAAAATCAAAAACTTCTTTCAAAACCATAAGCTTTTAAACCGAAAGCTCTGATACCAACCGAATTGTCACGACCCGAAACCTCCCTCGGGCCTATGACAACCTCCGCGACGTCCTGATTGACACTCATTACCCGGAATGCCAATCGGAACCCCGCAAGGCTTACGTATTAGTTTCTTACCTTTCTTGTGAGCAATCGTTGTTAAACATTCCGTTTTAAACAATTACCAATCGTTTCCGGCTCAAGTAAATCAAAAGACAAAAATTATTTTTTTTATTTTTTTTTAAAGATTTATAGATAAATATTACTATTCAAAATATTGATTAAAATATAACATTTTTATATAAAACAATATTTATAGAAACATGTGTAAGTAATCTTTTATAACGTGGAAGTAAAATAAATTCATACATACAATAATTTACAAAGTTATAATGTACAATAATAATTATAATGACAAATGGCCCATAAATACACCAAGTGTTAGTGATAGTAATCTACTGTTTGTGAGATAGAGGGGTCAACTGGAATCCTCGACAAAATCATGTATCTATAAGCTACCACAGGCCTGAAATATTTGGAAATGAGGTGGGTAAGATTTTGCAATCCCAATGAGTAAACAGACATTATTATAAATATCTAAAGGCGAGTAAAATGGAGGCAAGTTTAAACAACAAATCACAAACCATTTCATAAGGTTTTCAATTTATTTCTTAAACCATAAAATATTTGTCATTTACCAAAACAGTTGTTAAGGCTTATGACTTTTATTAGAAATAGGGCTCAAGCCAAAAACTAGTTCTCGGGGATACCTTGGCCGAGGCATCTAACCGAGTCCGCCAAGGTTGTTAAGATATTTACATGTTAAACACATGTTAGTTTTGAAAACAAGTCGTTCCTTGGCGTTGGTCGAGTTACACATTCACATGGGGGTTCGACGTGAAGTGAGCTCTAACACTACCCCGGGAGTTACCTTCCTCGCCTCTACAATCGGAGTAACTATGCAACCGGATTTACCGTACCCTTCTAATAGGCAGTCCATGAAAACTCGTCACTACAGTGACTAAACCCACCAATTTTAATAAATTTTTGACAGTATAACGTGGCTTTTATTTATTTATCCAGCCTGCATAGTAAAAGACAGCTTACATAAATTTTCAATGCAATTATAAAATATAGCCACATATACTCATATATTATAAGCCATTCATAGGAAAATATATTTTTCAAGACCATTGGCAGCCTCCAATTACTCAATTTCATGATCAAAAGTTTCTTATTTCAGATAATCAACACAATATATTTATTTGTCATATTTATTTCTAAAACATCAAAAGTCCCATTTTAATCTCATTTTTGTTTCATAAAATACATAAAGAGCATTTAAAAATAAACACTAGATAATTTACAATAATAATAGGTTTACTCACAGTTTGTACAAATTAAATGCTTTCTAGGTGCCCCGATCACTGTTCGTCGGGTACGACTTCCTTGCCTTTACTGGAAGGCTCTCCTCCTAGACACATTGTAAAAATTACACAATTCACCACATTGATGCTAAATCACTATATAATTGACTTAAATCCTATACTAATGGATGGTATGAAATGCAATAGCCTAAAACGGCTTAAACGCGGTATTAACCTATTTTTGGCACTTTATCCGATAAATTGCTAACGCGCTCCATTTTAGCTCTAAACTGTCCCATTTTCTCTTCAACATTTCTAACCATTAAATATCAGCCAATAACCCTCTAAAATCACCAAAATCAGCTCACTTTCCTCCTTGGAAAATTTAGTCAAAATGGGACATTAACTCGGTTAATTTTTCACTTTGTTTTTCTATCACATTTAACCATTTTTCATCATTTTCTCTTCATTTCTCTTAGAATAAAAATCAGTTCATCATCATTGTACATAACTGAATATTCGGCCAAGGGTGGGTATTGTGAGAATTTCATGCTTTCTTGCCCTATTTGATTTCTATACACATTTAACTAACTAAAACTACTAATTTAACTAAGAATCAAAACATAAAAATTTCAAAATCCTTTCCCTTGAAATTTGGCGAACCCTTGGTATCACTTTTTGATCTCTCTCCTCAAGCATGCTAAATGGAAACAAAGGTATAGGAAAGGTAGAAATCAATCTAAAGTCGAAAAATCTTACCGTTAGACGCGTAAACGAACGAAAAACGCGAATTCCCCTTTGAATTTTCTAGTTTTCCTTTGGTTTTTCTCTTTTCTTTCTTTCCTCTCTATTTTCTCTCTTATTTTCTCCTTATGGCCGACCATCACCTGATGTGGGGTTTAAATGAGCTGATTTTCCTTTAAAATAATATTAAATTATTAAAAAGTGTCATGTATCACTTTTCCATTGGTCCGTTTTTAAAATTTCATCCTTTAAACTTCAATTTTTTCACCACTTAAAATACTATAGTTATTCATACCAAAAATAAATAAATCTTATGATTTTGACAAGTTTTGGGTGGTGAAATTTATAGTTTTACCTCGGCGACAAAATTATCGTTTTGCCCCTATGTTCCAAAAATTACCGGAATTGAAATTTTTCACTTTCTATTATTAAATTATACTCCAAATAGTTAATCTTGGTCAAAAATTTCACTCCATGATCAAATTATTATCTTAGGTGGCAAAATGACGATTTTGCCCCTGAACATCAAAATTTTTAATTTTTCCCCAAATGAACCCTCGAACTCCGAACAATCATTTTTAGTCATTCCTAGACTGTAAAATATTAAATTTCATCCTACGATTTCTATTTGAACTAGTTCGAGGTTAAATCAACTCAAGTGTACCATTAGGTACAATACCGGGTTTCATCTATTTTTAGGGGTTTTCCTAATGTAATAACATGCTACTTTGTGCATGTATGTCATGACATATGTTTTTAGGGTCGGGTTTTACACTTTATTTGAATGTTAGGTTAGAAAAGTAATTTAGCTTGGTGAGCTATTGATAAATGTTTTTTGTTTAAATTTTTGAAAGTTTGTTTCTTAGAAAATCCCATATTTTATGACTATTAAATTTTTTTGGAAGTAAAAGGAAAGAGTGAACCAATTGGGTGTGTTTTCGAAAGAAAAAATAGTATTCTGTTGAGAAAGTATCATTATTTTTGAATGAGGTATCGATATTGTCACGACCTAATCCCAAACTGCGATTAACACATGAGCGTAATAAGCTAGGCCCACTGGACCCATGTGAACCTCATAACATGCATATATACATATATATACATATACATATATATATATGCATATGTATATGTACATGCATATACATACATCATATACATATACTTATACATATGTATATGTGTATATACATACACACATATACATATACTTATACATATGTGTATGTGTATATATATATACATACACACACACACACACACACACATATATGTATGTATATTTATTTGTGTATGTGTATATATATACACATACACACACATATATGTATATATGTAGATGTATATGTATATGTGTATGTATATGTATTTATATGTATACATACATATACATATACACGTGTATGTGTATACATACACACACATACACACATATACACACATATATATATATGTATGTCTATAAGTATGTATGTATGTGTATGTACATAAACATATACGTACACACATATACATATGTGTGTGTGTGTGTTTATGTATGTACACACACACACACACACACACACACACACATACACATATATATACATATATCACAACTTGTATATGTACATCTATCCTCACATGGATCTGCATTATCCTCAACCCAGAGCAACGACATAGATCACTATGTGCCTATATACATCAATGTACAAATCTTAGCAATATGCCAACTTGTGGCTACATTAAGTCTATACTAAATTATTCACATATATCAAAGCTCATGACTCGTACAGCGAAGGACTCAAGTGCAAGGCTGCTATCGAATGCCATAAACATAGCTACGAACTAAGGAATATGGGTTGGACTCCTCACCCTATGATGTAGCTACCTCTTGATTTGAAAACCAAAACATGAAATTTTGAAACGTTGATCATAACTCAGTGAAGGACATAAGACGAGAACAAGCAAATAAATAAGGAAGCTTAATAAAAATTGTGCATATTCCTTTTGAGACTGTAATTTAGTTTAAAATGCAATTCATGAATGGCATTTATTAGGGATGTCAATGGGTAAGGTATCCGTTAATTTTGAGGTATCTGAACCCGAACCCGATTAGTAAATGGGATAACCGAACTCTATAATTACTTGAATATTTTTGAAATTTACTGCTTTATCTCAAATTCTAACACATACCTATTGCTCGATAATTATCCAAACTCGTTTAAAACCCAATTATGTAAAAAAATTATTAAAATGCTCTTAATGAATTACCATTTTGTCTGATGTAATTTATTTTTCTATATTCATTATGTATCTCATAGAATAAAACTCTTTTTAAAATAAAATATATAATATATGTATGGCATTCCTTAAAAAAGGTTGGCATCTTAATTCTAGATGACATGATTTCAAACATACAAATAATATTTTATATCATTCATATAGATACATATAAATATATATAATAATAAACCACATTAATGTCCATCCTAAAAAAAATTACAACTTGTAATTCTCTTCTATCTTGCTTGCTTGGATCATATCCATTTGGTATTTTTTTTATTAATGGCTAAAAAAAATTTTCTTTAGTTTTTAATCCAACTTGAAAATAATCTAAATTTTGTGTAATTATTTATCTCATTAATTAATACCAAAATAAAAATTATTTTTTTCAATCCAAGACTAAAAGTTTAAATTTCTAAAATTAATATTTTTTGAAGAAAAAACAAGTATTAATTCTCAAAAAAATATTATTTATTAAAAAAAAAAGGGATAGCACTTGTGTGCTGCCCAGCAGCATGCATCAATGGGCTGTGCTGCCCAACAGCACACCCAACCCTTTCCTTTTTTTTTAAAGAAAAATATTTTATTAGCAGAAAAATATTTTTTATAAAACTAGAATTTTAATATAAGAAAAACTCTTTTTCTTTAAAAGAAATTGATGCAGGAAAAATTCTTTTTTCTTAAAAAAATATTAATGGCCATAAAAAATAAATAGATCAAATATTACCTAATTTTCTTTTTCTTTTTGACTTTCATCTTCTTTTTCCATAGATGCACCAAATACATCAAGAAATATTAAAATTACATAACTTTTCCTAGTTACATAAATCTAAGAAAAAATAAAAAAAATTAAGAAAGAAACATGGCAATGATAGGCCACTCTTCTTGTTACATAGCTAAAAGAAAACGGCCATGAGAAAAAAATTTTAGGACAATTAACATGGCAAAAAACTTGAATCATGCATCATAACATACAACCATACATTAATCACATCAAGATAGTTCAATACATGCAAATATGTCAACCATACATAATAGATATATGAAACAAAACTTGCAATAAACCTTGCTCTGAAACCAATTGATGGAATTGAATCTAAGTGGATTGATGTGTTTGTGTAAAGCATGGATTTTAAAAATTTTCTTTTATAAAGGAAGCAGGTAATCCAATTATATAAGTGAAAAAACTCATCATTCATATTGCAAGTAATATAATCACATCCTAAAATATAAAAATTTATTAAGGGAAAATAAATGTACTTTTTATTTCATGAATCTTATTTTTGGATACCTAGTGAATTTTTGTAAATTCACTACCACACCAACGATCATTTCTTAACAAAACAAACTTATCACTTATTCTTCAATAATGCTTTGAACTTGAACCTTAAATGGACAAGGTGTGGAATGCTAGACTACAAGATAACAATCGATTTGTCTCTCTTTTCTTCCTAAAAAGAAATGGCTATTTTTCTTTCAAGAAATTAACCCAGAATGAGAAAGAGGAAGAAAGGTGCGACAAAGTTAAGAGGAGGAGAAGAGGAGTGGCTGTAGAGACTTTCTCAAGAGAGATAAGTACTTTTTTTTTCTTCCAATCTCTTCTTCTTTTATTAAAAACCTTGCGTCAAGGGTTTAATCAAAATCAAATACCTATCAATCAATCTTAATCAACCATTTAGAGTTATGGATGCATCAATCATGCTCCAATTATCAAAATTAAAATTAAATAATAAATAATTTTATTCTTTAATTATCTTTTAGAGTTCTTGATAAAATAAAACTCCTTGTTGAATAATAACTCTTAATTTATTATTATCCATCTTTATTAAAAAAATTAATAATAAAAAAAGAGTGCTAGTCAAACATGGAGTCTTTTTTTATCAACATGGATATCTAGATTCATTATGCAAAAATCCTTCTAACATTATCTTAACTTAAGATAACTTTTGTTTTAATTAAAACAAAACATGTTATCTTGTCTAAATTGAGACAAATATGTTTTTTTGTCTAGATTAAGACAAAACATATTTTTTTTTGTCTTAAATTAAAACAAACATGTTTTTTTGTCTAAATTAAGACAAACATGTCTTCTTGTCTAAATTAAGACAAACATTTTTTCTTGTCTAAATTAAGATAAAACATGTTAAAGTTGTCATTTTTGTACACAATTTAATTAATCAAATAAAACATACATTCTAACTTAAACAATTTGAATTCTACGAAGCTAAATGGGGAGCTATTGGGACATAGATATTCCAAGTTTCAATAAACTTAAAATTATTCTTAATCTCATTAAGATAATTCAAGCTTATTAACCATGAAATTATTCCACCATAGATCCATGGTTGCACTTTTGGATTAACTATAATTACAAGAAATGATTCAATACTTGATATTAATTATTAGTTGTCCAATTGCAAACCTCATATTGTGAACTCTCATAATCATCCAATAACAAAATATGAAATTACCGTTTTACCCTGTATGTCAATTTTGTCCCATAGTATCAAATTTCATCCAATTAGTGATTAAATACTTTATATCTAATCTTTTGAGTATCAAGATGTGATGAGTAACTAATTCATCAATCCTCTGAGCCCAAATTAATCACCAATCTTCCTAAAATCACTAGAAATGATGTTAATGTTATGAACTCCACTATTTGGATATATATTCCCAGATGTTCATCTCGATTATAATCCCAATATACGAAGCCTAGATCAACGTTTTATGATGATCATGCCCATGGTTTATCAAAGATTATAACGAGATAAAATACAAGTCTACTATCCATTAGGATTCGATTGGAGGACAAGCACCTACATTCTAGTTCCAAGTGTCCCTATACTTTAACCTATGAGATCGGTTGCTTACTTTCGAAATAAGGAACATAGAATACTAGTTTTCAAGCATCACTATCTAGTCTCAATGATGCATCGACTAGGAACAATTTAGAAATCATGCTTTGATGCATAAGAATCTCATAATTATAACAATTTACAATTCCCTTGCAAGGCATGTTAGTTTCATGGACTTGATCCAATATCTTATAAGCGTAGTTTTATTGATGAAGAAAAACTTATAATCATTTAACATGAATTATATGATTGCATGATTAGATCTAAGCCTTGATCAATCTGATTGGCTACAGGGTTTATTCCAACATTAAGTTGGACTAAATTTTGGTAGGTATATGGGATCATTATTATTTGAAGTTTGTTGACTTGCTTGATTAATAAGCTTTTCCATTACCCTTTTTCCTTTACTAATGGTCATCATCAATGCCACTAGTTTGGCTAACTATTCCTTCAGCTCTTCTTGAACCTTTTCCATTTGGTCCATTCGCACAAACTGCTCGTTTTCATAATCCTAGTTTGCAAGCAAGTATTGTATCAATGACAAGTAGGCGGCTTTGATGGTCAAGCTATCTTGAGGACCTTATTCACCATAAACACGAATTAGGATGCCCCTTATGTATGAATATTTATATGAAAACTTTTAAAATTATTATTTTACAATCTCTTAAATGCAAGATGATTATGAAAATGCATTCTTTAAATGTGTTTTAAACAACGAAAAGATATTTTTTATTATTCTTGAAAATAATACAACTTTAGTGGAGGTTCCATGGATGTAATGAAGGTCGTTTTTGTCATGATTGTCATGTGACAAATATCCCTACATGATGAATATATGATGGAAATACATGATTTTAAATCAAGACAAAAAGCAAATAGGTTAGTATAAATAAGGGAAGAGATTACAAAGACAGAATATGGTACAAAATATATGTGTACCTATTTCTTGGTGTTTTCTACACAATAAGGTAGGAAGGCTCTGTCTAGGGTTGTCTCTATAAGGCTCATTATATGTTGGGCTTTGATTGACACAAAGCTAAAGGTTCTCAAATTGTTTCCCACTATCATCTATTTTTGGACTAGTAAGGCATCCCAATACTCACTTATTGTAGAATGCCAAAGGAAAAGGTTCAATATAAGTGGAAGAATTTCACTAGCCCATGCGTAGGTTATCACCTCACATGAGCAAAGATACTCTACTTCCTCTTAAAACGGATGGAGTCTAGGTAGAAGGTTTATGCATGCATGTGTAGTGAGTGTATGAAAAGGCATATTATATAAAGAAAAGAAACAAGAAAGGAAAACAAACTAAAAAATTGAACTAGTGTAAACTATAAGGCTTTTAAGAAAACATATGACTAACTTATTGGCTCAACTCTCAAATGTCTCCTATGGAGTGGCCAAACATATTATCTCTTTTCTTATAATTTCTGTTATTTTATTTTGTTTTGTATTTTTTTTATTTATTTTATATTTTTAAAATTTTTATTTGTTCAACAATTGACAAAACACTCATACAAAATGGAGTGTCTACATATTTATCCAAATTTTAGTTGTAAACTTGGTTTTTGCTTCAACTGGAATATAATGGAGTAGCATACCACTTTTCAAAGTTGCACATGAATATTTAAAAAGTGACGATAGAGGGAGCAGGGAGGTGGTGGCCGCGCACGTTAAGCATCAGCTATGAAAATAGAGTTGGCAATGGCAGGCAAATTACAAATTGAAAGCTGACTTGGTTTGACTGCTAATTTGTCAAGTTTTTGGCCATGTGCATAAATGGCCATGGCCCGCCCACATCAGATTGTCCCTTTTTCTAATTAAAAAAAAGTAGGCAAAACCTGAGAGCTCTCCATCTTCTCCGAAGACCCAACGCTGTCACTTTACAAAATCTGCCAAACCCAATTACCAACCCGACATTACCAGCGTTCAACACATAAATATTTACATTAATTGATTCACATATTAGTATGTATCGTACATCCCCTTGGGGTTGTTTGCCTTGTTATGAGTTTATAAAAAAAAATGGAAAAGGTGGAAGATCCAATATGACCATCCATCACCTTGGATGGTATGGTATCAGACTTACCTTTTCCGGTTCTAGATCTTAGGCAGTCCATAACTTCACCATACAAAAACCCAACAAAATCAAGAATTAATAATGGTAGGCGGAGCCAAATATTAAGAGTACGAGACAATTAAAGTGTAATTTGAGATGGTTTAATTCACTTTCTTTCTCTAAACTCTAGCAAGAAAACCTGTAATTTCTTTTACAACAGGAATCTTAAAAACAAAAATGGGTTTGATCATTTTCTTGATGATTTAATCCTAATCTTGGGTTTTGACGGGGGTTTGGCAGAAGTTACATGAACATGGTGTTCAGATGATCTCTGAGTCTTTAGGTTGTTCTTCAACTGTGATTTCTTCTTCCTCATCATTCCGAAAGACGAAATCTTCCTTTTCTCCTTCTCCTTAATGGTCTCCAGCTTGGGTTTCCAATGGCGTGAACCCACAAGCTGCGCGTACTGCTTCTGCAACTGTGGGGTGGTGCATACTCTGCTCCAACTCTCATCAACACTCTCTTTCATTCTGCCTTCTTCCATTAACTGCCATATAAATTCATCAGATATTCGTATTCTTAAGCATCCGGATGGACTTTTTTGTATCTGGAAAGGTTGGCAAGTTGCAGCCTTCTTCACCAGAGCAATACTTGACACCCGCGAAGATGAAGATGGAACCGGAGATTGCGGAGATCGGGCGTTGGCAAAGGAGGCAATGGTAACGAACGATAAAACTGACTGGAAAAAATGTTTAGGAAGAAGAAAGTATCTGTGGCCAAGCTGGAGCTGGTCGTCCTTGGAGAGAGCTGGGATCTTCTGGCCTATGTAAAACGAATCAGAACGGCAAATCATGTGCTTAGGGAACTCCGTTATGAGCTCGGAAACATGGACGGGACGATCATAGATCTTGACAATCCCGTCAGAGTCCATGATCTTGATGGTACCAAGCCGAGGCTCAGGCTGCAGGTGGAGGCACGAGATGTGGTTGCCCAGCAAGTGAAACCAACATGGAATGGTATGTAGATTCAGAAGCTTGAGACCCATATTTAATTTAGATCATACTATAGCATAGCATAACCTATTCCCTGATACACAAGCGGGTTGCAAAACAAGACGCAGCGAACACCCAAGAGGCTTCCTCTTCTCTTTACTGTCTTCTTCTTTTTGGAGCTTAAGCCGGCGTTTGAGATTAATGTAAGGTTGCAGTGAGGCGTGAGAATCGACAGGGAACAAGACTTGTAATAGAAAGACAGGGGAAACCATGAGTGGCTATATATGCAAAAATTACAAAGCATCACATGGCTGGATTTGATAGTGTATGACTTATAGACAACTAATCTAGTAGTAATAAAATGAGAAGAGGTAAACTAGAATCTAGAAAAAGGAGGGACCGAAGAGGACCCTGGACTTTAGAGAGAAAGAGGCGTGAGACCCGGGTAAAGCTTTTCTGGCACGTACTACTTTTGTATTTGTTTTCTCAAAGTTGACAACGCTTATGTTTGACTGAAAACTATCTCGTCGCTTTCTCCGACGCCAAATCGGGCCATCTCTCCTTTTTTGGCGTTTTGAATATTTTGAATCAAACCCCGCCTGCTCCGTTACGCTAAACCTCTGACGTGGTAATATCAAACTCGTATTCTCCTTTTTTTCTCCTTCTTATTTGATACCATGCCCAATTAAAAATTTTATATTTTTATTAAAAATAATTGTCCAAATTAAATTCATTAGATAAAAAAATAAAAACGAAACAAATACAATAAGACCAAGATAGCGTATGATAACCATGTTTAGTAGTATATTCCTAATAAATGCTTAATGATCGTTTTTGATAAGAGTTGCTAGTATTTTACGATGTCTTGTATGTGCATGTACAAGCATGGAATGTGCAATATCTTTCCTGGTTTGATTGGTTAATGGTTAATTATATTATTTACACTTGTTATTTTTATTTATTATTATCTATTATACAGAATTATCTCAATATTTTATTATTATTATTATTATTATTATCTCTTATTTATAATTATTTGTTAGGAGATAATGGTCATGTCCATTTGTTATTATCATTTGGAATTTCCCTAACCTGTATAGGACAAATTCATGATCGCCATTAAAAAAGTTAAATTTAATAAAAAGGATCATATTTGGTAGCTGACAATACATAGTTTTTATCAGCTGTTAAGCCATCAAAGAATGTCATCTCATTAACAAACAAATTTAAAACTTTGAAAAACTTAAAAATAATTATAACTAGTTTTTTGAAATTTTTTTTTTAAAAAAAGATAAAACTAATTCTTTTTTATCTTTCTCAAACTCCTCTCACCCAATCTCTTCTTCTTTTCTCCATTTTTCAATCCATTAGCAACCATAGGTCCAAATTCTCAAATTCTTAATTTTGATTCGGTAATGTTTATTTAAACAAATTTATGAACAACCTCCAGCTTCTCATATCCACATTGACCAAGCCTAATTAAGTAAGGCAAGAAAAAAAAAAACCTAATTGCAAGTTAGTCTTAATTCAACGTTACTTAGGCTTGCTTTAATTGCGCTTTAGTCTTAATTCAACGGTACTTAGGCTTGCTTTAATTGTGGTTGTCTTCCATCAAAATCCAAGGGAATTTTTTTTTGTTACACGTAAAATACAATATAAGTCTACAGTGAAGGAATATGGTATAATCAATTGAAGCAATACACAAATATTGACAATTTCCTTCACAAAATGTTGTTCTTCTCAAATATATTTCTTATAACATATGAAGGCTGTGTTAAAATCCCAATTCATTTTTAATGGAAGGAAAATTAAGGTCCCTTGTTTTTGCCTAAGATGAAACAATTTCCTTCACAAAATGTTCTTCTTCTCAAATATATTTCTTATAACATATGAAGGCTGCGTTAAAATCCCAATTCATTTTTAATGGAAGGAAAATTAAGGTCCCTTGTTTTTGCCTAAGATGAAGGGCCTTCAAGGATAAGATCTACCGAAATATACACATTGTACAACCACTAGAGCCCGCGAATTTCCTGTCTCACAATTGTGACAAATCAAATAACTGTGACTATAAATAATCATAAATATTAAAAAATGGGTAAATTAGTAAGAAAAGTTAAATAAATATTACCTTCAAGAATCAAAATTAAGAATTTAGGGCTTTAGATCTATTGCAAATAATGGACAAAAAAGGGAGACAAGAAAAGGAGATTGGGAGAGAGGGAATTGGAGAGAGATAAAAAAAAATTTTTTTTTATGATATATAAATTGAAAGAACAATTATAAAAGAAAAAGAATAACAATAAAAAAAAGTATTTAGATAAAGCAATAAGATTTTATTCAAGTGTGTATTTACAAATGAAATGAATAGCCCATTTATAGATTAATAACCCTTTATCTATATAGAATTTATAAAATAAAGATAATTCTAAGAAATTAGATAGACGGATTAAATCCTAATCTTAATCTAATGTAATCTACATCAAAATCTACAAAATAGATAATCACACATATATTCATAACACTTCCCTTGAATATCCATTGTATTAAGAATATGTCTCGTTAAAACTTTACTAAAAAAATATTTAATGAAAAAAAAATACGAGTGAACGAAAAAAAGTACATAAATCAAGAATAGGCTATTGAAATATTGCTTCATTATAAACCTTATCAAGAAAAACCTAATTAAAAAACCTTGATGAATGAAAAGACTATAATGCATATTTTACTCCTCTTAATAACTGCATTATTTAAGATCTTTAAAATAATGCATTCCAATATTTTGTACCAACTTTTCAAATATTACAGTAAGAAAGACTTTGGTCAATAAATTTGCTAGATTGTCATTTGACCGAATTTGTTAAACACTAATATTACATTTTTCTTGGATATCATGACTGACGAAGAATTTTGACGAAATATGTTTTGTTTTATTACCTTTAATGTATTCTTCGTTTAACTATGCTATGCAAGTGGTATTATCCTCATATAATGTTGTTGAAATTTCCTTATTAGTTAACAAGCCACACGTTTCTTAAATATGTTGAGTTACAAATTTTAACCAAACACATTCACGACTTGCCTCATGAATTACTAATATTTTTGCAAAGTTAGAAGCAGTAACAAATATAGTTTATTTTACAAAACACTATGAAATAGTCATACCTCCACATATGAAATAGTCATTACTCCAACAACATCATAATAAGAAATTCATGTCATTATAGTTTGGAAAACTCAACCAACAATCAAAATTATATTAAAACATAATTCATTCAAACTTATCCAACATTTACTTAAGTTTAAATAACATCACTTCATGAAAGGTTAAGGTTTCACAACAATACATAGCAAAAATTTAAAATTTTTTCTTAAGCAAAATCATACTTTGATTATTTCATATAGATAAACCTTATTTAAGGAAGAGACAATCAGAACATTCTTTAACTAAAAGAAACCAAAACATAACAAGAACACCAAAGAAGTGCACCAGGTATTTGTGGTTAAGTGCGATTCACATGGTTTCTTCTTCTTAATTAGTCAATAGAGTTTCAATCAATCATGGTTTAAACCACAATCAGTGGATAATTATGTATGATTTGAACTCAAGAAAAGAAGAAAGTAGTAGCCTAATTGGTTGAGAGAAGAGATTGGTGGACGCGGTTTTGAAAAGCCAAAAAATCAATTCTCAAGGTTTTCAAATCTTTTCATAATTTCCTTTAAAATCGTCTTAGGATTTTGTGGATGATTTCTAGTAGTTTTGTAGTGCCAATCATAACCCTCAATTTATGACATAAGCCTTATATTTATAGGCAATTGAATTAATCCTAAACCTTGTAAGATTTTGCATAACTTTATGCTTGCTGTAAAATTGCCTAAGACTAATTTTAAACTATTCAATTTATCCCAAAAGTTCTCAACGTTTTTTAATTAGGTCCAACTTAACTAACCTGTTTTCACATTCTCAATTGACATTCTTTAATGTTTGTGATGCATTAGTTTCTTAACATGTTGACAATGTATATAAGTTATAATCCAAGTCAAACTAAGATGAATCAAACTCCTTTCCATTCATCATTACCCAATTGATTAGTTCATATGTATAATTAAATATTGACATCTAATAATGTATCATGACTATTCAAGTATTAAAAACAGTTAAACAAGCTCTTAACTTGTTTGTAATTGTTATAGTTAAATAAAACCTAATTATTGAAACCTTTAGGTCAACTTTATAAATTGATTCAATAGCTATCCTTTAACCAAATAATTTTATTTGATAACTGTGACAGGGAGTGAGTTAGTTTAAGTTAAATCCTAACTTATGTAAACCTTTAGGGCTAATTCATTGTTATATAAAAAATTTTATTTAGAATTTCAAAATTTAAAGTTAAATGCCAATTATTTAGGTATAGTGCATAGCATTTAATTTCTTCTATAGTGTTGGAAAGCTTGATAGTTAATTTGTTTGGTAAGTAGGACAATTTTAGACATTTTTGTGTGTTTAAATAAGGATAGGATATCCACATAGGCATCTACATAAACTCTTTTTTGTAGGTGTCTTTATGCCTTCCTACATAATATTATATATATTTTTAATATTTTTTTGTGAAAAGCTTTTTGGGGTAAACAGGATTGCTCCAATGGTGGGATTAAGAGGTGGATGTGCTGTTTGTGTTGTCCTGTTAGCTATACACATACTATATAGCTAACATATATTCCTATTAAGTGCAAAACAAAAGAATATCTCTTTTTTCTCTCCCCCTCCTCCTTCCCGATGGATAGTCTGAAGAAAAGCTGATGACACAGTGCAACTCCCAATGAAGTCAAAGAAACCATGTCCGCATGCAGACTGAGAGCTGAGACCCATGAATTCTCAACAAATTTCGGACTCAGCTAATTAATCTAAAATTATTTTGATCGGTGTGTCCCTGCGTTTCACGTTACTCAAACAACTTTCTAAAATGTTCCACGCATAAAATATGCTTGCCATGTTTTGGCACTAAGGAAAGATAAGGGGGAGTTAAAGCTTGTATTTCTTTTTCTTTTTTTTTTTTTAAATTTATTTTCTTGATATTGAGCTTGAATCTGCAAATTTGAATCATATTTACCATATTCTTTATTCCAATGCCGTAAACTCAAAAAAAAAAAAATTCAAATCAATCTATTTAGGTATAATAGTTAAAAAGGTAAACTGAATTATTTAAGAAAATTTAAATAATTAATTTTTTATTTTTTTAATACGTTCAAGTCAGTTTTTATATTTTTATTTTGAATTAAACAAGTTTTTATAAATAAAGGTTAGCTAATTGCTATTAATAAAAATTGACATTTCTCTTTTTTAAGCCATGTAATATTAATATGAAGCTGACGTATGATCTGAAAATGCCACGTAATCATGTCATAATATCACGTCATTATCTATTATAATATGTTAACATACCATGTATCATATGATATAAAAAGATAAATGATTTTTGACTACTAATAATTAGTCACAGTTAGTTAGAAAGATTTTATTTAATACAAAATAAAAATATAAATACTTAATTGAACCTCATAAAAGAAAAAATGATATATGAATTTGATATATAGTTTGTCTATTGCTATCCACAATTCTTGTTTAACAATTTGTGATAGTAGGGCTACTATTAGACGAGAGGAAGCTCTTATTGGATAGTCTTCCCCTCCAATAGATTGGATCTCTGTGAATTTGGATGGTGCATATCGATGATCAACTGATCAAGCGATTGTAGGTAGTGTCTTTAGAAATTCAGCAAGAGAAAGGCAAGGTGGATATGCAGTTCGGCTTGGCAAGTGCACGACTTATCAAGCTAAACATTGGGGAGTTTATAGGGGGTTATGTCCTGCATGGGACATGGGTTACCAAAAGATTGATTTACAAGTTAATAACCAGCTTGTTGCACAGGCCATTACCTTAACTGAACTCACCCATGTTATAATTCAGATCTAATTAATGCAATTCATAGCTTACTCTAGCGGCAATGGGAAGTTTTTATATGCCATGGTTATAGAAAACAGAATGGATTAGCTAACTTCATGCTTGATACGAGATTTTCTCTGGATGAAGTTTTTTCCTTTTATTATAATCCATTAGTTGAAGTTATGGAACATTTGATGTATGACTTGGTGGAATGTGTTTTTCTCAAATGATTAGAACGTAATATTTTTTATTCTAAAATAATTTATTTAAATGTTATAAATAATTTAAAATTCTTTTAAATATTATACCATACTACGACCATCTAAAAGACCTCCGCTTTCATGTTTTCACAAGACCTCACGCTGATGCCTGCCCTATCACCCAAAGCTCGAGAATTAAGGTTGCGTACGACGAGGATTTGTGTCCCTTGTTGGCTTCTTCACCCTTGATTAACTGAGTTCATACCTACTTCAAAAGATTTTGAAAAAAAAAAAAAAAGGACCAAGAAAGATAGAGACCTTCTAGATATCTGTAATTACCAATTAACGGATTGCTAAATGTTGACCCTTTCGTGTTCCAAGACACTAAATTTTTTTTGATAAATTTGACTATTCTGCAAATATATAGAGAGATAAATAAAATAATTGATTGTGGTGCTCAAGATTGATTCCGTGCACTGTAGGCTTAGCTTGAATCGCAGCGGACCTTAATATGTGGTCAGCATTTACATGGATCACATTTATAAGTGATTGTTCGGTAAAAAAAATTATAGTACTTAAGAAGAGTTTTTGAATCATCTAAAAAGTTGTAAAATTTTTTTATTTTTTACTGTATTCAATCAATTCGTTATATTTTTATTTTGAGTTAAATAAATTCAAATAATTAAAGATTAATTAATTATTATGAGTTAAAATGTTATTTATCGTTTTATATTTTCGTGAAGTTGGTATGAAAAATAAAAGTGTCATATGCTTATATGATTATGTCTTATCATCATTTATTATTATATGTTATTATGTCACGTAAAAAAAATGATAAATAATAATTTAATTAACAGCCGTCAATTAAGAATTAATTAAAAATACTAATTTGGTGTAAAATAAAAACATGAATACTTAATAGAATATAATAAAATAATACATACTTATTTGAATATTTTTAAATAATTAAACAAAATTTTTAGATGTTAATACCGTAATAGAAAAAAAATGACCTGATACCCCCTTGGCTTCTCTATTAAAATAACATGAGTTCAACATTCAAAACATTATTATCGATATTCATACCTCTACCAAAATAAGAAAAATTTACCGTGACACGTCTGAAACCTTTGGTTAAAACACAGAAATTGGTGGCCGAATCGACTTGTTAATAAATTTTGGAAAATTTATTGTCAACATTGACGTCTTAGACTATCTGTCCGTCTGTCCAATCGCCATCCAATTCTCAATTCTAAGAGATTCACACAATCTAAAATGTAAGGATTATTAAGCATTTTTCTAATTTGGAATATGTACTTGGAGAGTCCATTCAGTGCTTTGACCGGAGACGCACGTGTTTTTGTAAAAGACAAGTTGAGGTGAGGGCATGCATCGACTTTGGGGGATGTTATGCTAAAAGTGACTTGAGATGGGACTCATGTTGTGCAGTCCATCACGTGATTCACGTTTAACATTTGGTCCAACAGCAGAGTAGGTACTTGAACTAATAAATGAAAGATTAATCTCTTTCGGCACCAACTCCTGTCCACGTATTCTAATTTTTGGTGTTGATACCTTACTATAATAATAAAAGAGATAAATGAGAAGATATGTGGGAAATTATTTATCCCCTACTATGTGACAAAGTTATTCCGTAGTTGGAGTCTTGAAAAGACATGTAACAACTTTTTATTAGTTTTAGGATTATATTGTGGTAGTTATTTTGTATTTAAATTGGCTTTATAAGCATACAAATTTGTATGTTCGTAATGTTCTTTCATCAAAATGAATGAAAATTCCTTATCTTTTTAATATTATTTTATAGTAACTTTTCTGCTTTTCCTTTTGGAGTAATGGTAACTTCAATTTTTTAGGAGTAGTTTTAATCTAGTTTGAACTTTGAACAGCACCACACATTGCTAGTGCGTAGTATTAGGAGGCAAAACCTTTGGGAATAAATTTTTTTTTCTTCCTCTGATTTGCTAGTTTCTGTAATGCTAAATTTTAATTTTTAAACAAAGAACAACAATTTTTTATTCAAAATAAAAGTTAAGAATTTACCACCAGAAGATTGTAAATTAAAGATGAAAAATACTTTACAAATGATTCAAATATCTCATCTTCAAAAAATTTAATGTTGCATTTTTCTCAAGAGCTTTAAATTTTGTTGTCATATAATGCTGTTGGCCAACTAAGTATCAACTCGTGCCTAGTTAAATAAGATATGTGGAAAACCTTAAAAAATAATATGTGTGAGATCCTCAGGGATTTTTCTCTACAATTATCATCCCAAATCCATGTCATTTTATAACTAATATTTTATTTCAAAATTCTCTTAATGTAATTTTATTTTAGTTTAGTTTCTCAAAACTTTATATACCCATTAATTGCAATAATATTCATCAAAATATTACAACTGACTTTTGTAGAGAAAAGAATTATAAATGAGGTCCATTTCATTATAATATTTATTAATCAGTTCTTTCATTGTACCACATTCCTCATGGGTATTATAAATAAATAATTTCCTCTGCCACATCCAACTTTATGTAATATCAGTTTGTGATTTTTATTCTTGTTAGCCTTTGAAAAATATTTTCTTCAAAATTTTTTTTTTATATATATGATATTAATATAAATAATATGATTCTAAAACAATTTTTAACAAAAATATTGATCAAATTTCTTGAGTCCAACAATCTTATTAAAATTATTTGAATATCCTTTTTAGATAGCGAATGATGAATCCTTTATCAAACATCCAATATAATTTTTTTAGCATCTACACAAATCAATGCTACATAAATCAATGTAGTAGTATATAACCTTTAAATTTAGCACCACCTATTTACAATGTTAAAGTCATATAAGTACTAAATAAAATATATTGACTTTTTAAGTCCAAGGACAATTAGTAAAATATAGTAGAGCCACCCTTTAAATTATTGACAGTGATAAACTTATATATTTCCCTTTTGTTGGATCTTGTTGGATGTATATATCTCATACATTATACCCATTTGTTTGTTATAAGGGCGCTACCTCAATGAATTAAGACATTCTATCTTTTGTTAGAGGTATAATAATTGTAGGCTTTAAACATTTTGTCACATTTATAGCCTAAAACAAATTTGGTAATTAAGGAACTAAAGTAGTATAACTCCTCACTCAATAGTGTGTCAACCATCAGCATAGCTTTTCAACAATGTCACAAAATAATTAATTTATGATTATATATATTATAAATAAATAAGTAGCCATCAAAATATAGCATATGTAAATAATAAGTAATATAAACATTTATTTATCTAATAAAGAAATGATAAAATTGATTTTTAAGGGAACATGTCTAATTATAATTTTTCACTTGGACTTAAAACCAATCATACACATATTTCATGCACATTAATTCTACATGCTTCTTAAACATCTTTTGAGACAATGATTTAGTTAATGGATTTACCACATTTTTTACTAAAGTAGTCTTTGCTATTATGACATCATCTCTATGTATAATATTACGAATTAATTGGAATTTATGCTTTATATGTTTTATTTTTGTCACGACCCGGAACTCCCCATTGGGCCTGTGACAACCGCCGCGAGGCCTCGACGGACATTCTTCACCCCGAATGCTGATTGAAACCCCGCAAGGCTTAGCATCAACTTTCGCATCTCCCCGGTGAGCAACAGTTATTAAATCTAGCATTTCAAAAAAATCATAAGTCATTTTCAAATAAGAACAATAAAATATTATTTTCTGGCTCACACGGGTATTTTCGTAATTTTTCGTCAAAAATCTCAAAACTTGCTAAAAATGTAGCAGGTAAGCAGAAAATATATATTTAATGATTTAAAAACAATTAAGTATCTAAAACGTTCATTTGAAAGCAAATTCTTGACAACTAGTACTATTCAAAAATAATAAATAAAATATTCTATTTTCTCATAAAATAAGTTTTTATAGAAATATTCGTAAATAATTTTTCGCACATGAAAGTAAAGTAAAAATTGTATGAATAGAAATACAGATAACCAAAATATAAGTTTTGATCTGCAATGACACGTGGGCTCCAATTGACCAAGATGATGTAAGACTGTGAACTCTTACTTTCTATAATGCAGTTTCGAGCTTAGTTCTCGTCCTACTCGACTATCTACAAACTGTCTTGAGCCTGAAAAATGTATAGGAAGAAGGGGTGAGATTTTATAATCCCAGTGAGTAAACAGATACCATCTAAAGTATCTAAAGCCGAGTAAATAGAGATAATTAAAATAAGTCATCATACCGTAATTTCATTACCTTTCAGTTCATTTCAACCAAATAAAATCAATCCATATAAATTGAGTAATCAACTTGGCTTATGAATTTCTTAAAACTTTGGCTCGTGCCAAAACTCATACTCGGTGATACCTTGAGCAGGGCATCCAACCGAGTCCGCCAAGGCTGTTAAAATTTTGTATACACTTAAAATATATTTTTAGTTTGAGAAAAATACAGCCGTTCCTTGGTGTTGGCTAAGTTCCCCTTCACGTGGTGGTTTGGCGTGAAGTGAACCCTAAGCTTTACCCCAGGAGATACCCTACGCGCCTCTCCGTTCCAGGTAATAATATAATGGAGTTTACCGTGCCCCTCTAATAGGCTGGTCCACGGAACCCCCTCTGCAGTAAATAATTAATATATAATCCACCAATCAATAAAATTCATTCTAGCATGACATGGCAATTTATCGCAACCTAGCATCTCAAGGCTGAATACACAGTATAAATAATTCTAACACCAAAATCAGTTTAGCCATTCATGCTCATTTAATATCATAAGCCATTCAATTTAAAACCATAATTTACAACACAAGCAGACAGTCTCCAATTACTCTATTTTCAAAACCAGTATTCGATTTTTCAGAAAATTTATAAAATCATTTTATAAAATCACAATTTCTCCTAAAACATAGCAATTTACCATTTAAACCCATTTTCCATAAAATCACTGTCACGACCCGGTACTCCCCTCGAGCCCGTGACAACCGCCGCGGTGTCCCGGTAGACACTTATTTCCCGGAATGTCAACCCGAAACCCCGCAAGGCTTTACTATCAGTTTCTTTGTTCCCTTGTGAGCAACCATTGTCAAATATCGTGTTCTAAAATATTTTAAGCTGTTTCCAACTTTAAACAAATAAAATATTAATTTTTCGTCTCACAAGGGTATTTTGGTCATTTTTCTCAAAAATTTTAAAACTGGCTAAAACGTAATATACAAGTACAAAACACACAATTCATATTCAAAATGAGTTTAAAAGTCTAAAATCTTCATTTAAAACGAAATTATGGTTATTTGAATATAATAAGAAAATAAAAGAAATATTAAGTAAAATATTCTATTTTCTTATAAAACAATATTTATAGAGTTATACGTGAATAATTTTTATAACGTAAAAGTTAAATAAATTTATACATGCTTAAATACAGTAAGCCAAAATATTTAATTTAATTTACAATAACAAGAGTGCCCCCGAATAAACAAAAGTAAAGAGGACTGTGAACCTACGGTTTGGAAAATGCAGATCCCACTGTAGTCCTCGATGAGATCAGCTATCTACAGTCTATACTGAACCTGAAATGGGTGGAAATGAAGGTGGTGAGATTATAAAATCCCAATGAGTAAACAAACCTCATCATAAACATCTAGAGTTGAGTACATGGAGACAATAAGGTAAATCATCATAAACTGGGTTATAGCATTAGAACACATTTTGTTCAAAACACGTAAAGAGGCTTATGAATCTCATAAAAATCTAGGCTTGTGCCATAAATCCATTCTCGGGGACACCTTGGCCGAGGCATCCTACCGAGACCGCCAAGGCTATTAAAATTCACATTTCACATAAATCATGTTTTTGTTTTGAAAACATAGCCGTTCCTTGGCGTTGGCTGAGTTCCCCCTCACGTGGTGGTTTAGCGTGAAGTGAACCCTAAACTTTACCCCAGGAGATACCCTACGCGCCTCTCCGTTCAAGGTAAGAATATAATGGGGTTTACCGTGCCCCTCTAAAAGGCTGGTCCACAGAAACCCCCTACTGCAGTGATTAATTAATATATAATCCACCATATAATAAAACTCAATAACATGATATGGCAATTTTGTAATTCGTAGTTTTTCAAGGTAACCAAACAATTCGCATTTCAATACAATTGCCAACTAGCCAATCATGCTCGATTTATCATAAGCCAGTTAATTTAAACAATCAAATTGCCACAATTAACAGTCCCCGTGTACTCTATTTTTCAAAATCACTATTAATTTCAAAACAATTTATAATTTAATTTCATTGAAACTCATTTATTCATAAAACATGAAAATTTATCTTTTTAAATTCCTTTTTCCATAGAATTCATGAAAGCATTTAAAAACCACCCTAGATAATTAAAATGACAGTAAGTTTACTCACAATGTCTAGAATGCAGACTTTCAAAGCACTCTGTCTACTGGTCCTCGGATGCAATTTCCTTGCCTTTATCGGAGGACTCACCACCTTGACACAGTACAAAATCGAGAGTTTCACCAAGTTGGTACTAAATCAAAATTAAACTAATTTAGACTACCAATGCATGATATGGAATGCAAAAATGCACTGGTAACTATCTAAACCCGGTATTGGCCTAATTCGTCTTATCACCCGATTAAATTCCTAACGGGTCCGTTTAAACTCCAATTTAATTCTTTTCAGTTTCTATACCTCAATTGCACCCAAATTAACTTAATGTCCCTCAGTGTGGTGCAAATTATCAATCCCAACAATAAATTACGAAAATACCCCTAGTGGGTAAAAATTCGTATTTTTGCTCCGAAAATTCCCATTATTTTTCTAGGCTCATAATTCATCATTCCTTAACCAATTCTCCTAGAATAAAATCAAACTCATCCTCACTCACTACATGGTAAATTCAGCCATTAATGGTTGGGGGAGAAAATAAATTCTTTTCTTGTTGTTTTGTTTCTAAATATGCTAAACTAACTAAAAACACTAACATAAATTAAAATCAAATAAATCCAACAACTTTCTCTCTCCTAACCCATTTTTTCAGAATTTAATTCATCATGAAAACATGTAATTTAATCATGGAAAATAAAGAGAAATGCTTGGGAATAAGAAAACTCAAGCTTAATAGAAAAAAAACTCACCTTTTTCACTTAATTTCCTTGAAAATTCACACTTTTTCTTTGATTTTCTCTCTCTAGGGTTTTGTTTTTGTTTTCTCTCTCTTCTTGCCGGTTTGGCCGGCCATGGGGTGGAAGATGGGCTGATTTTGTGCCTTTTAAAAAGGAAATTAATAAATTAATAAAGTCATGACACATGGCATCATGTCATTGGCCCGTTTTTAAAATTTTAAAAATTTAAACATTTTATCTCCACCACATGTTTAGTCAAGGGTCAAAGATGAAGACAAGGAAGACCATGTGCTGGAAAAAATATCCTGGTGGTAGAAAATTACAATTTTGCCCCTGAGGTGGCAAAATTACCATTTTACCCCTATACTCCAAATTATACCGAAATTAAAATTTTTCACTTCTAAACCTCAAATCATACTTCAATAAGTCAAATTATACTCTAATAAGTCAAATGGGGTCAAAAAAATCTTTTCTAAAATTCCCATTTTGTCCCCAGGTGGCAAATGACCATTTTGCCCCTAGTTAGTGAAAATTCCGATTTGACTCCAAATTGATCCTCAAACTCCAAATTACCATTTTAAGTCATCCATGAACTGTGAAACTCTTAATCTCACCTTAAAATTCCTATTTGATCTAGTTCGAGGATTAAATAAACTTTGTTGTACCTCTAGGTACAATACCGACTTTTGTAAATTTTTCGGGACTCCCCTAGCATGCAATCATGCTATCATCGCATGTATGTCATGAATAGTATTTTATAAGGTCGGGCTTTACAATCACACAATTGTATAAACCTACTCTAGATAATTAAGACGATAATAAGTTTACTCACAGTATTAGGAGTAGAAATACTCCTATCTTCTGCCCTTGGGTGCAGTCTCTTACCCGAAACAATTGACTCACCACCTATCCATAATCCATGACACAAAATTCAATAAATTGTGTCAATTTATCATAAATTATTTCAGGCTCTTATCCATGCGTATTCACTAGATAGGATTTGAAATGTCTAGACAATCGCTTAATTGCGGTGTCCGACCTAACTCGCCTATACACGGTGTAAATTCCTAAAATCCCCAATTCGACTCTAATTCCATCCATTTCAATTTCAATTATCCAATTGTATCCACAATACCTCCATGACTGTGAATTTGGTCCAATTTATCAGTCCGGACTATAAATTACGCTTTTACCCCTAGTGGGTAAAAATTTCAATTTATTGCACCGAAAATTCCCATTTAATTTCCAACTTCATAATTCATCATTTTTCCACCCAATTCTCTTAAAATAAAGTCAACCTCATCCTCACATACCATTGGCTAGATTCGGCCTAGAGAAATTGATGGAGAAGATAAATATTTTTCTTGTTGTTTTACTCATAAACATGGGAAACTAACACTAAACACTAACATAGCTCAAAATCAAATTTATCTAACAACTTTCTCTCTCTAAACCCATATGACCAGAATTGAAATCATCCTCAAATCACATGATTCAACCATGAAAAATGATGGGAAATGCATGGGAAAGGTAAAGCACAAGACAAATTTAAGAAATGTTACATTTTTTTTCTTGATTTTTGAATTTCCACCTATTTTCCCTTTAAATTTCTTAGCTAGGGTTTTATTTTCTCTTTTCTCTCTCTTGTTTCTTGCTTGGCCGAATGTTGAAGAAGAAGAATGGGTTATGGGCTGATTTTTTTTATGCCTTTTTATTGTTTAATGAAATAATATTATTTTATTCATATTTTAAATATTTTATTAATTCATTTCTTTTTCTAGCCATCCACTTGTCCTACTTTTTTCACCATGCATTCCCTTTGACTTATCCAAGTCTTAAGTGAAATTTCCAGATTTTTCCAAACTTTTGGTGGAGCAAATTTTTCAAAATTACACTTTTGCCCCCGAACTTTTCAAAAATTACATTTTTGCCCCAAAAATTGAAAATTTGCCATAATGCATAATTTTCACTCCTCATACTCATTTCACACTCCAAATAATTAAATTTGATCAAAATCCTTTCAAAAATTAAATTTTTGATTCTGGGTGGTAAAATTACCATTTTACCATTTTTCTCCAAATTATGCCGAAATTAAAATTTTTCACTTCTAAACCTAAAATCTTACTCCAATAAGTCAAATGGGGCCAAAAATCTTTTCTAAAAATTTCCATTTTGTCCCCAGGTGGGAAATGACCATTTTGCCCCTAGATAGCGAAAATTCCGGTTTGACTCCAAATTGATCCTCAAACTCCGAATCACCATATTAAACCATTCTGGGACTTTAAAATTCTTAATTTCATCATAAATTCTCTATTTGATCTAGTTCGAGATTTAAATCAACTTTGTTGTACCTCTAGGTACAATACCGGCTTTTGTAAAAAAAAATTTTTTTTGAAACTCTCCTAGCATGCAAACATGCTATCCATCACGTGTATGTCATGATAAATATTTTTATAGAGTCGGGCTTGTCATCTTCCCCACATGAATCAACCATATGATATTTCTTCTTGACTGATTTCGACATCCAACTAAATATTAATATTTTAAAAATTTATCTTGTCTCCTTGGTACCTGAAATACCTTATTATGCCTCACTTGACTTCTGAATCGCCTTTTATCTCACAAATTCTCCTCTAATAAAATTATTATTATTTTATTGTTATTTTCTCACTTGCGAAATATTTTATCCTAAACTACTCCTTTCGTCTTTTATCACTTTTAAACATTTTAATTGACCTCAATATGCATTCAATCAACTTTATTTATCACCATATCAAAGTATGGGGTGTTTCAATTTTTCTAGTGAGTTGTTGACTCCACAGCATGTGCTACTACTCCACTATTATTGTCATGACCCGGAACTTCCCTCAGGCCCATGACAATCTCCGCGACGTCCCGATTGACACTCATTATCCGGAATGCTAACCGGAACCCCGCAAGGCTTACATATCAGTTTCTTTCCTTTCCTGTGAGCAATCGTTGTTAAATATGAAGTTTTTAGAGAATATACACTATTTTAGATCAAAAACAATCAAAATAAAATTTTCGCCACATAGGGGTATTTTGGTCATTTTTTCTCAAAAATTTCGAAACTGGCTAAAACGTAATATACAAGTACAAAACACATAATTCATATTCAAAATGAGTTTAAAAGTCTAAAATCTTCATTTAAAACGAAATTACGGTTATTTGAATATAATAAGAAAATAAAAGAAATATTAAGGGAAATATTCTATTTTCTTATAAAACAATATTTATAGAGTTATACGTGAATAATTTTTATAGCGTAAAAGCTAAATAATTTATACATACTAAAATACAGTAAGCCAAAATATTTAATTTAATTTACAATAACAAGAGGGCCCCCGAATAAACAAAAGTAAAGAGGACTGTGAACCTATGGTTTGGAAAATGCAGATCCAATGGTAGTCCTCGATGAGATCAGCTATCTACAGTCTATACTGAACCTGAAATGGGTGGAAAGGAGGGTGGTGAGATTATAAAATCCCAATGAGTAAACAGACATTATCACAAATATCTAAAAGCGAGTAAAATGGAGGCAAGTTTAAACAACAAATTTCAGCCCATTTCATAATGTTTCCAATTTATTTCTTAAACCATAAAATATTTGTAATTTACCAAAACAATTGTTAAGGCTTATGTCTTTTATTAAAACAAGGCTCAAGCCAAAACTAATCCTTGGGGATACCTTGGCCGAGGCATCTAACCGAGTCTGCCAAGGGTGTCAAAATATTCACACGTGAAACACATTTTTATTTTTAAAACAAGCCGTTCCTTGGCGTTGGCCGAGTTACACATTCACGTGGGGGTTCGACGTGAAGTGAGCTCTAATACTACCCCGGGAGTTACCCTCATCGCCTCTACAACCGGAGTAACTATATAACTGGGTTTACCGTGCCCCTCTAATAGGCAGTCCACGGAAACCCGTCAGTGCAATGACTAACTCACCAATTTTAATAAAATTTCGACAGTATAACGTGGCTTTTATTTATTTATCCAGCCTGCATAGTAAAAACAACTTACATAAATTTCCCAATGCACTCACAAAATATAGCCACATATACTCATTTCTCATAAGCCATTCCTAGGAAAATATATATTTTTCAAGTCAATTTGCAGACTCCAATTACTCAATTTCATAATCAATACAATATATTTTTATTTGTCACATTTATTCCTAAAACATCAAAAATCCCGTTTTAATCTCGTTCTCATTTCATAAAATACATAAAGGGCATTTAAAAATAAACTCTAGATAATTTACAATAATAATAAGTTTACTCATCGTTTGTACAAACTAAAAGCTTTCTAAGCGCCCCGATCACTACTCGTCGGGTACGACTTCTTTGCCTTTTTCGGAAGGTTCTCATCCTAGACACATTACAAAAATTTACACAATTCATCACATTGATGCTAAATCACTACATAATTAACTTAAATCCTATACTAATGCATGGTATGAAATGCAGTAGCCTAAAACGGCT